>NC_083588.1:12152111-12752111 GCF_027579695.1 Neoarius graeffei
GGTGGTACAAGTACGTTGTTCATACATACGGACATCGTCCAGTCAAAGCTATCAAAAATTGGGTCAGTGCATTACCATATTCTCTTAAGTTTGAGGTTCTGCCCCTCTGTGAGGAGCTCCACTATAAAACTCTAAATAAAAATACATGGAGTATATTTTTTCTTGAAAATGTAATTATGTAAGCATACAAGTATTCAACAGTGAGTTGGCTAAGTGGTTAGCGTGTCCACCTCTTGACCGGGAGATCGCAAGTTCTACTCATGGTTGGGTCATACCAAAGAAGATCATAAAAATGGTACCTACAACCATCTTTCAAGGCACGCTACAATATAGATGAGAGTAGGGGAGTCAAACTTTCATGGTTACCAGAGAACTAGCCCCCCCACTGTAACGCTAGCTGTATAGGCGAGAGGCCGAGGGAAACTCGAAACAGAGATCGGTGCTGCACCCATATGCCTTAAAGAGTTTGTTAGTACTGGGACAGGAGACTGCCTGGGAAGACCAGATTCTGATGTGAGGGGGATTTTGAAAAGTATTCAATTTCAGTCACACTCAAGAAAAGTATAAATACACCAAATTAATAGGATGTATTTTCCTTCCTCGCAAATGACTGATTGACCTCCAATATTCGTGCAATTCTTGGTCGACTTCTTTTGTGTTGATCTGGATTGTTGCACAAAAAGCACCACTTACGATTTACATTCTGATCATGATATTTATTTTGATGTTCCATGAGTGAGATCTGAATTTGGTAAGATGGAACTCATCATGGAATGACCTTCAGAAAGATCTGAAATTCAAAATCTTGAAGTTATTTATGGGACCACAATGGAAATAAGTGTTTTACACTTTGCTGTGCCATCCTTGGTTTTAGTTTCATGTATTTAGTTCAACTGTACATTCGTATATTGTTGTACTTGTATGTAATTTTACCTTAATAAATATCTATCTATCTATCTATCTATCTATCTATCTATCTATCTATCTATCTATCTATCTATCTATCTAAGAGAATGAAGAATTTCAGTCTGTATTCTAATTTTTTAAATTTGTTTTCCAGTGTTCTTATAAATCTTATCTGTTTTGTCCTCGGTCTTAAAGTTGTTTGTGGTATCTATTGCGCTGCCTTCTTGGCCAGGATATATATATATATATATATATATATATATATATATATATATATATATATATATATAAATCTCAGTGTGACGAATCTGGCTCAAGAAATGTTAGGGTTTTTTTTCCTGCAAAACACTGCACCGGTTACAAAATATTGGCTCCCCACAATCAATATTTGATGAAACCTCAAACAGAGAGAATCTGTACTGAGCCTTGTAATGCCTCTGAGGACCTTGGACCGCAGAACATTTCGAGCTCCTGTATAATTTTAGGTTTTCACATGTGGACAGCCCTCTTGAATTTAGACTACAATTTTCAATATGGTTCGAATTTGGAAACAGGATCCAGTGAAAAGCATTGATTTTATGTCCCAGTAGTGGTGCTGTTTTAGTTCAAATGCTTGTTTAAGGCCAATATTCATTCATCTTCAGTATTCATTCATTCATTCATTCATTCATCTTCCTCACACATAAATCATTGTAGGTTAAATTGCACCTCGGTGTGTATGCTGCTTTGCAATGAATTTGAGGTTAAATTTGAGGTTGCATTTAACAGAATGGAAAAAAGAATCCTGTAAGCTCCTTCTGTGCGCTCTGATTGTCGAGGTGTTATGTTATATTTATATTTATGATGTTGTGAACAGGGTGTGTGGTCTGGGGCATGTCCAGAGTGCACCAATGATGCTTTTAATGGTGTTTATGTGATGGAATGATGAACCAAATCCATTGAACATCACCTTTTCCATGCCCTAGATTAGTGTACTACTTAGTGTGTAAAAGAAATTGGGATTTTTTTTTTTTTGGCTTTGGGTGATGTGAAGAACATTCAGGAGAACAGAAGTCAATGGAAACACTTTCACATCAACCCTTCTCTCTTTCCCATACACACACACATGTGGGTAATTTCAACATGACATCTGACGTAAGGAAAGTTTGAATGTCTCTTCGGGGGTTCTGAGAGATCGGCTTCGTCCACGTTGGCTCCTGTAGGACAGTGTTACCACGGTTACAGGAGGAGAAGGGGTGTGCTTTTGATTGACAGGTTGGAGTCCGGCCTCTCAGTCATAAACAGGAAGTCCAGAGCTTAACCTTGTCCAGCTGGAGAAGGACTGCTTCATATGTCAACCTTATGGTATGCCGTCGCTCTCTCTCGGTTTCTCTCTCTCATTTAGAAACCCTGGATCAGTGTGGACGATGAACTGGTGGACAATATTATCTATAACGCTGGGCTTTTCCTTCTCGACAGGCGTTTGCGTGAACGTGTGGGCATGTTTTTCTATTCTGGTACGGATCAAACATCTGCACAAAGATAGTAATATCTGACATCATGAAAACAAATTAGAAATGAAACAAAAGGTTTTCTTTTGGTTACTGGAATTAAGGATGGGGTCAGGTTCTGGTGCCGGCATTAATACTTACATCTTCGCAAGAATACTAAGAGAAATCTGTGTGTGTGTGTGTGTGTATTTCCAGGTTCTTGGGTTTCGCGACTGTGCTTCAAAGATCACCTTATTCTCTCAGTCTGAAACTAATGACCAGTACATCTTATACACTGTAGTGTGTTCATTGTATATGAGCATCAACATGCAACTCATATGTTTGGTTAAAACAGAAGCATTTCTGTTCATTGTGAATTGGCTTTCAGTGTTTGTACACTGGCAGTCAAAAGATTTTGAATCCTTTAATTTTATTTCTTTTTTTTTTTGGCCAATAGTTTACAAACCAGTAAAACCAGTGGATATCAGGCTCTGCCCACATAATGCATTTTATTCTATCCACATTCACTGGATATGAGCAATCGTGCGCTCTGATTGGCTACTCTACAATTAGGCTATTAGCTCATATACTGTGAGTAGAGAAAAACAAAATGGCGGAGCAAGTTGCTGAACCAACCGAGGACGAAACAAAAACTCGACTTGAAAGCAAAAAACCCCCAGAAATACAAAAAAAGCAACAAAATATGGAATGAAAGTATTTGATGGTAAGAACGTGTTTTTTTTTTTTCCAAGAATTATTATAATAGCATTTTTCACAAATTGCTATTGTCATTTAGCCGGTTTGTTTACATTCGGAGCGGAAATGATTTTGTCAGACATTTTGTTTAAAGTTTTTATTTATCGAATTTGCACGCAATAAATTAAAAATGCTCTGTTTCTCAAAATCCAGTGAATGTGGATAGAATAAAACGGTTATTCCACTCAATCTTGTCGTACATGGATTATAGCTATCAGCTCATGTACGACTTGATTTTGTGGAATAATTGTTAACTAGTTCGAAAATGCATCACTTTTGCTATGTTTACACCAACTCTCCAGTTTTCAAGCTCCAAAACCGAAGCCTTTTCAAAACGCTCCTGGCCTCATTTTCGTCTCAACACTCCGAGGTAGCGTTTTAGTCCGGACGAATGAAAACGGATATGTCTGGAAACTATATATCCTAGTACGTGACGATTTCTGGAAGAAAACAAGCAGGATCAGCTGTTTATACTGACACATGCATGCCCAGTGTATGTCGATGGTCACGTGGTATGTGTTTTCTGGCGTGTTAGTACGGATGGAGCGAAAACGCTTGTCTGGATGAAGATCATTTTCATTTAAAATGCTGCTTTAAAACTAAAACGTACAAATGAGGACATAGCCTCAGTATCCACTCTTAGAGTGGTTATGCGAAGACTGTAAGTCGAGATTTTTCTTCGTTATTGCTTTTGTGAGACAGTGTTAGTATCGGTTGCAAGGCAAATATATGCACATATGTCCAAGTGCCTAATTGGATCGATCCAGATTTGCCTTTTCCAGTTACATGTCGAAAGCCACGCATTTCTCAGTTCACTTACACCTCCGGGTTGTTGTTGCAGATTACGGATGTAACCAAATATGGATACATTATTCAGAATGAACATCTAATGTATTCGTTTTTTCAAAGAAGCTTGCCACACAGTTTCTAACAGCATCTGGTTGAATAAGCATACACGAGTGAGCAAGTGGTCAGATATAAATCTTGTGCGGCAAAGAAAGGCCTCATTTGTGAAAACAACATAACATGATACATAACTGCATGGTCAGGGATGCAGGAGCTGAAATAAGGCAAGTTTGTTTGAATTTTCGGAAATGGAATCAGCTAAATATCTTTGCCAGGTACAGTACAAGCAAAAATATATGTGGGATCAGTCCCATGGATATCTCTCGTGATGTAACTGAGGTTGAAGTATCAGACGCTCGCTGGCCGTGCTGTGAAAATTATCCATGCAGACGCTCATCTAAGTTTCCAAATCTGTCATCGCTTAACTCTTGAATATTTTCTATCATGAATACTATCATTAAAAAGCTCATAATTTCTGCTTTCCAAAGAAATGTATCTCGTTAAGATATGTACAGTACTTTGGGAGTAACGGCAGGTTGAAGTCGGTACAACAGACTTCACTCTCTGCTCGCAGGGACGTCGGGAAATTGCCGGTGCTTTTTGAGTCACGGGAAAGTGGTCAGGCTCTCTCTCTCTCTCTCTTCTGATCGATTTCCGACTGGATTACTCGTGAATATCAATCGGATAACTTTTATTGGGATGTTCTCTCACTCTCGCTGTTTCTGATGAAGTATTCAGCAAAATTTTCCGTCTGCTAGTTTTGATGTTATGCTTCACGGGAGACTTGAAGTGAGTTTTCATAGCTTTACCTACTTATTTTTTCAAATAAAACTGATTCATGTGAATAAATAACTATTTTAGAATACAACTGGAGTTGTTTTGATGAAAAATATTGAGATCTCAGTGGTTGGAATGATATTTTAAAAAACCAGAAGTCAGAAACACGAGCGTCAATTTCAATTCAGTTAATGTGAATTGTTTATTGGATGTGGATCACACAGTTTTTTCGAGGTTCGCCTTGAAAGCTGTGAATATTATCGTTTATATTCTTTCATATAAACACTAGTAGGCCCTACTTTTGAGAAATACAAAGGCCTACAGAGCACAAACAGGGTATTAGAAATAATCTTTTATGACTAATCTTTTTTTATTGAGTGTACCGATTTAACGTTTAAACCAATTAGCATAATTAATACTAATTAAATAGTAATTTACATAATTTGCTTTTACTCATTTTTCAAACTTTGTATTCAGTATACAACCATCTATGTGCCTGCTAATTTCCATGTAAATATCTTGGAAAAATAGGAACGTTATCAAGAAAAAAAGTTTAATCTCATTGGTTAATGAGGCCCATTCTGGACCATGTGATCCTCATACAAAATATTACGGCAGTTTTCTAAAAATTAAGCCATTTTTTCAATCTTTGATTTGTAATACCTCAAAAACGGATAAACATATTTTAATTCTGTAAAAAAGTATGTTGTTTTGCATTCAGTTCTGAATTCAATGAAAGCAATTTGGATCAAATTTGAATTTTCACCTGATATGCCTACTGTCAGAACCACAATTCATCGATCATGATGGATAGACCAGTGCTGTCATTTCTCCCTCGCTTTTTCTCCAGTGGTTTCCAGTGTTTCCAAGGACATCGTGGTAGGGCTCAAATGTAATTAAAAGATATAGAAACAAATAAAAGCGTCGTAAGCTGTAAACAATAAGGACGACTTCAAAAAATAATCGCTAACCATGTGTCGAATAATGTAGATATTGTTTAATTGAAAAATCTCAGTCTCAATTTATGGAATATGAGCTGATTGCACACACAGTGGTTCGCAATTTACCTTTGAAGACTCAGAAATGCGATTAATATTTGAAATGTGCATGTGTGTGTATGTGTAATTCGGTTGGTTAGTGCCTTCTGGGATTAGATGGAAAATATACAGGTCTGTGTTCTCTTCATGAATGATTACTTAAGTTTTCTGTATTACAAACCAGCACGTGTCTGCTGAACAAAGACATACAGAACTCAGAGAGAGAGAGAGAAATAAAAATGAGAGAAAGAAGAATATAAAGAGAGAGATGCTTTGTTGAGATGTGATCAGGCGTAAAGGGTGTTGGAGGTCGCGACCCTGGCGTTGTCACTAGCATGCAGCCCACCCAGCATGCTTGTGTGTGCGTGTGTAGGGTTTCAGCAGCGCAGCGGGGCGACGGTTCTAACAGCAGCACTCATACTGATGCTCTCCAGCTATAAAAGCAACGACACACACACACACACACACACGCACACACACGTATATATTCATCTATTCGTCTCACTTCTTTCTCGGTGCCTGTACAAGTTCAGACACTGTACCTGGCACATTTCCCATAATTCCGAAGTCCATTTTGTGCCACTGGAGTGAGGAATGATAGGAAAATGTGCTCAGTTTGACGTTTGTGCCATTGAGGAAACGAGAGAGCAGGAAAATAAACGTTAGCTGTTATGTGTCAGTGCAGATATGTTTCAGTTTGCTTATGTTTAAACCGGTTAGGCCACACACCTACAGCAGCTCACTCATACACTTAGCAGAGACTCACACACCAGCTTAATCTTGCTGTCCTGTTTGGGTCCACAAAAGATCAAACTTTATCTCCTGAAGATTCCTGATCCTTGGTGCTTCAAATGCCACCCTGCTTCCGATTCCCTCACGTGACAATCATGTCCACTTCTACAATGCAGCAATCAAAGTTTGGATTTGAGAACTGTCTTGCAAATTGACAATAATTCTGAAAAACAAAATTGGTTTCCAGCAAGTTCTGTTCTGTGAAACCGTGAAGATGATGGCAAGAAAAAAACGCTGTGTAACGGAGAGATTTGAGCCTATGCATATTTGCCCTTTATAGCCGTCTGTCATTTGTACGGGCCATTTAACGAGGTATGAATTCTCTTTTCCACTCCGTCTGTCTACTACCTGGGAATGCAAATGCAACAAACAGTTCAGGACACACATGAAAGCCGGTTTAGATGCACTTGGGATGATGCACTTCTAAATGCAGGGATATGACTTACTGTAGGCCTGATTTGTGATTGTTTATATGGAAAAACTTTTTCTCTCAGGTTGTTTTTTTGCATGTCACTTTTTCATTCAAGTTCTTAATGTACATTTGTAACAATTTTAAAGAAAAGAGGTGGATGGAAAACAACTTCTTCTTTCAGTTGCTCCTATTAAGGGTCACCACAGTGGATCTGTTCCGCGTATTTGATTTGGCATAGGTTTTACACCGGATGCCCTTCCTGATGCAACCCTCCCCAGTCTATCCAGGCTTGGGACTGGCACTAAGTACGCACTGTCTTGTGTAACCCCAGTGGCTGGGTATTTCACCTAACCTTCATGTCTTTGGACTGTAGGGGAAACCGGAGCACCCGGAGGAAACCCACACAGACACAGGGAGAACATGCAAACACCACACAGAAAGGCCCCTGTCGGCCATGAGGTTCGAACCCAGAACCTTCTTGCTGTGAGGTGACAGTGCTAACCACGACACCACCGTGCTGCCCGAAAGAGGTGGATGGAAAATACACTACCGTTCAAAAGTTTGGGGTCACTTTGAAATGTCCTTATTTTTGAAAGAAAAGCACTGTTCTTTTCAATGAAGATCACTTTAAACTAATCAGAAATCCACTCTATACATTGCTAATGTGGTAAATGACTATTCTAGCTGCAAATGTCTGGTTTTTGGTGCAATATCTCCATAGGTGTATAGAGGCCCATTTCCAGCAACTCTCACTCCAGTGTTCTAATGGTACAATGTGTTTGCTCATTGCCTCAGAAGGCTAATGGATGATTAGAAAACCCTTGTACAATCATGTTAGCACAGCTGAAAACAGTTGAGCTCTTTAGAGAAGCTATAAAACTGACCTTCCTTTGAGCAGATTGAGTTTCTGGAGCATCACATTTGTGGGGTCGATTAAATGCTCAAAATGGCCAGAAAAATGTCTTGACTATATTTTCTATTCATTTTACAACTTATGGTGGTAAATAAAAGTGTGACTTTGCATGGAAAACACAAAATTGTCTGGATGACCCCAAACTTTTGAACGGTAGTGTACGTACTATTAATAGTTGGATCTTTTGAGAAAAGCCGAGGCTTGCGTGTGATTCTAAATGTCTGCTTCTATTGCAGGGAAATAGCAGCCATTTATTATATCGTCTTAGAATTTAAACTGTATTAAATGATTACCCTTATTATTTTCCTAGCTTGAGTTGCTTTCTTTCTTTTTACTCTCCTACCCAGCGGACACCCCGGCCTACAAATATGACCGCTATGGATAACAACGCTCACCCATCTCACACATCAGCACATTCACTTTCAACTGATTATTGATACACCACACCGGGCTCCAATCTCACACACATCCTAACTCTTCTAATCCTAATATTCATTCACTGCAAAGTATTGAATGAGCTCTACATTTTGCATCGGAATACCAAGATAGTTTGCAATTCTGTGGTTTTTTTTTTAAATCTCGTTTGTAATTTGCCTGACCTTCTGCTCAAGACTATATTTTTGCGAAATACTTTGTTTGCTTGTTTCTACTCTCAAGAAAAATATCACCCATAACTGTAGCTGTCTCAGTCACCTGAAAGTCTACTTCGCCATTAACATGGATGCAGCATGGGTGTTAGACTGGCAACAAGCGCTAGCATCTCAAGGCTGTCCAGAAGGGGTACAAGAACAGCAGACTGTGATGCTCAAAGCCATGTTCATGCAACTGTCTAGCACACTGTTGCTGTCACTAGCTGCAACGGTGGCACCATTACCATTTGCTCCCCTACTCATTGGACACCCGGACATATATCCCAGTGATTGTGCTTAATGTAAAGGATTCTTGCTTCGATGCTCCTAAGATGAAGTCTCCAAACAACACAAAGTGGCAAAATTCAGAAATCTACTTACAGACAAGGCACTCACCTGAGCAACAGCAGTCTGATCAAAAGGAGAGGTGCACAACTCATCATAGGTCCGCTTCATTGAATTATTTTCATCATTTTTGATTCCTCACCTGAAAGCAAGGAAATTGAAGAAATTGAAAGAACAACTCCTATCTGTCCACTGCAGTGCCACCAAGTTCACACAGGAGTTTAGAATGCTTGCCACAGACAAGCAATGCTCTCAAGGCTGCCCATCAACAAGGTCTGAGTTCAGCCATACTTGAACTCACATGTTGAGATGAACAAATGTCTCTATATTCCATGATTAACTTCTTCATCTACTTGGACCAACTCCTGAGAAACTATCATGGTCCCAAAGTGGCAGAAAGTGCCATTCATAACGCCAGCCTTGCAGAAATCATGCAGATTGGCCGAGCCAAGCTCACTGCCATGGAGCGTAAAAGACATTGAAGGTCTCGACTTTTCTTCTGTTGTGGTTGTGCTCAGGACTGAGTAGCACAATGCCTTTCACATCCCTCACCACATTCATCACAGCTACCTATGGAGTGGATCAGCCCCACCAACCACTCACTTACAGTGGGTCCCTCTAGTTTCTCATCTTCACAAGCATATTCCATTCCTGTTCAGAAAAGGCATTCTCTACTGTTGTAGCACTGATTGACTCCAGTGTGGCTAGTAGTTTACAGAACCTTGCTGAAAAGCTCAACATCGGTGTCCTACCTTTGAGAATCCTCTTCATGTCCATGCCTTCGATGGAGGTCCCATAGGAGGCGCAAGATCCAAAATTCACTGCACCAATCCCCTCATGTTTCAAGTCAGCACCTTGCATCATGTCATTTCTATGAACTGTCACCAAGCAGTAGCTTGGTGAAATATATTATGCAGGGAGACACCCTTGCTCCCTACATGTTCATAATAGCCATAGACTACATGATGATACAAGTGGTGGATGGAAAGGACATTGGCTTCACCCTTCAACCTTAACGCAATTCCCAGTACCCTGCTGAAAAGGTCACAGATGCAGGCTTCAGTGATGATCTGGCTCTTTTGACAGACACAGTATTGTTTCGTCTAGAAAAGGCAGCAAACTCCATCGGGTTGCACCTCAATGAGTCAAAGACCAAGTACATGGGAGTCAGCACCCACCCAAATGATCTAAAAACTCTAAGAGCATGGAATGGAGAGTACAGGACTTTGTCTACCTTGGATCCTGGACGAACAGTTTGAAGTTTGGAAAGCCAAGGTCTGGCAGGCACGCCATCAGATGAAAAAGATATGGAAGTCATCAGTGAGAAGAGAGTTAAAGATCAGACTTTTCCAGGCCACAGTAGAATCCATTCTCCTGTATGGGTCGGAAACAAGGGCCATACCTAAAGCACTCACAAAGTGTGTTGACGGCTGTTATACAAACACGCTATGAATGGTGTTCAACATCAGCTGGTTTGACAAGATCAACAACAAAATAGTCTTTGGAAACCGACCACCAAAATCCAAGAGAGGAGGATGAAGCTCGCAGGCCACATAAGACGACATGACGACCTACTGGCGCACAAGCTGCTGTTCTGGAACCCGAAGCATGGAGATATGATTTTTAGGTACACTGAACTTGACAGTGTTGCTGAGATAGAGAGCCTGCTGCTAGATGGACATGTGTGGCGGTGTACCATAGAATACCATACCATATGTTGAAGCTGCCATAAGTAAGTAAGTAAGAAGCATCCCATTGTCCTTGGCTTTCCCTGTATGTGGACCAACAATCCCCGTATCTCCTGCGCCAGAAGCAAGAGCATTAGCTGGTCACCACAATGCCTGTAAAAGTACCTTCATGTACCTCACATTCTGACCTCAAACATTGAAAATCCTGACTCCTCTTCCAAAATGGAAATTCCCCCAGAATATCATGGGTTCTCCAAGGTGTTCAGTAAGGTCAAAGCCAGTGGTTTGCCTCCCCATCATTTCATGTGTCACATCTCAAGCTTCGTCTGTGTCTATGTGTCAGCCCTGTGATGACCTGGCGACTTGTCCAGGGTGTACCCCGCCTCTCACCCATAGTCAGCTGGGATAGGCTCCAGCTTGCCTGCGACCCTGTAGAACAGGATAAAGCGGCGAGAGATAATGAGATGAGATGAGATCTCAAGCTTCCTGGATGCAACGGGAAATCTCATCTCATTATCTCTAGCCGCTTTATCCTGTTCTACAGGGTCGCAGGCAAGCTGGAGCCTATCCCAGCTGACTACGGGCGAAAGGCGGGGTACACCCTGGACAAGTCGCCAGGTCATCACAGGGCTAACACATAGACACAGACAACCATTCACACTCACATTCACACCTACGGTCAATTTAGAGTCACCAGTTAACCTAACCTGCATGTCTTTGGACTGTGGGGGAAACCGGAGCACCTGGAGGAAACCCACGCGGACACGGGGAGAACATGCAAACTCCACACAGAAAGGCCCTCGCCAGCCACGGGGCTCGAACCCGGACCTTCTTGCTGTGAGGCGACAGCGCTAACCACTACACCACCGTGCTGCCCTGCAACGGGAAATGAATATCTAAACCAGGAAATGCATCTTTCCTCCTTGATCATACAATTCAAAAGAATAAAGCACAAAGATTTTCAACTACATCTCACAGAATGCATTGACGTGCATGTGATTGTTGTCTCAGAGAATATCAAAGGTTTTTTTTTTCTCATAAAATCAGCCATGGCAGTGAAACTTGTTTGATTTCTTTAAAAAATTAAAAAAGCTTACATATCATGCATTTCATTCAGCAATGTTACTGTTAAGTCCATTCTAGTTATCTAGCCATCTCATACCCTTGGGCTTATTGCCATCAAATCTACAGTCAGCCAAGAGGCTTTTGTTTCCAATTGGCTAAATGGATCATTGACCATTGTTGTCTATAGCAGGTCAGCTACAAAATGTCTTTGTTGGTGAATTTATTGTTTTCCTGAACCACATTACCCATAAGCCTTCATTTTTCTTTCAAGCCTTGCTGCTGTGCTTTGCATTTTCTGCTGAACTTTCTCTGTCTATTACTCATGTTCAACCCACTTTAAAGCTGAAAGGTGATGGTAGTGGCATCCCTTCATCTTGTATTTCCACTCCAACACGTACTGTCAGGGCAATCACCAAGTGAAGTGACTGCACCATTTATTACCTCCACCAACATTGTTGGATGAGGTTATGTTTTTGCCTCCGTTCGTTTGTTTGTTTGTCCTTTTCCAACGTAACTCCAGATATGCTCCAGATATGATCCAGATTCTTGCAAGAATTTAAAAAGATATCTCTAGATTCTCGGGTTTTGGGTTATTGGTGGTGTATGAATTCTGGCCCTGTCAGTTCTTCAGTCTTAACAACAAGTTCAGAATTTTTCTCAATCCACTTGTTCAAAACACACAACGTGTTTTTTAATCCTTTTTGCACAGGTATTATTTTTATTTGTACCTGAAGGTTATGATGGTTACCTCTGCCAACTTTGTTGGAGGAGGTTATGTTTTCGCCTCCGTTTACTTGTTTGTCTTCCCAGTATAACTCAGAAAGTAGTGAATGGATTTGGATAAAATTTGGAGGAAAGGTGGGCCATGGGCCAAGGAATAATGGATTATATTTTGATGCAAATCCGGGTATGTATGCGGAGCCAGGATTTTTATTTTTTTTTGTCTGTTCCCAACATAGCTCAAAAAGTAATGAATGGATTTGGATGAAATTTGGTGTACAGCTTTGGCAATATCCGAGGTTCAAGTGATTTTGATTTTGATGTTAATAATATGTGGCTTGGTGGAGGTATGCACTCTCCCGAGTGCCCTTCTAGTATTGAATGTGACAATGTTGCTGTAAATTTTGTAATCAGTGAAACACAAGATAAGAAAATAATCAATAACAAGGTGGTGTGATGCATCCTAAGGCATTGTGTTACCACCTTGAAGTTGACTATTTTCCGATAACGTTATGAAGTGTGCAGGCATGTTGGAAAAATACCGATATCCAGGGTTTCTTGTGGTAAATTGACATCCATTGAGACATTAAATGTAAAACAGTATGGTGAATGGTTCTAAAACATGGTGTATCTACAGTAAACGGACAGCACTGCTCTATCCACATACCTATACACCCACTAATAAAATCATCTGTAGGCAGTCTGAAAAATAGCACAAATCCACAATGAATTGAATAGTTAAAGTTTTTGGATTGTGACTGAGTATAAATTTCAGGGCAGCTAAAGTGGAACAAATTGGCCCATTAGGGTTTTAAATGCCATCACTCACTCACTGAATCTCCTCCTTCACTCACTCACTCCATCATTCTCTCTCTCTCTCATTCACATTCTCTCTCCCTTTCTGTCACTATCTCCCTACTTGCCTTCTCTTTCTATATATTTTTGTCTATTTTTCTGTCTCTTTCTATTTCTCTCTTTCTTCCACTCATCTCTCTTCACTTCTCCCTGAAATCATCCTCCCATTTCTCTTAAACCACACACACACACACACACACACACACACACACACACACACACACACTCCTGCTTGCCATCTGTTGATAATTATGGGTTTGTCTCCAGTGAGTGTGTGATATTTAATATTTCCTCACCACTTGGACAAATAAGCTGGAAAAGCTGTGAGGAGTCGAGATAGAGAGAAAGTGTGTGTCCTAGCTGGACAACTTGCCATTCTCAACTTTCCATCCAGACCTATTGGCCTATGCCTCTAAACCAAAAAAGCCCAGCTCTCTCTCTCTCACACACACGCGCACGCATCAAAACCCATCAGTGCAACCACAGAGACTTACAGAGTGAACAAATATTATAAATCACGTTTAAAAGGAGATGTAAAAATAGAGCCACCACACACACACACACACACACCACTGTGTTGAAGGTGGATGAGCAGTGCGCACTACAAGAAAAAACCCAGAGCACTCACTCATACAGTATCTACAAAGCTACTTTTGTGTGTGTGTGTGTATGTGTGTGTGTGCGCGCACAAGTGTGTGGCTGACTCCAAAGGAGGGCCTACGGCTTATTTAGCACACAGCAGTATAACGGAAAAGGTCAAAAGTCACACTGCAGGTTGCCAGGACCACCAGTAAGTGTGAGAAGTGGAGAAAAAGGATGCTGAAGGATGGGAGGGGCTTCATTTTAACAATTATAAATAATAATGAGGTGAGTATGAATAATAATGAGGTGAGTATAAATGGCACAAAATGGATGTATGAATTTCATATAATTGTTGCAACCTCTCTCTCTCTCTCTCTCTCTCTCTCTCACACACACACACACACACACACACACACACACACACACACACACACACACACCTTAATTCGACCCAGTAATCTTAATTAAACGTATATATAAAGTTGCAGTATTGCAAAAGTATGAATGAAAGTGCACAAAGTGTTTTTACAAACATGCCTGAAGAACTTTTGGTTGAAGGCAGAAACATGATATGCTATTTTTAGTTTTATTTATTTATCCTTAATTTTACCAGGAAGGTCCCATTGAGATCCAATATCTTTTCTTCCAGGGAGTCGTGGCCAAGTGTTAGAAACATTATTACGTAGATTCAGTCTAAAGTGGATCATGATCATAAACCGGTCCTTTTCTTTCAGTCTATATACGTGCACTTAACTCGCAAACTGTCTCGATGTACATTATTACATGACTTTAGGGACCACTTTTTAAGTCAAGTCAACGTACTTGTATAGCGCTTTTAACAATAGACATTGTCGCGAAGCAGCTTTACAGAAAAATGAAGGTTTTAAACATATGAACTCACAAATTTTTACCCAATAAGCAAGCCTGAGGCAATGGTGGCAAGGAAAAACTTCCTGAGAAGTCATGAGTAAGAAACCTTGAAAGGAACCAGACTCGATTCAACTCAACTTTGTCATGTCGTTCTCAAGGGACCAAGGTGCTGAGACAGCGCAAGCAAGTATCAAGACAAAAGAGTCAATGTTAAATATCGCAAGAGCTGGTAAAGAGCTGTGCAAACATCACATAACACAACCTTATATAAGATGACATAAGATAAAAAGACATGGGTTCCCCCTCCACTCTGTCTGTCCCTCTGAGTTACATGTCGATCCTGAGATTGAGATGCTGACCTCTTCTGCGCCTCAGACCTGCCTGATCCATCCTGATGCCTTATGTCTGGCTGGAGTCTCATCGCATTGCTCCTGTGGAGGACGGCCTCATAGGGACAATCGAAAGTCACACTTGGAAGATACTCTGGACATTTACAGTCATACTTTTATGTCTGAGGATTACAGTTGACTTGCTAACTTTCAGACTGCAGTTGTCATGAACAGTTTTGCACTCAAGTTACCATCAATGAACAGTTTATAGCTTCAACAAAACAGACTACATGTTAAAACTATAATTACTTTCCTGGTTTCGTGGTTATACTTTGTGACTCTCTAGGAGTCTAGAAGTTCTAGAAGTGAGTTATTTATAATCACGTTGTCTGTTATCACCCAAACGAGGATGGGTTCCCTTTTGAGTCTGGTTCCTCTCGAGGTTTCGTCCTCATGTTGTCTGAGGGAGTTTTCGTTGCCACCGTCACCACAAGCTTACTAATTAGGGATAGATTAGGGATAAAATTAGCTTAAGTCTTTTGAATTTCTGTGAAGCTGCTTTGTGACAATGTCGATTGTTAAAAGTGCTATAAAAATAAACTTGACTTGACAAAAAAAAAAAAACCCTAATATCTCATACACACCCTAAAACAAAACACAAGAGATAATCTTTCTTTATCTGGGTGATGAGAGATAGCATGATTATCAATAACTTATTTCTCTTCAGGTGTCCGAGATGGTCAAAAAGTGCAATCATGTAACCATGAAACTGATGATAGTTTTAACATGAAGTCTATTTTTTGTTAAATCAACTGTTCACTGTTCAATCTTTTTAGACCAGTAATTAGGTTTCTGGGGCACCACAAACAAGGTACTGGGCTAATAAATGTATAATTTGCCTTTAAAACCACATCTGCCCTGCAATTTTTAAATGAAACTGGCTGCTAAGTTCTTGTTTTTTTTTTTTGCATCTTGGAGAACATGAAGTTCTTTTGGAGAGCAGCTGACACATCGTGTTTTCTCATCTCATCTCATTATCTCTAGCCGCTTTATCCTGTTCTACAGGGTTGCAGGCAAGCTGGAGCCTATCCCAGCTGACTACGGGCGAAAGGCGGGGTACACCCTGGACAAGTCGCCAGGTCATCACAGGGCTGACACATAGACAACCATTCACACTCACACCTACGGTCAATTTAGAGTCATCAGTTAACCTAACCTGCATGTCTTTGGACTGTGGAGGAAACCGGAGCACCCGGAGGAAACCCATGCGGACAACATGCAAACTCCACACAGAAAGGCCCTGGCCGGCCACGGGGCTCAAACCTGGACCTTCTTGCTGTGAGGCGACAGCGCTAACCACTACACCACCGTGCCGCCACATCGTGTTTTATTACTTCATATCCTGTAATGATTGTTGTTGTTATTTTCAGAAATACAAAATTAATATTTCAAAATTCAATCTAAAATTTGCTGCTGACAAAATAATGCAGAGAACCTAAAATAATTCAAGACAAACTTCTGTCTTCCTGTATATCTACCTCAAAATTGATCTCTGTCTTCCTCTTCCTCTTTATCTGTCTTCACCTCATTCTCCTTTCTTAATCTGTCTCTTTTTCCCTCAGTGACACATTTATGGGAATTATCTCACTCGTGCATTCACTCAAAGACACACATACGCTTATTGTTATTATTATTATTATTATTATTATTATTACTAATAAGCCCATTAAAAGTGTAATGAGAGCTGTAGATCATGTTCATATTTAAGGGAACAGATTTTATGTGTTTATGTTAAGATTTGTGTTTAATGCCTGTTTGCATTGGGCTGATGCACTGTTCCCCAAGCGCCAATCACTATGGTACTGTGTGTGTGTGTGTGTGTGTGTGTGTGTGTAAATCTAGCTCTGCCAGTCGTGCCAATCTAAACCAACCACATGGCACCAGCGAACCTGCTACGCTAATTTACAGTGCTAATTTACAGATCGCGGCGCACGACAGCCCACCGCACGCATAAATCTCTCTCAACACACACACACACTGAGCCGCTCTCTCCTCTCGTCTCTTTCAATCACAGCGGTGATGCATCAGAGAACATCAGTGTGGAATTTATGAGTGTACTAAAACACACACACACACACACACATATATATATATATATATATATATATATATATATATATATATATATATATATATATGGCTGGCCTTCTCACACAGAGCCTCATTCATCATTGGCTAGAGAAGGATGCCGAGGGAAACCACACTCTCTCACACTTCCTATTTCTGAAAAAGAAAAAAAAAATCATAATTTCCTGTTTGAACGCATCACCTAAAGCTGATTATCTGATCTGCAACCTGAAAACATATTATTTTCTGCATAGATGTCTTTCCCTCACTATTTCACTCTCTGCTTCAACCAATTTTCTCCTCTATCTATCTTTCCTGGGTATGACTTTAAACTGCAACCAGTGGTGAGTCTCAGGTCCAGGAGGACTTGAGAATTGGGGAAAGTGGAGTTACCCCTTAATCACCATTGCTCCCAGGTCTGCTCTGACCCAGAGTGGTAGCACCTGCCTGGGTTCCAGCAATGGGTTAAATAGCACATAACCAATAAGGCGCTGGCAGCAGGGCGCTTTTTGGTGCAATATGGCAGATGAGCCCAACAGGGTCAATGGCACACCACCAGATGGCATGCGGAAGAGCCACTCAAATGGCCAATGGATGGCATCACAGTCATCACTGGGGCAACATCCATACTGTACCCATCAGGTCTGTGGCACTTTTGTGAACCACTTGGCATCAGATCTGGAGGTCCAGAGAGACAACAAGATGGGGGCATGACATCGTTTGTCTTACCTTACTGTGCAAGGCGCTTCGTTCAGAGAGGAAAATAGTATATAAGAGCTCACGAGGCCAGGCATTCCATGGCGACTCGGCCGGGCCATTCATGCCAACGCTGTGGGCAACTCTGTCGCTCCTGGTATGGGCCTCGCAGCCCATCTGCATTTTTGCGCATCCTAATGAAGCAGTCATCATCGCTAATGATGGACAGCTGACTATCTATCTATCTATCTATCTATCTATCTATCTATCTATCTATCTATCTATCTATCTATCTATCTATCTATGCAGGTATGAGAAAATGCATCCCAAGTAATCTGATCATCAGACACACTTTGAGCTGATCACTTTGATCAAAACCACATTCAGATGTACTTTGGGACACATATGACTGCATAACATTTGGAGCTTGAACACAAAAGCCTCTCGATGACAGACAGCAACAAAGGACCACCTAATTGACTGCGTCATTGGCCCAACCAGAAAATATGTAATCATTGCAAGACTGTTTGGAAATCAGGCTCAATGGTAGAGCTTTCCATTGCAAAACAAATGGATAAAGGTGAGCCAGAGACGAAATCAACTGCTTTTCATAGCTTCTTTCATCATCTCATCTCTCATTCATTTATAATTTTGTCAACAGAACACGTGATTAAAATGTTTGAAACAGCATGTATGTACAGGTACCAAGATGGGATTCATGGGACATTTTGCGAAAGACTGGTGCAATAAGTGTGCACAAAACCCTTCCTCCAGTGGACATCTCATCTCATCTCATTATCTCTAGCCGCTTTATCCTTCTACAGGGTCGCAGGCAAGCTGGAGCCTATCCCAGCTGACTACGGGCGAAAGGCGGGGTACACCCTGGACAAGTCGCCAGGTCATCACAGGGCTGACACATAGACACAGACAACCATTCACACTCACACCTACAGTCAATTTAGAGTCACCAGTTAACCTAACCTGCATGTCTTTGGACTGTGGGGGAAACCGGAGCACCCGGAGGAAACCCACGCAGACACGGGGAGAACATGCAAACTCCACACAGAAAGGCCCTCGCCAGCCCCAGGGCTTGAACCCAGGACCTTCTTGCTGTGAGGCGACAGCGCTAACCACTACACCACCGTGCCGCCCCTCCAGTGGACATGATAAATGAAATCTGATCAGAAGTAGTCACTGGAGATCATTTCACTGTCCATCTGTGATCAGATCATGTTAATACCATGTGTGACAGGGCCTCAGTGATGGCTGATGGGGGGACAAAAATGATGAAAAAATGACGAATATCAGTTTGTCAATTAGAAAATGAGCAGCTAGCTTCAAATAAGTTAATGTATATTTATTTGATATCCAGGTTGTAATGTTTGCAAGCATATGGCACGGTGGTGTAGTGGTTAGCACTGTTGCCTCACAGCAAGAAGGGTCCGGGTTCGAGCCCAGTGGCTGATGGGGGTCTTTCTGTGTGGAGTTTGCATGTTCTCCCCGTGTCTGCGTGGGTTTCTTCTGGGTGCTCCGTTTTCCCCCACAGTCCAAAGACATGCAGGTTAGGCTAATTGGTGGCTTTAAATTGACCATAGGTGTGAGTGTGAATGGTTGTGTCTCTGTGTGTCAGCCCTGTGATGATCTGGCGACTCGTCCAGGGTGTACCTCACCTCTCGCTCAGCTGGGATAGGCTCCAGCTTGCCTGCGACCCTGCACAGGATAAGTGGTTATGGATAACGGATGGATAGATGTTTGCAAGCTAGTTTCAGACAGACATGTCCCTCAAATCATGAGTGCTGTACAAATGAAGCTTAAGTGTGTGACTGCACGATGACACCAAGATTCATGTAAGTGATAAGTGGACTTTCACTCACTGCTTTATCCTGTCACGGTGGATCTGAAGCCAATCTGAGGAACACTGGGCACGAGGCAGTAATCCATCCTGGATGTGATGCCAGTCCATTACAGGGCACCATGTGTACACTCATTCACACCAAGGGGCAATTGATCTTAGTCAGTCTACCTATTGGCGTGGCTTTGGGAGGTGTGAGGAAACCACAGAACCTGTAGGAAACCTACATGGACCTGGGGAGAAACATGAACAGAAACTCCACACAGACAGTAACCCAAGCTCAATTGAGAACCTGGAGCTGCGAGGTGCCAACAGTATTCCCTGCACCACCATGCTGCCCTGCTGCTCAGACTGGAGTGAAGTAATCTTTGTTAACAAAATATCATCATAATGACGCTAAACATCCATGATTATAACCAGTCAATCACCCTGAGTGGAAAGGACTGATGATGTCTTTAGGTTAGTCTTAATTAATCGTGTAAAGTGCTGCGTGTGTGTGCACGCATATGTGCGTGCCTAATCATTTCAGATTCCTCGTTAAAGACTTTTCCATCTCACTGCACTCCATCACACCTTCTGACATGTGAAAACAGATGCAGACACTTAGCAAAGAAAACCTCGTTTATTTCTCCCCTTCATTACACACACATCCGAGAACACAGGCATAAAGAGCCACTTCACACACATTGCATTCCAATCAGAAGGTAAGCAGTGTGTTTGGGCAGCATTTGTGGTTCTTTTTGCATTCCCTCAAGACTTGCCCTCCACCATTTTCAGGGCTTGAGCCTCATCGATATCAGAAGCCAAAAAAGTTCCTGCTCTTGTCCAAGAAGTCTCTTCCCTCTTGAACCGAGGAGTGTTTGAAAAGGTAGACCCCACAGTTCAAAACAAGGGACTCTATTCAACTTATTACCTTGTTCAGAAGAGAGGACATATTCATCCATATCTAGATTTGAAAGGGTTGAACCAGTTGCTAATCACCCTCCCTTTTCGTATGCTAAAGACACCTTAACGTAGTTCAATTCGTGCAACCACAGGACGGCTTCACATCAGTGCATCTGCACGATGCTTATTTTCAAGACCCCATCTCCCTAGAACTCAGATGCATTTTTTAATGTTTGCCTTCAAATGATAAACAATACTTTATAAAGTCCTGACTTTCAGCCTCTACCAAGTTATAGATATTTTCAAGTTATATGTAAGTGGTCGTGTCTCCCCTAATGGCGAGAAGCATCAGGATACTACTGTATTTGGAGGATTGGCTTCAATGTCTCTGAGCAGAGGATTAGGTCACTGAGGAAACATGGAACAGCAGCCATAGCGGTGATCCTTCTCGGCTTGTAGAAGCACTCAGAAGTGGGTTGTCAGTCTCTGGCTGGACCAAAAGCAGAATGATGATGTGCCACAGGGGAATAGTGGCCATATGCCCTCCTGGTGTAAGGATCAGAACATATCAACCAGCTAAAATTGAGGGTAGTCAAGTTGGTACTCAAGATCTTCTTACTGATTATGAGACGCTGCCATGTGTTGTTCCACTTGGACAATGTTGTGATGGTCAACTCTATGAACCATCGATGCAAGAGAATCTCCTCAAATGGGACCATCCACAACTAGCCTCAATGACAAACTATCTGCAAGGGCAGGACAACGGTTCAGTACAGATACTGTCAAGACAGTGTCTAGGGTCATAGTGCCTGTACCCAGAAGTAGTAGCCCACATCTCAAAATGGTCTGGCAGAGTGCAGGTGCACCTCTTTGCCAAAGCAACACGATGCCAATTGTGCTACTCCCTGGCAGAACCAGACAGCCTGCTAAGACAAGATGCCCTGGCCTGTAACTGGCCTCACCACTTATGATACACCTTTCCTGATCTATACCTGATTCTTCCCATGCTGTACAGAATTCAGCATCTACAGTAGAGAGTGCTGCTTGTGGATACCAAGACCTTGGTTTCCACTGCTGTACTCGCTAGTGGTGAAAACACCTGTTTCCTAAACAGACACTCGGAGTCCCTTAGAGTGTATCACAAACTGAGGACTGAAACCTAACAGTCAAGGAAATATCCTTGAATGCACACAGGCCTCATATGTCTTTAGGTGGAAGTTGTTCTGCAAAGGATATTTATCTCATCAGCTGGATCCACTGCTCCCAGTTACCAAGACAGACACCAACAAGTTCCCATCTAAGCTAAAAGTGGATGTGGCAGCCATTACAATGACCACAGCATATCATCTCAAGTTTTGATTCAGCATGGTGATGGAGTGGTTAGCACTGTCGCCTCACAGCAAGAAGGTTCTAGGTTCGAGCCCAGCAACCGACGGAGGCCTTTCTGTGTGGAGTTTGCATGTTCTCCCTGTGTCTGCATGGGTTTCCTCTGGGTGCTCCGGTTTCCCCCACAGTTCAAAAACATGCGGTTTGGTTAACATGGGGCATCCTTGGGCTGAAGTGCCCTTGAGTGAGGCACCTAACCCCCAACTGCTCTCTGGGCACCGTAGAATAGTGCTCTGGGTATGTGCGTGTGCTCATTGCTCACTTGTGTGTCCATGCGTATGTTCACTGCTTCAGATGGGTTAAATGGAGAGGACAAATGTTACTGTGCTTGAGTGTGCATGTGACAAATAAACAGAGGCGATTCTAGAGTCTGTTGTGGCCCCAAGCAAAAATTTCCAGGGGGCCCTTCTGACCAGTGTTCATCACCAATATGTTATAAATAATCTGACACCAATGAAAAATGTATGAAACCAAAGTTTTTTAAATTCCAAATGTGAAAATACAAATGGTAAAGAACAATAAAACCAATAAAAAACAAAATAAATAAACCCTGGGCCCCGACTCTTGGGGGGCCCCTGGGCCAGGGGGCCCCAAGCAGTTGCCTGCCTTGCCTGTTCACAAGCTGCGCGTCTGCAAATAAAGGCTTCTTCTTCAATTGACACTGCAGTTTTTAGTAAAGGTAAGCCTGCAAATTAGTCTTTGCTGTGCCTGGTGTGCACCCTAACCTTCCAGAGAAGTTCTAAAGTGAGTCTTGTTTTTCATGGCACTGGTATCCAGGGCTCCTTTTCATTCAAAACTAGTACCAGCTTAAAAAGAAGGTTCCAGGGATAGTGTAATTTTACTTCACAATGTTGATAAGTCTTGGCATGCGTGTGCACGTGCACGAGGAGATAACCAGGTGATTCTCACCACCCCTGGCAGTTACCAGGGCTTGATCGAACCACTTTCAAAGTGATTTAATGAAAGTGGTTGGATATATAGAGAGTCATATTAGGGGAAACGAGGAACAGCTGATCACGGTTGGTAGCTTTGTGACTGGGAGTGGGCTAATGGCTGGACTAGTGAACCAGGACCTCGAGTCTGGGCTGGAATCGATGAAACTCTGAGTGTGATCATTTGTGACAATTCAGGAAAGCACAGTCCTCTTCTGTGAAGAGTTTCTGGCGCCAGAAAACTTTAAAGGAACAGTTTTACATTTAATCTGTCAGGGTTGCGGGGGAAGCTGGAACCAATCCCAGCTGACTTTGGTCAAGAGGTGGGGACACCCTGGACAGGATGCCAATCCATGACAGAGCTAACACAGAAGACGAACAAATATTCACAATTTAGAGTAGCCGGTTGACCTAATCCAGATGTCTTTGGACTGTGGGAGGAAACCGGAGCATCCAGAGGAAACCCACACAGGCATGGGAAGAACATGAAAAGTCAGCACAGAAAGGCCCAGTTGGCTGCAAGGTTCGAACCCAGAACCTTTTTGCCGTGAGGCAGCAGGGCTAACCACTGCAACACTTTGCCAACCATAGAAAAAGCGCAAAATAAAAAATCAGAAACGGATAAAATATAAAAAGAATAATTAATTAATTGTTTTATTTTATGAAATATCAACTAAACTAAACTAAAATGCAGATATAAAACGAGAGTGAGACTGGCAAGGGAAAGACTGCCTAGCCGTTTTAGCTCTGTTGTTACAGAAAACACCTTATTTTGTGAACCAGTCCTCCAGATACTGTTGTGGACAATCCATGACATTATATGTGACTGTAAACAATAACCGTAGAAGAAACTATAACTAAAATAACACAGCTACTGTATTTGTGTCTGAAATATGGAACAGCACATTGAAACGAACAGGCTAATCATCCTTGGCTGAACTGTGAAAGTACACACTGGCCTTCAGTCTTTAAAATAGGAACAACTATGAGAGGAGTGTATGTGTGTGTGGTTTTTGAACCAACCAGTGACATTCAACAGATTTCTCTATTTCAGCCCGACTCAAGCTGTGTAAGAGTTTTTCTTGGAGAGAGATAAAGTGCATGTTGACGCTGTATAAGCGCTCCCTATGCACTTCCTTGTGTGTGTGTAGCCAATGGTGAAATTGTTTTTGGAGTGTGTATTCCTTTTACAGTGTCAAAATGACAAGAGCCTGCTGTAATACCATGTACTGCGTGTGTGTGTGTGTGTGTGTGTGTGTGTGTGCGCGTAAGAATGTAGTGTTTAGGGTGTGAACACCATAAAGGCTCCCTATATGTTTACTACCTGTATGTCTTTGACAAGGGCATGTTTCTTTCATAATGTCAAAATGACAGAAACCTGCTGCATTCCCCAGCCAAGTATTTGTGTGGATGTAAGTAAGTAACAGTATTTATATTTTTGTACAGTTCTGGTACCAGTCTACTGCCTGCTGTACCACTCCTGATTCCCAGAATCCCTGTCTGCTTCGTCCTTTTCAACTTGGCTATTTATTTGAAGAGGAAAAACACATGGACCTGTTGATGTGTGTGAAGGTATTTGGACTGTGTCACACATGCAGTATCAAATTATTAATAATCTTTGGTCATACTCAACACTGCCAACTTAAGTCCAAAAGTTTTTTCCATATAAACATGACCAAAGATACTGGTATCCAGTGTCAGGTTACACAGCTGCATAAGTCGATTCTGGGTGTAGCATTGAGATTACCTGCATGCAATTTCCATATATATATCACAAATCTGAGGTTGCCAGATTTTTCCTAAACTCCTCTTCCCGAAGCAAGTCCAAGGTTCAGAAATGAGCATAACGCAGAGACTGTTTTAAGCAAACTCAACCCAGTGTGCATAACTTTCTGCATGAAGTGTGTATTTATGTCTGAAGTCTGAATACTGATGTTGGCAATTTCAATTATTAACATTTCATTGCATTCATGTCAGTGAACTCATGGAATGAATTATTATTATTATTATTATTATTGTCTCTTAGGATGCACAGTAATTTATGCTGCAGTTCTTACATGATAGTGCTCTCCATCAAGTCACTTTGACCTCAGATCGAGAGCACTTTTTGCAGAATGTTGGCAGTGCTGAGCAAAACTCACTTTTGAAGAATGGGTACATGAGGCTTAATGCCTATTTTATCAAGGTTGGCATTCACGTTCTTTGGTACAGAGCCCAATGCACCTATCACCATTGGGACGACTGTAGTCTCCATGTCCCGCATCCTGGCAATGTCTACCGTCAGATCGGCATAGTTGTCAATTTTCTCGATCTCCTTCTTGGCAATATTGTGATCTCCAGGGATGGCTACATCTACCAAGTAACACCTTCTTCTTACTTTGTCGACCACCGTGACATCAGGATATTATTATGTTCAATAATACGGTCCGTTTGAATGTTAAAATCCCACATAATAATAATAATAATAATAATAATAATTGATTATTGTTGTTGTTATTATTCAGTGACATATGAGGGCCATTGTAGAGTATAAAAAAATAGAGCTGAGGGTGGGTATAATATTTTAAGGAAAAAACCTCAAATTCTGAGATTAAAAAGTCATAAATTTACAAGAAAAAAAATCTCGCCACTTCTTTAAGACATCAATGACATCATTTCGGCTTCCCGGCTGCAGTGCATTCTGGGAAATGCAGTTCAAAAACTCTTCGCACTTTATTCTTTTGTATTTTTTCTCATAAATTTGTGACTTTTAGTGTCAGAATTTGAGTTCTTCCTTGCACGTTCATGGCTTGATAATCTCAAGGAATATCCAAGTTATTTCTGGTAAATTTGTGACTTTTTATTCTTGGAATTTCTGAGTTTTTTTTTCTTCTAGTATTGCACCCTCCTTCAGCTCCAGTGGCCCAAATATGCCATTATTATTATTATTATTATTATTATTATTATTATTATTATTATTAAATATAACATCTGTATACAAATATAACCTTCAGTAAATAGCATGCCCTTTTCAAACTTTCAGTCCATTAATGCAGTTTAGACGTATTGGTATTTCCCATCTTGTGTGTGTGTGTGTGTGTGTACATGTATTGTGTCTGGTCATTTTATTTTCTCAGGTGTGCCTTAACCCTCTAAATGGCTTGTGACCTCTGACCCCAGCACACTGCCACTGGGTGAATGTGTCACTGGAGAAAACATGCACACACTTATAACACTGACACCTCAGTGTCTTAAACCTTCAATGACCCCGACTTCCTCAACATTCCCTATCGCTGTCTGTGTACTGGTTTCTAATTCTGTGTATATACATACTCGTGTGTGCGTACGTTGGTCAGGTGGTCAAGTCCTGTCCATCTGAACTTTCCTTTCATCAATAAACAGATGATCCAAGTGGTGGTCCTGTCAGGAATGGTTATGGAAAGTAACCTGCTACATCTGTCTTTCTGAACGGTGTTTGGTGGTGTTTCTGGTGGTAGTTAATTGTCTCCGGAATTACAGAACAGTGCGGCGCTTCTGTACACGGACTGAGGTTACTATAGAAACAATCTTCTCATTCCTTCTGTGTTTAGAGTTACGATAAAATATTACAATACATGGTCAGCTTCCAACCATAACACATTTCAACTCTGTTTATGAAACCGTGCGAGCATCTTTGAGCATCTAAACCTAGCTTAGCAAAATAGCAACAAGGAAGATATTTAGGAAAATCTCTATTTCTCGATATGTGGACTCGATAGTCACTTGATGTGCTGTAACAACTCTTTTGCTCAAAGCACAAACCCTTAAACAAAGGCATGGAGGTTTAGCTTTTGGGTGAATTGTCCTGAAAAGCATGTATTAAATTAGCTTTGCCAGTAAGTCTGGCACACATTTGGGAAAAAACAGTCGTGTTTTTTTTTCTTCTCTGATTTTTCTAACGTATAAAAAGATGATGTTAAAAAATGCAAGGAAAAACGTGTTTCATCAGTGTTAAAACTGTGACAGTTCCAGAAGTGTTTCTCTGGAAGTAAAGTGTTTACCAGCATGTGTGTGACAGGAGTCTCTCTCTCTCTCTCTCTCTCTCTCTGTGAGTGTGTGATTCTTTGTGTATACACGTTTATTTATACGCTGCTAACTGAAGCACTTTGCTCAGACTGAATGTTGTGACACATTCTTACAAA
The DNA here is from genome assembly GCF_027579695.1 of Neoarius graeffei. Classification (NCBI taxonomy): domain Eukaryota; kingdom Metazoa; phylum Chordata; class Actinopteri; order Siluriformes; family Ariidae; genus Neoarius; species Neoarius graeffei. The sequence continues at coordinate 12,179,141 of NC_083588.1, forward strand.
AAGAAGTCTTGGTGGCACCAGTGCACACAACTTGCCTTCTCTCTCTCTCTCTCTCTCTCTCGTCTCTCCAAAATTGTATGATTTCAGGGAAAGCTGCATACCTAATAATGACACACACACACACACACACACACAACAAACCAAACCATCACCTGAGTTGGACATTCACATTAACATTGCTTTTTCCAAGATTTTTTTTTTCAACAGACCAGTAAGAAAAAGACAGTAGTTTGCTACTGCTCTGTCTATCCGTCATTTCATGTATTGCCAATTATTTGTAAATCTATTCGTTAATCTGTCTTTATATCGTAAATTGACCTATATGTGCATATATAACTTCTTAATTCACACGTTTTATGTACAAATTATTTATAAACTGTAATATTTCAAATGTATATAAAGTAACATAATATTACATTATTTCTCTCCCTCTCTCTCCTCTAAAAAAACCCCAAACAAGACATATTTTCATTTAAATTTCTTTCATTTTCTGTACCACTCACACTGTCCATTTCTATATGTAGATCTATCGATCTTTGATTAATCTATAAATAGTAAAGCAATGTAATTCCTAAATGAGATAATAATAATAATAATAATAATAATAATAATAATAATAATAATTTTTTGTTTTATCTCAACACCCTCTTTACCTTTTCATCTCCATTCATTCCCTTTAAACAGTATACATCATACAGAAATTTTTTTTTCAATTTGCAATATTAATTCAATTCTTTGTATGATATCATTTATAATATACAGTAATTATGTTTGTCTGATTAAATTATTTTCTATTGATATAAATTAATTAATGTCATTCAAAATTAGTAAAATAAACCATCTAGCTCGAAATAAATAAACAAACAAACAAACAAACAAACCAAAAGTCGAATGTTAATAAACTATAAGACAAATACATGTGTAATTTTATACATTATATAATATATAATAATGTATATTAATAAAATTTTTCTCCATCTATCCAGCTTCACTAAAGATATTAAATCAAATGAGATTCTTTATCGTGTAAGAAAGGAATAATTTAGTCTATAAATAAGAGTATCTATCTATTTACATATCTATCTGTTTTTTTTTCCTTGTCACACTCTAAATGAAGCTTGATACTGAGGGTAAATCTGATTTGTGTTTCCTGCTTATGTTGTCTCTCCACTTCAGGCTGTTGGAGTGAGCCAAACTCGTACGCAAACACACACGCACACTAACCACTTCCCTCCCTCTCGCCTTCTCTGAGTGAGGGAACATAGACACCCTTTTCCCGCATTTGGATGGTTTCCCGTCACTCTGTTAGATATTCAGAAGTTTGTTAATATTTTTTTGCACACACACACACACACACACACACACACACACACACACACACACACACACAAGTGGACTGGATATTTTCATAAGCAATGCCACTACTACACAAACACAAACATGTGATAAAATCTTCACCAATATGTTCACTAATTCAAATATAAACACAATCCACGTTGCTCCACTTGGAGGTTTTCTGTCATTCATTACAGTAAATTTCATATTTATTGTATTCCAGTGTGCACCATCAAATAGGAATGTATTTTCTGGTGTTGAATTTGAATTCACTGACAGAAACAGTAATGACAGTCAGACTACTGACAAAATAACAGTGCTGACAAACAATAATGGCACAGTCACTCAACTGAAAAATAACAGCACTGACAGAAATAGTAATGGCAGTTATGCTCTTGATAAAATAATACAGCAGTAACAGAAACAGTAATTGACAGTCACTCAACTGACAGAAACAATAATGACAGTCATTCTACTGACAAAATAACAGCACTGACATAAACAATACTGAGTCACACTACTGACAAAATAACAGCACTGACGGAAATAGTAATGGCAGTCATGCTACTGACAAAATAACAGCGCTGACAGAAACAGTAACGGCAGTCATGCTACTGACAAATTAATGCAGCACTGACAGAAACAGTACTGAGTCACACTACTGACAAAATAACAGCACTGACAGAAAAAGCAATGGCGGTCATGTTACTAACAAAATAACAGCACTGACAGAAAAGGTAATGGCAATCATGCTACTCACAAAATAACAGCACTGACAGAAATAGGAATTGCAGTCATGCTACTGACAAAATAACAGCACTGACAGAAACAATCATGACAGTCATGCTCCTAACAAGGTAACAGCACTGACAGAAACAGTAATAGCAGTCATGCTACTGACAAAATAACTGCACTGACAGAAACAGGAATTGCAGTCACTCAACTGACAAATTAACAGCACTGACAGAAACAGTAATGACAGTCACTCAACTGACAAAATAACAGCACTGACAGAAACAGTAATGACAGTCACAGTACTGACAAAATAACAGCACTGACAGAAACAGTAATGACAGTCACAGTACTGACAAAATAACAGCACTGACAGAAACAGTAATGACAGTCATAGTACTGACAAATTAACAGCACTGACAGAAACAGTAATGACAGTCACACTACTGACAAAATAACATAGCACTGACAAACATAATGACAGTCACTCAATTGACAAAATAACAGCACTGACAGAAACAGTAATGACACAATCACACTATTGAAAATATGACCATACTGACAAACATTACTAACACACAACTGACATACACAAAACTGACACTGACATTTAGTAAAGGTAGAAAGATGCTGTCTGCTTTAATTCAACACCGATTCGATGACAGCAAACTGATTATTATCTGTCACCTAGTTTTCTGTTATCCAGTATATCGAGAGTGGAAGTACAGCAAAAACACACTAGCTATTGGCAGCTAGCTATTGGCTCTCTTTACACGCTTGACATGCCATGTGTCATCCTGTGATGCAGTGAGGCAAAGTAAACTGCTCCACTCAAATTCAACACCATAAAATACATTCGTATTTGATGGTGCACACCATATCTGAGATAAATTATTATTATTTTTATTTATTATTTTTTAGCGACAATGGCCTTAGTACACTGTCCTAGAAATGTCTTTATCAGTATTGTGTTTAAATTTCAGGAGCGAGTGTAGTTGTGTCACTCGAATGTGAGTAGAGTTGTCTGTGTCAGTACTCCAGTCTGTCTTGCATTTCTAGTGGGCGTGTCACTGGTGTCTTTTGTTATGACACTCATTCGTATCCAAACTGTGTGATTGTGCCCATGCTGTTTGTTTGTGTCAGTAACATGCTTATTTGTGGCAGTAGTATTTACTGTAAGTGCTGTGTGTATCTGTGATGCGAGTGTCAGGAGTGTAGAATTGTGACAACTGTTTGCCATTGGTGTGTCAATCTTTTGTGCTTGCATCATTAATGTGTTAATGCAGTATGTTTCTGTCAGACGTGTGCCAACATAATTTAAACGTGCCAAAAGTAAGACTGCCAGTAGTGTCCCATTAAGGTGCCAGGACTGTGTGACTGAGTCAAGAGTTTATGAGTCTGTCAACTAATGTGTATTGTTTCAGTGCTCGACGTTTACCAATTATTCAAAAGGTATTAATAATAATAATAATAATAATAATAATAATAAATGCTACATTAACATATGAGAGTGGATTTTAGGTTTTGGATGGGTGGACTGTGTGTGTACACATCTGTAATATATTACTTCCAATAACAGCTGGCTTAATCTTAAAATGCTGTCAACCATGTCACCTTACTGGCCATATGTTCACAATTCTCTCCTGCACATACACACTCGAAGTCGGTGCATTCTCATCTGAGCCTTAATAAGCCTTTGACTCAAACCCCCCTCCAGGTTAAACTTCTTCCTAAGGTAGGAAGAGTGGTGATCTACTGCCCCCTGTTGGTGGCATGAGGTCTCATGAGCCTTCAGTATTGAAGAGTCCAAGAGAAGGTAATCTCATCTCTCATCTCATTATCTGTAGCCGCTTTATCCTGTTCTACAGGGTCGCAGGCAAGCTGGAGCCTATCCCAGCTGACTACGGGCGAAAGGCGGGGTACACCCTGGACAAGTCACCAGGTCATCACAGGGCTGACACATAGACAACCATTCACACCTACAGTCAAATTAGAGTCACCAGTTAACCTAACCTGCAGGTCTTTGGACTGTGGAGGAAACCGGAGCACCCGGAGGAAACCCACGCGGACAACATGCAAACTCCACACAGAAAGGCCCTCACCGGCCACAGGGCTCGAACCCGGACCTTCTTGCTGTGAGGCGACAGCGCTAACCACTACACCACCGTGCCGCCTAGAGAAGATAATTCAGAGACAAATATTATAATTATTCTGTATTAAGGCTGTCAAGTGATGAAATATAATGTAATTAATTACACGATTTGTAATTAATCTAAACGAATATATCAATATTTGCCGTAAAGAACATTTTAAAAATATTTAAAAATGTCCAACCCCAAATAGGAAAAAAGTTGGGACGGTATGTTGAACATGAAATTAAAACTGAAAATGATGATTTGAAAATAATCTTTGACCTGTATTGCACTCAAAACAATACAACAGCACATTATTTTATCTCGTGAATTTTATTTTATTTTTTTCCAAAATCCTTTTTTTTTTCAAAAAAAGTTGACACAGTAAAGCATTTACTACTTTGTAATGTTGACATTCTTTCTCACAACACTTAAAATAAGTTTAAGGACCGAAGACACCAAGTGATGAAGTGTTTCACATGCTGTTTTGTCCCATTTTTTCTTCAAACAGGCTTTGAGGTGTGCAACAGGATTGGGTCATTGTTGTCATATTTTTTGTTTCAAAATTCTCCACACAGGGCGGCACGGTGGTGTAGTGGTTAGCGCTGTCGCCTCACAGCAAGAAGGTCCGGGTTCAAGCCCTGTGGCCGGTGAGGGCCTTTCTGTGCGGAGTTTGCATGTTGTCCGTGTGGGTTTGCTCCGGTTTCCCCCACAGTCCAAAGACATGCAGGTTAGGTTAACTGGTGACTCTAAATTGACTGTAGGTGTGAATGGTTGGTGACTTGTCCAGGGTGTACCCCGCCTTTCGCCCGTAGTCAGCTGGGATAGGCTCCAGCTTGCCTGCGACCCTGTAGAACAGGATAAAGCAGCTAGAGATAATGAGATGAGATGAATGAAAATTCTCCACACATTCTCTTTTGGGGATAAAGGGGACAGGCACCCTCTTCTTCCACAGCCACGCCTTTGTAATGTGTGCAGAATGTGGTTTTGCATTGTCTTGGTGAAATGTCCCTGGAAAAGATGTCGTTTTGAAGGCAACATATGTTTCTCCAAAAATATACTTTTCTGTATTGATGCTGCATAACAGAAGTGCAAGTTACCTTTGCCAAGGGCAGTGACACAACCCCATACCATGACAGAGCCTGTCTTCTTCCAAAAAAGACCTGGAATGCCGATTCATCTGACCATAATACAGGCCCATCCCAGATGGTTCTGAGACCAGCGAAGTTAATGGCTCTTCTTGACATAATTAACATAAGCCTTCCTTTTGCACAGTAAAGTTTTAACTGTCATTTGTGTATGTAACTCCGTATTGTAGCTTGACAAAGGTTTGCCAAAGTAATCCCGAGCCCACATGGTTATATCAGCTAGAGATGAATGACGGTTCTTGATGCAGTGCCGTCTGAGGGATCGGAGATCACAGGTGTTCAGCTTAGGCTTGTGCCCTTGCCCTTTACGCACCAAAATTTCTCCAGATTCATTGAATAATTTAATGATATTATGCATCATTGAGGGTAAAATATCCAAATTCCTTCCTGTCTTTCTTTGAGGAACATTGTTTTGAAAGATTTCAATAATTTTCTCATGCATTTGTTGACAATCTGGAGATCCGTGGCCCATCTTTGCTCCTCAAAGAGTTGGCCTTTTCTCAATACCGATTTTGGACCAAATCATGATTACAGTCACCTGTTGACATCACCTGTGTCAAATCACGTCATTATTTAAATGCTTTACCTCATTACTAGTTCTAAAATGCCCCAGTCACAACTTTTTTTGGAATGTGTTGCAGGCCTGAAATGCAGGAATGGATGTATATGAACAAGTGAAAGGAAGTGGACCAACAAAACATGAAATATCTTGCATTCATATTGTATACAATGAAGTACAAGTCAAAGTAAAATTAGAAATCACTGCTTTCTTTTTTTATTTGTATTTTCCATACCATCTCTACTTTGTCTGATTTGAGGTAATGAAATCATACAATATATATGCATATATGGAAAAAACAAGAGGCCACTGCAAAATGATCAGTTTCTCTGATTTTACTATTTATAGCTCTGTGTTTGAGGAACATGAACATTTTTGTTTTCTTCCATAAACTACTGACAATGTTTCCTCCAAATTCCACAGAAAAATGTTGTCACTTAGAACATTTAATTGCAGAAAATGACAATGGGTCACGGTGGTGTAGTGGTGAGCACTGTTGCCTCACAGCAACAAGGTCCTGAGTTTGAGCCCAGCGGCTGATGGGGGCCTTTCTGTGTGGAGTTTGCATGTTCTTCCAGTGTCTGTGTGGGTTTCTCCCACAGTCCAAAGACATGCAGGGTAATGGGTGGCTATAAATTGACTGGAGGTGTGAATGGTCGTTTGTCTCTATGTGTCAGCCCTGTGATGATCTGGTGACTTGTCCACAGTGTACCCTGCCTCTTGGCCATAGTCAGCTGGGATAGACTCCAGCTTGCCTGCAACCCTGTCCAGGATAAGCAGCTACAGATAATGGATGGATGGACAACTGGTCAAAATAACAAAAAAGATGAAGTGTTTTCAGACCTTGAATAAAGCATAGAAATCAAGATTATATTCAATTTTAAACAATACAAAACTCACGTTTGAACTTAAGATGAGTTCAGAAATCAATATCTGGTGGAATAACCCTGACATTTAATCACAGCTTTCATGCATCTTGGCATGCTCTCCACCAGTCTTTCACATTGCTCTTGGGTGACTTTATTCCACTCCTGGTGCAAAAAAAAAACAATCAGCTCAGCTTTGTTTGATGGCTTGTGTCCATCCATCTTCCTCTTGATCACATTCCAGAGGTCTGGAGATTGGGCTGGCCATGACAGGGTCTTGGTCTTGTGGTCCTCCACACCTTGATTGACCTGGCTGTGGGGCATGGAGCACTGTCCTGCTGGAAAACCCAATCCTCAGAGTTTGGGAACATTGTCAGAGCAGAAGGAAACATGCTTTCTTCCAGGATAACCTCGTACATGGCTTGATTCATGTGTCCTTCACAAACAACAATCTGCCTCGTTCCAGCCTTGCTGAAACACTCCCAGATCATCCCTGATCCTCTACCAAATTTCACAATGGATGCGAGACACTGCAGCTTGTTGGCCTCTCTAGGTCTCTATCTAACCATTAGACAACCAGGTGATGGGAAAAGCTGAAAATTGGACTCATCAGAGAAGATGACCTTACTCCAGTCCTCTATGGCCCAATCCTTATGGTCTTTAGCAAACCTCAGCCTGGCTCTTCTTTGCTTCTCATTGATGAAGAGCTTTTTTTCTAGCTTTGCATGACTTCAGGCCCACTCGCAGGAGCCTGTTTCGAACCATTGTTGCTGTGCACTTAACCCCAGCTGCCATTTCTTTTTGGAGGTCACTTGAAGTCAAAATGGCGAACCGGTTCAAAATTAAAATTCTTTTGATTAACTTGTAAGTTTTTTTTGCATGTGGATGTGTCCACATAATATACAGAACATTACATGGTGATGCGAAGATATGAAGTTTATCTTCTCGTGTTGAAAATATTTTCACTTGTTCACTTCGCTCACTTGTGAATATGTTCACCACTTCAAGATAAACTTCATGCAACCATGTTATTTCCTCTACATACACGGAGTGCAGAATTATTAGGCAAGTTGTATTTTTGAGGATTAGTTTTATTATTGAACAACAACTATGTTCTCAATCAAACAAAAAGACTCATAAATATCAAAGCTGAATATGTATGGAAGTTAGAGTGGGGTGTTTTTAGTTTTGGCCATTTTAGGAGAATATGTATGTGTTCAGGTAACTTTCACTGTGCAGAATTATTAGGCAACTTAATAAAAACCAAATGTGTAGCCATTTCACTTATTTATTTTCACCAGGTACACTGATATGACAACTCCAGATTTGCAAATAAACATATCTGACATTCAAACACAAAACAAAAACAAAATCAGTGACCAATATAGCCACCCTTCTTCATGAGGACACTCAAAAGCCTTCCATCCATAGATTCCGTCAATTTCTTTATCTGTTCACGACCAACATTGTGTGCAGCAGCAACCACGGCCTCCCAGACGCTGTTCAGAGAGGTGTACTGTTTTCCCTCTTTGTAGACCTCATGTTTTATAATGGACCACAGGTTCTCTATGGGGTTTAGGTCAGGTGAACAAGGGGGCCATGTCATTATTTTTTTCACCTTTCAGACCTTTACTGGCTAGCCACGCAGTGGAGTATTTGGACGCATGAGATGGAGCGTTATCCTGCATGAAAATCATGTTCTTCTTGAAAGATGCTGACTTTTTCCTATACCACTGCTTGAAGGTTTCTTCCAGGAACTGGCAGTAGGTCTGGGAGTTGAGTTTGAGTCCATCCCCAACTCGAAAAGGTCCAACAAGCTCGTCTTTGATGATACCAGCCCATAGCAGTACTCCACCTCCACCTTGCTGGCGTCTGAGTCGGAGTGGAGCTCTGTGCCCATTACTGATCCAGCCACAGGCCCATTAATCTGGCCCATCAAGAGTCACTCTCATCTCATCAGACCACAGCACCTTAGAAAAATCAGTCTTAAGATATTTCTTGGCCCAGTCTTGACGTTTTATCTTGTGTGCCTTACTCAGTGGTGGTCGTTTTTCAGCCTTCCTTACCTTGGCCATGTCCCTCAGTATTGCACACCTTGTACTCTTTGACACTCCAGGAATGTTGCAATTCTGGAATATGGCAGAACTGGATGCTAATGGCTGCTTGTTAGCTTCACGCTTGATTTTCTGCAGATCATGTGCAGTTATTTTGCGCTTTTTTTTTCCCCACATGCTTCTTTTGACCCTGTTGACTATTTGCAATGAAACGCTTGATTGTTCGGTGATCACGTTTCAACATCTTCGCAATTTCAAGAGTGCTGCATCCGTCTGCAAGACATCTCACAATTTTATACTTTTCAAAGTCTGTCAGATCTCTCTTCTGACCCATTTTGCCAGAGGAAAAGAGGTTGCCTAATAATTATGCACACCTGATATAGGGTGTTGATGTCATTAGACCACACCCCCTCTCATTACACAGATGCACAGCACCTGATATACTTAATTGGTAGTAGGCTTTCAAGCCTAAACAGCTTGGAGTGGGACAACATGCATTAAAAGGATGTTGTGGTCAAAATACTCACTTGCCTAATAATTCTGCACTCAGTGTATTTGTCTCAATGTGGATAACAAGCGCAATAATACACAGCTGTCTCTTCAGTCTGCATGTTCTGCCCTGTGAATGCTACTGTGCTGCTGGGTGTGTCTTTGAAAATCTGAAACCTGCTTTTCAGTTTCTAACTGGAGCCAGTGCCACCAGTATAACATAACATATCCCTTCGGTCCACTCCAGAGTTTTTCCGTGAGGTTGTTGTATCCAGTGTGTTCAGTAGCTGCTCTCAGTGAATGAATATCCAGACACTTTACAGGTCAGAGTCTTTGACTGACCAGGGATTAATACTGTGGATCTGGTCTGGATCGGCGCAACACAGTGAACGCCTGGGAAAACAAAGTGATTTTTATGTTGTACACACAAAATGCTATCAGTTAAAAAAAAGGTATTCAATATCAAATGTAAAAACATTGAGTGTCTGGAGCATTACGGATCCAGCAGCATGAGGGATGTAGAGATCATGGTGTCAAAAGTGTCTGTGTGAAGGGACATGTTAAAATGGATCTTGTTATGTTCTCATTAGGAAGCGGAGAGACTCGATGATCTGATCTCGGCGTTACAACTCAGCCTGAAAAAGTTTGCAGCAGTCAGACGAATGCAAGTATCCGTGTTTCAAATAAATAATAACCGGCTTCCTTGCCATTTTATAATTGAACCTCATCGAGCGGGGTGGCACGGTGGTGTAGTGGTTAGCGCTGTCGCCTCACAGCAAGAAGGTCTTGGGTTCGAGACCGTGGCCGGCGAGGGCCTTTCTGTGTGGAGTTTGCATGTTCTCCCCGCGTCCGCGTGGGTTTCCTCCGGGTGCTCCGGTTTCCCCCACAGTCCAAAGACATGCAGGTTAGGTTAACTGGTGACTCTAAATTGACCGTAGGTGTGAATGTGAGTGTGAATGGTTGTCTGTGTCTATGTGTCAGCCCTGTGATGACCTGGCGATTTGTCCAGGGTGTACCCTGCCTTTCGCCCGTAGTCAGCTGGGATAGGCTCCAGCTTGCCAGCGACCCTGTAGAAGGATAAAGCGGCTACAGATAATGAGATGAGATGAGAAGCTCGTCGAGCCTGAAATGAGCAGTGAAGGTAATGGTGGTGCAGATAAGAAAAGCAGAGATTTTCCATCCTAATAAGATTTGCTCTCCGAATTCAATCTGTGGGCATCGGCATTTGCACAGTAAAGCCGCCACACCCATCTGGCCTTCCAGAGCATGTTCCTTCCAGCACGTTAGCTTCATATTCGCTCCTCCAGAATCCATCGAATCAGAGTACACTCCCAGCAGGGACTGAGTGGTGTTCAATGGTACTTGTACAGACTTTATTTTCTTTATTTTTGGCTGTGAGTCTTTTGCTCTGTTGGACATCAACAGTGGGTATCACCTTTAGAAGGTTGTGTGTGTGCTTGGTCACAACATTAGACACTAGAGTAAGACACGGTTGAAACACAACGACTCCCAAGACTGTTTTTCGCCCGCTCATGAAGTTATTTTTGTTTGTATGTGTCTGTGATATTTGACTTAGTTCTATTTTTCAAAAGATAAGCAAACCACCACAACCCCGATTAGGTACTAAAGATGATTGAATGACCATTCAGGCCTGTGCAAAAGGAAGATACCTCCGCCAAGGGCAACTTGCTGGTTGGGATCACAGTCTTGATGCCACATGCCCTGTGAACATGACTTGCAAGTCTTTTTTTTTTTTTAAATAAAGCTTCTTTCCCTATCTGTATTTGTATCTGTTTAAAATCACGTAAACTTTTCATTCCAAATGATGTATTTGTATTCAGGCAGGAAACATTTGTTTCCTTGAAAACAAGCCTCAGGGCAGTTGTTGATTTCTGATTATAAATTTGGACCAGTGGAGATCTTTGGATGATACAGACATGAGAAAATGTTGACCACTGTTCTTGTAGTTTTATTCAAGTTTCTAAAATTTCAGTTCTGGTTATTTCCCCAAAACGTTTTGTGGCGTCCACGCACAGCCAAGCCGAAAGTAATGCATCACTACACGTTCCTCCCTCTGAAAAGAATGAACTCCACCCAGAATGATGATGTCACCAAGCATTTTGCAGATTTAAACATTTGTGTGTGGAGGTTTTTTTTTTTTTTTGCTTGTGGATATCAATTTTAAAGGCCCTACAACAGCAGTACTCTGATGTGGGAGTTAGTGGCCTTCTTGTAAAGAGCTCACCCTCAAAGGTTGTGGGGTCATCTCTGTGAAGAAAGGGGGAAGGAAAGAAATGGTCTTATTCGAGTCTGGCTTTTGAGCAAAAGGGAAATCAACTGGTGAAGTTGATAATTCAGAGACAAAAGTCCAATAAGCAATTACGGCTACTGTCATTCCATGGTGTAGTGGTTAATAACATGGTTTGTGGGGCCTGAAGTCCCTTGTTCAAGTCTTCCTGTTTGCTTAAATTTTGAACAGGATTTAAGTATACTTAATTGAACAGTTCCATTAAAGCTGGTATGAGATCCTGTAGCTCACTTGGATGAGCGCTGCCTCTACTGTAGCTTGAGAGGTTGCTGGTTCAAACCCCAGCCAGGTCTCAAGGATATGAAGGTTCAGGAGCAGGTTGACTGGAGGGTGTTCCCTGAGTTTGGGGGGGGGGGATAATATCTGGGCAGCTGCCCCCCCCCCCCCCAAACTCAAAGAAGATAAACAGAGGTGGTTATGGAGCTCAAAGAGAGGTGTATAACTTAGTTTTTGCAGGCATCCTTGAGATTGCAAAAACTATCACTTCCTTTTTTTTTTTGAGGCACTTTAAGCCATACTTTATCACCACATCAACTGCTCCTGGATTTCTCCTGTCAAACACCACTTACCCACCATGGGGACAAGCTAGATTTGAACCAGCAACCTCTGAACTCAAAGGCACAGCTTTTACCACAAAGCCACGAAGTCCCACATGGAACCGCTTCTGTTGTGGTGCTTTTGTCTTTTAAAATGAGACCCCCACAAAAAAAGCACACCACTCTGTTTTGCCCTCGAGTGGACTAAAAGATACTCGCTCTTTTTTACCCCAAAATATTTAAATAAATTAAGGTCCAAATTAATTTGCCAGTTCTCAATTAATTTGGTGGACTAGATTTGAACGTCCATTGGTCTGGCGGCCATATGCTTGACATCGATGATTGAAACAAAATTTGCTCTTTGGGACAGATGAGGTTCAACCTCCATGGAGTCTCTCCTTTTCCCGTTAGTCAGAGGTGGGAGAAAGACAGAAACGACACACACAGGTGTCAGGTTTGGAAATCTCAAGTTTACTGATAAAGCATGAGTACATGTCGAACTCTTCTCAAGCAGAGTGTTTATAAACATATGTTGAAAGAGAAGGTGAGGCCAGTCCACACGGGTTTTGTGGTATGCAGAATACGTCAGAGACAGAGAGCACAATTTAACAACACCAGATAATTAAGGCTCACCAGCGATGGAAGATGAAAGGAACATTATGTTCCGAGAACAAGATGACCTTATTGACTGCCTCCCTCTCCTAACTTGCTGCGGCTCCAACCAATCGGACTTCTTTCCTGCCTTAAGTTGTGACGTTTGATGTACGCGGACAAATTCCCAAACCACTTCTGATTCTTGGCAAGACATGGACTGTGAGGGAGTATTCCAGGACCATTGATGACTCAGTGCAGCTCAGGAACATCAGCTTGTCGATGACTTTTTCCTCCTTGATGCCATAATCATGTTTTTTTACTTTCAATTTTAACAAAATGTGGTAAAAATTATATTTATCAGACATACATATACTTTATTTCCTTAGAACATTTCTCACACGGCTACACAACACAGTTATGTTTCAGTGGTGGACCGTACCAGAAACTCAGCCGTGTTCGCTGTTGTGCCGTGTCTGTAGGAGGTGATGAGGAACAGCTTGGAAGTCACCTCATTGATGAGCCACACATTCTCCTGTTTAAAGACCGCTATGATAACCTACGCCTCTCCATCCAGAACCTGCCCCAGGCCCAGTGGAGGGGCAAGCTGCTCACCGCCTACCAGGTAGGAATAATACATGGGATGTAGCTCAAAGCTAAAATGTTCCCGATTTCACTGTGTAGATCAGGTGTATTCAAGTATTTTTCAATTCTTAAAGATAAGTAACTCTATCCTCAGAGTCATCCATCGAAGACGAGTGCTGCAAATTCTTTGTCAGATTTCGCACCTGTTTCATCCTTGAGTTGATTCCAGCAGTCGCTCTGTCCCTTCACGACAATGTTTTGATTTCCATTGCTTTTCTGATCTGCTTTCTCGCTGATTTGCTTTCATATTTTCCTTTTCTTTTCCGCTGGCTTTTCGCGGGCGGGAGACCCGAGTGCGCCATGTGTCACCTTGCCAACTTGTTTTGGTTATAAGTATGTCAAACGCCCCACGGTGGTCACGTGATGTTGTCGCTCATTTGCTTTGGCAGCCTCCGGAATCATAAAATGCGGGACGCATTTTATCTCAACAAAACATTTGCACATGGGATGCACGGTGTGCAGCAGCACAACTCCTCAATTTCAGCTCAAATCAACATGAAACATTTTGAAACTCCAACAGGAATAGAAATGCAAAATTTTTGCCCAGAATTCAACTTTGCAGTCAGCACCTTTCATGGAATAGTAAAACTAGAGTGAAGTGAAGAACCTAGGAGAAGCAGCCAACCAATGCTCTACCTGTTTCTGGAACTATTTGGGAAGAAAAAAAAAGTATGGGTCCTTCATGAAGCTGGTTTTGAAGATGCAAGTTAAGAAGCTGTGTAATTTCATATAATTAATGTCTTCATTGTAGAAAATTCTGAAAATAAATACAGTGAAGGGAGGCACGGTGGTATAGTGGTTAGCGCTGTCGCCTCACAGCAAGAAGGTCCGGGTTCGAGCCCCGTGGCCGGCGAGGGCCTTTCTGTGTGGAGTTTGCATGTTCTCCCCGTGTCCACGTGGGTTTCCTCCGGGTGCTCCGGTTTCCCCCACAGTCCAAAGACATGCAGGTTAGGTTAACTGGTGACTCTAAATTGACCGTAGGTGTGAACGTGAGTGTGAATGGTTGTCTATGTGTCAGCCCTGTGATGACCTGGCGACTTGTCCAGGGTGTACCCCGCCATTCGCCCGTAGTCAGCTGGGATAGGGTCGCCAGCTTGCCTGCGACCCTGTAGAACAGGATAAAGCGGCTAGAGATAATGAGATGAGATGAAAATACAGTGAACTGAACAGAAACCGCTGACTCTGTAACCGTGGTTTCACTCATCCTCCACTTATCGGTTTCAGCGTTCAGTACTGTCTGCAGCTTTGGCCGTCCATGGCCGATCTTGGAATGTATCGCATGTCGATATGGGGGTCCCATGATAAAACTGTTCTTGAGATGTTTCCTTAGAGGCTTCAGTGTAAATAAAGCAAAATTGGACAAAAATACCAGCAGCACTAATTTAAAAGTCTATTTCTAACCAATGGTGCACAAAAGTATGCACTGACCTGTCGGCTGAAGATGTGACCCTGTGGTGGAGAAATCAAGTGCAGAAACCATATACTAAAGACATAATGCTCATCATTTATCCATTCGGTGTGTAGGACATATGTTGTCTCAGATATATTTTGTGTATGTGCTGCTGCTTGTAGCTTCTTTCCTTCCTTCAGTGTGAAGCATAAATGCTTGGGTGTACAAATCGGTAGCCTGGGTGCCCAGTGTCATGCTTTTTTTCTTTGTGTTGCTCTTCCATTTGACATGATGACATTTTACCAGTGACTTTTCACAGATTTATAAGTGAAGATTTCGAAAAACAAAATATCCTAAAAATTAAGGAAAAGAGGCATGATGTTTCGGTGCCGCTCGGACACCGTTATCAAGATACTGTTCGGAAGCTAAGTCAATGTCAAAACATATAAAAACAGATTAGCATAACGCTAAACAGGTGGCATGGTGGCTAGCACTGTTGCCTCACAGCAAGAAGGTGCTGGGTTCAAGCCCAGTGGCTGACGGGGACCTTTCTGTGTGGAGTATGCATGTCCTCGCCCTGTCTGCATGGGTTTCCCCCACAGTCCAAAGACATGCAGGTTAGGCTAATTAGTGGCTGAAAATTGACCGTGAGTGCAAATGGTTGTGTGTCGCCGTGTGACGATCTGGTGACTTGTCCAGGGTGTACCCCATCTCTCGCACATAGTCAGCTGGGATAGGCTCCAGCTTGCCCGCGACCCTGCAGCGGATACGCGGTTACGGATAATGGATGGATGGATAATGAGTCTGACTGCATGTTGAGAGTTGGTCTTCTTTCTCTCACGTCGAGCATTTCGTTCAACAAACAGTTGAACTTACTCTGACGCTTTCTTCAGAGAACAAAGTTCTGTGTGCCGTCTTATCCTGTTTATTGATGCTTGAAGACACGCCTTTATGCTCTTCGATACGCTCATGCGAGTCTCAACAGGTTTAACCAATATAACTTTCATCACACCAGTAACATTCGAAACTATACACCACCTGTTGCTGATTAAAAATTGGTGTTTTTTCCTCTCGCAGCTTCAGCACATTGTTTCGTTTTTGGCTCACAAATACCGGTTGAAATCTAATATTTATTTTCTTACCCGAGTCCTGTAAGCTCCTTCTGCTGAAGTTAGCTGAACACTGGTGCTTGAATGGTCTGGTGCTTCTGATGTTGTTGCCCGGTTCTTTAACTTCCGGTGTACCAGGCTGTTTACTAGGTTTAAAATTGACAAATCCTTTGATGGGATTGTCAATTAAGGTTTTCAGATACTGCAAGCGTAGGAACTTTTAACAGGTGATAGAATTTATTGTGTTATTTATTGATGAATTATATATTATAGATACTGGATGTGGGCGGCACGGTGGTGTAGTGGTTAGCGCTGTCGCCTCACAGCAAGAAGGTCCGGGTTCGAGCCCCGTGGCCGGCGAGGGCCTTTCTGTGTGGAGTTTGCATGTTCTCCCCGTGTCCGCGTGGGTTTCCTCTGGGTGCTCTGGTTTCCCCCAAAGACATGCAGGTTAGGTTAACTGGTGACTCTAAATTGACCGTAGGTGTGAATGTGAGTGTGAATGGTTGTCTGTGTCTATGTGTCAGCCCTGTGATGACCTGGCGACTTGTCCAGGGTGTACCCCGCCTTTCGCCCGTAGTCAGCTGGGATAGGCTCCAGCTTGCCTGCGACCCTGTAGAACAGGATAAAACGGCTAGAGATAATGAGATGAGATACTAGATGCCTGCATCAAAATCTAATCAACTGTTCCTTGGCCCATGCCTCATCTTTCTTCCAAATTTCATTAAAATCCATTCACAACTTTTTGAGTTATGCTGGGAACGAACAAACAAACAAATAAACAAAAAGTCGTACAGAGCACGATACTTGCGAAAATCACAAACAAATGGAAGTTATGGCCGATTAAGTGTTTTTACAAGATTTGACCTTGACCCACCAAAAACTAAATGATGTCTTTGTGTGACCTTAGTGAGTTGTCCTGTGCATTTTGGTGAAGATTGGTCAAGAACTGATGATGCGAGAGCACGAACAAACAAACAAATGGCCAAAATCAACATACTTGCAAAAATCTCTGATTTTCGCAAGTAACAAACAGAGGCAAAAACATAACCTTCTCCAGCAAAGTTGGCAGAAGTAAGACTGACATGAAGGTCACGCATTAAAAATAATCTCATAAAATTATAGTACACCGCCACGATATTGTTGCATGAATAGTCCTATTTGTAATCATCAGATTAGTCACTGCAAATAGTTTACAATACAGCTTTTGCATTCATTATTATAAAAATTGCACTTGAAAACAGCACAACAGCTCAAGTTCATCCAATTTGACCTCGAACTTTCATGTAAGTTTGGAACAGAGCTTAATTCTGTGGGTCTGAAAACCGATGTGTGCAACCTGGGTCTTAAATCCTCATTACTGTGTGATGAAAAGACAAAAAGAAACATACATTCGGTAAAATCTTTGGAGTCGAGACAGGAACAGGGTTCTTCAATGGGTATTTAAATGTCTGTATTATACATTCAGAAGATAAGAACGGTTCGTAATCTGTAAAACAGAAAGTAGTGGGCTGTTTGTCTTCAACTCTGTAAAGCCCAATTAACTCCCTCTTTAATAACTCATCATCTCCATAAATCACCCACCATTCCTGATGATGATGTTAGCACAGTCTTCATCGCTGGTTCCCGGCGCTGAACTCTTAATGAGAGACGACAGAATGGAAGTACGAAATGGAAAGAAAAATAAAAGGAGTCATAAATTCTGTGCCCGTCAGCAGAGCTCTTAATCGTTTCGTCTGAAAACAGCCCGCTCTCCAACGCTAACACGCGCAAAAGCCACTGGCTGCTTTTCTTTGGGACGCATCGTTATGACATCGTGAATCTGTCACCAAATGAAGCCATATGCTGTGTATACTCCTCACATCACACCACACGAGGTTAATTCTGTTAGCACGGAGTGTACATTAATAGCTGCTAGGATGCTCTGGGTAGAATTTTAGGACCTGTGAAGATTAATTAACAGCTCTTGATCTGGAGCTGCATGATTTTAATGCATTGTCCTGCTGCCACATGATTAGCTGTTTGGGGAATTGCATGAATGACTAGGTGTACAGGTGTTCCCATTAAAGTGGACACTGAGTGTAGATGTGTATAATCAACGATGACTGTCCTCACATTTGTAAACAGACATTATCAGGCCAAAAGTATGCAGACACCGGGACTGAACATCCCATTCCGAAACCATGGGCATTAAACAGTTCTTCCATGATATCCATGATATCAGTACATGAGCTGATAGCCGACCAGGCGCATTAAGCCGAGTTTACTCGAAGCCATATACAACTCGATTTCATGGAATAGTTGTTTCATTTGGGCGTAACGGTGGTGTAGTGGTTAGCGCTGTCACCTCACAGCAAGAAGGTCCGGGTTCGAGCCCTGTGGCCGGCGAGGGCCTTTCTGTGCGGAGTTTGCATGTTCTCCCCGTGTCCGCGTGGGTTTCCTCCGGGTGCTCCGGTTTCCCCCACAGTCCAAAGACATGCAGGTTAGGTTAACTGGTGACTCTAAATTGACCGTAGGTGTGAATGTGAGTGTGAATGGTTGTCTGTGTCTATGTGTCAGCCCTGTGATGACCTGGCGACTTGTCCAGGGTGTACCCCGCCTTTCTCCCGTAGTCAGCTGGGATAGGCTCCAGCTTGCCTGCGACCCTGTAGAACAGGATAAAGCGGCTAGAGATAATGAGATGAGGGGAGTTGTTTCATTCTGTTCACTGGATTTTGAGAAACAGAGCATTTTTATTTTTTGCAAATTCGATAAATAAAAACTTTCGACAAAACGTCCGACAAAATCATTTCTGCTTCGAATGTCAAGTCAAGTTGACTTGTATGGCGCTTTTAACAACAAACATTGTCACAAAGCAGCTTTACAGAAATGTTAAGCAGTTTACAGAATGTAAACAAACTGGTGAAATGACAGTAGCAATTTGTGAAAAATGCGATAATAATAATAATAATAATAATAATAATAATAATAATTCATGAAGAATAAAAAAAAGACATGTTCTTACCATCAAATACTTTTATTCCATATTTTTTTCTTTGTATTTTTTGGGTTTTCTTCTTCTGCTTCTTCTTCAGGTTTTTTTTTTTTTTTGGCGGTTGGTAAACCAACTTAAAGGTGCATTATCACCACCGACTGGGCTGGAGTGTGGAACAGGAGATATTGGAGGGGGAAAAAAAAAGCAAGATTCTTTGAGATATTTTTGTTTCTTTTAAATACTTAACAGTTTTTGGGGTTTTGTTTTTGAGTTGAGTTTTTATTTCGTCCTCGGTTGGTTCAGCAACAGTCCACCATTTTGTTTTTCCTCTTCTCACGGTATATGAGCTGATTGGCTACTCTACTACTAAGCTATCAGAGCGTGCGAGTGCTCATATGGATAGAATGATATTTATGTGTTCCCCTTTGCTGTTATAATAGCCTCCACTCTTCTGGGAAGGCTGTTTAGAGCTTGACGTTTGGCATGGAGTTTGCATGTTCTCCCCGTGTCTGCGTGGGTTTCCTCCGGGTGCTTTGGTTTCCCTCACAGTTCAAAGACATGCGGTTAGGTTAACATGGGGTGGCCTTAGGCTGAAGTGCCCTTAGGCAAGGCACCGACCCCCCAGCTGCCCCCCGGGTGCTGTAAGCATGGCTGCCCACTGCTTGGGGTATGTGTTCACTGCTTCAGATGGGTTAAATGCAGAGAGGAATTTCACAAGTGTACATGTGATGAATAAAGTTCCTCTTCCTCTTGGTATGTGGCTGTGGGGATTTGGGCAAGATGACCTGGCACGCAGCCATCACTCCAGTTCATCCCAAAGGTGTTCAGTGGGGTTGTGGTCAGATCTCCACTTGAGTTCTTTCATAACAACTTTGGCAAATCATGCCTTTGGACATAGCTTTATGCAGAGGGGCGTTGTCATGTTGGAACAGATTTGTGGCCCCTCAGTTCCAGTGAAAGGAAATGTTAATGCTTCAGCACATTCTCGACATATTTGTGACAACAGTTGATGGTCAACAACCACTTGCTCCCAAGATTTCTTTATCCTCGACTCAGAACAGATGAGATGTCTCCTGAATTTAAGGTTTTGAAGTGAGGGGATTAAATGCATAAATCTCTGTCCATTCGCCATCATTATCTCTAGCCGCTTTATCCTGTTCTACAGGGTTGCAGGCAAGCTGGAGCCTATCCCAGCTGACTACGGGCGAAAGGCAGGGTACACCCTGGACAAGTCGCCAGGTCATCACAGGGCTGACACATAGACACAGACAACCATTCACACCTACGGTCAATTTAGAGTCACCAGTTAACCTAACCTGCATGTCTTTGGACTGTGGGGGAAACCGGAGCACCCGGAGGAAACCCACGCAGACACGGGGACAACATGCAAACTCCGCACAGAAAGGCCCTCACCGGTCCACGGGGCTCGAACCCGGACCTTCTTGCTGTGAGGCGACAGCGCTAACCACTACACCACTGTGCCACCTGCCATTAGACATTGTTTTGTTATTAACTTTTTTTTTTTTAAATCAAATTATGGTCACAACTCACAATTTCATGAATCAGTATCGAAAGGGTAAAAGAAATAAATGTTTCTTTCTCTGCAGCTATTCTCTGGTACAGTGAGTTGCCTTCAACTAAATAATGGACATAAATGCATCAGTCCATGTGACTGGATAAGCTGAAACAGGGGATCTGTGACTGAACCACAATAGAGCACCTTTAAGAACGAGGTTTTTTTTTCCCATATCCATTGACTGAATTTTTTCAAGTACTTCAAGTTCTCAAAACTGACCTGAGGGAGAACAGAAGGAGACAGATGGGATCAAAGAGAGGAGATGTGATGGAAATGGAGACTCTGGGTGTGAAACAAAGAGGTGGAGAAGATGAGCTACTTAACTGACAGAGTGTGTGCATGTGTGTGTGTATTTGGACAGCTGAATTCAGGCTGTTCAGAGGCTATCACACACTCCATTAAACATTCTCTCTCTCTCTCTCACACACACACACACACACACACACACACACACACACACACACACACACACACACACACACACACACAAAATTCAGCACACAACTCCATGCTGAACTACACTGTACACATAAACAGCTCTTTGCTTATGTCAAAGAGCTACAATACCTCATTGGATAGAAAGGGTACACACACACACACACACACACACACACACACACACACACACACACACACACACACACACACAAATTCAGCACACAACTCCATGCTGAACTACACTGTACACATAAACAGCTCTTTGCTTATGTCAAAGAGCTACAATACCTCATTGGATAGAAAGGGTACACACACACACACACACACACACACACACAGAATATGATGGAAAGATGAAAAGACTGCCAACTAGCCTGCAAGCCAGCAAGAAAGAAAGAAAAGAAGACAGAAAAAAGTGGGCGGGGACATATCTAAAGCCTTGATAAATGACTAAGAACAAGATGAAAGACAAAGAAAGAAAAATGACAGACTATAGAGTGAGAGAAGGACAAAGGATTGAGAGGCAGTATAAGAAAGCGAGGAGGAGGACAAAAGGATCGAAAAGACGGACGAGGAAATACACAGAGAAAAACAAATAAAAGCAGAGAAAGAGAAAAACGAAGAAAGAAGCATAGCTTGAGAAGCAAAATGCCAAAAACACTTTTCCCATGATTCCCTTTTCCCCCACATATAAGATTAGTATTATTTTAGGACTTAATACTTGGACATGCATGGAGGAATGGATGGAAAGAGAGATGGAGGGAAAAGCCTCTTTCACATACAACATCTGTTATTGTATGAAGTAAAAACAACACGGAATAGATAAATTTTCATTCCCACTCAGTCTTTCATCACGGAAATGTAACGGAGATCGTGTATTCCTACCTGACGGCATTTTTTTCACTCAGGGTACACATTTCTGTTCCAAAATAGTCATTTTTTGAAAGTTTAGTTTTCAGATTTTTAGTCAGTGCATTTTGTTTCCACATATCTTAATATTACAGTGTGAAAATTTCATGAGGTATCCTCATCTGATAAAATCAGATCACGGAATCCAGGGACACATGTCGGCCCGGGGGCATTTTGAGTTATTGACAGATTCAGAAAGTACAGTTTCTAAGCTTTCCAATGATGCCTTCCATGTGGAGATCTGACAATATTTGAAGAATGTGTCGCCTTTTGAAACTGCATACCTCTTAAAACAGGAAAGGGAGAAAATCGCCCTCAAAGTTTTCCTTCTCAGTTACTCTGGGTGCAGGGCGGGCACATAATGGTGCTCATTTGCATGACATTAAGGAAAGCCCTACCCCCTACTAGCTAGCACGATGCTACTTTCATGTAAACAAATGGCCCTTTTCCACTACCCTTTTTCAGCTCACTTCAGCTCGCTTCAGCTCACTTCAGCCCGACACGGCTCGCGTTTCGACTACCAAAAACCAGCACGACTCAGCTCGTTTCAGCCCTGCTTAGCCCCTAAAACTCGCACCGTTTTGGAGTGGGGCTGAAGCGAGCCAAGCCGTGCCGAGTGAGGCTGGGGGCGTGAGCAGACACTCCCCTGTGCACTGATTGGTGAGGAGGAGTGTCCTCACATGCCCACACACGCCCCGCGAGCGCGCTGGGATCTGTAAACACCGCAAACCCGGAAGGAGAATAATTACGAATTACGAGAATTTCTGAAGCCTTATGCGCCTCGCCTCATCTATACGCTCTTGCCAGTATCTGTTGGCGTTGTAAGTGACAACAAGCCACAGCACCAAGACCAGCAACACTAACGACTCCATGTCCTCCATGTTTATTGTTTACTATCCGGGTCGTGAGACTACCGCTTAAAACATCACTGAATCAGTGACATACAGAGCATCGTGGACGAGTTCGCGGAGCGTAAGGCTCGTCGTATGCCCTTCAAATAATGCGCGCAGTAGGCTATTGGTGTTTTATTATGAGCCATGTACAGTATGTCGCCGAATGTTTTTTTGTTTCTGAGTTACATGTTCATTTGAAGGACTTAATGTACAAAATAACATAGTTGCACCCCGTAGTGTTGAAATTGGTAAACACAGTGCATTCAGTGAGGTTTGCACCGCCCTCCTTTTATTTCTGACTCTTCCTGTCACCGTTGCAACCTCTGAGCGCTCATTCGTATGCCCTTCAAATAATGTGCGCAGTATAGGCTATTGATGTTTTATTATGAGCCATGTACAGTATCCTGTTTTTTGTTTCTGAGTTACATGTTCGTTTGAAGGACTTGATGTACTAAATAACATATAGTTGCACCCGGTAGTGTTGAAATTGGTAAACACCGCAGTTGTGGACATTTTGTAGCCTAAAATGATGTTATGATAAGCTTTAATAAAGGGCCCGGTCATTTGCCCCGCCCCCGGCCCGGCTCTGACTTGTTCCGCCACTGTCACTGATGTCACTGTTTGCGCTGCTTAACGACATCATGTGACGTCCACCCACTTTCGCTAACTCCACCCAATGTGTCCACCCACTTCCAGCCAGCACGGTTCAGCGCGGTTGTAGTCGAAATGCAACTCCAACAGCCCCGCTCAGCTCGACTCAGCTCGACTCGGCACGGCACGGCTCAGCCGCGTTTGTAGTGGAAAAGCGGCAAAAGATCACCACGTCAATTTCCCTTCCATGCAAAGTATGCCCAAAACAATTATGAAGTACAAAAATAAGTCCTAAAGTATACTTTAACGTTTTGTGGTTGAAAAATTACTCACACCGTAAGAAAGAAAGATAGCATGATGATAACACAACTAACACAATGCTAGTTTCATGTAACCAAACCACAACACTCTCCGTTACATGCAAAAATAATAACCACACAGCCTTAGATTAATAAACTTACCCCATCAGAAAGAGAAACGGCGCCTTGCACACATCAATGCCTCCGATGGAATGTAATCCTAGAACACTTCCTTTTGGTTGGTTTTTTTTTTTTGCTAGAAATGGTTATCTCCGATGTAACTACCGTGCGTCTGTTTGCTTCGAGGTGTTTCAGCTCCTCTGCGCTCTGTTTAGCTTGCTCATTCCATCGTGAAATTACATGCCTGTATGCAGCTTAAGTAGCCATGAGCTCAGCTCGTATCATACAGCTGATTGGCGAAAAAAAAAACAAAAGACTTAAATCGTCACGTGAATGGCCCATATGGTAATTTACCCACACCCCCCAGCAGGCTACAGTCCTGACAAAAACGAGACAATTTGCAACAAAAAATGTATGCTTTTCCAACAAAACAATCTATTATCTGAAATACTGATTGCATTCTTCAAGATCCCAACTTGCACATTATGGAAAAAAACGAAAATCAGAAATTTAAAAAAAAAAAGCTTCTTTTGCGATTTTCTCGGATTCGTTTCGGTCGACATGTGTCCCTGGATTCCGTGAAGTGACACTGCTTTTCACCGCTTCTTGTTTCCCTTCAGCCTTCAGACAACAAATTCACAGCTCTTTGGTTTATGGCCTGTTGATCAAGACCACCGTTTCGGTGGGGGCTACGGAGACGACACCAGTGTATGTGCCTGTGTTATATATGCAGTTGGCATGTTAAAAGATTTATTTCAGGTTGTAGAACATTTTAATGATAGCTTTAACTTAAATAAAAAAAAAATGCGTATGGCAATGAGCACAGAATCAAACAGCTTTTCGAACAAAGAAACGCCTAACGAAGAATTGGGGGCTACGGAGACTACATGGGCTACGGAGACTACATTTCTCAATTAAACCACTACTCAGTGCAATTACTTCAAGTCTGTAATGACTAAAGGCGTTTTTATACCTTTACTTCTCATGGTAATTATAAAAACATGATGGGAAATTCTTTAACCCTGATTAAACCCCGAGTATAGAGAGGGCTATGGAGACTACATTGCTTTTTCCATTATCCTAGTGAACATTTTCAATGAACGCTGAAAGGTGTCGGTGCCTTACAGTCAACAAATTTTTTCTGTGCATTATTCCTACATATACAGGGATTGAAACTACCAAAATGGACACCATTAAAAGAATCAGTGATTGAATTTTTGGGTTCCTTTTTGAGAACACTGACCAAAAACGTCATTTGGCATAACGACGGACACATTATTAAAAAACTGCAAAATTTTTGCCAGGTGATAAATGACTCCTTTATATGTGTATATTAAATTAAGCAGACATACTACATTATCATTTCATATCAATCTTTTCGCACAAAATGCACTAGAAATGTGGGATTTTGTATGATGTGATATACAACCCCGATTCCAAAAAAGTTGGGACAAAGTACAAATTGTAAATAAAAACGGAATGCAATAATTTACAAATCTCAAAAACTGATATTGTATTCACAATAGAACATAGACAACATCTCAAATGTCGAAAGTGAGACATTTTGAAATTTCATGCCAAATATTGGCTCATTTGAAATTTCATGACAGCAACACATCTCAAAAAAGTTGGGACGGGGCAATAAGAGGCTGGAAAAGTTAAAGGTACAAAAAAGGAACAGCTGGAGGACCAAATTGCAACTCATTAGGTCAATTGGCAATAGGTCATTAACATGACTGGGTATAAAAAGAGCATCTTGGAGTGGCAGCGGCTCTCAGAAGTAAAGATGGGAAGAGGATCACCAATCCCCCTAATTCTGCACCGACAAATAGTGGAGCAATATCAGAAAGGAGTTCGACAGTGTAAAATTGCAAAGAGTTTGAACATATCATCATCTACAGTGCATAATATCATCAAAAGATTCAGAGAATCTGGAAGAATCTCTGTGCGTAAGGGTCAAGGCCGGAAAACCATACTGGGTGCCCGTGATCTTCGGGCCCTTAGACGGCACTGCATCACATACAGGCATGCTTCTGTATTGAAAATCACAAAATGGGCTCAGGAATATTTCCAGAGAACATTATCTGTGAACACATTTCACCGTGCCATCCACCGTTGCCAGCTAAAACTCTATAGTTCAAAGAAGAAGCAGTATCTAAACATGATCCAGAAGCGCAGACGTCTTCTCTGGGCCAAGGCTCATTTAAAATGGACTGTGGCAAAGTGGAAAACTGTTCTGTGGTCAGACGAATCAAAATTTGAAGTTCTTTATGGAAATCAGGGACGCTGTGTCATTCGGACTAAAGAGGAGAAGGATGACCCAAGTTGTTATCAGCGCTCAGTTCAGAAGCCTGCATCTCTGATGGTATGGGGTTGCATTAGTGCGTGTGGCATGGGCAGCTTACACATCTGGAAAGACACCATCAATGCTGAAAGGTGTATCCAGGTTCTAGAGCAACATGTGCTCCCATCCAGACGACGTCTCTTTCAGGGAAGACCTTGCATTTTCCAACATGACAATGCCAAACCACATACTGCATCAATTACAGCATCATGGCTGCATAGAAGAAGGGTCCGGGTACTGAACTGGCCAGCCTGCAGTCCAGATCTTTCACCCATAGAAAACATTTGGCGCATCATAAAACGGAAGATACGACAAAAAAGACCTAAGACAGTTGAGCAACTAGAATCCTACATTAGACAAGAATGGGTTAACATTCCTACCCCTAAACTTGAGCAACTTGTCTCCTCAGTCCCCAGACGTTTACAGACTGTTGTAAAGAGAAAAGGGGATGTCTCACAGTGGTAAACATGGCCTTGTCCCAACTTTTTTGAGATGTGTTGTTGTCATGAAATTTAAAATCACCTAATTTTTCTCTTTAAATGATACATTTTCTCAGTTTAAACACTTGATATGTCATCTATGTTCTATTCTGAATAAAATATGGAATTTTGAAACTTCCACATCACTGCATTCCGTTTTTATTTACAATTTGTACTTTGTCCCAACTTTTTTGGAATCGGGGTTGTACAGTGGAACAGTATAACATGCCAAAACAGCCGTAAAATGGACCAAAAAGGCATAAAAAAAATGAAAGAATCAACATGGAAACAAAATTTATAAAGTGTTCTCTGTGGTGATCCGATGACACTAATGTAAACATATAAGTTTCATACAAGAAACTTGACATATTTTTTTTTAAATACACCTGCATAACATCTTATTTCTCCAAATGTGTACCCTGAGTGAAAAAATGCCGTGAGTGTATTTCACAGAATGCTACGGAGCATGAACCACGCGACACCGGATACGACGTATAATTCACGAGGTGGCAAGTCCGTTGTTGTGAAAAGCTCGAGCTGAGGCATTAACAACTTGGTACAAGTCGAGCTGGATCACAGTGTTGGGAGAGTCGTCTTTCTGTTGCTGAATATTTGTTTTGTCCGAGCAAAGGCTATTTCGATCATTTTTGCTGATACAGTGGGAACATGGTATCTGCGGACTCTTTCAAGCATACGAGCATGACCCCTCGACCTATACACCCTGCTTACAGACTGCATTAACCACATTTTCACTGATTACTCACCTTATTTAAGCCCCCAGCTTCTGTTAGTTTGTCTTGTGTTTGTTTTCATTTTCCATGCTGATGCTCTCTGGGTTCCTCACGTCTACTGTCCTGTTTTCATGCCTGCTGATTTTTGTTGCTTTGACTACACTGTGTAAATAAAATGTTTCCGCACTTGCATCCGTCTCCTCGCCTCAACCATGATAAAAAATCAGAGGTGGAAAAACTACTGAAAAATTGTAATTACCGTATTTTCCGGACTATACGTCGCTCCGGAGTTTAAGTCGCATCAGCCAAAAAATGCATTATGAAGACGAAAAAAACATATATACGTCGCACCGGACTATAAGTCGCACTTTTTTAAAGGGTTATTCTATCCATAGAATCTGTGATTGTATCTGATAAGCGGCGCGTGGTTACTGCGCGACTGCATTGTTTATTTAATAAACGAACAGCTGAGCAGTGATAACGCGCCCTTTGCCCTGTAAGTAGCCTAGTCTGATTATTTTAAATATCTACTACTATCTTTAATACCATCACTATCGTTATTACTAATAGCCTATATTATTATTATTATAACTAATATTAGTAGCCTATTACTGATGCATTAATCAGTTTGTGTTTAGATTATTTTGACCGGTAGGGCTTATTATCGCCCCATGGCTCTTTCATCTGTGTTATTAAAGCTGTAGTCATCATCGAGGAGTGTCATTCTTCATTTTTGTCGAATTTTATTTCATTAAATCAGAGGTCAAGTAGGCTATAGGTATATCATCTCCAAAGACAACCGTCTAGTGAAAAAACAACAACAACCGCTTTTAAATCCCCTACTTAAATCCTTAAAATGAGTCATTTAACTCATGTCTTGTGTGATCTGATCTCCAATGGTGAAATAAACCGGTTGTGATATGAGTACAGTCTGTTATTTTAGAAGATAAATTTAATATATAATTTAATATATAGCCTAATAAAAATAACATTTTATAACATATCACGACATATTACTGTCTGTAACTGTTCGTCACTAAAGCGTTTTCTAAGATCATAATGTCTGATATTATTATTATTTTACACACACAATAAGCGCATGTGCGTAAAGTTATAGTAAACCACCCCCGACCTTTTTTTTTTTTTTTGAGTCGCCGGACCCACCCACCTCCTGCGTTCCGGGACCTCCCACTTCACAAATTAAGCACTGCCTAAAATCACTACATAACTTATTTAAATAACTATAGGCCTATCATTAATAATAAAACACAGGTCAATCAAGTTTATCAAGCTGATGATTTCACTCCAAATCAGCAAATCCATTGAATTCCTCATCCTCGGTGTCGCTTCTGAACAACTCTGCCTCCAGCGGCAGATGAAGCGCCGTTTCCTCTTCTTCTGCGTGGCTGTCGTCAGACTCGGCATCAGCTCCAGTTATTCCGCGGTGAAAAAAAAAAAAAAAAACGTATATACGTCGCACCGGAGTATAAGTCGCATGGCTAGCTGAACCATGAAAAAAAGTGCGACTTATAGTCCGAAAAATACGGTAAGTAAAAGTATCTTTAGGCCCACTTTACACGGGGACGGTATAAAACAAAAACGCAAAAGTCCGTTTTCGTTCTCACTTTTTTCCGCGTCTACACGACCGTTTTCAAGGAGGAAATCTGCGTCTATACGGTGACGCATAAATGTCTCCGCTATGTCTGCATGCATGCGCAACGTCTTCCGTCTTGTCTGATCTGCACATCTGCGCCGCTGTTCTGTCAAGTTATCCTACCAAGCCTACTACGCATGCGCGAAATCCAGGAGGGTAGGAAAATTCAACAGTAGTTTTGTCCCACCGATCAGCTGGGCTGATAGAAAATCGGTGAGAATTTCACGCATTTGCCGATTTTTATGTTTTGTGCGTATTGGTCGAGTCTTTGGCCGAGTCAAATAATTTGTAATGACTTGTTTTGAATAATAAAACGGTCTGTATGAGAACTTGCTAGGATAACTTTACAGAACACCGGTCCGGCTGAGGTACTGTAGTGCTCGAGGGAGGAGCAGGAGCAAACCGAAACTCTTTTAATCTGCCTTTATTAAGTAACACTCACTCTTGTTTCGGTGAAGAAGAGAAAAGGCAGTGTCCATCTCAGCAAAATAAACCCGTTCGGCTGCTAGTTTTGTTTTCAGTCTCGGGTTTATGGTTTCACGAGCGGCTTGAATAGGCGGCGCGCGTGCGTGCGTGCGTGTAACTTGGCGACACCAAACTGAGGAGCTCCAGCCGGGCGGGTGAGCAGGAAAACACATCTACTGCATTAAAACACAGAGCAGCTTGAAGGTCCGTTAGATCGATGTAATCAGACATGCTCTTACTTTTTTACTTACTTTCTTACTTCCCGGGCTGGCATGTACAGTATATGACACATGTATGACGTAAACGCGTACCCGACGTGAGCAGATCCGAGCGGAGTTTCGCGTATTGGGTAGTTTAGACGGATACGCAATGGGGCCGTTTTTAAACTTATCCACTTTGGAAGGCGTTTTCAATTTTATCCGTTTTTCAGCCTCGGAAACGCCGTCCTCGTGTAAACGAAAGGCACTTCTGATAAAATATTTAGTCGTTTTTACCCGACAGCGTCCTCGTGTAAACGGGCCCTTACTTTGCTTAAATTCTACTCAAGTAAAAGTAAAAGTACCCATCGAAAAATCTACTCGAGTAAAAGTAAAAAAGTACTCAATTTAAAATGGACTTTGAGTAAAAGTTACTTAGTTACTTTCAATTATGTGATGTAAAAAAAGAAAGGACAAGTCATAAATCAAATTGTTTTTAATGAACTATTAGTCCACATAATAACCTTTCAGGCAGTATAATGTATAAAGCTTTGTTTGGACTACCCCATAAAACATTTTCAAGTACAAGTGGCATAACTTGTAAATTCTATCATCCATTTTTTTCTTTACTGACAAACGCCAGCTATTAAAGCCACTAAAGCAGACTTACTAAATGACACATAGGAAACGTAAACCAACCAAACTCAAAGTGTCCAGGGGTCTCACGATTTAAAGACAGCTAAGCGATTCCTTAGTAACGCTGTGCTCTTCCTTATATAGAAAATATAATTGACAAATTAACTGCATAATGTTTACAACCTGTCGAGAGGTAATGTGCAAACTATTTTGAGACCACCCCATAAAACATTTTTAAGCAAAGTGCCAAATTCTGAATTGTATGGTCCAACTCAAACACCACAATAAAAAAAGAAAAGAAAACCAAACTCAAACAAAGTATCCGAGACAGTGAAAATGTTTTGATGGCCTATCAGTGACCTCCCAAAGCTCTAGTCTAGGCTACAGCTAACAACCCAGGAGATAGTCTATTGAGGTTTTTCACCCACGTGACCAAGTCATGTGAGGCCACCATTTTGGACGTCACGGCTTGAATCAGTTTGAATGCGAGGAAAGCGACAAACGAAAAACATAAAAGAAAAAGGAGCGAGATGCAGAAAACACCTTCACTATCCAGCGACGTAGGGCATTTACAGGGCGAGCAGAGGGAGAGGTATTTGCAAAAATTGAGGTTAGCAGGCTTAGAGAACGACGTTTACCTGCTTCCACCAGGATTGTTCACTGACGTACGGAAGTACACGAAGCCCTCGTCTTTACCTGACTTCGGCCCACATGATCTGTATACCTATGTCGTTAAAAACCCATCGCCATACATAGGTATTGATCTGAAAGCGTATAAGAGTTTGGATGCCTACAAATATTTTGTGTCAGGCTGGGTAACATGCCTACATCAGCGGGTCGTCCCTGGAGCCGGTGGCCGCCATCTTATTACAGCTAAGGTTTGTTCACATTTTCATTTACTTTCGGTCCTCAGGATAAACAACATGTTATTAAATGTCATTGAAATAACTTCTTAGTCTGTTGAGACATGGCCCGTTATAAATTTGCTGTTACCAGGCAATGACCAAGAACTGTATTATTAGGGTCGGTGTCTGTGTTGTAGCAGTGTACTAGCAGCTAGCTGTTAGCACTAGCTAATGTCAACAACATCATAGCTGGCATGTTACTGTAGCAATGTTTACGTTCAGTCATTTGGATGACTGTTAAAACCTTTCAGTCTCAAGTTTTTCCTTTACTGTATTTACTAGTTTACTGTAATTATGATCCGGCAGCTATTTACACCGGATCCAGTGTAAATAGCTGCCGGAACGCGGGAGCAAGCTGGAGCGCGCTGCTTAATTTGAGGGGGAGCAAGCCGGAGCGCGCTCCGGAACCTCGGCCGGAGCACTCCGGGAGCAAGCCGGAGTGCGCTGCTTAATTTGAGGGGGAGCAAGCAGGAGCGCGCTCCGGCAGCTATTTACACTGGATCCGGTGTAAATAGCTGCCGGATCATAATTACAGTAAACTAGTAAATACAGTAAAGGAAAAACTTGAGACTGAAAGGTTTTAACAGTCATCCAAATGACTGAACGTAAACATTGCTACAGTAACATACCAGCTACGATGTTGTTGACATTAGCTAGCTTGACCTTCAAAATGGCGGACACCGGGGCGTCACGTGACCCTGTGGCGTCAGGTGAAAAACCTCAATACATGAATTAGGATTTTTTCATAAGAGACCAATTGCAACTAAAACCATGCACTCGTATTATTTCTGACTGTCGTTCTGATAAAACAAATTTGTAAACGTGAGGTGATTCATTTCATTTAGGCTACTTCACTTGAAACGTTAGCGATCAGTATGGATGCTAGGCGGCCAAAAGAATTGATAATGAAGGCACATTTTACTCAACAGTGGAAGGTTTTTACCAAACAATAAATATAACGTTTGGGATACACAGGTAAATGCACATATCTACCGTACTTACCACCACATGCTTCTGCAGATTTGATGTGGAAGTTTTGTAGACTGATAGCTCTGTATGGCAGGGCAGGTACATTTTGCATTGCATTATTATGTTATTGCCTCGTTTGCGTTTGAATGCAAAGTACTGGCCGAGATACGGCCAAGGATTTCCCTCGCTGTCCGGCGCATCTGTTCCACGGGAATTCTCTTCTTGGCAATCCTCAACCTCCTCCATGACCTCCTCTATCTCTTGCTCGGCTACCTCGGCACCAGCCATCATCCAACGATACATGTAGGCTAATATGGATATTCCGTGCGCGCGCCTGCGCCAGTTTCCTTTCAGTTCAGGCCAATTGTTTTTTTCCCTGCATTTAATTTTTTTACTCAGTAACGGGCGGTTTTCAAATGTAGTGAAGTAAAATACTTGGTTCAAAATGTACTTGAGTAAAAGTAAAATTACCCATTTCAAAAACTACTTAAAAAATTACAAATTACACAAAAAATCTACTTAATTACAGTAACGTGAGTAAATGTAATTCATTACTTGCCACCTCTGTAAAAAATATTCAGTGTAAATGTCAGAATCATGTTCATATATGAGAGAGAGAGAGAGAGAGAGAGAGAGAGAGACCATTCACATCACTTTTGACAGTATACTGTTATCACTTTAATTTTATTATTATTTACCGTTGTTGATGTCATACTGTGTGTAGTATATAAATTAACCTTTATCATAGATATGTATGTCCATGAAAAACATGCTTTTTCACTCACCGGCCTCTTCATTAGGAACACCCATCCACCTGCTGTTTGATGCAGTTCTCTAATCAGCCGATCCCTTGACAGCAGCACAGTGCATAAAATCACACAGATACAAATCAAAAGCTTCCGTTAACGTTCACTTCAAACATGAGGACGGGAAAAATTGTGATCTCACAGTGAAGTGTGATTTTCTTTCACTGTGGCATGGGTGTTGGTTTGAGCCAGATGGACTGGTTTGAGTATTTCAGAAACTGTTGATCTCCTGGGCTTTTCACACACAACAGGCTCACGTTTACATAGAATGGCACGAAAAACAAAACAAAAAACCAAACATTGAGTGAGCGATAATTTGTGGGTGGAAACAAACACCTTGTTGATAAGAGAGGTCAGAGGAAAATGGCCAGATTGGTTCGAGCTGCCAGGAAGGATATAGGAACTCAATCACTCTTTACAACCGTGGTGAGCAGAAAAGCATCTCAGCATGCAACAGGAGACGACCACATTAGGTTCCACTCGTGCCTGATAAGTCTAGATGGTTCACTTCTTGGTTTTGGCGAGCCGCTTTAGATTTTGGAATGGATCCCTCGATATGTTCCAAGGTGCTTCCAATGTGTCCGCCAATGTTTGCTTGCTGTTTTGAATTTGCCGCTTGTTGCTTTCCACTGAGGTAGCATGAGTCGTGCTGTTGAAACATCACTATATCATTTATGTCACCGCCAGTAACGTCTCATCTCATCTCATTATCTCTAGCCGCTTTATCCTTCTACAGGGTTGCAGGCAAGCTGGAGCCTATCCCAGCTGACTACGGGCGAAAGGCGGGGACACCCTGGACAAGTCGCCAGGTCATCACAGGGCTGACACATAGACACAGACAACCATTCACACTCACATTCACACCTACGGTCAATTT
The DNA here is from genome assembly GCF_027579695.1 of Neoarius graeffei. Taxonomy (NCBI): domain Eukaryota; kingdom Metazoa; phylum Chordata; class Actinopteri; order Siluriformes; family Ariidae; genus Neoarius; species Neoarius graeffei. Next base: position 12,212,895 of record NC_083588.1, read on the forward strand.
AGAGTCACCAGTTAACCTAACCTGCATGTCTTTGGACTGTGGGGGAAACCGGAGCACCCGGAGGAAACCCACGCGGACACGGGGAGAACATGCAAACTCCGCACAGAAAGGCCCTCGCCGGCCACGGGGCTCGAACCCGGACCTTCTTGCTGTGAGGCGACAGCGCTAACCACTACATCACCGGCCAGTAACGTCACAACACGCAAATGCTACTAAGCCAAGGGGGTTGATGAGCATTTCGTTTTTTTCGTTTTGCTCCCATTCCCGTAGGACACCATGACTCCATAATCACGGAAAATGGACTGTTTTCACTCTGAGTGGGGAAGGGGTAAAAGATGGATGGTAGTATTCATGATAGAAAATATTCAAGAGTGAAGCGATGACAGATTTGGAAACTTAGATGAGCCTCTGCATGCACAATTTTCACAGCACAGCCAGCTGTCTGATTTCCATCCTATATTTTTTTCTTAATATTTATTTTTTTCATTCACTGTTAGTTATCTATTATTTGCATTGTATAAATACATAAAAATATCAATAAATATTGATAAAAATAAATATAATTAGTTTTATAAATTATTATGGATAGTAGTAGTCATCTCATCTCATCTCATTATCTCTAGCCGCTTTATCCTGTTCTACAGGGTCGCAGGCAAGCTGGAGCCTATCGCAGCTGACTACGGGTGAAAGGCGGGGTACACCCTGGACAAGTCGCCAGGTCATCACAGGGCTGACACATAGACACAGACAACCATTCACACTCACATTCACACCTACGCTCAATTTAGAGTCACCAGTTAACCTAACCTGCATGTCTTTGGACTGTGGGGGAAACCGGAGCACCCGGAGGAAACCCACGCGGCCAACATGCAAACTCCGTACAGAAAGGCCCTCGCCGGCCACGGGGCTCGAACCCGGACCTTCTTGCTGTGAGGCGACAGCGCTAACCACTACACCACCGTGCCGCCCTAAAATAATAATAATAATAATATTAATACTTAAGACATAATAGGTGTGTCTCTCTTTTTTCTCTGGATTTGATCTGTCAGTGATCTCACTCTCTCACATACGTACTCATCTGCTGACAGGTCAGACGCACAGGAGCTGTGTGTGTGTGTGTTCGTTCCAGATGTGCGAGGAGTGAGGAAAAGGTCAAGAGTAGTGAGCTTTTGGGTAATTGCATTCTGGCCGCACAGAGACTAAACAGCCTCAGTAGAGAATGTCGATGTTTTGGAGATGAGCTGTGTGTTCAGCTGCAGCCCACACACACACACACACACACACACTCTTTCTCTCTGGGTTCCACTCCATTTGTTGTCATTCTCCAGTATCGAGGGTGATACCACACACACTCAAGAACTGATAGGGCTGTGCCTTTTCTCTCTCGCTCACACACACAATAATAAGAGCAAAAAGATTTAGTGTCTGTGTCTTTCCAACAAGACACAGACCTAGAGATTGGTGTATGTTTGTTCACGAGTGTCTGTCTTGAAGTCTGATGAGCAGAAAGACCTTCTTGTGAAACGTCTGTGCTTCTCACCTGCCAGTGAAAGATATATAAAGGATCTCACCTGTGCAGGAAAGATATTTGTTTGTGTGTGCACGTGTGTCTTTTGACAGCCCAGAACACCCTTTTCACTGACACTGCTATGGTTCTATGAACCCCTGGATCACCTGTATGTTCCCTCGTGCGCATATGCCGAGACATTTACAACAGAAAGTCATACACAGCAAAATCCACATACCCAAATTAACACTGTCAGATTTAATTTCAACACTTTTAAAGTGTCTATATGGGTCCACCCCATGAGTGTTAATTTAACTCTTTTTGCAGTGTTGGTACCTTAACACAGGGCGGCACGGTGGTGCAGTGGTTAGCGCTGTCGCCTCACAGCAAGAAGGTCCGGGTTCGAGCCCCGTGGCCGGCGAGGGCCTTTCTGTGCGAAGTTTGCATGTTGTCCACGTGGGTTTCCTCTGGGTGCTCCGGTTTCCCCCACAGTCCAAAGACATGCAGGTTAGGTTAACTGGTGACTCTAAATTGAGCGTAGGTGTGAATGTGAGTGTGAATGGTTGTCTGTGTCTATGTGTCAGCCCTGTGATGACCTGGCGACTTGTCCAGGGTGTACCCCGCCTTTCGCCCGTAGTCAGCTGGGATAGGCTCCAGCTTGCCTGTGACCCTGTAGAACAGGATAAAGCAGCTAGAGATAATGAGATGGGTACCTTAACACTAATTTGGTGTCATTTTTCACTCTTTTTGGAGTTAAAAGTTAACACTTATTAACAACACCCAGTGTTAGTTTTTCTCAACACTGATATGTAGTATTAGACATTAACTCTCTCAGAGGATCATTTGTTGACTATAAAAGTGTTAGCCCCAGAACACTTAAAAGGTGTAAATACAGCTCTTCCTGGAAATGATTTTCAAAATAAAGTTTGCTGAAATAAAGGTGTAGCCCAAGAGCATTAGCTCAAAATTGAGTCCAACCCGGAACAAATTAGTAACAAGCTGAATTTTTCAGAATATGTTCAGAATACCCTTAGGAATAACATACTAAAAGTCCCCGGGAATCCACCTTGTGCTCTCTGAGAAATTCAAGATGGCGTCCAAAATGGCCGCCGATCAGAGATTTTTCAATATCTCAGGGATAAAACATAATACAAATGCAATTAAAATGTTAAATTATATGTTCTCTCATACAAGCAATGCAAATTCACCATTGTCACACTGTTAAAATTAAAATTAACCAAGATAACAAGGTCATTAATGTGGAAATTACATGGCATTTGATGATTGACAGATTAGCTTAGTAGGCTACCTACATACATGAACATAATGTAAGACAACAATTAGACATCAATTTCCTTAATATTTAGTGCATCTTTAAGCTTTGATAAAATATTAAAGGGAAATTAAATTTGAGAACTCTATCTTCTAAAACTACAATGGCAAGCTGTTTCAGTACACTTCTTCAACATTCCGGCGACTTTCATGACAAAAAGGTCTGCCTCAATAAAAGCTCTTGCTTATAAACAATGAGTAGACTTAAACACTTCTCAGTGCCTCAGTTGTAATGCTTGGACCTTTGTTGTACCATCAATGAAGTAGGGAATTTATTCAAGCTTGTTTAAGGGTGGAAAAAAATTAATCTTTGAGTTTCTAGCGCCAGTCTTTACTACTAGCAATGCCAGTGTGTTCGGACAAAAAATGACTAAACTCAGCATGACCTTTTAAAAATGACTGAACTCAGCATGACCTTTTAACATGCCATTTTTCATTTTACACCACCAATTTACCTTAATTAATATTAATGAAAATAAGTGCTCCAACCCCTAGTAATTGTGTTTATTGTTTTGTGAACAGAATAGGATGATACGGAGTGAACGAGTAACCAATGGATCCACACTATACACAAATATACTGTTATAATAATGCGTACATTGTTATTATATAATGTTAATACAGAATGTAATTAATACACACATGTTGGAATTTACTCTCCTACCCTACAAAACATATATTCTGACCTTTTAATTGCATTAATATTTTGTTTTGGGCCTGAGATATGGGCAGATCTCCATTTGGCGGCCATTTTGGACGCCATCTTGAATTTCTCAGAGAGCACAAGGGGGATTTCCGGGGACTTTTAGTATGTTATTCCTAAAGGTATTCTGAACATATTCTGAAATTTTCAGCTTGTTACTAATTTGTTCCGGGTATAACCCTATTACTCCTGGGCTAGTGGACATATTTTGTGTTTTACAATTAAACATTTATTTTAAACATTTGCACCCCAAAAAAATGAAGCCACGTTAAAAAATGTAACAATATGGAACAATATATGTCCTTTCACTCTCATTGGAGTATTGCTTCTGAAATGGTCTAAAGTAAGTCAACTGGTCAACAAAAATCAAAGCATGTTCATTACTTTGTTCCTGTATACAGTATGCATGAAAGTGTCCATCAAAATAAACGCAGGTCATTAGCACGGTCCCTCATGCAGCAGTCGGTGAAGAGCGCATAGATCTTCTGGCTTTAGCCAATCAATGTGTGTCTATGCAGTGGGTGGGGTGACATGAACACTTCAAGTGTAAAACCCAGGATCGGAGTTGAGAGTTAGAAGTTCAGAGTTAGTATTTATACAATTACACTGACAGGTTTGATTTAGGGCGGCACGGTGGTGTAGTGGTTAGCGCTGTCGCCTCACAGCAAGAAGGTCCTGGGTTCGAGCCCTGGGGCCGGCGAGGGCCTTTCTGTGTGGAGTTTGCATGTTCTCCACGTGGGTTTGCTCCGGTTTCCCCCAAAGACATGCAGGTTAGGTTAACTGAAGTCAAATATAATGGATTTAACTCTATCAGAGTAAAATTAACTCTACTTTTGCTCAAATTTCACTAACACCCAAAATTTAACACTTCTGAATTTGCTGTGTATTAGGGCAGCGATACATTACTTACTCTGTCACTACAGCAGTTTCACATGAGTTTGAATCAATGTTTTCTTTCAACCCTCCTAAATTCCAGGAGCAAGGTGGAACACCTGCTCCACCTTATCTCACAAGGTCATGAAGAACCAACTTGGAAATGGTGTTTGGAGATCAGTCCATGGTGACTCCCAGGAGGCTGTCATACAGTCGTGCCCAAGAGGATGAAACTTGCTTCTGATAATAGGGCTCAACATCCAGCCTGTGCTTGAAGACACATACTGGACACAATGGAGCTCTGTGCTGGTTGATTTTTGTCGAGCACTTTGAAGTTAATCGCCTTGTTCACAAACCAAGGTGACATGACCTGAGGAAGGAAATGAGGGGTTGGCCATATGGTTAACTCGAGAATTGTCTGGCCACCAATGCATACAGGGCAAGCTTATCAAGGGACGCAACTCTAATCTTCCCGGCCGCCAGAAGAAAGGAAGTCTTCAATGATAGACAGTTAGATCAACCTCCTGAATTGGCTTGCACAGAGGGAACCGAAGGGACTCCAACTTGAGGGGAATGTGTCATGCCAGGCTCCTCGGGGAGAGTGGGAACTGTTCATGCCTAGCTTCCTTTAAAAACAAAATGTTTATGAGCTCCCAAAGAGGTGCCATCCATTGCGTCATGATGGGCTAAAATAGACATCACTTCATCTTTAGTGAAGAAGGGGACTTGCCAGAAGGTCAACAGTCCCCAGTAGTAGGTTATTACTTGAGGCACTGGACAGGGCACTGGGTTCAGTAAGTGGGGTGTACACAGAGACCTTTCTCACGATGACTATTGTTATATCTGTTAATTAAAAGTCCACTTTGAACATTGCTGAGGTAATGAAATGCATAGCTGACAGTGAACGTGAACTGTCGATATTAACGTCTGAGTTAAGGTAACCAGTAAGTAGCTAGCTACATTTTTCATATTTGGCTCGCTAGCTAGTTCATTTACATCACAGCTGCTAAAGAACACAACACCAATAAACAAGCTAGTCTGCGTTGGTAACATTCAGGGCTTTTGCAGGGCCTGATGAAAACTCATCTCATCTCATTATCTCTAGCTGCTTTATCCTTCTACAGGGTCGCAGGCAAGCTGGAGCCTATCCCAGCTGACTATGGGCGAAAGGCGGGGTACACCCTGGACAAGTCGCCAGGTCATCACAGGGCTGACACATAGACACAGACAACCATTCACACTCACATTCACACCTACGGTCAATTTAGAGTCACCAGTTAACCTAACCTGCATGTCTTTGGACTGTGGGGGAAACCGGAGCACCTGGAGGAAACCCACGCGGACACGGGGAGAACATGCAAACTCCACACAGAAAGGCCCTCGCTGGCCCCGGGGCTCGAACCCAGGACCTTCTTGCTGTGAGGCGACAGCGCTAACCACTACACCACCGTGCCGCCCCGATGAAAACTGTCACTTTATATTATTTTTAATGTACACAATGTTGCCAAACGTATATACCCGTAGACACCTGACCATTACACCGATATGTGCTTTTTGAACACATATTTAAACAACCCTTTCCAGAGTTGTTCCACACTTTTCTGCAATAATAACCTCCACTCTTTTGGGAAGGCTTTCCACGAGACTATGGAACGTGTCTGTGGGGATTTGCGCACAACAGCATTAGTGAGGCCAGACACTCATGTTGGGCAAGAATACCTGGCATGCAGTTGGCATTCCAATTCATTCCAAAGATGTTCAGTGAGGTTGAGATCAGGGTTATATGCAAGCCAATTAAGTTCTTCCAACCTTGGTGTGCCATTTCTTTCTGGACTTTGCTTTGTGTACAGGGGCATCGTTACACACTAAAAACCGGGGGCAGGTGGTCCACTGACCACAACTCTGTAGGCCAAAAGGCAGATTAAGAGTGGTTTCTAGCCGGATGAAAATGGAGGGAGTATGTACTTTCTGACCTATTGTCTGTTAGTGTTGGGTATGTGAAGAACAAACAATCGGAGAGCACCACTCCACTTGTGTTTATATCAGTGCAACGTAACTGTCAGCTTGTAGAATTTTAGCTGGCATTATGGTACAGCAAAGGATAGAAGCACAAGCTGCTGTCCTGTTGCACAGACAGCCCCAAGAGTGAGCCAGGGTGAGACGCTAGCTGAGGAGCAACAACAGCCAGTGGTGGGTTTCCCAAAAGCCTCTTAATGCAAAAAGCATCTTAACTAGGAGAGAGAGAGTTCATTGTGCTGCTCGCGCTACCATTTAACAATGATCTTTGTGCTACGATGCTTTCGGGAAACTCGGCACTAGCCGTTTCTGACATCGCAAAGTCGAAGTGAACAAACTACGCTAGCAGTAGCAATTCAAGCCAGTGTGCGAAAGGAAAACGGAATGGACACATTCACTTCATTGGGAGAAGAGAAACTCAAGAGTCTATCATAGCTCTGGAGGATGGAAATTTGTTGTCACAAGATATCTCCTATCTCTATCAGCAGTCCTGGCATAGACGAGGCAAGCCATCGCCAAAAAAGTGCCAACTTGCGTTTGCGCACTTACAGTACAGCAAGTCACTGTCACAATGCAACCTTGCGGTAAAGGCCTCAGCATATGTGCACTTGCACAAAAGAATATCCAGGTGTTAAACACCATCCCTGGCAGTTAGGAGTGGTGACATCGAACTAACTGTAGTGATTCCAGGAATGTTCCGGAATGGATTGCTCATATACACACACAAAAGCGTAAAAATAATCAGCAAGTCGAATATGTTATGACACCGTCATTAAAGGCAGAAAAAACAACATGAAGAAAAGAGAAGAGAGAAAAGAGGCGAGAGAAGAGTGATATAAAAGTGAAACAAAAGAACGGCATGTCATTAAATGGACGAGAGTGAAAGAAAGAAGAATCAGACCAATAGAAGAAGAAAAGAAGTGTTTGTGGAACACAGGTGTGTGTGTGAGAAAGAGAAAGATGGAAGGATCTGAAAAGCAGTGGAGTGTAGAGGAATGAAGAAGCAATCAAAACTTAATATCACACTTTAATAGTCACGTTTTAAAGGTCCCATGGCATGGTGGTTTGTTGATGCTTTAAACGGGCTCGTGGAGGTTTCCGGATGTTATATCCGCAGCCTTTCTCGAAATGAACCCTCGGCACGTAGATATAGCCTCCTGGGAGAAAGCCCCATTTCAGCGCTTTTCCCAGTGCGTCGTTTTGCTAATGAGAAGCAGGAGGCGGGGAAGGGTAGAGGGTGGGGGCGGGTCTTATCATTAATATTCATGACATGTAAACGTGTTACCTCTGATTGGCTAACAGCACTGTGACGCTACCTCCAGTGGGTCAGAACAAGCGGATGTGGGTGTCTTACTATGGCGAGAGAGAAGGAACAAACCGCGAAGGGAAAAATACCGCGCGCTGACGTCATTAAGGTGCGACGCGAGGAAATAAAATAAATTCAACAAATGTTTGGGCTTTTACTGAACAAACAAACAAATAAAATGAACAAGTGACTTAAAAAAAAGAATGTGGGTGTCTTTGTAAAAACTGTTTTGATTGGCTATTATAACAGAGCATGCTGCATGCTTTTTGGTTTTGTAGTGCAGAGTACCTGGCTAACTGCAGGAAGCGGTTAGCTGCACAGCTAATGTAGCCATTGCAAGGCTAACGTGGCACCGATTTTAAAAAACGGCAAAACATAAGCTCATAAGTTACAGTCAATTTCCAGACTAAACTCAGTTTAACAGAGCATGCTGCATGCTTTTTGGTTTTGTAGCGCAGAGTACCTGGCTAACTGCAGGAAGCGGTTAGCTGCACAGCTAATGTAGCCATTGCAAGGCTAACGTGGCACCGATTTTAAAACACGGCAAAACATAAGCTCGTAAGTTACAGTCAATTTCCAGACTAAACTCAGTTTAACAGAGCATGCTGCATGCTTTTTGGTTTTGTAGCGCAGAGTACCTGGCTAACTGCAGGAAGCGGTTAGCTACACAGCTAATGTAGCCATTGCAAGGCTAACGTGGCACCGATTTTAAAACACGGCAAAACGACTTAACAGTTATACACTTACTTGTTCGCTGTTTGTTGCTGATGCGGCAGGGATGCTTGGTACGGACCCAGGCTTCAGTGACAGTTGATGTGCAAAACTTGCCCTGTACTGTCCCAAGTTGTGGAAACATTCATCAGGAAAATGCTTCCGACAAACATACACCGTCTTAGGTAGACTCGACGGCATATTATTGGAGTAAATAAAATTAAGCCACTGCGTCTTCAGGGGCTCTCCCGTCGGCAGTAAAAACAGACTCCTTTCTGTGTTGTCACATCCATGTACAGCGCAACTTCCATGTTTGGTGGCAACTTTTGAGCTAGGCGGGCAATCCATACAGTGGGTGGGAATCCGGGGGGGCGGGGGGCATGGGGATCATCTCCCTTGCTGACGTAGGCAAGGGAAGAGTTTATCAACGCGCCGTTTTGACGCGCCATTCTCAAATGTTGGGCATAGTTTGGTTTACACATTATGAAATTTCTAGCCACTGGGGTGACTTAAAAAGGTCAGAGGAACTCATTTTAACGTTAAAAAACCTCAGAAAGTGAAAATTTCATGCAATGGGACCTTTAATATGACGCCATTGCCGCAGGAATGAGTACACTACCGTTCAAAAGTTTGGGGTCACTTTGAAATGTCCTTATTTTTGAAATAAAAGCACTGTTCTTTTCAATGAAGATCACTTTAAACTAATCAGAAATCCACTCTATACATTGCTAATGTGGTAAATGACTATTCTAGCTGCAAATGTCTGGTTTTTGGTGCAATATCTCCATAGGTGTATAGAGGCCCATTTCCAGCAACTCTCACTCCAGTGTTCTAATGGTACAATGTGTTTGCTCATTGCCTCAGAAGGCTAATGGATGATTAGAAAACCCTTGTACAATCATGTTAGCACAGCTGAAAACAGTTGAGCTCTTTAGAGAAGCTATAAAACTGACCTTCCTTTGAGCAGATTGAGTTTCTGGAGCATCACATTTGTGGGGTCGATTAAATGCTCAAAATGGCCAGAAAAATGTCTTGACTATATTTTCTATTCAGTTTACAACTTATGGTGGTAAATAAAAGTGTGACTTTTCATGGAAAACACAAAATTGTCTGGGTGACCCCAAACTTTTGAACGGTAGTGTATGTACTTCCGCTTATGCAGAGGACGTCAGGTGAGTAAGCGGGCCTTTAATGTGGCCCAGGACGCATTCACATGCACACTGCAAAAAGAAAGTGGCCATATGCATCCCAGACCATTTCCGAATGGGGTCAGATCCCAATGCATCTCCACGCCTGTATTTAGAGCTGACCACGTGTGACCTGATCACTCAGGACACATGTTAAAGCCGGGTGTGAACAGGGCCTAACACTCACACACATACACGTCTCAGCATTGTCAAGCATTACGTACCTTCATCTATTGTTTTATTTTCACAATTTGTCATCATAAAACCTTATGCTATTACATATTCTTATGACTCCACTCCACCTTTTATTACATTCAATTCTTCATGAAAGAACACATTTTTACATCCTGTATAAAAATCCCAAATTAGGCCTCATGATTATCAACACAACAAACGACACAAGCTGTATTTTGGGTGACTGTGGCTAGGGAGTGCTCCAGCGTGCGGCAACACAAAGAAGATTTGCACTCTTTACGTTACATTAATTGAATGGAACGCTGAGTGTCTTTTCCAATATAAATGCCTCACAAATAAATACATATCACTGTAGCACATTTTTCTCCCTGGGCAATACGTACAACCCCGATTCCAAAAAAGTTGGGACAAAGTACAAATTGTAAATAAAAATGGAATGCAATAATTTACAAATCTCAAAAACTGATATTGCATTCACAGTTGAACATAGACAACATATCAAATGTCGAAAGTGAGACATTTTGGAAATTTCATGCCAAATATTGGCTCATTTGAAATTTCATGACAGCAACACATCTCAAAAAAGTTGGGACAGGGGCAATAAGAGGCTGGAAAAGATAAAGGAACAGCTGGAGGACCAAATTGCAACTCATTAGGTCAATTGGCAATAGGTCATTAACATGACTGGGTATAAAAAGAGCATCTTGGAGTGGCAGCGGCTCTCAGAAGTAAAGATGGGAAGAGGATCACCAATCCCCCTAATTCTGCGCCAACAAATAGTGGAGCAATATCAGAAAGGAGTTCGACAGTGTAAAATTGCAAAGAGTTTGAACATATCATCATCTACAGTGCATAATATCATCAAAAGATTCAGAGAATCTGGAAGAATCTCTGTGTGTAAGGGTCAAAGCCGGAAAACCATACTGGGTGCCCGTGATCTTCGGGCCCTTAGACGGCACTGCATCACATACAGGCATGCTTCTGTATTGGAAATCACAAAATGGGCTCATGAATATTTCCAGAGAACATTATCTGTGAACACAATTCACCGTGCCGTCCGCCGTTGCCAGCTAAAACTCTATAGTTCAAAGAAGAAGCCGTATCTAAACATGATCCAGAAGCGCAGACGTCTTCTCTGGGCCAAGGCTCATTTAAAATGGACTGTGGCAAAGTGGAAAACTGTTCTGTGGTCAGACAAATCAAAATTTGAAGTTCTTTATGGAAATCAGGGACGCCGTGTCATTCTGCCTAAAGAGGAGAAGGACGACCCAAGTTGCTATCGGCGCTCAGTTCAGAAGCCTGCATCTCTGATGGTATGGGGTTGCATTAGTGCATATATGGCATGGGCAGCTTACACATCTGGAAAGACACCATCAATGCTGAAAGGTATATCCAGGTTCTAGAGCAACATATGCTCCCATCCAGACGACGTCTCTTTCAGGGAAGACCTTGCATTTTCCAACATGACAATGCCAAACCACATACTGCATCAATTACAGCATCATGGCTGTGTAGAAGAAGGGTCCGGGTACTGAACTGGCCAGCCTGCAGTCCAGATCTTTCACCCATAGAAAACATTTGGTGCATCATAAAACGGAAGATACGACAAAAAAGACCTAAGACAGTTGAGCAACTAGAATCCTACATTAGACAAGAATGGGTTAACATTCCTATCCCTAAACTTGAGCAACTTGTCTCCTCAGTCCCCAGACGTTTACAGACTGTTGTAAAGAGAAAAGGGGATGTCTCACAGTGGTAAACATGGCCTTGTCCCAACTTTTTTGAGATTTGTTGTTGTCATGAAATTTAAAATCACCTAATTTTTCTCTTTAAATGATACATTTTCTCAGTTTAAACATTTGATATGTCATCTATGTTCTATTCTGAATAAAATATGGAATTTTGAAACTTCCACATCATTGCATTCCGTTTTTATTCACAATTTCTACTTTGTCCCAACTTTTTTGGAATCGGGGTTGTACACCAGTTTGGAGAAGATGCCAAGTCAGATAGAAAAGCGATCACACTTGGCGGGGGGGGGGGGGGGGGGGGGGGTGTGTGAAATGGTGGTAATGGTGATCATTTGTGACATGAGGACAATGCGCCACACTGAAAACTTTCATTGATTTGCTTTTACGTTACTTTATCACTTCAGTGAAAAACACTCAGCAAGGTCTTGCTTTTCAAAGAACCTAAACGCTGACTTTCCATCAGTGAATGTCATTCCGTGTGGCATGGCACTGCTGTTTAACGAGGGCCCTGGTCTTGTACAATAACTGCCCAGATGTGGTTGGATGGGTATTAAAGAAAATAAAAACAACATATTCACCATCTCATCTCATCTCATTATCTGTAGCCGCTTTATCCTTCTACAGGGTCGCAGGCAAGCTGGAGCCTATCCCAGCTGACTACGGGCGAAAGGCGGGGTACACCCTGGACAAGTCGCCAGGTCATCACAGGGCTGACACATAGACACAGACAACCATTCACACTCACATTCACACCTACGGTCAATTTAGAGTCACCAGTTAACCTAACCTGCATGTCTTTGGACTGTGGGGGAAACCGGAGCACCCGGAGGAAACCCACGCGGACACGAGGAGAACATGCAAACTCCGCACAGAAAAGCCCTCGCCGGCCACGGGGCTCGAACCCAGGACCTTCTTGCTGTGAGGCGACAGCGCTAACCACTACACCACCGTGCCGCCACATATTCACCAAATATACAAAATGATCAGAAATTCTGGTTTCCTAATCTGCTTTAAAAGTTTTTTTTTTCTTACATATTTTACGTTTTTAGATTTTTAGAGGAATTACCTGCTCAGAAATAAAATATTCAACTATCGATAACTGATCCTGATGAGCAACACACTGAACTGGTATTCTACTCTGCTAATCTTCCATTGCTAATGCGCTCTGCCCCCCCAACACCATCCGACATCATGCTAGCGGAACTTAGCCAATAGAGAAAGGAAAAAGTTCGCGGGATGGTAAGATGGCCTGCTGGTAAGAGTCATCACAGCTGAACCATGAACAGTAGTGAAGAGAGAGGGCTACCACCCACAGAATAAGAATACCACACACACACACACACACACACAGGCCGAGGAGAGCAGTTTTCCAGAGTGAGAACAGATGGAGAAAGCAAAACACTCCACTCTCTTTAGCACCTCTGTGTTTGAGCTCTGAACTCAAGCGACCTCCAGCATGCAGCGAACACGACCTGCGCTCTTGATGCAAACAACACTTCTGTTGCTAACACTGAATGAGCATTCCAGCTGTTAAATATGGCAATGCTATTAGTGCTAACACTCATGTTAGGGCTGCCTACTCAATTATTATTATTATCTCATCTCATTATCTCTAGCCGCTTTATCCTTCTACAGGGTCGCAGGCAAGCTGGAGCCTATCCCAGCTGACTACGGGCGAAAGGCGGGGTACACCCTGGACAAGTCACCAGGTCATCACAGGGCTGACACATAGACACAGACAACCATTCACACTCACATTCACACCTACGGTCAATTTAGAGTCACCAGTTAACCTAACCTGCATGTCTTTGGACTGTGGGGGAAACCGGAGCACCCGGAGGAAACCCACGCGGACACGGGGAGAACATGCAAACTCCGCACAGAAAGGCCCTCGCCGGCCACGGGGCTCGAACCCAGGACCTTCTTGCTGTGAGGCGACAGCACTAACCACTACACCACCGTGCCGCCCCTATTATTATTATTATTATTATTCCTCCAAGGCTCATTATTAATGTGAGTAATTTGGTTGGTTGGTTCTGGTTATCGCCATATTTTTCCCACCTGTATGTGGGGTTGATGTGGATCGAGCTGAGCAGGTACGGTGAAGGGCTTTGCCCAAGTGCACAAAAGAGTCGGCCCAACATCGGCAAAACCCCGACTTTCTGATCAGCGACCCAGGACCTTAACCTTTGAGCCACCACTGCCCCATTCATGCTAAAAATATATTTACTGATGATACAAATTAGAACACAGATTTTCCTCTTTGCCTTTTTTCCCCTCCTTTGCCACGGTTTACTGTGATTTGCTACCAGAAGAAAATCCTTTCACGATCAAGCAATTTTTTTTTCTTTTGCCAAGCAAGTTATTCACATTGGCTCCGACTGCTGCTTTCCTTTTACTTTCTCTGTTAAAATCGGCAGAATGGAGACATGCTAAACATAAATGTAGCATATCTGAGGACCTCACACACACACACACACACACACACACACACCTCTCCCAGGTCCTATTAACATGGTACTCAAACAAACACAATGTCAAACTCAGCTAGTGACTCTGCTCATCCCAGCAGGATAATTTAACCTCAGCTCAATTTACACACACACACACACACACACACACACACACACACACACACACACACACACAGTCTCAGTAGAATGGCCTGCACTCAATGAAGAATCTCTCATCTTGACATAATATTGTGTGTGTGTGTGTGTGTGTGTGTGTGTGTAAGAGAGAGAGACTGATGAATTCGCTCTTCATTGACTAATCAGCTGAAATAACAGAGCTGCACTGATGAATCGTTGAGAATTCTAAAGTGGCGTGTGTGCATATGTGTGTGTGTGTGTGTGTGTGTGTGTATGATGGATGCATGTGCTGATGTACTAGGCTTTAGTCACACAGTGCTGGTCTTGGATCGATGCAAATGCTCACGTTCCTAAAGGAACAAATATTATCCTACCAAAGTAGAATGCTTACAAAGAACACACACTCTCTCCTCAACAGTCAGCCACACATGCTGTTGCTTAGGAAAAGAAAAGTCTTTTCGAAAAAGAAAGGTCCTTTTTTTGCTGAACATGTCCACAACAGGGCGGCACGGTGGTGCAGTGGTTAGCGCTGTCGCCTCACAGCAAGAAGGTCCTGGGTTCGAGCCCCGGGGCCGGCGAGGGCCTTTCTGTGCGGAGTTTGCATGTTCTCCCCGTGTCCGCGTGGGTTTCCTCCGGGTGCTCCGGTTTCCCCCACAGTCCAAAGACATGCAGGTTAGGTTAACTGGTGACTCTAAATTGACCGTAGGTGTGAGTGTGAATGGTTGTCTGTGTCTATGTGTCAGCCCTGTGATGACCTGGCGACTTGTCCAGGGTGTACCCCGCCTGTCGCCCATAGTCAGCTGGGATAGGCTCCAGCTTGCCTGCGACCCTGTAGAAGGATAAAGCGGCTAGAGATAATGAGATGAGATGTCCACAACAGCAATTTTGTGCACGCTTAATATCATATACAGTGCCCTGCACGCTTATTGGCACACCTTGTAAAGATTAGCAAAGAAAAAGGCTGAGGAAAAAAAAAAGAAGGAAAAAAAAACACCTTTTGGTGAAGTTGCTTCGTCTCGCTCTGAAAAAAAAAGAGAAAAATCCAACCTTTAATTGAAAAATGTATTCAGAGAAAAACAAATCCCTCCTCAAGAAATAACTAGAACTGTGAGTAAACTCACTCCAGAATAAGCCCCCAGTCACAACAAAATTTGTCAGCTGGAACTGTGTGTGAACTTCAAAAACGATACCCCTGCAAGACCATGATTCAAATTCCTATTAGTCATTCATCTCAGTAATATATGGGGTCTAAACCCATTTGGTACAATTTCATGGAGTGAAACACCAGCCGCATCACTAGATAATGACATATGTAAGAAAATAAGTCATCCTTAAGACCTGGGTTTGGGATTGTTTTTCTTCATGCACATCTTCAGGTGGTATACCGCAACTGTGTCAAGTTCCATCAAAATCCATCAAACCGCTTAGGAGGAGTTGCGCTTACGAGCCTGTCATCACATGTTGCCATATGGAAGGGAATTAGTTGAATTATCTCCCGTTTGAAACATCGGACCGGGATTATTTTCCGTCATGCACATCTTCAGGTGGTACTGTATACCGCACCTGTGTAAAGTTTCATCAAAATCCATCAAACCATTTCGTAGTTGCTGCGCTTACAAGACACATGAACAGACGGACGGACAGGCAGACGGACAGACAGGGCGATTCCTATATAACCCCTCAAACTTTGTTTGTGTGGGGGGGTATAATTATTTTCACAAAAACACATGGGCCACTATTATTGGCACCCCTGCATTTAATAATTTGTACAACCGCACCGAGTCTCTCCTATAACAACATTTTATAAGGTTGGAGATACAGAGCAGGGCATCCGAGACTGTTCCTCTTTACACAGTCTCTCCAGATCATCCAGGGTCCTCGGCCCTCTCTTATTCACCATCCTCGACAGCTTACCCCATTCAGACTTTCATGGTTTTTATTCATTATTTTGAAACCAAGACTGCCTCAACTGAAAAATGGACATAGCAGTCAAAAACAGTCAATTGAGGAACATCACAACTGTCAGAGCGCAGGCACTTACGGATGTACACTACTGTTCAAAAGTTTGGGGTCACTTTGAAATGTCCTTATTTTTGAAAGAAAAGCACTGTTCTTTTCAATGAAGATCACGTTAAACTAATCAGAAATCCACTCTATACATTGCTAATGTGCTAAATGACTATTCTAGCTGCAAATGTCTGGTTTTTGGTGCAATATCTCCATAGGTGTATAGAGGCCCATTTCCAGCAACTCTCACTCCAGTGTTCTAATGGTACAATGTGTTTGCTCATTGCCTCAGAAGGCTAATGGATGATTAGAAAACCCTTGTACAATCATGTTAGCACAGCTGAAAACAGTTTAGCTCTTTAGAGAAGCTATAAAACTGACCTTCCTTTGAGCAGATTGAGGTGGGGTTTACATTAGACCGTATCAGCGGATCATCAGATTAACCTTTTTAAAAACGATTCGCGTGCACACAGCAACGCCAATACACGGATACGCTAATCACATTCGGCACGTACGTTGAGAAATGTGTCAGTGCGGCTCATCGCTTCCTCCTCAGCGGCTGCGCTCCAAATCACTCCGCCCTGAACAGCGAGTGCCCTCTGGAGGGTGCGCACTCCGGCCCTGCGCAGCTCACAGAGCGCGCGAGTGAAGCGCACAAGCAGTGATTCGGGACTGAGCCGCTGTGCGCAAGTCACTCACCACTTGCAAGTGGAAGGATGGCAAGCCTAAAGACAATCATAACTACACAATGGGCAGTATTTGCATCAGTATTTGCAGTATTTTCATACTTTTATACTCTTTAATGAAAGGTGATACAAGGCGGAAGTCCGCGCCGTTTTTCAGCAGTCGTGTCACATGACCAACGCCAGCGAATCAGGAAGGTGGATGTCACAGTGACGTTGTCCAATGACGACGCCAGCTAGAGCTCAGCACAGCGTATCCGCGTATTCTCAATGTTTACACAGCACCGGACCAGACACGATCTGGATTGAATACGTGGACCCTGGCGGATTCCTGTTTCCCGGCGTTTCCAGGCGTTTTAATGTAAACGGACAGTGCATCCACGAAGAAAACGAGACAGATACGGTCTAATGTAAACTTGGCCTGAGTTTCTGGAGCATCACATTTGTGGGGTCGATTAAATGCTCAAAATGGCCAGAAAAATGTCTTGACTATATTTTCTATTCATTTTACAACTTATGGCGGGAAATAAAAGTGTGACTTTTCATGGAAAACACAAAATTGTCTGGGTGACCCCAAACTTTTGAACGGTAGTGTATGTGCAGAAGACGACGAGAAACAAACGGTAAATGAAGTCAAAACGAAAGACAGAAATCGTGGTCGGAGACTAGCGAGGGTCGGGCGAACAACCTGGTCAAGACGAGACAAAGGGCAAAAATGAGAAAGGGCAAGAAGAGAGTCAGAGACCGATAGGCAGTCAGAGAAAGAAGGCTTGGCATGGACTGCAATGAGCAGAACGATACTTTGCACTGAAGTGGCGTGTGAGAGGCTTAAATGGGGAGAGCATTAGGTAAATAAGTATCAGCTGAATTCAATAATCGGGAGACAGAGGGCGCTGTGAGATTTGGGAGTTGTAGTTTGAGGTGTCCATGTTTGTAGTCGGGGCGTTCTCAGCCGATTTACTGACAACGACAAATTTCAAGCTAAATAAAACATTGAATCATATTGTTTGTGTGATCTGATAACATGCTTTGCATTAAACGATAAAATAATATTTTGAAGAAAATAGTTAGAATCAATCTAATCATCATCAACGGACATGGAATTTTCCCCAAATTATAGAACGACTCAAATCTCTAGGCATGAGACGACACACTAAAGCCGAGACACGAGGCATATCCTGAGACAGACTTCATGAGATAATACTGATGCAAACAATATTTACACAAAACACAAAAAAAAAGATACAGAAGTGAGAGCTCATGAAGTAGCCTGCTGGAGTTTACATAATATTTTAAACTTGTTCAGTGGAATTGGAATAAAAGCATGAGCAACATTATAAAAGGTACTGACTGCAAAATCATCTGAATTAATTAATTTATTTATTTATTGTGCATGGCATTTTCCCATTTCCTGAAAGAACGATATCATGCGGACGAGATGTGATCCTGCTGATGCGCTTGGGGTCGCTTTCCTCTGTTTTGGAACCGAATATCCTCGCTCTTGGACCCAAACAGGATGGCCAAACGGAACCAGCTGAAAGCGAAGAGCTTGAACTAATTAGCATAATTGGGCAATTATTCAGCAGAGAGGCCAAAATTATGAAATTATGAAGACTGCCTTAACTTGTGAGCTCAGTGATATTGCAAAAGTATGGAATCCAAGGAAAAATGTACTGAAAACCATATTTAAAAAAACATCACCCCAATTATAGCAATGTCGTGTCAGAGAAATCTTGGTTTAAATTTTAAGAAATGAAAGTTTGTTTTTGGGGCGGCACGGTGGTGTAGTGGTTAGCACTGTCGCCTCACAGCAAGAAGGTCCGGGTTCGAGCCCTGTGGCTGGCGAGGGCCTTTCTGTGCGGAGTTTGCATGTTCTCCCCATGTCCACGTGGGTTTCCTCCGGGTGCTCCGGTTTCCCCCACAGTCCAAAGACATGCAGGTTAGGTTAACTGGTGACTCTAAATTGACCATAGGTGTGAATGCGAATGGTTGTCTGTGTCTATGTGTCAGCCCTGTGATGACCTGGCAACTTGTCCAGGGTGTACCCCGCCTTTCGCCCGTAGTCAGCTGGGATAGGCTCCAGCTTGCCTGCGACCCTGTAGAAGGATAAAGTGGCTAGAGATAATGAGAAGTTCGTTTTTTTTCTGATGTAATTCCGTTCCCGATTTTTCTTTCCTCATAAAAGATTTTGCGCTCAGAGTTAAACAAAGCCAATTTTTCTATGCTTTTTTAGGCTCAAAGGATACCCCATGCAGTGTGAAATTTTTATTTAATACCATTAATTTGAGTCCTGCAACTAAAAAAAAGTTAGCACATCTTGCAGTGAATGTCATTCTGTTACCAAAGAACTACGCGATTATGTAACTGCATCACACCAAGATGGCGACGTGCAGAAAACATCATGACTCTGCATCGACCTCAGAGAGTTCTGAGTCGCAGGTATGTAGTCTCTGGTTGACATTCGCAAATAGATTGGTGAAACAAAAGATGACCACATCTTTTCTCAGTTTCTATCGTTTCTTTCTCTGTAAGACCAAAACATGAAGTGTATAACTCCATACTCATCAATCATTGAACTTTTTGAAGGCCGTCCTTGATTTTCTTGGTTCCTGGGTTCCAGGCTGCATTCCCGTATTGAAGGTGGGGTTGCGCTATGGTTTTGTACAGGTTTTCCTTGATCGTTCTCGAACAGGAGTTGAATGAAATTTTGCATTCTGTTTGCTTTTGTTGCAGCTTGGTTTGTCTGCTTGTCCCACTTAAAATTGTTCTGGAGGATGAGTCTGAGGTATTTGCTTTCTTTCACTTCTTCAAGGGGAACAGCAACCATTTGGTAGGATGGTTTTTCCTGGACTTTGTTTTCTGGAGATTCAAATCGCTTTGCATTCTTCTGTGTTGAAATTCATGCCCCATTGATGCGACCATGTGACCAGCTTGTTTTAGTCTGTCTGAAAAGAGGTTTCATCATTTGGGGGTGTATGCTGATCTGTAGATGATGCAGTCGTCAGCGAATAGCCTGAGACGAGATGCGACAGTTTGATTGATGTTTATGTTGAGAATGAACAGATGTGGACCTTGTACAGTCCCTTGGGGTACTCCACTTAACACGGGCGTCCAAACAGATGAAGTTTCGTTTCCCATGACCTGCTGAACACGACGAACTAGGAAGGACTGGATCCATGCCAGGGTCTTGCCTCTGATTCCATAGAAGCTCAACTTCTGAAGTAGTCATCTGTGTGGGACAACATCGAATGCCTTGCTGAAGTCAAGTAGTGCAATTTCAGTCGTCTAGTGGTTATTGTGGTTCGATACCAGGTCACAGAGTGTAGAAATAAGTTGCGATTCACAGGATCTCGACTTCTTGAAGGCATGCTGGGCATCCAGAAGGATCTTGCTCTGTGATACATGCTTCATGATTAGCTATCAATTATGTGTTCTAGTATTTTGCATGAAACACGCGTGGCAGCAGGGGCGTAGTCGAGGATCGGCTGTGAACGGTGAGGAGTCAGGTTGAACCAGTTGGTAACATATGATGAGGTACACTTGTGTCTAATTACTGGATGTCTATTAACCTGTGTCTCTGTGTGTCTTTCAGACAGCCAGGAATGAGAGCGAGAGCTGCGACACCCCGTCACGTGTGTGTCATGGGTTTGTGTTCAGTCAATGAAAAGTGTAAATAATAAAAAAGAACACATCTGTTCTGAAGCCTGCTCCCAGTTCCTCTGTTTCCCAAAAGTCAAAGAGTTTTACAACATGTTAGTGAGATCGGCCAGTTGTTGAATGGGTCTGATTTGGCACCTTTGTCAAGGTTGGAGAGACAATAGCCCTTTGCCAGTCATCAGGGATTTCACTTTCCATTAAGCTTTGCTGGTAGATGAATTGGAGAACTGGTACAATCTCGGCAGCTGCCAGGTTGAGTGAAATGTTCAGGATTTCATTGGGTCCGGCTGCCTTGTTCACCTGGAGGTTCTCGAGTTGCTTTTTCACTCCTTGGACAGTGATGTGTATTTCCTCAAAGTCTGGAAATGGACTTGCTGGTATGATAGGTAGAGCAGGATCTTAACTGGTAAATACAATTTGGAAGTGTTGTGCTAGTGTTTCTGCCTTTGATTCATCATCAATTATGAGCATGTTCTCTACTTTAAGTATCTGAACACCAACTTTGTCCTTTTTACGAGATTTGATGTACTTCCAGAACTTCCGAACATCTTGGGAGATTGAAGGTCAGAAATGTATTTTCTGCTTGCTCTTCAGATTTCTTTACGTACGTCCTTCCAAATCAACTTGAACTTCTCCCGGTACAGTGGATTAGTTTTGCTCTGTTTGGTTTTGATGTAATACTGTTCCTTCTTTCTGCATAACCTCTCGAGGTGCTGAGTAAACCATGGTGGTTGGTGAGCCTTAGCAGACTTCTTACGAGGAACGTGGTTTTGGAGGAGTTTGGTGATGGTGTCTTGGAAGACACACCAGTTGTGGTTTACAGTTCTGTTTTCTGGTTCACTGCTAAGAAAGTCTTCAGAAAAGGTCTTGAGATCCTCCTTAAAGGTTGCTTCATCCATCTTACTCCACTGGTCTACCAATCTGGCTGGTTTGGTAGGCTTGGCCAGCATAGTGTCGATGTTGAGCATGACTACAGAGTGGTCAGCTGTTGGTGTGTCTGGGTAAACATTCTGGACATGTGCTGGGTGGGTCGTGAAGCAGAGATCAAGCATGTTTTCAGTGCCACTGCTGTCTTTTCTTGTTGAGAAGTTAACTTGGTGGACTAAGTTGAAGTCGTTTGCGAGCCCAAGGATTTGTTCTTGGAGGGGACCCTGTGGGTTGATCAGTTCCTTTGACCAGTCCATGATGGGTATGTTAAAATCACCTCTTTGTATGATATCGGGAGATTTTGCTTCTTGTTTCATTTTGTTGAGGGTAGCTTCTAGCAAAGTGTGGTCATGCCTTGGAGATGGTGGTCCGTAGTAGCAACCTATGTATTTTGTCTCATTTCCTGAAAATATTTGGCACCATATCTGTTCACTGCCTTCTTGAGATAGGTCTGGTCTTTCAATGATTGGCAAGATCATCAAAATAAAATCAGAACATTCCTACCGTGAAAGCGGTGAAAACAGTCAGTCAAAATCCCTCTGTTTTGTCTGAAGGTACAGGCTGTATATAGTGGCTGATTTAGCACTAGTAAAATCATTGCTTGTACGAAGTAGTGTATAGGCTGCATCGTTGCTGCTGGTCGTGCCGCAGTGCAGAGCAACGGGCAAGTTATTACTGCTTAGGCTCCAGTTGACAACATGGTGGCTTCTTGGCGCGAATTTTCAAATTAAAACTATCAAAAATACTTTAGTTCAAAAATAAAATAATGAACAAAATGTGCTTTGACAAATCCACAAACACTTAATAAGCCAAGAAGAAGCCAAGAAGCCTTTATTTGTCACACGTACGGTACACTCAAGCACAGACTTAAGCACACAGTGAAATTTAACCTCTGCATTTAACCCATCTGAAGCAGTGAACACAAGTGAGCAATGAGTACACACACGTACCCAGAGCAGTGGGCAGCTACGCAACAGTGCCCGGGGAGCAGTTGTGAGTTAGGTGCCTTGCTCAAGGGCACTTCAGCCCAACCTTCAGGCCATGGCTGCCTCATGTTAACTGCATGTCTTTGGACTGTGGGGAAAACTGACACACCCGGAGGAAACCCACGCAGACACGCAGAGAACATGCAAACTCCATACAGAAAGGCCCCCATCAGCTGCTGGTCTTGAACCCAGAACCTTTTTGCTGTGAGGCAACAATGCTAACCATAACACCATTGTGCTGTGTGTGTTCATAATAAAAAAAATCTAAAAGGTGCGAGTAACTGATTAAAAATGATAAAAATCTCACTGCAGTGAGCTGATTACAAACACATCCGCTCTCGTCAATGTCACTACAGCGTCTGTTTCTGTAGTGATGAAATAACAAATTTCTACCATCTCTTCTTCTACTGCCATCGGACATCCACCGCAAAAGCACATCACACCTACCATAATTGTCACACGGACACTAGGAAAACAATCATGATTTTATTTTGTATATTTTCTCATTCCACAGAAATGAATTCCTGGTTACGTCACTGTGAGCACAACACACAATGTGCTTCTAAATTGTTCTCAAACAAGTGTGATTTCCATCAAGTGCAGCACACAGGTGTTCGCCTGCATTTCAGACTGCTATCAAACCAGTCGCAGTAGAAGCCAAAGTAAACGTTTATACACTGGTTTACAGGAACTACCTTTTGGATGCCTATGCTATGGAACTGCTGTGAATTGTGTATAGTGTGAAAATGTTAATCAGTAGTGTACTACGGTCTGTTTCTGGATTATTTTTTCCAAGGACGCAAGACAAATGAAACAAGGCTTTGGGCCTTGTATTTGATACATGTGCCAGAATACTTTCTTCAGACAAGCTTAATTTTTTTTTTGACTAAACAAGTCTAAAGAAGCTAAATGATCGGTTTTGATCTGTCTGGACCGAAGGAAGTCGAATCGACAAAGTATGATCAAGGATCCCAAGCAGATTTGACCTCATGGATCCGGGAGCAGCAGTCACTGTTGCAGACACAGCTGTTCAGAGATGTTTCTTGGTTTATTGTAGGACAAACATGAGTATATGTCCACGTTCAAGAAAGTGTTGTAGCTATATGATTAAAACGTGATTGACGAAGCCAAGTTATCTATGTATGTCAAGGTAACGTCACTGGGCAATGAAGCATTCCATCACTGGTCAGGATAACCTCATGAAAACAGAGAACAGATGTGCAAGCGAAGATAAGTTTCAATGACTGAACTAGAACTCGCCAAAACAAGAAGTACTCAAACCAGCCTGTACCAGTTGCAAGTGTGCCAAACAGATATCTCTAGGAATGCCCTCTTAGATCCTGAAAGGATTTGGTGCATGCTTGATCACACTGGACTTTCCTCATCTTCAAGTTCGAGGTCTTGCAGTGTGCCGGATCTGACATGTTTCTTGTACAGAGCTGATGTCTAAATATGCGAGACATAGTTTCGCATCAGATTATTTGACTTCAGCAATATTTTTTTTTTGAAAACAGACCATCTAAATCTTTCTATTTATGTAAAAATGGATGGATTTCGCGTTTAAGCCATTTTGCAATCGGAACTAAAGTTTTTAATGAATAGTTCAATCACTTATAGTGGGGTGACCGGCAAAATTTTTGTACGAAAATGCCACTGAAAAGACGATCTATTATTATCTTTATTATAATTATCTATGACACATTTCTTTTCATTTTTTTCCAGTATAATTTTGGAGACAGACTTTCAGGAGACAGTGCTAGTGCCAGATGATGATCACTACAGTACTGTTGGCAGTGTTGTGAGGTTACGGTAAATGAAAATGAGGATACTTGTAGTTCAGAACTGGATTCCAAATCTGCTGGTGGTGGGAATGGATACCTATTTGTGTCTCCTTGTTCAGTGCTCTTTTTTTTTTTAAAGACAAGTCAGGCAGTCATCATGGTGAAGAGATAACAGCTGCAGTAGCTGCTGTACGTGTTCTGTTCTCTAAAACAGAACCTGCCCCCTCTGAACAGCCTTCCCTGCTTTAATCATGCTACTTCTAGTTTTCAGGTTTGATCTGGAACATATATGTGTGGGCGGCACGGTGGTGTAGTGGTTAGCGCTGTCGCCTCACAGCAAGAAGGTCCTGGGTTCGAGCCCCGGGGCTGGCAGGGGCCTTTCTGTGTGGAGTTTGCATGTTGTCCGCGTGGGTTTCCTCCGGGTGCTCTGGTTTCCCCCAAAGACATGCAGGTTAGGTTAACTGGTGACTCTAAATTGACCGTGAGTGTGAATGGTTGTCTGTGTCTATGTGTCAGCCCTGTGATGACCTGGCGACTTGTCCAGGGTGTACCCCGCCTTTTGCCCGTAGTCAGCTGGGATAGGCTCCAGCTTCCCTGCGACCCTGTAGAAGGATAAAGCGGCTAGAGATAATGAGATGAGATATATGTGTATGGGCTCTTTGCTTTAGTGATGTGGCATTATATTTCTTTTTAATAAATACAAATAATTGAGCCTTTTTCTCTCTGCAGATTAGTTTAACACAAACTATTTATTTCAACAACACATGTTTACTTAATAATTCATGTTTTATTGGCTGACATTCCAACTGCATGTGTCGGCTATCAATTACACTAGCATGTTATTATTTTGGATTACGTTATGCCATACACTCGGTTTCATGCACAAACTGATAATAAACAGCCATAAAATAGCAAGAAAAACAGTCATTATCAGCAGCGAATATGGGGCCTAGAATGCACCAGAGAGCATCTCATCTCATTATCTGTAGCCGCTTTATCCTGTTCTACAGGGCCGCAGGCAAGCTGGAGCCCATCCCAGCTGACTACGGGCGAAAGGCGGGGTACACCCTGGACAAGTCGCCAGGTCATCACAGGGCTGACACATAGACACAGACAACCATTCACACTCACATTCACACCTACGCTCAATTTAGAGTCACCAGTTAACCTAACCTGCATGTCTTTGGACTGTGGTGGAAACCGGAGCACCCGGAGGAAACCCACGCAGAGAACATGCAAACTCCACACAGAAAGGCCCTCGCCAGCCACGGGGCTCGAACCCGGACCTTCTTGCTGTGAGGCGACAGCGCTAACCACTACACCACCATGCCGCCCAGAGAGCATCTCAAAATTGAAAATTTTCTGGGGGAGGCCCCCAGCAGGAGGGGTATACCCCCTCTCACACTCTTCCCCGCTGCGCCGGTCCCGGGTATCACATGTATTACTCCGCCCCCGACTTCATTTCTTCATGAAACCCTTGTGTCTTAATTCTCCTGATGTCTCTTTATCGATAATTATATCCAGCTGTGTTTCTTTAAGCCAGTATCTCACTGGACTGCGACAGCTTGCGACAAATTGCGAACATCATTCGCGAGAGAGGGCGGCACGGTGGTGTAGTGGTTAGCGCTGTCGCCTCACAGCAAGAAGGTCTGGGTTGAGCCCCGTGGCCGGCGAGGGCCTTTCTGTGTGGAGTTTGCATGTTCTCCCCGTGTCCGCGTGGGTTTCCTCTGGGTGCTCCGGTTTCCCCCACAGTCCAAAGACATGCAGGTTAGGTTAACTGGTGACTCTAAATTGTCCGTAGGTGTGAATGTGAGTGTGAATGGTTGTCTGTGTCTATGTGTCAGCCCTGTGATGACCTGGCGACTTGTCCAGGGTGTACCCCGCCTTTCGCCCGTAGTCAGCTGGGATAGGCTCCAGCTTGCCTGCGACCCTGTAGAACAGGATAAAGCGGCTAGAGATAATGAGATGAGATGAGATTCGCGAGAGAGTTTCAAAAGTGTCTTGAAACTTTCGCGGGGCTTCTCAATTTCCTCGCATGAGTCGCAAAGTGTCGCTCCTTCGTCGCTGAAATTTTGAACATGTTCAAAAAATTTGTGCGACAAAATTTCTCTCAAAATAGCTGCAAATGCGTCGCTGGTGTCACAAAGCCGTCGCGAACCCTTCTCAAGTCAGTTTCCATGAGGCTTCCTCGACTTCCCTGCCTGCCGAGGGAAAGCCGGGCTTTGACAACCTGCGACTAGTTGGAGACACAATGACTGCGGTAAAATATGAGAATATCAATTCAGTGTGATTCCAAGTGAAAATTGTCACCAATTCGCATATTTTATCGCAATTGTTGTGTCTCCAACTAGTCACAGGCTGTCGCAGCCCAGTGAGATACTACCCTTCTAGTGATTTCTGGCCCAGTGAATACCAATTCACTGTGCACCACTCTTAATTAAAGTGAGTAGGATTACAGTAATTCTAGTCAGTCAATCTTCATTATTTTGGTCAGAAAACTTCTTTTTTAACGCAGAATCATCTCTCATTATTACCATTAGAGAGTGACACAGATGCGGTCTCTCTCTCTCTCTAAAAGACACAGACGATTTCCATAAGGTCCTCATACATGGCTTCCTGTGAGAGAAAAATACATAACTGATGAACGTTAAAAAAAAAAAAATCCAATATCACGTCTTGAATGGAAAGACCGTACACAGTTATATCACCTAGAACAGGGGCATGTAAAGGCATAATGAAAAGATGAGGCCATGGGGAATATCAAGATTTTTCTCAGACATATAAAATTACAAAGGAAACACTATACAATGAAACTTACCATAGATCAACTTACCATCCACTAAAAAAAAAAAAAAATGTACTTCCATGGTCTTTGCCATTTCTGAAAATGTCGGCAAATGTCACAACTCCTCAACTCGGAGCTTTAAGAAAATTTCCGCTCCTGAAATCATGAATACCACAAGAAGTGGGTGTTCAAATGGACTCTTCTTGTGAACACGGTAACCATGACCCCATTTGAAGGCACCATTATCTGACAGGAGGTCCATCCAAGCACTCTGGACTGCAAAACAGTTTCCCAAATGGGTTTTCTCAGGAGGTGTAATACACTTGTTCTGAGGCCATGGCATAGGCCTATACATTTTTTAAAATCATGTTTGAGATCCGGGCGGGACGGTGGTGTACTGGTTAGCGCTGTCGCCTCACAGCAAGAAGGTCCGGGTTCGAGCCCCGTGGCCGGCAAGGGCCTTTCTGTGTGGAGTTTGCATGTTCTCCCCGTGTCCGTGTGGGTTTCCTCCGGGTGCTCCGGTTTCCCCCACAGTCCAAAGACATGCAGGTTAGGTTAACTGACTTTAAATTGACCGTAGGTGTGAATGGTTGTCTGTGTCTATGTGTCGGCCCTGTGATGACCTGGCGACTTGCCCAGGGTGTACCCCGCCTTTCCCCCGTAGTCAGCTGGGATAGACTCCAGCTTGCCTGCGACCCTGTAGAACAGGATAAAGCGGCTACAGATAATGAGATGAGATGTTTGAGATCCATATTTTCCAGGTTATCTGTATAAAAAAATTACTGCATCAATACACATTAGTAAAATATATCGTACTACAAAAAATTAGATACATTTTCTAATTTAGTCTTTCACCCAGTATGAATCCATAACTAGCTAGCTAGCTTGCTAATCAGTCTTTCAAAACCAAAATATAACTAGCTTCAAATCTCATTCTCATCTCATTATCTCTAGCAGCTCCATCCTTCTACAGGGTCGCAGGCAAGCTGGAGCCTATCCCAGCTGACCACGGGCGAAAGGCGGGGTACACCCTGGACAAGTCGCCAGGTCATCACAGGGCTGACACATAGACACAGACAACCATTCACACTCACATTCACACCTACGGTCAATTTAGAGTCACCTGTTAACCTGACCTGCATGTCTTTGGACTGTGGGGGAAACCGGAGCACCCGGAGGAAACCCACGCGGACACGGGGAGAACATGCAAACTCCACACAGAAAGGCCCTCGCCGGCCCTGGGGCTCGAACCCAGGACCTTCTTGCTGTGAGGCGACAGCGCTAACCACTACACCACCGTGCCGCCCAGCTTCAAATCTAACTTGCTAAAACAATGACCTTGACTATGAAGGAGTAATATATTTTTTTAAAAAGGATGCGATAAACTAAACCAAACTGAATGAACAATATTATTTTTCAAATGGTCATGTTTATGAACAGAGGAAAGAAACCCTAATTTATCATGAAAAGCTAGCTAGTGCGGTTAGCTTAGCTGTGGCTAGGAAGTTTCCGCTTAGCATAACTAGCTTCTGTAATAATTTGCTCACAGTTAAACACAATGAATTTGAGGATAAAAGACAAATAAATCATGCTTTTTTAAAAACTGTTTTATCTCTTAAAGAAAACATAAAAGAACACTTAATGGGTGAAAAACAAAATAACTACCTAAATGTACGGTCGGCATCTTGTTCCATAAACTTCAAGAGAACTAGTTTTGTTAGCATCGCTGCTAATCGGCTTCAAAGGCAAACATGTTAGCAATCAACCAAACGGAGGATAGCCAGACTTAAACTTCAATACCCGATATAAAAGTAATACAGTGAAATTTTACACATTTTATAAAATATAGGAAAACATTTGTGATGCTCCTAACCTTTAAAGAAAAAGAACCTGAGCAGTTTTAATGAGCAGCTGTTACTTGGTTACAGGTGAACTGGAAAATAATAAATTTCTCCTCAGCTCTCTTGGCAACTCACTACTAATGATATCAGCTTTAGGTTCTTTTAGAAATCAATGTGAAATATATTGAGGATATTACACGGTTGAGTGACGATATTAAGTTTATCTTCGAGTGGTGAATATATCCATGAGCGAGTGAAGCGAATGAGTGAAAATATTTTCAGCACAAGAAGATAAACTTCACATCTTCATGCCACTGTGTAATGTTCTTTTTATTAATATGGACACATCTGCAAAAAATACACAAGTTAATCAAAATAATTTTTATCCATAAATTATTATCCATCCAAGACACTTTTTCCCTGGAATAAAAACGTGTTCTATTCTCTTCTTGCAGGTTTCATTCATTTGGTTTGATAGCATGCAATATTGTTCGCATATTGCTGATCCTACGTGTATTACGTCACTCTACCCAATGGAGAATGAGCATTGACTATGGTTTACAATATTGCATGGTTGTCACGACAACATGACGTCACACGTCAGAGCTGATGTGAAGATCAAATGAGAAAGTTTTCTGCTGCGCATGTGCAGAAGCATTTCTTTGTTTGCCAAGAAAGAGAAAGACGTGTTGAACACCCGAAAGGCAACCAAAACTTCATTTTATATTCTTCATGCATATTTACAAGAGAAAAACAGACCAATGGACATTGAAAAACTGGAAAAGAGACACATCGGAGATGTAAAACTTCCGCACTCACGAGCGACGGTGATAATTTGGAAACAAACATGACCACCAGGTTTGCTTTGTGAAATATGGATGCTTTAGAGAGAATTTTGAAAGAGAAAGACATGTTGAACACCCAAAAGGAGTGTCTATGGATAATAATAATAATAGGGCGGCACGGTGGTGTAGTGGTTAGCGCTGTCGCCCCACAGCAAGAAGGTCTGGGTTCGAGCCCTGTGGCCGGCAAGGACCTTTCTGTGCGGAGTTTGCATGTTCTCCCCGTGTCCGCGTGGGTTTCCTCCGGGTACTCCGGTTTCCCCCACAGTCCAAAGACATGCAGGTTAGGTTAACTGGTGACTCTAAATTGACCGTAGATGTGAATATGAGTGTGAATGGTTGTCTGTGTCTATGTGTCAGCCCTGTGATGACCTGGCGACTTGTCCAGGGTGTACCCCGCCTTTCGCCCGTAGTCAGCTGGGATAGGCTCCAGCTTGCCTGCGACCCTGTAGAACAGGATAAAGCAGCTAGAGATAATGAGATGAGATAATAATAATAATAATAATATTGACTGGCTTTTTTTGTGGGATATCTGATATATTCCATTCAACTACTCATCTTCGAGTCACTCAATATCATGCTAGCTGAATGGAATATATCTGATATACCACAAAAAAAGCCAGCCAATATTATTAAAATATGTTACTCAGGTCCAGGATGTATTTTGTATGAAAAATTCAAGTTTTTCAACAAAAAGATAAACTTCATATCGTCATGCCAACAGGTGATTTTCTTTTTATTCTACAGACACACTCACAAACAAAAATTCTGCAAGTTAATCAAAATAATTCATCGATATCCTCATGAGTGAATATATTGGAAATTATATCCCTCATCAAAAAATTCCCGTGCAGGGCCAAGGATGGCTCACGTGACATAAAATAGCTCCACCATTGATGAAGCAATGTATCTCATGACGTCAAAAAAAATTTAAAAATGAACATGGTGTGAGTCAGTCATGGTATATCCTGGCTATACCATGAACTGATTTCACAATTTCAAGCTGTATGGCCGACTCGAGTCACAGCTGTGGCTCTGCAAACATTTCTGTGTGTAGATCGATGTAATAGCATGGTAATACATCCATCCATCCATCCATCCACCCATACATACATACATACATACATACATACATACATACAGTGGGGCTTGAAAGTTTGTGAACCCTTTAGAATTTTCTGTATTTCTGCATAAATATGACCTAAAACATCATCAGATTTTCACACAAGTCCTAAAAGTAGATAAAGAGAACCCAGTTAAACAAATGAGACAAAAATATTATACTTGGTCATTTATTTCTTGAGGAAAATTATCCAATATTACATATCTGTGAGTGGCAAAAGTATGTGAACCTCTAGGATTAGGAGTTAATTTGAAGATGAAATTCGAGTCAGGTGTTTTCAATCAGTGGGATGACAATCAGGTGTGAGTGGGCACCCTGTTTTATTTAAAGAACAGGGATCTATCAAAGTCTGATCTTCACAACACATGTTTGTGGAAGTGTATCGTGGCATGAACAAAGATTTCTGAGGACCTCAGAAAAAGCGTTGTTGATGCTCATCAGGCTGGAAAAGGTTACAAAACCATTTCTAAAGAGTTTGGACTCCACCAATCCACAGTCAGACAGATTGTTTACAAATGGAGGAAATTCAAGACCATTGTTACCCTCCCCAGGAGTGGTCGACCAACAAAGATCACTCTGAGAGCAAGGTGTGTAATAGTCGGCGAGATCACAAAGGACCCCAGGGTAACTTCTAAGCAACTGAAGGCCTCTCTCGCATTGGCTAATGTTAATGTTCATGAGTCCACCATCAGGAGAACACTGAACAACAATGGTGTGCATGGCAGGGTTGCAAGGAGAAAGCCACTGCTCTCCAAAAAGAACATTGCTGCTCATCTGCAGTTTGCTAAAGATCACGTGGACAAGCCAGAAGGCTATTGGAAAAATATTTTGTAGATGGATGAGACCAAAATAGAACTTTTTGGTTTAAATGAGAAGCATTATGTTTGGAGGAAGGAAAACACTGGATTCCAGCATAAGAACCTTATTCCATCTGTGAAACACGGTGGTGGTAGTGTCATGGTTTGGGCCTGTTTTACTGTATCTGGGCCAGAACGGCTTGCCATCATTGATGGAACAATGAATTCTGAATTATACCAGCAAATTCTAAAGGAAAATGTCAGGACATCTGTCCATGAACTGAATTTCAAGAAAAGGTGGGTCATGCAGCAAGACAACGACCCTAAGCACACAAGTCGTTCTACCAAAGAATGGTTAAAGAAGAATAAAGTTAATGTTTTGGAATGGCCAAGTCAAAGTCCTGACCTTAATCCAATTGAAATGTTGTGGAAGGACCTGAAGCGAGCAGTTCATGTGAGGAAACCCACCAACATCCCAGCGTTGAAGCTGTTCTGTATGGAGGAATGGGCTGAAATTCCTCCAAGCCAGTGTGCAGGACTGATCAACAGTTACCGGAAATGTTTAGTTGCAGTTATTGCTGCACAAGGGGGTCACACCAGATACTGAAAGCAAAGGTTCACAAACTTTTGCCACTCACAGATATGTAATATTGGATCATTTTCCTTAATAAATAAATGAGCAAGTATAATATTTTTGTCTCATTTGTTTAACTGAGTTCTCTTTATCTACTTTTAGGACTTGTATGAAAATCTGATGATGTTTTAGGTCATATTTATGCAGAAACATAGAAAATTCTAAAGGGTTCACAAACTTTCAAGCACCACTGTACATACATAAAAGGTTACAAAAAAAGCAATAACATGGTATATTGCACACGTGCATGTCAAAGGTCGCATCAACGTAAACAACAAACATGGCTGCCTCCAGTGAGTTTATGGCGAGATTCAATCTTATTGACGAAAGTTAAAACAACAATTTTAGTTTGGAATTTTTTGATGAGGGATATAAATCAAATATACCATGCACTGAGAGGCACTGGTAATTATGGATTCTCTTTGGTGACTGGCATAGTACTATTTTCTTTGGGGCTGCACCCCTCACAAAATCGTACAATGCTAGTCACCTCAGATTACTATATAATTTCAACTGGATATATATATATATATATATATATATATATATATATATATATATATATATATATATATATATATATATTCTGTATATAAGTATACAGATGTATATGGTCATTCAGAAATGAAAAAGATGAAAGAGGAAACACATGAAATCTATAAAAGGAACAACTTCATGGGCGACGTCATGGGAAATGACGCAAGATGACGGTGATGCGCAAGCCCTACTGAAAATGAGGACATGGAACTAACCATTTTCATGGATATTAATCCTAATCCGGGACCAACATGCCTAAGTGGTCTTTATTTAAATGCTAGAAGTCTAAAGGCATTTGTTCCATCTAATGTTGATCCCTCGGTCAAAGTTTGCAAGATTTCTGTGCTGCAGGATCTGGTATACGCTGGTATCTATGATTCGGTATTTATCTGTGAAACCTGGCTCAATGACACCATTTTAAGCAGCGAAATACTCCCAGGGTACTCAATTTTTCGACGAGATAGGCCCTGCAAAACTGGTGGTGGTGTCCTCGTTGCTATAAAATCGGATCTACAAGTTATACGCCGGGACGACCTTGAAAGAGATAGCACCGAAATGGTAGTTGTTGAAATAATCACAAGCAGCAAGTCACTTATTCTATAAGTGTTTTATCGTCCTCCAGACTCAAACAACGATGATCTATTTCAACTGAACTCATCTCTAAGGAGCAACTCTGAATCCAGTTGTGTACTAGGAGTTGGCGATTTTAACATCCCTGCTTTAGACTGGACAGATTTAAGTTCCCCCGTTAACATTGGAGGACATGCTACGGGTGATAAATTCTGTGACTTAATGGGAGACAACTTCCTATATCAGTTTGTTGACGGTCCAACTCATACAGCTGGAAATAAACTCGATTTTGTACTGTGCAATTGCCCCAAAGTAATCAAAGACGTGTCCACATATAGTTCGGGAATGAGTGGGTTTCCGTCTGACCATTATATTATTGAATTCTGAATCCAAGTAAAGTTTCAATGAGCAAAACCGGTACACCGAAAAGTCTATGACTTTAAACGAGGAAATTTTGATAAACTGCGTAGCTCATTCGAGCACGTTCCTCTTGATATCGCTCAATCTACCAACATCGACGAATACTGGCTCATTTGGAAAGGCCTATTTCTTACTGCTGTCGAGAAGTGTATTCCTGTTAAAATAATCAAAGATATTAATTCACCTCCCTGGATAGACTCAGAAGTCCGTCACAGTTTACGGAAGAAATACACAGCACTGCGAAAATACCGACGGAAGAAAACAGAATCCAATAAGATGAAACTGCATATTCTAAGTCAGGATGTCAAATATATTATTAGAGCAAAGCATCGAGACGACTTGAAGAAATATGAGTCTTCATTCAAAGACAACCCAAAATTGTTTTGGAGTTACCATAAGGCAATCCTGCACTCACGTGGAAAGCCAAGTGTTATTACTTACAATGGCACTACCATAACCATCTCATCTCATCATCTCTAGCCACTTTATCCTGTTCTACAGGGTCGCAGGCAAGCTGGAGCCTATCCCAGCTGACTACGGGCGAAAGGCGGGGTACACCCTGGACAAGTCGCCAGGTCATCACAGGGCTGACACATAGACACAGACAACCATTCACACTCACATTCACACCTACGGTCAATTTAGAGTCACCAGTTAACCTAACCTGCATGTCTTTGGACTGTGGGGGAAACCGGAGCACCCGGAGGAAACCCACGCGGACATGGGGAGAACATGCAAACTCCGTACAGAAAGGCCCTCACTGGCCACGGGGCTCGAACCCGGACCTTCTTGCTGTGAGGCGACAGCGCTAACGCCTACACCACCATGCCACCCCGACCGTAACCAGCTCAGCAGAAAAGGCAGAATTATTCAACTTGTATTTTTCCTCTGTCTTCAGACCAGCGTCGACTACAAACATAAACACTAGTACCTTACATATTCCTGATCAATTGTCTGCTGTCCCGCTATTGTCTGAATTAACTTTATCAGTTAATGAAGTTGCAGAATGTTTAAAAGATCTTGACATCACAAAAGTCTGTGGTCCCAATGGGATCCCAGCCAGAGTTCTAAAAGAATGCGCTAATAAGATCGCGCCGAGCCTATGCATGATGTTTAACACCTCACTCAGAACAGCTTGTTTGCCTAAGCTGTTCTGCCAACGTAAAGCCAACGTAACACCAGTTCATAAAAGTAAAAATATGGAGCCAGCTTCCAATTATAGACCGATCTCCCTACTATGCCTTATAAGTAAAGTGCTCACACAATGTATTGGAAAAAGACTCTTCGAACATGTAAAAAACCTCATCACTCCTTTACAGCATGGATTCATGCGGAACCGCTCCTGCGTATCACAGTTACTAACAGTCCTACATTCCATTGGTAAAAACCTTGATAATAACATTCAAACAGACATCTTGTATCTGGACTTTGCCAAGGCATTTGACTCTGTGGACCACGCTATCCTCCTTGACAAACTTAAGAGATATGGAGTGGTCGGACGTCTACATGATTGGCTGAAGAATTACTTATTTGACAGACAGCAGAGAGTGGTTATAGATGGAGTTGCCTCTAGCTGGGCCTCTGTATCTTCTGGGGTGCCTCAAGGAAGTCTGCTTGGCCCAATACTTTTTGTCATATTCATCAATGATCTGCCAAGTGCGTTACCTGATGGAATTCTGACAGCCCTTTATGCTGACGACACCAAACTGTATAGAAGTATTTCAACATATTTAGTTGCGGAACAACTGCAGACAGCATTAACAAACCTTGACTCTTGGACATTCCACAACAATATCAACT
This sequence comes from Neoarius graeffei, assembly GCF_027579695.1. Taxonomy (NCBI): domain Eukaryota; kingdom Metazoa; phylum Chordata; class Actinopteri; order Siluriformes; family Ariidae; genus Neoarius; species Neoarius graeffei. Next base: position 12,248,457 of record NC_083588.1, read on the forward strand.
TCAACACATCAAAATGCAAGGCCTTAACTGTAACACGCAAGAAAAATCCAGTGGGTTATAACTACCATCTAGGCAACGTGGACTTAGAATGCGTTAATAAGGAGAAAGATCTTGGTGTCATGGTAAAAAGTAATTTGATTTGGGAAAATCAAGTTCTTATGGTTATTGCTAAAGCGAATAAGCTGCTTGGTCTTGTACATCGTACGTGTCCGATGTTAACTGACGTCAACGTTAGAAGAACTTTGTACCTGGCACTTATGAAGTCCCAAATGAGCTATGCAACCGAAGTGTGGTCCCCTAGTCACTCAACCTTAAAGCAAAAAGTTGAAAGAGTGCAGAGAAGAGCTGCATGCTGGATATTACCGTACAACTCAAACAAGGCAAACTTTCATATAAAGAAAGACTGATCAAATTGGATTTGCTACCACTTACCCATGACCGCGAGATCAAAGATTTAGTTTTTCTTTATAAGGCATTATCTGGCCATGTAGATATTGATACTAGTTTTATTAAGAGTGTAAGTCATGGTCGTACTCGACGATCAAATCCATCTAGTGATGTAAAATACTTAGAAACGCCCTTATGCAAATCAGTTACTTTTCAGGCCTCTTTCTTTAATCGTAGTATTAAATTATGGAATTTAATTTGTAAATCAATACAACCGGGCGGCACGGTGGTGTAGTGGTTAGCGCTGTCGCCTCACAGCAAGAAGGTCCGGGTTCGAGCCCCGTGGCCGGTGAGGGCCTTTCTGTGTGGAGTTTGCATGTTCTCCCCGTGTCCGCGTGGGTTTCCTCCGGGTGCTCCGGTTTCCCCCACAGTCCAAAGACATGCAGGTTAGGTTAACTGGTGACTCTAAATTGACCGTAGGTGTGAATGTGAATGGTTGTCTGTGTCTATGTGTCAGCCCTGTGATGACCTGGCGACTTGTCCAGGGTGTACCCCGCCTTTCGCCCGTAGTCAGCTGGGATAGGCTCCAGCTTGCCTGCGACCCTGTAGAACAGGATAAAGCGGCTAGAGATAATGAGATGAGATTTTCTAAGTATAAAGACCTTTAAGACTGCTCTCATTAAAGTCTATAAAGATGAACTGATTAATGTTTTTGATGCCAATAATGTTTGTACTTGGGGCTTGGCCCGCAATTGTGGTTGCCATTGGCAACAGTAGCTTATTGAATGTTTAGAATTTTTTTTTCTATTTTTTTTTTTAAGGATTATTTTTAGGTTTTATCTGGAGGGTGCCTTGCATAGGACATTATGTCCCGTTTGTACCTTTCCTTTTGGCCTGCTTCTTTTTATTTTTTCTTTCCTTGTGACTTTCAAAGACAATCCAAAATTGTTCTGGAGTTACCATAGGTGATTTTCGTATCAATTTAGGTGATTGTTGTTAACTATATGATGTAGACCAATAAAAGTGATTAAAAAATAATAAAATTTAAAAAATAAATAAAACTTGAGCTTGATTCAATAACAAGACGTTAAAATCATCGAAGATATACACACGTATCATGAACTGAGGTGCTGAAGTATTTTATAATGATATTTCCAAAATCCATAAAAAATAGTATAAATTTTTTTGTAATTGTATATTTTTCCCCTTTGTTTACAACTGCTTAGTATCTCTTGCTGGTCAAATGTGCACATTTTTAATGCAATAATTCCACTGCAAAAATAAGTCCTGATGGTTGGATAAGAGGCGGCACGGTGGTGTAGTGGTTAGCGCTGTCGCCTCACAGCAAGAAGGTCCTGGGTTCGAGCCCTGGGGCCGGCGAGGGCCTTTCTGTGTGGAGTTTGCATGTTCTCCCCGTGTCCGCGTGGGTTTCCTCCGGGTGCTCCGGTTTCCCCCACAGTCCAAAGACATGCAGGTTAGGTTAACTGGTGACTCTAAATTGACCGTGAGTGTGAATGGTTGTCTGTGTCTATGTGTCAGCCCTGTGATGACCTGGCGACTTGTCCAGGGTGTACCCCACCTTTCGCCCGTAGTCAGCTGGGATAGGCTCCAGCTTGCCTGCGACCCTGTAGAAGGATAAAGCGGCTAGAGATAATGTGATGTGGTGTGGTGTGGTGTGGTGTGGTTGGATAAGACTTTTCCCATATTTAACCACCAGAGGGAGACAGAGGCCATAAACTCATGGAATTCATGAGACATGCTGTGAATGGCTTGGACTGAATTGTCTTAATAAAGGCACGTATGTCTCTCATCTCATCTCATTATCTGTAGCCGCTTTATCCTGTTTAGCCAGGGCTGACACATAGACACAGACAACCATTCACACTCACATTCACACCTACGGTCAATTTAGAGTCACCAGTTAACCTAACCTGCATGTCTTTGGACTGTGGGGGAAACCGGAGCACCCGGAGGAAACCCACGCGGACACGGGGAGAACATGCAAACTCCACACAGAAAGGCCCTTGCCGGCCATGGGGCTCGAACCTGGACCTTCTTGCTGTGAGGTGACAGCGCTAACCACTACACCACCATGCCGCCCGGCACGTATGTTGTAGAGGTGAAATTACACAGCCTTTGTGGGGATAATTGTGTGCTTAAAGGTAGACTGCCTTACAGATTTTTCAAGCTGAGGTCATAAAAAGAATGCTCCCTGACACCCAATTATTTTTGTTTAGTGGACCAAAAGCTACTGAATTCAAATCACAGACTTCCAATTTTTTTTAGGTTTTTATTATTATTTTTTAATAGAACAATTAATGAATTTAGGGCCACGTGGCCCTAAATTCTCTGCTATTATTTCTTGCTTCACCGTGACCCAATCCAAGAGATTACATCATGTATCACGTGATGGGCTTTCCCCATTCGTGCAAGGCATTATAGGATACAAATTTGAGACGGGAAAGGAAACTGGAAGATGAGAATGAAACGTGGAAGAACGACGACAGTAACAGAAAGTGAGAAGAAAAGACGTTATGTTGCGAAGGAAAGGAAACGCAGGACAAAACTAATAAATATCGGCAGTCAGCGAGCACCTCGGTGTGATCAGCTGTTTGTTTAGCGACAGAATGATGTCACGGTCAAGGTAAACCTGTAGATGGCAGTAATGCAACACTGGATGCAAGCTGCCGTAAAACCCAAAAGAAGAAGAAGAAGGTAAATCTGTGCACACAGACTTCCTCTGTCTGCTTGACTGTGTGAAGTGAGCGATTTCATGCACATTTTTGCCGGGGAATCCCCTCAAATGAAATAACTTCCCAGCCAGTGTTGTTTTCGTTAACGATGACGATGACGAAATGATTTCCTTAACACACCTTTTTTTCATGACTAAAACGAGACAGTGACGAGCTAAACATAACTCTTTGATCACGAAAATATGACGAGACGTATCTGTTGTTTTCGTTGACCAGACGAGACGAGGGAGAGCGTGCATGCGAAACATTAATGTCTGCATCGCGCAGATGACGGAGCGCGCGAGGGAGAGCGAGAGAGACTGCATGTGTGCCTGTTCATGTAGCGCAGGGGTCACCAAACTACGGCCCGCGGGCCAGATCCGGCCCGCCACCCCCCTTTGACCGGCCCCCCAGCCCCTCTGCCCCCCATCACTTGAACCGGCCCTATGAGGCAATCCCCAAAAGTGGTCATGGCCTATTTTTTTAAATTGCTTTTTGGCAAATAATAACATGTCTGCATCTTGTATTTTGTTGATTTTATCAATTAAAATTGATATTTAGTTATAAAATGAGCTATTCATATTTTCCGAATTTTCGTCATATGCTCGCGATCAAGCAGTGACAGGCAGCGCACGCGCAAAGAACTGTCAGTGTTCAGGACAGCAAAATGGCGAGCGGTCAGCGAAAAGCTGACAGAGTGCAGAGTTTTTAAAGAACAGTGGACCACCGATTATTTTTTCGTTCAGTGTAAGGACCGTGCAGTTTGTCTTGTATGTAAAGAAAGTGTGCCGATTTTCAAAGAATATAATCTGCGTCGTCACTATGAAACCCGCCACAAAGCAGGGTTCGAATTATAAATTTGACCCTATGGGGGTCTCTATTTAAAAAAAAAAAGCAATGCATACTCGCTCTCCTGGACCAGCGCACTTTTGCGCACTGCAGTGCACAGCTTTCACACACAGGCGCACGCACGCACGCACACACACACACGGTGTTGCATATATATATATATATATATATATATATATAATTATATATATTGTTAAACAAAGGAAGATCGTTGTGAGATAGAGGACAAGTCTTCTTCGGACTTAACTTCACATTCGATTTCGCAGGCTGCAAATTTCAGTTTGCGCGCATAGTGGTGTGGTGGTGAAGTACAGCCGTACATGTTGCGGTTTAATAACACGTTCAATACAAAGTTATGGCTGCATGGTGATCGGAAATGAAATGAGTTTTATTTTTATTTATATGGTGATATAGGCTATTCAAGCTTATTATGGTGATATATGACGTATTTGAGAGACTTCCACAGAAAATTAAGTTTGCTTCTTTCATGGGAGCCTGAGGGAATGGGAGCTCAGCTTCCATTGGCTCCCACGTAATTCGAACTATGCCACAAAGAGTATGCTAGTTTGCGAGGGCAAACAAGAGAAGACAGGATTCGGAGGATGAAATGCGGACTGGCTGCACAACAGAATGTATTCCTTCGCCAAACCCAGATCAACCAGGCTGCTGTCCGAGCTAGCTATAAGGTAGCTCACCTACTAGCTACCCATGGAAAGCCATTTACTGATGGGGACTTTGTTAAAGTATGCATGCTTGCTGTGGCCGAGGAGGCGTGTCCCGACAAGAAGGATGCGCTCAACGCGGTGAGTCTCTCCGCACCTACTATGACCAGGCGAACCGAAGATTTGGGGGACAACGTGTATGACCAGCTGAATGAGAGAGCGTCAGAATTCAAGTTTTTTGCTTTGGCCATGGATGAGAGCAATGACGTGCAGGACACAGCACAACTGCTGTGATCTATTGATCTATTGCTCATATTATAATTTCACTGTTTTTTAAAATGTATTTATTTTATAGGCCTATTTATTTGACCTTTATTAAGTGCTGCACACAATTATTATTAATAATATTAATAATATCAACAGGCCTACCTACAATTTATAATTTTCCACTCACCTTTGCCAGTGTCAATCACCTCAACTAGGCAGATGTTTCTTACCTTGACAGCTTTGATATTATTTTTATTAGAAAATAAATAAATGGAATATCAGTGGTATTTCAAATTAAAACAAAGTGTAAAGACTCGATTACTACTTTTGCAAACCACTAGTAAAGATAAACAAATATGTGCCAGGAGTCAAGTGTTGATATAGTAGTGTGGATATAGTAGTGGGGATGGCCGTGCCAGGCTAGTAATCTCTACTACACAATGAGGCCTGCTGGTGGTCATATTTGTCTGGGTTATACAATTCTATGTGATATAGCTGACCCGACCCCGGCCCCCATCACAGTCAGGAACGACAATGTGGCCCCCAGAGAAAAAAGTTTGGTGACCCCTGATGTAGCGCATGCTAGACAAAGAGCATCCTGATTGGTTTACAGACATCCAAACTCATTTCAGGGAGGTGTCGTGACGCATGACTTTTTTCCCATCGGGGAGGGGGGGTGTCACGACACCTCCCTGAAATGAGTTTGGATGTCTGTAAATCAATCAGGATGCTCTTTGTCTAGCATGCGCTACATGAACAGGCACACACGCAGTCTCTCTCGCGCTCCCTCGTGCACTCCGTCATATGCGCGATGCAGACATTAATGTTTTGCGTGCACGCTCTTGCTCACTTGCTGTAGATTCTGGGAGATATTCTCCAATTTGCGGGCATCAGGGAGCCGCTATCAATATGCGGGAGACTCCCGGAACTTCCGGGAGACTTGGGATGTCTGCACTAGGCAGTGTTTATGTAGAGAGCATACACACTTCAATCAATCAATCAATCAATCAATCAATCAATCAATCAATCAATCAATCAATCAATCAATCAATCTTTTATTTCAATTGCATATAAACATATAATAGACTACACGAGTCTGCAAATAGCGCACTGCTAATCAAGGCAGACTCATGTTTACAAAGAAAAAATTGTTTTTATATGAATTAATATAATACTTAAATATGAAAAAGATAATAAAACATACTTTACAAATTAACAACTATTTGGTAACAAAAAGAAAAAGAGGAGACAATACTTGTTATTCGATATAAAGGTACAGTAATATTTCATTCAATAACATTGAAAAAAAATATATATAGAGAGAGAGAGGTATAATTGTCATACTGATAATAATAATTCATGCATGGTATTAAATAATATTTAAAGTTAAAACTAAGATAAATAAATACAGCTCTTAATTATATATAGAAATAAAGTTATGTAGAAAGAAAGAGTTTGGAGATGTCAACATCATATCCATATCTACTTAAATCAGAAAAAAGGTGGCGTCTGACTTTTTTCTTGAACGACAATTTAGATGAAGATCTTATAGAAGTTGGAATCTGGTTCCATGAGTTCTTTTGTAGATTTGTATGAGAATACTGAGTATATAAGTTCTTGGAGTAAGATGACCTAGTGTTATAAGAATGGATACTAGAAATAGAAGAAAATAATTTATAAATGTTTGAGGGTGCACTTTGATTAACAACGTCATACATTAATTTAGAAATACTTTCATAGAAAAGAAGATTTACTGGTAAAATATTGTTTTTGGAAAACAATGGAAGGGCACTTTATTATCAACAAAATGGATTAATCTTAAAGCTCATTTTTGTAGGATTAATACTTTATTTATGAGTTTTACAAGCCTGTCCCCAAGAACTAAGACCATATGTTAAATAAGGTTGAATCAGAGAGCGATATAATGTCATAAGGGTATGTAGTGGAATAAAATGTCTAAGCTTGGCCAAAAGGCCGACAACCTCGCTTATTTTGTTGCAAATAAAATCAATATGAGGCTTCCAAGAAAGATTGTCATCGATTATTAAACCCAAATATTTGACATACTTTTTACATTCAAGTGAAACAAGTTTGTTTTGAGACGCTGTTTTGAGAGTATGTTATGCACAACCTGTCAACCTCGATTACAATTTCCTATCTCTGTATTGGCCTAATTTAACGTTTTAAAGTAATTATTTTTTTCGACTAAAATGAATGACTAAAACTGGACTAAAACCCTTTTAGTTTTCGTCAACTAAAACTAGACCAAAACTATCAAGGATGGAATTGACTAAAATGTGACTAAAACTAATAAGCATTTCATCCAAAAGACTAAGACTAAAACTAAATCAAAAATGGCTGCCAAAAACAACACTGTTCCCAGCCACAGAATGGCCTTTTTTTTTTTTTTTTAGATATTACAGAAATAAATGTACATCACAATGACCAGATTTCAGAGGGAACTACATATCATCGATTTTATGAAATTGAAAGGCCATCTACTTTTAAGTGTGTTAGAATATTGTGCGAGAGAGAATTAATGTAAAAAATGTGTTCGTCCAGGAAAACAGTGTAGGTGTTCTCCAGAACTGAAACAAACAGAAAGAAAGATATGAATACAGAGATAAATAGAACATAAAGTTTTATTTTAAGGTATAACGAGGTTTGGAGTAGAGGTCTGCGTGGGTCGGATTTTTCAGTCCTGCTCCCGCCCGGTCCTGCAAAGAATTATGATTTTCAGTCCCGCTCCCGCCCGCGCCTGCCATATTTTGTCATGCTCCCACCTGCAAATCCCGCATGATGCAGACGTTCGCGTTATTTCTCAGGAAAGTTCTTGTCTTGACACAGCGTGATGGTGCCCCGCCCCCTACTTTGAGTGGATTTGAGCATAAATATCTACAGCTCACGTTCACGTTTGTTATTATTTACCTTGTTTCTGAATTCGGAATGTTGAAATGGCAACATGTAGACCTAATAATAATAATTATTTAAGTAGGCTAGTCATTTAAGTATGCGCTCTCCCGTGGTGCGTCTCCTATGAATAATTAGTGTGAAAGGAGAGATGGATCGCACTCTTGAACTTATTCTTTTAGTTACATTTCTTTTCAGTTGTTTTTAGCAGCAGAAGGAGACAAACGTTTCGGCTGTTGCCTTCGTCAGTGTCTCTAATAATAATAATAATAATAATAAACAATAAAAAAAGACAGGCGAGCATGTAATTCCAAGTGGAAATTTGGTATATTTATTGTTCAGCCATACAAAACATTAGGCTAACCCAGTTTACATTTGTAAAGCATTTCTAACTAGAATATCCTAGTATGTTAGAACCTTTTGGCACTTATCACAGCAAGCAAAGGGCAGCTGATTTCCCTCCGCATCGTATACGAGTGAGAATGATTTCCAAATGTCCGATTTCAGGACTCTTGACTTTTTAACGGTAAATATACCTCTTTTTAAAGCAGCACTTACTTTTGAAGCACTGTGAGCTTCAGTAGAGGAGCTCTGCTCTTCTGCCATGATCGGAGATCTCAAACACGGAAGAGGAAAGGAATCGGAAACGTACGAGAGATATTTATCCTCTCCTGGATCAGAATCAGAATCAGAATTCTGATGAGCAGCTCATCTAAGGTGTCATTGAGGCATCATGTTAGTGTGGGTCACTGGAGGCTGGGTGTGAACGGCGAGTCATTAGAGTGATCAAAGGATTGCCCATTAAGGTGATCAATGGCAATCTGACTCTCTCTGCAAATTTAGGCATCTTAAAATGTTTTTATTAATGCCAAATAAAATATCCAGCACAAATTATATATGATAGACATAAATTAATAATTTATAAATTTTATTTTAAACACGTTTTTAGTGGGACTGCAGCTTATCACCGCTCCCGCCCGCATTGTGCACTCCCGCTCTCGCCCGCGCCCACAATGAGCTTTCAAAATTTGTCCCGCGCCACACTGCTTTGTGGCGGGTCCTGCGGGTCCCGCGGGACTCCCGCGGGAGTGCAGGGCTCTAGTTTGGAGACACTGAAGAACCGATGACAAGTTCGCAAACCTGAGAAAGTTCAATACATTTTGGGTGGCCATGTGTTTGTTATAACTTTTACCTAACTTGTACACCTTGCATAGTTACTTTGTATCCTGAGAATGAGACTGTGGGTCTTTGGAATGTACATTTGTCTCGCTAATATAAACACAATGGGCTACAACTCAGCCAGCAATTAAAATAAATTATGATTAATCTCGGTAAATACCAAGGAAACATGTCTCTTTGGACCCAATAGACAGATGCATGTAAGACCAATACGTATGTCCAAGTATTCCAAATATTCATAGTGCATGGATATGGTGAAAAATGCTTTTTTACAAGAACGACCCTCACCAAGTTAAGTTGCATGGACCAATGCATGGAGTATATCAACCAAAACATATTCAAAAAATGACAGCACCACAAACTGATAGTTTATTGAAGCCTGTTTGTAACACTTCCTGCTGCAGAAACATGCTACCCTGCGTTTTTCCACTATTATTTACAATTTACTAATCATACAAAATTATCTTTACTTAACTAAATATTTAACATTTAAGTATTGTACTTCTTCCCGCTCCTTTTTCGAACAATGTGCGGTGTATTGTAATGTCTTAGTTCTTTATGTATTTTATTTATTAATTTTTTGTCACTTTCTTGTTTTCTTTCTTTTGTATGTACAAATAGTTACATACATTTTTTTTTATACATGTTTGAAATAAAAATAAATTCAATTCAAAAACACAAGTCAATTCATTACTGTCTACTCTTTGGTGCAAAGAAGGCATTAACCAAGAGATTGTGATTGGTCAGTCAGTGGCAAGAGTTTTCTGCATATCACCAGTTCATAATTTCTGATATATTCTACATCAGTACCCATAATGGAATGTGTTTTCCATGATTTTGGTTTTTGGTAGCTTCCGGTTTGAGATGAAGAGCTCCAGAGACAATGCCACTTATGCTATAACAACCTTTGTAACTGGATTTTACAAATGATTTTTGTCATTTTATAAGAATCACTTCACTCCCATTAGGACAGAAATGTTTTATTATCGTATGAAGATGATCAGTCGGAAGAACCTTGTATTGATTTGTGGCATCATTTCCTCGAAGGGCACAAGTGAAGGCACAGCAAATCAGCAAAAATGCCTACAGCATCAGAGAACCACCATTTTTTCCCTTTAATTTGTCCCTACCTGTCTGGGAGACTTTTTAGGGTATTTTACGGTGTACCCAAGATGTACTAGTATAACTCAGGGATCTGTTCTCGGTCTGCTCCTGTTTTTAGTCGCAGAGCTCTTCCTGTTTTTAATAGTGGAGCAGAGCCCCATACTTAACAGAAATGCATCGACTTGATTTTTGAAGTCTTTGACCATACAATGCCTGTATGTACGTGTACCACCACAGGGAACCCTACTGTAAGTGCAAGGTAGCATATCTCATCAACTGACCAGTGGACAACAAAATTTGCATCTTTATTTCCATCAGATATATGGGTTTTTATCCAGCACTTAATTATTTGTTTGTTTTTTTTTCATAACATGAGATTATTTATTCTATTCTTTAAATTCGTTTCTTAAGACAAGGATTTTTTAAGATGTTACCTTGACAGTTTCGGCGATAAACTTCCGCCTTCTTCAAAACAGTCACCAGATGTCGAGTGGTGACGTGCCTTATCAGCTGATGTTATGCTACGGACTACCTGTCAAATTGGGCGGGACGTTCATGCCTCCGTAGTGTAACATCAGCTGATAAGGCACGTCACCACTCGACATCTGGTGACTGTTTTGAAGAAGGCGGAAGTTTATCGCCGAAACTGTCAAGGTAACATCTTAAAAAATCCTTGTCTTAAGAAACAAATTTAAAGAATAGTTTCAATAGGTAGACATAATGAACTTTCACTACATATGAGATTATTTACTCATACATTTTATGGAAAATATTCACAACAGTTTCATATCAAACTCATTAAAGCAGTTATACCGTAAGTTCACTAGCTTGTTGGACAGTTGACAGTTTCTGTCATGTAAGGGGGATAGACAGATGCAAGTGCAAGAAGAGTTTTTATTGAAAACACGTGAGCAAACAGAGACAAAACAGAGACAAAAGCAGAGTCGAAAAAGAGACAGTGGTAGAGCGAGGCATGGACAGGATATCAGAGGTAATACAATACTCAAAATCCAAAAACACAAACAGGGTCACAATCAGAAGAGTGAAACAAAATACAAGGCTTTCACAAAGTCTGTGTGTTGCTGAGAGTCCTTTTGTGTATGTGCTATGACTGAGCTCTAATCAGGAACAGGTGCATGGTAATTAGTCCTAATGGAGTCCTAATTAGTCCTTTGCAGTCTGCGGCTGCGCGCTCCGAGTGCGAATGCACATGAACGTGACAGAAGTAACCAGACAACTGTTTGACATATCAAGTTTGATCTTCAATTGTAACTGTATAGTCATGATATAAAGTGAAAGCGCTGGTTCACTGCTGTCCGCCAGGCACCCAGCAGAGTCACACCATAATAAATGTCGTCATGGTGTTTCTGGTGCATGGCATGTGGTGTCAAAGAAAGGAATTAATATGTATGAGTAACTGTAATGTGGATCTCATTCTTGGTATCACTGTCACAAGATAATGCAGTAATTTATAGAAACCATGGGGAAGCTATGGCCTAGTGGTGAGAGAAACAGCTTTGGGATCAAAAGGTTGTTGGTTTGATTCCCTAGACCAACAGGAATGGTTGAAGCCCTCTTGAGCAAGGCACCTAACCCCAGGCTGCTCTGGGTATGTTGTACATTGCTCTGGGTAAGAGCATCAGCTAAATGCATGTTCTGAAATACACTACACAATTTGCTGATTCAAAAGCTATCATATTATTATTCTATTCAGGTTGATTTTGTGCCCTTGCAAATATTCTGCTCAATCTCATCAAGAGCTCCGATTTTAGGCCGTGGCATAAATAGCTGTATGATACATTACCCTGTTTTGTCTAACCATCCAGTCTCATGTCTTCTCATCTCAGTCCTTTGCTGATGATACTCAGCTCTACCTGTGGTTGAAAAAAAAGTACTAGTATGTCTTTTCAAACCACATCTTTAACTTTGCTTTGAGTTGCTGGCTTTGATGTCAAGAAGAAAATGTCTGACACTGTTTTCAGTTTCATAAGGGCATGAAAATGCCTTGTCATGCTTTTTTTGAGTGTGCATTCCAAAAGGTGCCATATCTGCACCAATTGGCACACACATAGGCTGACATTTTAGATTTGATAAAGCTCACAGTTTTAACTGCAAACATGTTGTTGGACTCTGGATTCAGTCCTTGAATGTAGGCTTTAAACGTCCAATGGCTGGCCTAGTTGCACAAATCACACAAATATTTTAAACCTTTCTCCTGGTTAGAGTGGATGAAAATCCACTGAGCATCCTGGGTAAGTGTTGTCATTTGCATGCCCTGGTTGTTGTTGTTGTTGTTTTATTTTAACTAGATTCTTCCTTCCCAACACCTGCTACCAGAAAACAGTTTACATGACGAACAAAATTGTTAGTCACTGCTAGCAGATGCAATGCTGTGTTGAGAATGATCCACAACCTCAAGAATATCTGGTCAGTGGTGTCCAGCATTGGTTCCATTCTGTTTATGCTGGGAGTACCGTTAACTGACATCTTAGTACATTGCTCTGGATAAGAGCATTTGTACATATACATTGAAATATACTCTGATTAGCCATAAAACCACTGACAGGTGATATGAATAAATTGATAATCTCATTGCAATGACATCTGTCAAGGGGTGGGATATATTAGGCAGCAAGAGAACAGTCAGTTCTTGTAGTTGATGTGTTGGAAGCAGGAACAATGGGCAAGCATAAGGATCTGAGTGACTTTGACAAGGGCCAAACTGTGATGGCGAGATGACTGGGTCTGAGCATCTCCAAAATGGCACATCTTGTGGGATGTTCCCGGTATGCAGTGGTTAGTACCTACCAAAAGTGGTCCAAGGAAGGAGAACCGGTGAACTGGCAACAGGGTCATGGGTGTCAAAGGCTCGCTGATTTGCATGGGGCATGAAGGCTAGCCCATATGGTCCAATCCCACAGAAGAGCTACTATAGCACAAACTACTGAAAAAAAGTTCATGCTGGCTAAAACAGAAAGGTGTCAGCATTAATTTTTTCAGCTGATCGGTGTATACAGTACTGTATGCACGATGGTCTGGGAAAATCGATCGAATGTTGTTGTGCCCGATTTCACTGGCATATAAAGTACGCCAATAGCATACTTTATAATTCATGTATTTAACAAGTGTAACATATGTTTATACAAAACAACATTCTTCCTGCAAAGATCATCTTGGGGATTTTTTTTTTATGTGTTGTCGCAAAAAGACAATAAGCTGAATCAATAGTCTTGTCATCAAGACCACCTAAACCGAGACCAAGTCATGACCAAGACCAAAGTGTATCGAGACCAAGACGAGACCAAGACTTTGAGGGCTTAAGATCAAGTCAAGACCAAGACAAAGGCAGGGTGAGACTGAGTCAGGACCAGACCAGTGTGTGTGAAGGAGTGGGGGAGGGGTGACACCCATTAACAGGAAGAAAATTTTCAAACTAGCAGTGAGTCACGTTATTGGTTGCATTTGAAGCAGGAAATTTTACATCCAGTCTCACTAACGGTGTGAGCAAATAAATCAGACAATGCACAAGCAATTTTGTGAAATCCCAGCAATTGTGGTTTTGACTGGACTTGAAATAAAATCCCGAGTCCTCTATGTCTGAATCCGAGATATGACCAAGTAAAAATGCAGTTGATTCTGAGATGAGACGTTCAAAAAGTGGTCTTGAGACTGGTCTCGAGTACTACAACACGACTGCTCAGTTCTGTTTGTCACCGGATACTGGCTGTCAAAATGTGTGACACTTTTACACTGCAGATAGAATATTTAAATGCGGTTTTCTCATTTTTCACTTTTTGGGAGTAAAATGCTAGAATTTAACTTGTCTTTAATATGCTGTACTTGCAAAAATTCAGTAAACGCTGCTTATTCTCCCAATTAGTTACCCTATACAAGCTGGGAACACCACAGTGAGGACTATATCTGCCATACAAAGGATCCATGTGTGGATGGAATGCAGAGGGGACTGTGGGGGAACCAGCGAACAATAGCCAAAGCGCATTCCAAGAATGAAAGTTCACAAAAAAAATCCAATTTCAAGTTAGTGCTCGGCAGGCAGACAGGACACAAGGGAACGATCAAGAAATACTAGGCTTCAAGCCAAATCAGATTAAACAACTAAAAAGTATAAACAAATACTTGGACTGCTTGGACCAAAGCATTTTGAAAAGCCAGGACACATATGCAACAAGTGAAACTAATTAAGAACCATCATGCAACAAGGTTTTAAGCAGTGTTGTAGTCGAGTCACGAAACCTCGAGTCCAAGTCCAGTCTCGAATCCCCAATGGTCAAATCCAAGTCATTAAAAAAATTTCGAGTTGAGTCCGAGAACAAGACTCCAACTGCACCATTCGACGATGGTTGTTTTTGCACCATTAACATTAGTTTGTTCCTTAATAGAGTAGAGTGGGGGAAAAAGCCCCCGTGGGGTAATACGCCCTGGCCTGTTTTACCCAAAATAACCACCAGATGGCGCAAAGTTACATTTCTATTGTTGCTATGGACTGGCTTGACAACGGGGATATACAAATATCCACTGTGGATCGCATATCAGCAACGCAGCGGAGAGAAATCAAATTTCATGGTAAGTGATATAATTTTCAGATATCAGTAAAACTGTATTTAGATAGCTGCTATTTCGTCAGATATCACAGCTGTGTATGTGGTATGAGTAGACAAGTCAGTACGTTAAAAAAAATACATTAGGTATAAAAAGTTGAATCACATTTTGAAAGTAAGACCCTTTTTTGTAAAAGTGTAGTCTGTGGGGTAAAACGCCCCCTTAATGGTGGGGTAAATGGCCCCCAGGGGGCATCGTTTCCTTTTATCATAATTACTGTATTTCATACATTTCTGAATAGCAGATACATAGTTTTTAATAACATCTTGCTTACCTGGTTGAGTAAAGCAAGTAATTTGAACTTAATATTAAAAATAATTGAAATTAAAAAAAAATTGAAATTAAAATGCGAAACATAATAAAATAATGCATCTATTCATTAATTCAGGGATATTTTCTTGTTTCTTTCACATTATAGGCTTAAGTAAACACTTGCTATCCAAACAGCTTTTTTTGAGTGAGGGGGCCTATTGCCCCACCTCAGGGGGCCTTTTACCCCACTGGGGGGGTGGGGAGTGGGGTAAAAGGCCCCCTTGGCACAATGTTTGTCTCATCTCATCTCATCTCATTATCTCTAGCCGCTTTATCCTTCTACAGGGTCGCAGGCAAGCTGGAGCCTATCCCAGCTGACTACGGGCGAAAGGCGGGGTACACCCTGGACAAGTCGCCAGGTCATCACAGGGCTGACACATAGACACAGACAACCATTCACACTCGCATTCACACCTACGGTCAATTTAGAGTCACCAGTTAACCTAACCTGCATGTCTTTGGACTGTGGGGGAAACCGGAGCACCCGGAGGAAACCCACGCGGACACGGGGAGAACATGCAAACTCCGCACAGAAAGGCCCTCGCCGGCCCCGGGGCTCGAACCCAGGACCTTCTTGCTGTGAGGCGACAGCGCTAACCACTACACCACCGTGCCGCCCACAATGTTTGTATTTGTTAAAAAAAAAAGTATTAAATTTAGGCAAACTTTAGGTGGCATTATTGTTCATGTCACTGTTGTCAAAAATTATGATTAAAACTAAACACATGGTTCATTTCAACATGGAGAAAAACTGAATTTTCCTTAAGGGGGGCTTTTTCCCCCACTCTATTCTATGACGTATGAACAGGTGAATGTGCATTCTCTTGGTCAGGGAGTGTGATGTATTCTGTCAGAGATGGTTGGGAGATGGATGTAAGTGCAGAAGGTGTGTTTATTAATACAACTGAAGACAGGTAAACAATCCAGAATGGCAGGCAAAATCGTAAAACAGTGAAACAGGCAATAGGTTGAGCGAGGCTTAAACAGGCAATCGTAGACGAGGCAGAATCAAAAGACGAGAAACAGGAAATCAGGGATCAGGAAACCAAACAAGGAAATAAGGCTCAGTAATGTGTCAGCAATGCAACTCAATACTTTGCAAAGTTTTCACAGTTTTTATATCGGCGTGCTGATTGTGCCCTAATCCTGTACAGGTGCGAGTCATTTACGGTGTTCTGAGCGTGCCTGAGAGTCTATCTGATGCACGCGCCAAGGTGCGCAGGTGTGACACTCTTGCACGAAATTAGTCCAAAAATTAACGTAGATATAAATATCTTATGCCAAATTATTATGGCATGTTCCAAAAAATAAAGAAAAAAATCAGAGTCCTCGTCTCCAATTTACGAATCTGAATGCAGTTAATGCACGAGTCCAAGTCCAAGTCATCAGTGCTCAAGTCCAAGTCAAGCCATGAGTCCTTAAAATTAGGGCACGGGTCAGACTTGAGTCCGAGTCCTGGACTCGAGTACTACAAGCCTGGTTGTAACTGCTTGCTTCGACTGCACTGTATGGATTCTGAGCTTCCACCCTTATCTGTGTCTTAATTTTGATCAAAAGCATGTGTTTTGGTAACAATCACAATGGCACCAGACTGTCTCTTGTTCAACCATTGAACCATCATTTACTCCTGGGATAATAAAGAAGTGATTCAGAAATGCAGGGTTGTTTCATGGTCGAGGTGAGATTGCACAAGCAGGAAAAAAAAGAAAACACACACACAGAGTCTTGTTTTGGTTGAAGGTGGGTTTCCTTAAGAGCCATTTTGTGTACGTGGTTCTGACAGCAGGAGGGATGTGTAATGTTTTCTCTGCTCACAGTGGTCCATCTTATTCAACAAAGTTGCACATGTAATCCTCATTAAACCTTGAGAGGACACCTCTAGACACCTCCGCAATTTTCCTTGATTTTTACCTCAGTACTGATTCATATATTTTTCATGTGAATGATGATCCTGATTATGAGTTTAATGTGTCTGTCTCTGTTTTCACCTGTTTTGCTTGTATCCTCATGGAAAGTAGCAAACTAATTCCACTCATTCTCGCAGCTAACAGCATCTGTCTGAGTTTCCTGACCCAACCGGCCCAATTGCCTCACAAACAGGAACTCACTGTGGTCTGCTTTACATTATTGAACCCATTCTTCCTTCCAGAAGGAAAAAAAAGATCCACAACAAACATGAACTGTGGCAGCGGGAGCATGACTGTCTCAGGCCCGGCGCCAGGAACAGTTTACTAAGGGGCAATTAGAAATCGCAAGGGGGCAAATATTTTTCATATAGTGTGTAGTAGTGATGGCGGTCTGACAACGTGTTTCAAACAATTAACTGCGCCAACCACAAAACCACGGCCCCGAAGGTTGCTTTAGTACGGGAAAATCATGTGACATATTACCAGGGCAGTTGCGTTTTATCAGCACACGTGCCCACCTGTTAACCCTCCCCTCCGATTTTCTCACAGACACGCGTTACAACCGGAAAGATGCCAAACATAAAACAACACACACAAACCTACAGGCAAGTCCTTTACATTTAAAATACATACAAATAGCTCCGCGGCATGAAAACAAAACGTCAATGCAAGTCTAAGGTACTTGGCTCGGCGGCCAAAATCATAATTTAAAAAAAAAATCAACAGACCCCGCGGCTGCACCAGTAATAGCCTTCCTGACTCGCACCGAGTCAACACTAACCACTTAATCCGCGATCCCAGTTTAGGCGTGTAGGGGACAAAACACTCTGAAGTGATGAATTTTCACCCCCGCTGCATGGGGGGTGACGTCAACGACACATATTCTTGTGCTATTTGCGCACAAAGCAGACCATATATGAACACATACACCAACATAAACGGAGATAAACTTAGCCTACAAAGAAAGAAAATGGATTCACAATATTGTGATTGAATTCGTTTAATTCGGAAGGGGAAAGACTACTCCCGTAAACTGACTGCATATTACAGGATATTGCAGAGACAGTGACCTTGTAAGTGTAGACTACATGTAAAACCCCCGCCCGCCCGCACGACCCTTGTCCTGATCACAGGTCTGTGTGTGCGCGGCTGTGTCAGCATTTCACACACACACCCACAATAACTAGTCCCCAGTAGTTAGGATTGATATATATATGTCTAAAACAGGGTTAATATTAAATTCAGGCTATTTGAAATAATCCTACCTTAATACAGTTGAATTCTACGATTGCAACGTAAGAATCATAACAACCAATCAGATTTGTTCTACCGTGCCAGTTTTAGTAGTGATTTATGTGAAATGTATTTTTGTGCAATGCGCAACCACTTAATATTTCGTATTTGAAAATGCAAATTATTAATACGTCTATAATACATTATATTTTCATAAGAAAACAATTAAGTGATCTGAGTCTCCGTTGAGGGGGCGGGGCTGTAGCCACGAGGGGGCGACGCCCCCTTTCGCTCCCCCATGGCGCCGGGCCTGGACTGTCTGTGTGTGCTTGAGTGCAGAGAGTAAAGTTGCTAAAAAGTGAAACAAGTGAAATAAAATGATCCTTGTGTTGTCACAATTTCTGTCTCCCATTACCCATTTATTTAAAAAAAATTATATTGGAGACAGACTGGCACAGAGCAACGCAGCTGGCTACATGATGGATGCATGGGAGAGGTGGCGGGTCGTGTGCCTGGCGGTTCTTTCTGTGGAGGACATTGAAGACATCTACCTATTCGGAACCATGATTACAGGACTTTTGCTGATTGGATTAGGCATTGCCCTGGTTTATCGAGGAAATCAGAAAATGGTGACAGTTGTCCAAAGCCCCATAAAGCTGCCCGACATGATTGAAGCATTGGGCAGAGCTGTCGGCACTCAGACTGTGGCTATTCAGAACTTGAACCGCAACATGGATAACGTCATGGAGAAGCTTTCGGCTTTGCAGAGAAAAATGGATTCGATTCGATTCAATTCGGAGACCAGAATGGACAATCAGAGTAGTCGTGTAAAGGAATGCGTCTACTCGCCCCAAGACCAAACAATCCCAATCTTATCTGCTTTCAGCTCCCTCAGACAGCACTGGCCTTGGCCAAGGCCATTACTGGGGCAACAATTCCCCCTGGAGGTCACTGCTGTTAGACTCTCTCGTATTCCTCCCCCCTCTTCCTGCGGTCGCTGCTACCCCCAGTGTGACAAGCAGGTGCGTGACTAGCGCCATCATGGCTGCAGGAACGGATGGCTGCTTGCTTGCGCTGGGTTATCTCTAGCTCCCCTCCCCCCTTATCCCCCACCCCTGATCGCCCCCCCTCAAGTCCCGAGTTTTCATGTTGTAAAGTGTACTTGTGTTATTTTGTGCTTATGTGCTGAGGTGTTTTTTTAATGTTCCCACACTGTACTCCTCACAGGAGCAGAGTGTGGGGATTGCTTTTTTTCTCCTCCCCTCTCCTCATGTTACTCTGTATTTTTTTTCTTTTCATCCTGTCTTCCTGTCCTGTCTACTCCCCCTCTGTCAATTGTATGTGTGTATGTAAGAACAGGTTGATGGTCAATTTCGCTGGTACTTGTGACTAGTGATAATAAAGGGTTCATTCATTCCCACATGCAGTAATGAAGAGAGAGAGAGAGAGAGTTTAGCTTTTTTTGTTTTTTGTGATTGTAAATACTGGTCTTGTGTCATTGTTATTTAGCTTTTCAGAAGCTGTTACAGGTCCGAGTGATATTTAATAGTTGACAGAGGCTGTACCTTTCTAGTGCACCTCCCAGTGTCTCAGAGCAGAGAGTACTGCTTTTTTTCCCCCCAATTTTAAAGCCTAATTTTATATAGGGTGGTGGCTGCAATTATCAACACCTTAACGATCTTTTGGCCATTGCAAAAGCAGAAAAGACTTTCAATACGTAAATTGTGCATGGATAATTTCTCAAACTTCCGCTGGAAAAAAAATGAGTTGATTCCCGATTACTTAGCGTATCAGATCACGTGACACCATTCCACAATTATCGACATCCAGATGATTATTTATAAAAAAAAATAAATAATAATAATAATAATAATCGTATGTGGTATTAAGTTAACAAGACATAGTTTTTATTTCAAATTTGTTTTACATAGACTTATATTTAGTACAAAATATATTTTAAATAAATATATCGATGTCGGTGTTTACATAAATGAGGAAGTAATTCTAATGCTTGTCAACAAATGAACTGATAATGTTTAACCTGTGTCAGAAAATCTTTTTGTTCCAGTTTTGACCCACTTTTTAAGTATTTTCGTCGATCACATTCGTTGTTGTTTGTATTAATTTCTAGTTTTGTAGTTTACCAATAAATGTCAACAGGCAACTCACATTATAAGCACATGAAAATCCAGGTCAAAGGTCGCATATCATTCCTCGAACCAAAATATAAAACGTCTACAGATATTGTAACATGTGGTAGATATTTACAACAAACTACAAAAAAAAAAAAATTTTGAATGGAATTGAAAAATCTGAATTTTCAAGCATGCAATTTTTTATATGCTAGGAATTTAATTCTGGTCTAATTCTATTTATTACAATAGGATTTTGAATACTCTATAAACATTCGATTTTGTTATGAATCAGAAAAAAATATATAAATCATAGCACTTTTATTTTTTTAAAGTCCTTCATCTACTTCAACAATGTTACACAAAGATCGATCCATAACAGTTGTAAATGTCGCTTAATTCCACAGGGTGTCGACAATGGTGGACACCGGTGAAAGTGATCGCTATTATCGACACCTCACGTGACTTCTCAAACGCGCGTTTAGATACAAAATGGCAACTGTCAAATGAAAGAGTAAGAAACAAAGTAGGTTTCGACAAGGAGATCATGAAATATCGGTGAATTTGATCAGTAAAAACATGTCCATGATCTTTCCACCACGCTTACCTGCGTCCGGGTTTTCCTCAAATTGTTGATCGTGCTAAAAAATCCCTCTCAGGTAACGAGCTGCGCCATCAGACGACAAGATCAAAGGGCGAGGGGGGTCTTAGGGTGATTAACCAATAATAACTGTTGTAACTGAAATTCACCTTTGTAAAATTGTTTTTTTATTGATAAATCTGAAAAGGTGTCGATGATTATGGACTGTCGATAACTGTAGCAGCCGTTCTACTTGGCAATTTTTTAAAAATCATTCAAATTTGGCTCGGTGGTTAATAATACATTTTTCTGTTTTGTGACAAACTCAGAACACATCCAGTGTTACTGGTTGACACAAACTTTCATGGATACATAAAAATCGATATGAGCTAGCTAGCTATAAAATGAGTGTAGCTTCTTGAGGGTCTATTTCTGCTAGTGGAGCAAAAATAAATAGAACAATTGTCCATATTGTGTCTGATATGTAACTCAATATTAATTTCTTTATATACAGTGGTGCTTGAAAGTTTGTGAACCCTTTAGAATTTTCTATATTTCTGCATAAATATGACCTAAAACATCATCAGATTTTCACACAAGTCCTAAAAGTAGATAAAGAGAATCCAGTTAAACAAATGAGACAAAAATATTATACTTGGTCATTTATTTATAGAAGAAAATGATCCAATATTACATATGTGTGAGTGGCAAAAGTATGTGAACCTTTGCTTTCAGTATCTGGTGTGACCCCCTTGTGCAGCAATAACTGCAACTAAACGTTTCCGGTTACTGTTGATCAGTCCTGCACACCGGCTTGGAGGAATTTTAGCCCATTCCTCCATACAGAACAGCTTCAGCTCTGGGATGTTGGTGGGTTTCCTCACATGAACTGCTCGCTTCAGGTCCTTCCACAACATTTCGATTGGATTAAGGTCAGGACTTTGACTTGGCCATTCCAAAACATTAACTTTATTCTTCTTTAACCATTCTTTGGTAGAATGACTTTTGTGCTCAGGGTCGTTGTCTTGCTGCATGACCCACCTTCTGTTGAGATTCAGTTCATGGACAGATGTCCTGACATTTTCCTTTAGAATTCGCTGGTATAATTCAGAATGAATTGTTCCATCGATGATGGCAAGCTGTCCTGGTCCAAATACAGCAAAATGGACCCAAACCAGGATACTACCACCACCATGTTTCACAGATGGGATAAGGTTCTTATGCTGGAATGTAGTGTTTTCCTTCCTCCAAACATAACACTTCTCATTTAAACCAAAAAGTTCTATTTTGGTCTCATCCGCCCACAAAACATTTTTCCAATAGCCTTCTGGCTTGTCCACATGGTCTTTAGCAAACTGCAGATGAGCAGCAATGTTATTTTTGGAGAGCAGTGGCTTTCTCCTTGCAACCCTGCCATGCACACCATTGTTGTTCAGTGTTCTCCTGATGGTGGACTCATGAACATGAACATTAGCCAAATGTGAGAGAGGCCTTCAGTTGCTTAGAAGTTACCCTGGGGTCCTTTGTGACCTCGCCGACTTTTACACGCCTTGCTCTTGGAGTGATCTTTGTTGGTTGACCACTCCTGGGGAGGGTAACAATGGTCTTGAATTTCCTCCATTTGTACACAGTCTGTCTGACTGCAGATTGGTGTAGTCCGAACTCTTTAGAGATGGTTTTGTAACCTTTTCCAGCCTGATGAGCATCAACAACGCTTTTTCCGAGGTCCTCAGAAATCTCCTTTGTTTGTGCCATGATACACTTCCACAAACGTGAGTTGTGAAGATCAGACTTTGATAGATCCCTGTTCTTTAAATAAAACAGGGTGCCCACTCACACCTGATTGTCATCCCATTGATTGAAAACACCTGACTCTAATTTCACCTTCAAATTAACTGCTAATCCTAGAAGTTCACATACTTTTGCCACTCACAGATATGTAATATTGGATCATTTTCCTCAATAAATAAATGACCAAGTATAATATTTTTGTCTCATTTGTTTAACTGGGCTCTCTTTATCTACTTTTCAGACTTGTGTGAAAATCTGATGATGTTTTAGGTCATATTTATGCAGAAATATAGAAAATTCTAAAGGGTTCACAAACTTTCAAGCACCACTATATATATATATATATATATATATATATATATATATGGCGGCACGGTGGTGTAGTGGTTAGCGCTGTCGCCTCACAGCAAGAAGGTCCGGGTTCGAGCCCCGTGGCTGGTGAGGGCCTTTCTGTGTGGAGTTTGCATGTTCTCCCCGTGTCCGCGTGGGTTTCCTCCGGGTGCTCCGGTTTCCCCCACAGTCCAAAGACATGCAGGTTAGGTTAACTGGTGACTCTAAATTGACCGTAGTTGTGAGTGTGAATGGTTGTCTGTGTCTATGTGTCAGCCCTGTGATGACCTGGCGACTTGTCCAGGGTTTACCCCGCCTTTCGCCCGTAGTCAGCTGGGATAGGCTCCAGCTTGCCTGCGACCCTGTAGAAGGATAAAGCAGCTAGACATAATGAGATGAGATGAGATAAAACTGTTCTATCAAAGCAATATCGCACTTGTGTGGTAATACTCACTATAACAATTTGGCCAGAGGTAATCACAGCCGTGCCAATATTCAGGATGACCACAGTCTTGCTCGTGTGATATTGCTTCACCGTACTTCAGTTCCATACACTGAAATGTCGAAATGTGTTTTTATGTTCTCACATTGAGCTTCTTTGTTTTGATTCATGAAATCTCCTGTAACAGGGGACAAATGTCTCATAAAGTTGGAATTCTGCAATAATGTGTGTTTACATGGGTGTGCATGTGATTATTGGCTCCATATGTGAAAGGAAAGTAGTCTATGTCAGACTCAGTTTCTCTGTGGAACACCCAGAAAGGGAAAGTTTATGTGTGTTAGTCAGTAGGGAAACCACCTCTTAAGGCTTGGTAAAATGGATAGTGGATGCCAGAGCCAGTATAAATTATGGTTGCCAGTTTGCCAGTGTGTGTGTATTTTTACCTTGGTGGAACCAAGTGTATCAACAAGTGTAGGAATGTCTAACATTTTTGATCTCGTGGGAATATCTGAATGTTAGGTAAGAACACAGAAATTGGGTCAATGATGTAACGCTAACTCT
This sequence comes from Neoarius graeffei, assembly GCF_027579695.1. Lineage (NCBI taxonomy): Eukaryota > Metazoa > Chordata > Actinopteri > Siluriformes > Ariidae > Neoarius > Neoarius graeffei. The sequence continues at coordinate 12,272,455 of NC_083588.1, forward strand.
TCTGTGTCCATATGGTTTCGCATAATTTAAAAGGGTTCACATTTGAAAATAAACTTCAAAAAATTCAAAATAAAAATTTCCATTTTTAATAATGTTGTATGCCCCTGACGTGGGTGGAATACTGAAGTGCGGCAGGTGGGAAATGATGTTAATCCAGACTTTATTTTTAGGGCCCGAGCACCGTTTGGTGCGAAGACCCTATTGTTTTTCGAAGGATTATTATTAGGGCCCGAGCGCCGTTCGGTGCGAAGACCCTATTGTTTTTTGAAGGATTATTAGGGCCCGAGCACCATTCGGTGCAAAGACCCTATTGTTTTCAAAGGATTATTATTATTATTATTATTATTATTAGGGCCCGAGCACCGAATGGTGTGAAGACCCTATTGTTTTTGAAGGATTATTATTATTATTAGGGCCTAAGCACCGAACGGTGTGAAGACCCTATTGTTTTTTGAAGGATTATTAGGGCCCGAGCACCATTCGGTGCAAAGACCCTATTGTTTTTGAAGGATTATTATTATTATTATTATTATTAGGGCCCAAGCACCGTTAGGTGCGAAGACCCAATTGTTTTTCGAAGGATTATTATTATTATTATTATTCTGCCGCGTTTGGCCTTATTTGAGGCATTTCCCATGCACGAAAACTCATGAAATTTGATACACACATCAGTCATTGTCACCGCTACTCAGCCACAGACTTTTGGCCCCGGGCATGGCCCAGGGACTTCATAGCGCCCCTTTTCCATTTCCCATTGAAATGAATGGGTAGAACTTTGGAATGATGATGTCATAAGGCCATTTGGAGTGAAATTACACATGGTCATTTCTAACGTACTCCTCCTAGATGGTTCATCAGATTCATGTCAAACTTGGCAAACATGATGCCAAGATATTGCTGAAGTTGAATTGCTAAGGGATTTTTGATATGTTGAAATATTATAACATATAATATGCCAAGATATTGCTGAATGTTGAACTTGATATGTAATATGATTCTGATTCTGACACTGTTTAGCCATTATGGGCCTGTCTGGTACAGCGCCACCAACTGGCCAAGGAAAGAATAGGGTTTTGAATATGTGTGTTTTGACACATGATGAATTTTAACATGCTCCTCCTAGACAGTTCATGAGATTCATGTGAAATTTGTTATACGTGATGCCAAGATGTCGCTGATATTAAATTGCGAAGGGATTTTTGATATCTTGTAATATGTTGAAATGGCCTTATGATTTTAATATCTTGCCACATAAACAGGAAACGTGTCAGAAAGCCACAGTGCATTGACTGTATGGTCAGACACTTCTTACTTCAATAGATATTATGATTAATATGATAACCTGACGCCCAATGGGCCTGCCTGTTGTAGCGCCACCACCTGGCCAAGCAGGAAATGTGCCAGAAATTGGCAATGCCTTCACTGATTGATCTGACACTTTACAAAATATTGTGTATTATGATTGTGATGATATTCACATGTGTAATTCAGATGCCTAGCACAGCGCCACCATCTGGCCAAGCAGGAAATGGGGAAAATGTTCAATTCATTGATGGATTGATCTGAAACTTTACAAAATATTGGATATCATGCATCTGATGATATAACATATACAATTCTGTGCACACTCATACACACACAGCCATATGCATATTTATGCATACATACACTCACAAGTATGCACTCACATTCACACGCAACATCTATGAGCACACTCTCTTTCACACACACACTTTCTCTCTCTCTCTCTCTCTCTCTCTCCCTCTGACACACACACACACACACACACACACTAATAATAGCGGAGCTCCAGCAGAGCACCATAACAAAGAAAAAATAGTAAACCCATCAAGTCGATTTTTTGTGGGTTGTCCGTGTACGTGTACCACCAGTCATACACACCGCCTAGTGGCCAGTGTTAGTAATTACCAGTCATACACACCACCTAGTGGCCAGTGTTAGTAATTACCAGTCATACACACCGCCTAACGGGCGGCATGGTGGTGTAGTGGTTAGTGCTGTCGCCTCACAGCAAGAAGGTCTGGGTTCGAGCCCCGTGGCTGGCGAGGGCCTTTCTGTGCAGAGTTTGCATGTTCTCCCCGTGTCTGCGTGGGTTTCCTCCGGGTGCTCTGGTTTCCCCCACAGTCCAAAGACATGCAGGTTAGGTTAACTGGTGACTCTAAGTTGACCGTAGGTGTGAATGTGAGTGTGAACGGTTGTCTGTGTCTATGTGTCAGCACTGTGATGACCTGGCGACTTGTCCAGGGTGTACCCCGCCTTTCCCCTGTAGTCAGCTGGGATAGGCTCCAGCTTGCCTGCGACCCTGTAGAACAGGATAAAGTGGCTACAGATGATGAGATGAGATGAGACACACCGCCTAGTGGCCAGTGCTAACCAGTAAAGAAATAAAACAAAAGAGACTGGCTAGGATATAAGAAAATTCTACAACCCAGAAACAGATGGGAGCTCCGCTTTTAGGCAGTGCCTAAATCTATATATTAGTGACCTGCCATCATTGTGCATTTTGTTGCAGACATATGAAAACTCTGCATGTACACACACACACACACACACACACACACACACACACACACTGCAGACACAGGAAAGCTAAGATGACTTAAGATTACAGCGTGAGATAGAGATAAGGAGGAGACACATGTATAGTTTTGTACATATATAAATGTACATTTTCACACCACAGAAACACACACACACACACACACACACACACACACACACACACACACACAGTCTTTGTCTGTCTATCTCTCATCCGTCAAGCAGTCATGGCATTTGCAACATGCACATCACCTTTGAACATTTGATGAATATATGACTGTTTTGTTGGGTGGCGGAATGTCCTGGGTTGCGGAACCACACGTGCGAGGGCCCGTCAAGGCCGCTAGCGGCTTTAATCTATTTTGTACTTGCTTTTCAGCTTTACTCATCTCATTTGCTTGCTCACACACATGTGCTGTGGTCGGGAGAGATCCCGTCTCTTCTCTCTCTCTCTCTCTCCTTCCTTTTCCTTTTTCTCTCCCCCCCCCAATCTGTCCCTCTGAATTACATGTCGGTCCTGGGATCGAGATGCTGACCTCTTCTGCCCCTCGGACCTGCTTGATCCATCCTGGTGCCCTGTGTCTGGTTGGAGTTTTATCGCATCGCTCCTGTGGAGGACGGCCCCATGAGGACAGTTGAAAGTCACACCTGGAGGACGCTCTGGACTCTTACAGTAACGCCTTTATGGCTGAGGACTACAGTTGACTTGCTAACTTTAGGACTGCAGTTGTCATGAACAGTTTTGCACTCAAGTTTCCATCAATGAAGAGTTACAACATCAACAAAACTGACTTCATGTTAAAACTGTTAATGTTATAGTCATGTTGTCTGTTGCCCAAATGAGGATGGGTTCCCTTTTGAGTCTGGTTCCTCTCGAGGTTTCTTCCTCATGTCATCTGAGGGAGTTTTTCCTTGCCACCGTCGCCACAGGCTTGCTCATTGGGGATAGATTAGGGATAAAATTAGCTCATGTTTTAAGTCATTCAAATTCTGTAAAGCTGCTTTGCGACAATGTTTATTGTTAAAAGCGCTATACAAATAAACTTGACTTGACTTTTCTATCTTCCGTCGTCACTGCAAAACACACACAACATTAACTGACAACAGGTGTACCGACTTTGCCACTTACCTTCCCTGGCCCCGCCCTCCATTCACAAACCAATGCTTGGCCACGCCCCTGCTGCCACAAATAAATTTTTAGAGAATATTCGTGGGATGATAGCAAAAATGTCATTTTGGTGTAACTGTAAAAACCTGTTTTTAAAAAGGTTTTCACCTTAAAAAAAGCTTTTTTCAATAAAACTCCCCATCAGCTAGTTTGGCATAATCTTACATTCGAACTATTTCGTCATAAATCACAGTAATGGAACACTCTTGTTCTGAATATTCTAATTAATTTGGGGAATCATGTCAATCAAGTCAACTTCCTGAAGTGTCAATGTCCATTCAAGGAGCCATTTTGTTCCTATTGCTTGAAAAAAAACCCACGTGAAAGGGAATTAGTGTAAATCACAGGAGGCATATCAGGTGAAAATTCAAATTCAATCCAAATTGCTTGAGACTGCTCTCATTGAATTCAGAACTGAATGCAGAACAACATACTTTTTACAGAATTTATCCGTTCTTGAGATATTACAAATCAAAGATTGAAAAAAAAAAGGCTGAATTTTTAGTAAACTGCCGTAATATTCTGTATGAGGATCACATGGTCCAAAATGGGCCTCATTAACCAATGTTTTTTCTTCATAACTTTATTTTTCAAGATTTTACATGAAAATTGGCAGGTTGTATACTGAATACAAAGTTTGAGAAATTAGTAAAAACAAATTATGCAGATTAGTATTTAATTAGTCTTAATTATACTAATTGGGGGCGGCACGGTGGTGTAGTGGTTAGCACTGTCGCCTCACAGCAAGAAGGTCCTGGGTTCGAGCCGAGTGGCCGACGAGGGCCTTTCTGTGTGGAGTTTGCATGTTCTCCCCGTGTCTGCGTGAGTTTTCTCCGGGTGCTCCGGTTTCCCCCACAGTCCAAAGGCATACAGGTTAGGCTAATTGGTGGCTCTAAATTGACTGTAGGTGTGAATTGTTGTTTGTCTCCGTGTGTCAGCCCTGCAATGACCTGGTGACTTGTCCAGGGTGTACCCCGCCTCTCGCCCATCTTCAGCTGGGATAGGCTCCAGCTTGCCTGCGACCCTGTAGAACAGGATAAGCGGCTACAGATAATGGATGGATGGATGTACTAATTAGGTAAACATTAATAAAAAGTATTTTCCGAATGCAGTTCATGCACGAGTCTGAGTCCAAGTCATCAGTGCTCATGTCCAAATCAAGTCACAAGTCCTTAAAATCGGCACAAATCGGACTCGAGTACTACAAGCCTGGAGTTAACACATTGTACACAGACAAGTCTGTGTACAATGCAGACACACACACACACATAGTACATCCTGTTTCTAATAGAGTGTATCCTCAAGGGACAATGTAAATCAATGTTATGAAAAGCATAATGAGCATGCAGGCAAATTTCCTAATCAGCAGTCAACATCTATTAAACCATCATTTAACCAGCTAAAGCTGAACAGGGAATACAGGAATGAGAAAGACAAATAACCTCGAGCTCGGTGTGATAAATAGCCCAGCTGAATTGACACCTTATTGAATTACACATTATTTGAATGTTACCTTTGCAAACATTATTCAGTGTTAAAGCTGACGGAGACCACAGTGCATTTGGGGTAATATGCATTTTACCCTTTTGTGAGGACCAAAAGGGAAGTGTGTGTTTGTGTGTGTTGGAACATTTCTCAGAAGCCTACGGGCATTGTATGATGGCATTTCAAGAATCTCACTCAGTAACAAACCTGAAATGTTCCACAAATGGCACAAATAGACTTTCAAATACGTTAATTTCCGCTTGTAGTTTCGAAGAACAAAACCGACAACATTATAGGAACATTTCAACAAATCATCGACTTCACATCATATCCCCTTTACCTCAAATCTAGTTCTCCAGTTAAGACATGTTTGGTGCCTAAAGTTCGGTTTCCTTGGAGCTACAAGAAGAATGTAGCTAATTAATAAAAATACATGCAGGAATCTTCATATAATTGCATTGTTAAGATTCATAGTCAGGGCGTAGTGTAGTGTAGTGGTGTAGTGGTTAGCGCTGTCACCTCACAGCAAGAAGGTCCGGTTCGAGCCCCGTGGCCGACGAGGGCCTTTCTGTGCGTAGTTTGCATGTTGTCCGCGTGAGTTTGCTCCGGTTTCCTCCAAAGACATGCAGGTTAGGTTAACTGGTGACTCTAAATTGACCGTAGGTGTGAATGGTTGTCTATGGCTACATCTACACGGCAACGAGATTTTTTTTAAATATCGCGTCCACATGGGCAATGGATCAGTAAAATTTCAGGTTCATATGGCAACGCAACGCTTGCTGAAAACGATGCAATACACATGTCACACCTCTACGTCCGCTGTAAGACGGTCCCATCGGAGACACCAGAACAATAGAAGTAGACGCATGTGCATAAACCCCTTCTTCTGTAGCATCAGCCACATAAAGTTTTGATTATTAATCAGTAGCGTAAAATGAAAGATGCGGAAAGAGGAATGAACGGGGGTAGATGGAAGCCGGTACGCCAACATTCTGATATCCTCCAGAATTCTTTAATGGTCCGGAATAAATTGAATGCTACACGTTGATGGATGGATGGATTACTTTGTTCTTCTACGCCCTTTTTGAGGAATGTATTGTCAGACTTAAACCAACATCTGAAGAGGTGAGATCGCTCCTTTTTTTTTTCCTATGTTTGCTGGCGGGATTGTTTTTGTTTTTGGAAAGCGCACGGGCGGTGCGCGGTTTTGGTTATACTGCTTCCGCAGTGTTTGGACTAAAGACTCTGCCCTAAGGGCTATTCTCTCACTCTCTCTCTCTCTCTCTCTCTCCTCTCACTTTGCACCATTACACAATAAATATTCACAGTGAAAATATTTTGTAAGCGCGTTTCATGAACCAAGTTATAGGATTTGTTGACAACTCACATCGAGTTCGTTAGACTTCTACCCGGCATGAAGCACTGACAGTCATGTGGTTGTGACATCATCGTAAACAAATCTGTTCTACTCATCCAGACGACTTCGCAATGGCGCCATTGCCAGATTTTTTCACTCTGGAACCTGTTCTCAAAAGATTTCGTTTTGGGGCACCCAAAATGCCGGTGCCATGTGGACGCCAGGCCAAAATAATAAACAATTTTATCAGATTCACCTGAATCTGTTGTGGACAGAGCCTATGTGTCAGCCCTGTGATGACTTGTCCAAACAAGCAGTGTTAATGTAAAATTTTTTTTCTAACTAAATCTTAAATGCCAGCAGCAGAAGCACAAGAGTTCCGGTATACTGTGTGAGGAACTGTTGTCTATCGTGAGGAATTGCTCGAAGTCTTCAGTAGCTTTCACTCGTCTTATTGTTTGTCATCTGAAACCACCATTATTCCTGTTGTTAACTGCCATGCTAATCAGATCCAGATGGATGGTGGATTGTGTTGTTGTTGTTGCACTCCATTCCTTCACCCAGCTCTTCCTATGTCAGTAATATAAAACAGCAGTTTTGCATTTGCATGCAATTTTTTTTTTCAAGTGTTGTGGTTTTGGAAAATTTAAACAGTGTACATATTTTCACAGTGAGACTATCTTGGCATGCAAACGCACGTTCATGATGAAAGGGATTTGTGAAGTTATTACGGGAAAACATAGCTAAAAAACAGTCTGTGGTCCATGTTTTTTCCTTGTAATAAACTCATTCTCTGTCAGACTCAACATCCCAGAAGTGGGAATCTCGTCAGTTGGTTGCAAGCGTCAAGAGCCACAGCAGGTCCATGTGTAAACCGAACAGGTCAACTACACTGGAAAAATTAATCAGGAGTAAAGTCGATTGCATTTAAAAGAACTAATTGTTCATAAAAAAATATTAAGTACATTTTCCTGGTAACACTGATTCATACTCCGTTAGTTAATAACGGTTACTGTGCTTGTCCTTCACTAATTATTACTCACCATGATAAACGACTAATAAATTACACTGTCTAAAGCGGAACAATTTACAAACTAATTTTAAATTCCGATGCTGACAAAAACATAATGACGTGTCTTCTACATGTGTAAGTGTCGCCCATTTTGCCATTAACTACAGATATAGAATGACCTTATGATCATATCATCATTACCATTATGTAAAGTGAGAAATCAGTGCACTAACCCAGACGATAAAATTGCTTTGCTACAAAATAGGATAACAATTCATTACGACTTTGTCAGCAGACGAAGTAGACAATTTATTTAATTTCCATTCATGTTAACAAGATTAGTTTCTAAATTATTTTACACTCACCGGCCACTTTAGTATAAATTTGTTCTTGATTCTAAGATTCCTGTTCTTGGCTGCAGGAGTGGAACCCAATGTGGTCTTCTGCTGTTGCATGCTGAGATGCTTTTCTGCTCACCACGGTTGTAAAGAGTTGCTATGACCTGCTATATCCTTCCTGGCAGCCCAAACCAATCTGGCCATGTTCCTCTGAGCTCTCTTATCAACAAGGCCTTTGTTTCCACCCAAAGAACTGTCGCTCACTCACTGTTTTTTGTTTTTCGCACCATTCTGTATGAACTCTAGAGCAGGGGTTCTAAACCTTTTCTGCTTTAAGACCCACCTCTTCATACTTGTAACAAGTCGGGGCCCATTAAAAAAGATCTCCAATTATTTTGGTTCATCTATTCTATGAAAATCTAATAATCTATTGTAAAGTGTATTAATGGGATGCAACATCACTGCCTGTTACAGATGGGAGCCCAGGAATTAAATCGATGCAATAAAAACAAACTATTTTTAATTGTAGGTATTGTATTTAAAATCGTATGGATGTGCCAGAAGCTAACATAAAACCATGCATGCAGGGCATTCTCAGTCAAAAGAGATTAATGATCCAAAAGTGAAGGCTGGTCGGTTAACACAAGAACTTATTGCCATGTTTGTGGACAGCAAACAAGCAAGTTATTAAAACCAAGAAGTACACTCAAAAGAAGTGCATATAGAAACCATTCAATAGGATTAGATCCTTACACACTAACAAAGAAGGATTTTTCCTATGAGTTGGAAAATTATCCATCCATTGAGTTCCCCAACATCTCAAACTACCTGGTGCTGCAGACATCGTTCTACACGGACACACAGATGAAAACCTGGAAGAGCATGGAGGTGGACAACTTTTTATATGTGGCTGGATTAAAGATCTGGGGATCAAGACACAAGATAGACGGTGGTCGACTGATCTAAGTGCAGGAAGAGTGTTTATTAGCAAGCGTGATATTTACAAAAATGAAAGCAAAACAGAAAGCAGAATCTTTAAAGAGCGTTATAAACATGGCTAGAAACAAACGTGATGATGAGACTTCGCAAAGCCTCCGTGAAAACACCATCCGTATCTGTGTGTGCTGATCATGCTCAAATCAGTATCAGGTGTTTCCCATAATGACCAGGGGCCTCATTTATAAACGATGCGTACGCACAAAAGAATGCGTACGCCACGTTCTATGCAAGCTTCGGTATTTATAAAAAGTGAACTTGACGGTAAAATGTGCACACCTCCACGCAAGCTCTGACCCATGCGTACACACAAAAAAAAGGGAAACGCGGAAAGTGCGACCTCAGGAGGAAACGGGGAGAACGACCCGAAACTGGTTCAATAATCGAAGTTTAACACAAACATAACATCGCACATCAAAGACGTGACTGACTTAACATTTATAATCCTTAATTTTGTGCACTTGTCAAAAATAACCTTATTTAAGGCAATAAAGACAAATTGATAGGCTATACATTGTATGTTTTTGCAACATAAGCAGTAGGCTAAGTTTTGTTAATTATCCACTTATGGCTTTCATGCGTCATTTTTCAATATTGATACAGGCTATCACACATGTTGCTTGTTAGGTTGCCTACTCTGTAAATAGTATATAAAAGGGATTTGCCGTGGTAGGTCTTATGATGCACTATGGCGTATTTGGCATTGCTGGAGGATGTGGCAAATGGAAGAATTAGGAGAGAGCGAGTCTTCAGAGACCAACAAGATTTGTTGGCCAATGACGATGAGTGGCTCATGAGCCGATTCAGATTGCCACGAGCTGTCCTTTTACACCTGATAGCTGAGTTGGGCCCAGCGTTGGAGAGAGGTACCCGCCGGAATCATGCCATCCCAAGTGCTGACTTGCATCGGCTTTCTGGCCACTGGCACTTTTCAGCGAGAACTGGCTGACCGGTCTGGGATATCGCAGCCAACCTTCAGCCGCATTTTGCCGGAAGTGTTAGGAGGTGTAATTGGTTTATCACCAAACTACATCAAGTTTCCTTACACGGTGGGTGAACAGGCAAATAAAAAAGCGCAATTTGCAGCAAAGTCCGATTTCCCAAATGTGATCGGTGCTATTGACTGCACTCAAATTGCTATAAGGGCACCGAGTGAAAATGAATTTGCCTTTGTTAACAGGAAGCATTTTCATTCCCTCAATGTCCAAGTTATATGTGACGCAGACATGGTCCTCACAAATGTTGTCGCCCGGTGGCCTGGTTCAACCCATGATTCATTTATGTTTGAGACAGAGCAGCATTGGGCGGAGACTGGATGCTGGAGCTGTGCACGATGGTTGGCTTCTGGGTGCGGGTGATTAATGCGTAAATCCTGAAAGTATTTGTAACCATTCTTAGACCATTTCTAAATATTCAACCCTTTACTCATTCAGTTATGTTGTAGGTGACAGTAGGTATCTGCTGAAATGGTGGCTGCTCACGCCATTTATGAACCCCCAAACGCCTGAGGACACCACTTACAACCTGCGCCACAGCCAGGCGCGTGCTGTTGTGGAGCGCACCATCGGGCTCCTGAAGGGCAGATGGCGTTGTCTGGATGCCACAGGGGGAGCGCTATGTTACAGACCCGAAAAGGTCTGTAGGATTGTTAGGGCCTGTGCTATGCTGCACAATGTGGCACAGCTACAAAACGTGCCTTTGCAAGCTGAAGAGGTCAACCTTGACCTCGACCCTGATCCCTATCCCCAGGCATTCCACCCAAACGCAGGAGCCATGCGCCAGTGTGAGGAGGTGATGCACCGCTTGTAAATAATTAGGTGTGGAAACAAATGATTACTTTTTAAGAAATTCTTTAATGCTAGCATTTAATGCAGACAACTCATTTTTTTATTTCTTTTAACTCCCGGGCGACCTCGCGGACGGCATCCACATGTTCCCGCTGCACCTGCAGCACTGAATCTGTTAGGATACGGGCACTGGTGGCTGGTTTCGGCATGGATGCACATGCATCGGAGGCCGTGGACGTCCTTGGGACCTCCGCTGCCGCAGCCAACACACTGCTGGCCTCACTGGCACACCTAGCAACTGCGAGGGAATTTTTTTGTTAATAAAATACTTTTTCTGGATGAAGACTCATTTCAATTAATTTCACACCCATTTCAAACTAGAGGGGCACATGTGCAATGTGAGGTGGTTCCTTGATACACAACCAAAAAAAAAATTACATACCCGAGTCCTCGGCTGGTTTATGTGGCCCAGCATCGGTGTCACCCTCCTCCTCACGCACAACTCCACTCAGGAGGGTTTCCCCTATAATGCCAGCCAGTTTTTGATCCAGTGGGGTGAGCTCCGGCTCCCCCTTCCCCCCACCCATTGCACGGACGCTTTGGCGGTGTGCCGCGATCCTCTTCTTGGCGTCCACCTTTATGTCGGACCTTTTTTTTTTTACCTCTGCCATAGTACGGCCTTGTGAAGCTACAGAATTGACCGCATCGGCCACATGCTGCCATTCACACGTTTTTTTCGCATTTGTAACTCCTGTACTATGGCCTCCAAACAAAACAGCAAGATGCTGCTCCACTTCATCTCCTGCCCCTTTTCCACCAAAGCAGTTCCAGGGCTGGTTTGGGGCCAGTGCTTAGTTTGGAACCGGGTTTTCTGTTTCCATCAATGGAATTTACATCAATGACCTTTTACAGCCCCACTCAGTCCGAAGGTCTCTAAGATCCTCTAACACAGGGCTTCTTCATGTACCTCGCTCGCGGCTGAAGCAGAGAGGTGACAGAGCTTTTTCTGTTGCTGCTCCACGTCTCTGGAATCAGCTCCCACCGGACATCAGATCTGCTCCCTCCATCTCTGCCTTTAAATCTAGGCTAAAAACCCATCTCTACTCCTTGGCCTTTCCCTAACCATCAGCTTATTGTTATTGTTGTTATTATTATAGTTTTATTTTATTTATTTCTTTTTTATTTTCTTTTGATAATTTGTCTTTTAATACTGACTCTGTACAGCACTTTGGTCAATGTATGCTGTGTTTAAATGTGCTATACAAATTAAACTTACTTACTTACTGTTATTCTCTCTCTCTCTCTCTGTCAGACCACTGAGACAGAAAAATGACCAGTCTACGGTATGCATTACCTCAAAGTATAGCACTAGGAGACACAAGAAAAATTTTTTCTCCGACCTTTGTTTGTTTGACTCTTTATATCAGCACAGGAAAGTGTGCCATTTGACTTTGAATGACCCTATGTTATTCAGGATGGCACCTTAAACCCCAAACACAGTTCTAAAACATATACAGCCACGCCTTTAATTTCCCGTTTCATTATTCTTGTGCTCTTTTTTACCTCTACTGTTCCAGACAATAACATCATAAACCCAGGTGACACCTCAGATATTTCGGAAGTGCGTCAGGACAATCTTTATATTGCGGTGCTTATGCATTAAAGGGATAGTTCGGGATTTTTGACATGAATCTATATGGTATCCCCGTCAGCAGTGTCGTGCATCCACACTGACTTACCCCCGACAGTGTTCTGTGAGCCTAGATATTGTACAGTGTTGGTCAGTGCACAAGTAGTTCCGGCAGGTTTCCTGGGGTCTGCAAAGTAACACGTTTTTCTTCTCAAAACAGCTCGTGTTCGAATGAGTGATTTATTAGCATAACAAAACCCTTGTAGTCCAAAAAGTCACACCTTGTAATTGCTTGGGGCTACTTTCTCTCAATAGCGATCAGTGCGCGCTGTCACTGTTAACAGTTGTGTGCGAGCTAGCCAACAACTTTCATTAGTTGTTCGACAGTGTTTAGCAGCAGCAAATTGCTTTCCTCCTCAGTATACAAGTGCGCTTCCATGGCAGGGAAAAAGAAACTACCACTGCTGCCTATGTAGTGCCCTATTTATACAAATAGGAGTCATTCAGGATTCAGCCATGACACGGAGCAAAAACATGGCTGAATCCTGAATGACTCCTATTTGTATAAATAGGGCACTACATAGGCAGCAGTGGTAGTTTCTTTTTCCCTGCCATGGAAGCGCACTTGTATACTGAGGAGGAAAGCAATTTGCTGCTGCTAAACACTGGCGAACAACTAATGAAAGTTGTTGGCTAGCTCGCACACAACTGTTAACAGTGACAGCGCGCACTGATCGCTATTGAGAGAAAGTAGCCCCAAGCAATTACAAGGTGTGACTTTTTGGACTACAAGGGTTTTGTTATGCTAATAAATCACTCATTCGAACACGAGCTGTTTTGAGAAGAAAAACGTGTTACTTTGCAGACCCCAGGAAACCTGCCGGAACTACTTGTGCACTGACCAACACTGTACAATATCTAGGCTCACAGAACACTGTCGGGGGTAAGTCAGTGTGGATGCACGACACTGCTGACGGGGATACCATATAGATTCATGTCAAAAATCCCGAACTATCCCTTTAAGGCCTGACTAATATTCTCCAAAAGTGTCCTGGTGTTATTTCACATTGAAATCACAAAAATAAAGCACCAATAATATTTCTTTAAATACAGTGGTGCTTGAAAGTTTGTGAACCCTTTAGAATTTCCTATATTTCTGCATAAATATGACCTAAAACAACATCAGATTTTCACACAAGTCCTAAAAGTAGATAAAGAGAACCCAGTTAAACAAATGAGACAAAAATATTATATTTGGTCATTTATTTATTGAGGAAAATGATCCAATATTACATATCTGTGAGTGGCAAAAGTATGTGAACCTTTACTTTCAGTATCTGGTGTGACCCCCTTGTGCAGCAATAACTGCAACTAAACGTTTCCGGTAACTGTTGATCAGTCCTGCACACCGGCTTGGAGGAATTTTAGCCCGTTCCTCCGTACAGAACAGCTTCAACTCTGGGATGTTGGTGGGTTTCCTCACATGAACTGCTTGCTTCAGGTCCTTCCACAACATTTCCATTGGATTAAGGTCAGGACTTTGACCTGGCCGTTCCAAAACATTAACTTTATTCTTCTTTAACCATTCTTTTTGTAGAACGACTTGTGTGCTTAGGGTTGTTGTCTTGCTGCATGACCCACCTTCTCTTGAGATTCAGTTCATGGACAGATGTCCTGACATTTTCCTTTAGAATCCGCTGGTATAATTCAGAATTCATTGTTCCATCAATGATAGCAAGCCGTCCTGGCCCAGATGCAGCAAAACAGACCCAAACCATGATACTACCACCACCATGTTTCACAGATGGGATAAGGTTCTTATGCTGGAATGCAGTGTTTTCCTTTCTCCAAACATAACGCTTCTCATTTAAACCAAAATGTTCTATTTTGGTCTCATCCGTTGACAAAACATTTTTCCAATAGCCTTCTGGCTTGTCCACGTGATCTTTAGCAAACTGCAGACGAGCAGCAGTGTTCTTTTTGAAGAGCAGTGGCTTTCTCCTTGGAACCCTGCCATGCACATCATTATTGTTCAGTGTTCTCCTGATGGTGGACTCATGAACATTAATATTAGCCAATGTGAGAGAGGCCTTCAGTTGCTTAGAAGTTACCCTGGAGTCCTTTGTGACCTCGCTGACTATTACACGCCTTGCTCTTGGAGTGATCTTTGTTGGTGGACCACTCCTGGGGAGGGTAACAATGGTCTTGAATTTCCTCCATTTGTACACAATCTGTCTGACTGTGGATTGGTGGAGTCCAAACTCTTTAGAGATGGTTTTGTCACCTTTTCCAGCCTGATGAGTATCAACAACGCTTTTTCTGAGGTCCTCAGAAATCTCCTTTGTTCGTGCCATGATACACTTCCACAAACATGTGTTGTGAAGATCAGACTTTGATCTTCTTTAAATAAAACAGGGTGCCCACTCACACTTGATTGTCGTCCAATTGATTGAAAACGCCTGACTCTAATTTCACCTTCAAATTAACTGCTAATCCTAGAGGTTCACATACTTTTGCCACTCACAGATATGTAATATTGGATCATTTTCCTCAATAAATAAATGACAAACTATAATATTTTTGTCTCATTTGTTTAACTGGGTTCTCTTTATCTACTTTTAGGACTTGTGTGAAAATCTGATGATGTTTTAGGTCATGTTTATTCAGAAATATAGAAAATTCTAAAGGGTTCACAAACTTTCAAGCACCACTGTAGTCTGGAGAAAAACTCACCGTGACATTTTTTATTTGTTGTGTGAGAAACGAAGGTCAAAATATCTCACACACACAATTTTTCCGCTGTCATCTGTCTGTTCACAGTCACCGTCACTGTCAATTCTCACGCACTGACTCTCTTGTCGGGTCAAAAGCCACTCATGACAACACACAGAACAGAACTAGATTGCAGCTAATATTACAGAGCCGGAATTACTTAATTCTTACCCGCTCATTCTCTGCAACCCCACAAACAAACATCACCAGGGTGTCACAGTGATGTGAAAACCTCAGAGTTAAGAACACTGATACACTGAATGGAGTCATTTCCCTTTGCAGAGGTGATCATGTCCTTCACTATCCTGCACCAAACACAACAGCAGGCCATCTTCACCCTGCAATGTTTTAAGGCCTTGGCAAATCCATGGGTTAAGGATCAACAGGAGCTTTTCTGGAACACTCTGACAATCCAGCTGCTTTGATTGTGTGCCCAAAACTATGTGTCTGTTACAAATAGAAGAAGGTCATCCTGCAACTGGATTGGTTAGAAACCTGAGTAAAACCAACAGTGTTTCTGGTCTGACATGGACAATGCAAACTATATGAACTCTATAAGGATTAAGCTGTTCGCAATTGTAGAACATCCCCAGTGAGACAGACTTGTCAAACAGTTTAATCAGAGTATCAAAAATATCACGTTTTATTCACAAGGATGCGAGTTACTATCAAAAGTGGATACAACTCCTCTTATTTGCAGTACGAGAGTCTCCACAAGGTTTCCCCCCGTTCAAGTTTCTGTCTGGGCAGAAGACCCAAAACATCTTAGATGTCATCATATTGAGAGGAGGGATATTCACAGAGCAAAAATTAAATTCAATACCTCATCTCATCTCATTATCTCTAGCCACTTTATCCTTCCACAGGGTCGCAGGCAAGCTGGAGCCTATCCCAGCTGACTATGGGCGAAAGGCAGGGTACACCCTGGACAAGTCACCAGGTCATCACAGGGCTGACACATAGACACAGACAACCATTCACACTCTCATTCACACCTACAGTCAATTTAGAGTCACCAGTTAACCTAACCTGCATGTCTCTGGACTGTGGGGGAAACCAGAGCACCCAGAGGAAACCCACGCGGACACGGGGAGAACATGCAAACTCCACACAGAAAGGCCCTTGCTGGCCACGGGGCTCGAACCCGGACCTTCTTACTGTGAGGCAACAGCACTAACCACTACACCACCGTGCCGCCCTAAATTCAATACTTGGAGAGGAAAATTCCGTACACTGGCTTATTTCAAGCTACAGAATGTAAGGTTTTGGATCAGCTCATTCTTCAGGATCATAAACAGTGTTACTTGTTCAGGTCAACACTCAGCTCTTAGAATGAGAGACCATGGGGTTCCAGTGTCTCTGACCACCGGAAAAAGCTATCCTGCTTGTGGATGATGAGTATACAGGACCAGGTACCCTATATCTCTTTATTCCCCTCCTTGCTCCCTGGAAACTGAGGGTGCTACCCCTAAAACCTGTACCCTTTTCCCGACCTCTTTCTTACTTTTACAACCCCTGCTCTCATTGGCCTATCTCATCCATCCATTATCAGTAACCACTTATCCTGTGCAGGGTTGTGGGCAAGCTGAAGCCTATCCCAGCTGACTATGGGCAAGAGGCAGGGTACACCCGAGACAAGTCACCAGATTACCGCAAGGCTGACACATCGAGACAAACAACCATTCACACTCACATTCACACCTACAGTCAATTTAGAGTCACCAGTTAACCTAACCTGCATGTCTTTGGACCCAGAGGAAACCCATGCAGACACACGGAGAGCATGCAAACTCCACACAGAAAGGCTCCCATCGGCCAATGGACTCGAACCCAGAACCTTCTTGCAGTGAGGCGACAATGCTAACCACTACACCATTGGGCTGCCATGGCCTATCCCATGTTTATGAATTTCCTTGCAATGGAAATGCAATGGTGAGCAGTAATAAGGTTCTGGGTTTGAACCCTCACGGCCATAGGTTTCCTCCAGGTGCTCCGGTTTCTTCCCACAGTCCAAAGGCGGATTAGGTTGTATGTATGTATGTGTATGTATGTATGTATGTGTATGTATGTATATGTGTATATATATATATATATATATATATATATATATATATATATATATATGTGTGTGTGTATGTATATGTATGTGTATGTGTATATATATATATATATATATATATATATATATATATATATATATATATATATGTGTGTGTATGTATATATGTATATATATATGTATATATATATATATATATGTATATATATGTATGTATATGTGTATATATGTATATGGATATGGTATGTAGTATATATTTATTTTTGTAATTATAAATTTATATGGATAATCATGAAGTGTATATATAGTATATATTTTTATAGGTGTATTAATGTAGTTTGGATTTCGGGGTAGTTAAAAAGGGGTGGGAAATTAAAAAAAAGTATTGTACTTCTTCCCACTCCTTTTTCGAACAATGTGCGGTGTATTGTAATGTATTAGCTCTTTATGTTATTTTATTTATTCTTTTTTTGTCACTTTTTTCATTTTCTTTCTTTTGTATGTACAAATAGTTACATACATTTTTATACATGTTCGAAATAAATAAATTCATTCATTCATTCATTCATTCAGGTTAACTGGCTACTCGACATTACTCGACATGTGAGTGCAAATGTTTTTTTTTTTTTGGTCTCTATGTTAGCCCTGCGATAGATTGGCAACCTCTCCAGGGTGTATCATGCCTTTCACCTGAAGTCAGCTGAGATTAACTCCAGCTTTGCTCATGACCCTTTCAGATAAGTGATACATGATGGATGTCTGGCACAAAACCAGAAAACCTCCAAGTTTCAGACCACTTCACCGACACCTCAGTATTATGTCAACAGTTCTGATTGAGAAAGCACTTGTGAAATATATTCATGGGTCTAATGAACATAAACCAGTTGGAATAGTTCCTTTTTCTTTTTTTTTGTTGTTGTTGCTAAAAGCCTTTATAGAAGAAACAAAAGGAAAACGTCGGCCAAATGAAAGTACAAATTACACAAAGATAGATGATAGAACCATAATTTTTCTGTGTGTGTGTTTTTTAATGAAAGGGTTACACCTTTTCAAGGTGTTTACTATGTCGGGTATGAAGCCAGTACAACATTACAGACTTGAAATACATTCCAATGTATGAATCAAAATGGTGGTGTTTGCTCTTTCTATCTGTCCCTCCAGCTCTGACTTTCCTTTCTCTGTCTGTCTTGCTGTCAATCTCTCTTTCCCTATACTTCCCCTCTCTCAGTGTCTCTCTATCAGTCTATTTTATCTTATTCTGGAATAAAGTATTAAATAAAGAAAGAATTAGAGAGAAGGGGCATATGTAGTCCTGGGAGTCAAGGATGTATGGTAGGTTCAGCACATTGATTGATGGATAGTGTTGGTTAAAAGCTAATTCTGGTAAGCTAGCAGGTCAGAGAGAAAATAATAGAGAGACAGAGAGACTGAGAAATATAAATGGGCAAACAAGTAGACGAATGTACAGTGATTGATTGGAGGAAAGCACTCGGTGCTGTAGCTAACCAGGGAGTAATAGTGGTGGTTCAAAAATGAGATGGAGTGACACGAAGAGGAGAAATAGACCAAATAAATGGTGCCTGATGGAGACAGAGGACTGAGGGGGGGAGAGAAAGAGGAATCAGTACTCCTTTATTTCTTTTACTAATAAATTACAGTTTTTCAACAAATCTTCCAACATTTTCACTTGAGCACATAAACACCACTCTGTTTTACCACCAGCAGTCTGCAATGGACGAGTCCCAAAACTCACATCACATGCTATCCATTTTAGCCCAAGTAAACATCATCTGCGAACATGTGTTCGAATCATTCCACTTGGAATCATGTAATGGCATATCTCCGAGATTGGATTTTTACACTGATGATAATTGGAGTTTCGCAATTACAACCCCAATTCCAAAAAAGTTGGGACACTGTGTAAAACATAAATAAAAACAGAATGTAATTATTTGCATATCCTTCTTTTATCAATATTCAGTTGAATAAAATGCAAAGACAAGATATTTAATGTTCAAACTGAGACACTTTTTTGTTTTTTTCTTAATATTCACTCATTCTGAATTTGATGCCTGAAACATGTTCCAAAACACATTGGGACAGGGGCAACAAGAGACTGGGAAATTTGTGGAATGCTCAAAAAACACGTTTAGAACTTACAGGTAGGCAGGTTAGTTGGTAATTGAAAAGGCTGAGTTGTCCACAAGCAAGGATGGGCCAAGGTTGACCACTTTGTGAAAAACTGCATGGGCAAGTAGTCCTTGCTTGCTTTGCTTTCTCTAAACAACACTCTGTCAGCATATGGAAACTAAGAACCCTCTTTGCTGACGTTTTGAACATTAAATTCTTGCTAGATCTACAGCTTCAGTTGCTCAAGCGTCCGTGGTCTCTCTTGTCATATTCTGCACTTCATAATGCGCCACACATTTTCAGTGGGAGGCAGGCAGGCCAGTTGAGCACCCACACTTTTTTACTACGAAGCCACACTGTTGTGACACGTGCAGAATGTGGCTTGGTATTGTCATGCTGGCTGGAATAAACAGGGACATCCATGAAAAAGACATTGTCTGGATCGTAGCAGATGTTGCTCCAAAACCTGTCTGTGCCTTTCAGAATTAAGCGAGCCTTCACAGACCCACATACCATCAAAGATTCTGGCTTTTGAACTTTGTGCTGATAACATTTGGGAAGGTCCTTTTCCTCTTTAGGCTGGAAAACATGACATCCTTCATTTCCAAAAACAATTGGAAATGTGGACTTATCAGACCACAGCACACTTTTCCATTTTGCGTCATTCCATCTCAGATGAGCTCGGGCCCAAGGGAATTCGTCTGCATTTCTGGATGTTCTTGATAGAGTCTTGACTTGCATTTGTAGATCTGGGATTCGTATTACAAGCATTGGTTTTCATTTTTTCAATCGTTTAGTAAAGTTGTGTCAAAATCTTTGGAGAAAACCTTGCTTTGCAGAATGACCTTGCTATTGAGGTCAGAACTGCCGACTCCCTGACCACCTTCAAGCGCAGACTGAAGACTCACCTTTTCAGGCTGCACCTCTCCCCTTCTTCCCTGCTCACTGTGTAACTGCGCTTCGGTCTTGACCAATGCAGGCTGTGTATGGTCTAGCCTGGAGTTAGCTGTTTTGAGTTCTCTATTTAGTTGTCCCTGATATGGTTGGTTTGTTTCCTTGGCTGTTTGAGTATTGGTATTTCAACAGCATATTACACGAGTTATTGCTGTTACTTGTTCAGTTGGCACGAGAACTTTCTTGTCTAGAAGTTCAGCAGTTTGTGTACCTGACTTTTGCACTCGTTGTACGTCACTCTGGATAAGAGCATCTGCTAAATGCCATATAATGTGATGCAATGTCATGTAATGTACGTAATGTAAAAACCAAACCAAACTGAAAATTCCCACTGGATTTATAAAAGTTTCATAAATACTGTTTTTTTTGTCCTTGTGTGTGCATGTTGATGAATTTCAATCACATGTAAATAGCCATGCACATTCATGGCACACCTTATTTGCATGTCGTGACACCTCCAAAACTCCATAAAGGTGCACAATGTTTTTTTTTTTTACTCAAAATGAATGATCAGGGTAAAGACTGAAAAGCAGGATATAGAAATTATTTTGATTCACTTTTGTGCCAGGAAAATTTGTGTGTGTGTGTGTTTCCTCTTTCGTAGATGAAGATGAGCATGACTTCATAGATCGTGAGCCCGCAGATGGTTGATAAGGCCAATCCGGGCATAAAATGTACGATGACAATATGGACAAACATGGAATGTATCTGGAGCAGAGGTGGTGAATGAAGTCATGGTTTGCACAGGAAAATTTGATTATAGCGAGGGAGAGTTGCGCATTTCATCAGCCTCACTCTCTTGTCCTGAATCAACTTAACCCAGCGGCAGGACATGGTCAAGACGGCTGAAGATAAAGCAGGGTGCAGTGGATGGCCATAAAATTGAGTCTGTCCAACTGTGCCCTCAGCACTCCACAGTGCCTGTTGCATGTTGGCCGTTGGCTCATGAGGAGCTCAAGACAGGTTTTGTTTTTCATCCTGCAGGGTGATATGCCACCCTCCTCACCAGCATAGAGCTGGTGAGGGAGCCAGGTTAGACGCCAACCACTCATCCATGTGGCAGGTAATACATGGACGAGTGGTTGGTGTCTAACCTGGCTCCTGGTTACAATGTTACCAGGAGCATGGTCAAGACCCTGACCTGACTCACAATTGTGAGCCAATAAAATATTTAATAATATACTGTATTCTATTAATTTACACACACTCATGAGCATGAGTAAAATCCATTTTTTTTTTCTGAATTTACAAGGTTTTCATCAACACCTAATTTCTGAACATCAAATCGTACTCACGATTTACACCCAAGTCCATTCGTATCCACTTTGTTAAACGAGGCCCATTGTAAGTAACAACAATTACGATAATGACATTTAGTATAAATATACACAGGTGATTATAGGACATCGCTCGTGCTGATTGATTGAGAAATTCGGACTATTTCTCGATAATCACCTCGAGTCACGAAGCAAAATGGCGGCCAATCGCTTCTTCACTGTAAGTGAGGAAGAATTCCAAATTATGAAAGAAAATGCTGATCCTAAAAGAGTTAAAGATGCTACAAAGTTTGGTCTAAAACTATTCAAAGGTAAGGCGGAATTGTGATTTAGGTTGTCGGTTTTAAAACAAAGTATTTTATGTGAGTCGGTGTCGATAAGTGACACGAGTCTATGTGCATTACATTTACACGCTGTTTTTGAAGATTGGAATCGTTTTTTAAGTAAGATTTATTTTTATTTCTTTGAAATAATCATCTGTGTATTTATACTAAAACAATTATCCACCTCAGGCAGAGTGAACATCGGTGAATAATAACCTCGACTTTGTCTCAGTTATTATTCACCAATATTCACTTCACCTTCCGTGAATAATTGTGAAAGAATGCAAATAATAGATATTATTACCCAAACTTATCATCATAACACTTGGAATAATGATGATTAACCTGAAGAAAGCTGACATTAGGATCCAATTCAATAGTAGCAGTGCTTATTTGGCTTGTTACATTCGGAATAAAGTAGCATATACCCAATGTAAATAATGAAAATAAGTATCCTTCAATCACAGTGTGATTACGCTGAGAACAATCTGACATCAGCTATTTTTACATGAAGAATACTCAGAGGATTATAATGGACATGAATAGTGGACATTTCTGTCTAGGATTAGCATCATGATATGCCAAATAATGAACGCTGGTATCTGTGATTAACATGACAGCAAATGGATATTAGTGTCCAGGTTCAGCATAAACATTAAATCACAAAAGCATGAATGGATATTAGTCTCTTCAATGAGCAACATTTCACTGGAAATCATTGAGGTTACTGTTGAAGATGATTACTGGAGATTAGCATTTAGTCTCTAGTGCCAGCATTGTGTAATAGAGGTAAAGCTGTTCCAGGAAAGTTTCTTGGGAACAGGACAAACTGCATTTTTCATCTTACCTTATCATCAAGATGAAAGAAATAAAAAGTCCTGTGAAAGAATGACTGTTTAAAACTGCCAGAGCAAAAATAATAACAGGAAGTAACTACGTTTGCAGATGTTCAACAACATTAAATCTATAAAATGTATAAAATGATTTGAAAAGTAATTATAAAATTGTAAAATGATTTAAAAAGTCGGGCGGTACGGTGGTGTAGTGGTTAGCACTGTCGCCTCACAGCAAGACGGTCCGGGTTCGAGCCCCGTGGCCGGCGAGGGCCTTTCTGTGCGGAGTTTGCATGTTCTCCCCGTGTCCGCGTGGGTTTCCTCCGGGTGCTCCGGTTTCCCCCACAGTCCAAAGATATGCAGGTTAGGTTAACTGGTGACTCTAAATTGACCGTAGGTGTGAATGTGAGTGTGAATGGTTGTCTGTGTCTATGTGTCAGCCCTGTGATGACCTGGCGACTTGTCCAGGGTGTACCCCGCCTTTCGCCCATAGTCAGCTGGGATAGGCTCCAGCTTGCCTGCGACCCTGTAGAACAGGATAAAGCGGCTAGAGATAATGAGATGAATGAGATGAGACTGTAAAAAATTTGCCATATTGGTGCGTTACAAGAGGAAAAATTACATCAGTTTCTGGAAAATAATCAAATTTGGTTGAAGTTGGTCTTCCCTTGCACACCATCAGACCCCTGATCCAGAATATAGCTGCATGCCTTGTATTCAGTCCCCTCAATTTCAGAGATTTTAAATGTTGATACACGCCTATAAAACCAGATTCTAAGCAACACTAAACTATAAAACTGTTTTCTGGTGCCATCAAGGGGACAATCACTTCATTAATATGTACCATATATGACCAAACACTTGTCCATCACACCCTTTTTGAACATCCCATCCCAAATTTAAACCCACCCCCCGCTGTATTAATAAGCTCCACTCTTCTTGGAAAGCTATTCGCTTGATTTTGGAATGTGACTGTTGGGATTTGCCCATTCATGGATGTCATGCAATGATGTCAGGCAGTGGTGTCTGGTGAGGAGACCTGGGGTGCACGCCGTGTTAAAAATCATCCCAAAGGTGTTCAGTGGGGTGGATATCAGGACTCTGTGCAGACCACTCAAGTTATTCAGCTCTAACCTTAGCAAACCACGTCTTCATGGACCTCCCTTTGTCTACAGGGGCACTGTCATGCTGGAAAAGGTTTGTGCCCTTTAGTTCCAGTGAAGGGAAATTGTAATGTTACAGCATATATAAGGACAGCCTGTACAATTATGTGCTTCCAGTTTGTGGCAACAGTTTGGGGAAGAGCCACATGGGTGCAATGGTTATGGTGTCTGTATACTTTTGGAATCTCGTGTCTCAGTCACCAGGAAATATGCATATCGTGCTCTTTTAAAATAATGCAAGGTATATGATTGGACCTTCAGGACCACTGATGTGCCTTTAAAACTTTAAATGCTAATTTCAGGAAAAGGAATTCAAGGAAAAGGAGAGTTTGGTACCTTTATTTCTAAAAATGGATATGAAGGCACTTGCTCTGCATATTTTTCCATCAAGGCCCTAGCAATACTCAGTTGGATCCACCACACCTCATAGGTATAAGGAAGACTCTTTTTCTCTGTCCTGAAAGCCAAGTGGTGGATTGATTATTTATTTATTGATTGATTGATTGATTTTGCTTGATGTCTTCAGAAAACTTTGCTACGATTTAAAATTTTGACAAGCAATTAGCACGCAGCAAATTGGCTCCAGAGACATGGATCAGGTTCATGTGGGGGGACACCCCTTGCTGCCATGGTAACAACGGACCGAGCGAGAACGGTCAATAAAGTTTCGTTCATTTGCACTCAGCATGATGACCGCTACAAATCTCAGAAATGAGCACAATGTCTTTTGGAAACAGATGCTGAGTGCAATTAGTGGATTTGACACAATCACATGCTCTGTCTTTATACCTGCAACCTCTGAAGAATTTCTCTGTCTCTCTCTCTCTCTCTCTCTCTCTCTCTCTCTCTCTCTCTCTCATGGATTTATAATGAAAACTGTAAATCAAAACCTGCTGCAAAATTCACAGCATTTTCATCTGTACTGTACAAAATGACAACGAATAAGAGGAAAGCAAATCCCTAAACTCAACTTCAAATTAGAATTAATCAAGAAGGGAATAAAACACACAGGGTGTGCCGTTACATGAAAATAATCAGTGATGGAATTGTTTCTCTTACCTCTGTAAATTTGATTATTTTCCAGAAACTGATGTAATTTTTCCTCTTGTAACGCACCAATATGGCAAATTTTTTACAGTCTCATCTCATTCATCTCATTATCTCTAGCCGCTTTATCCTGTTCTACAGGGTCGCAGGCAAGCTGGAGCCTATCCCAGCTGACTACGGGCGAAAGGCGGGGTACACCCTGGACAAGTCGCCAGGTCATCACAGGGCTGACACATAGACACAGACAACAGAACGTCAAGGACGTAGTCGCTCATCTGGCTTGCCATCAAAACAACCATGACGACCAAAATATCAAACAGAACTGAAATATGACAATGTGAGAGAGGGCCAACCTCCACGACAAGTTGTTTACAACAGGAAAATCAACAAAGGACTAAACTTTGTTCCCCAATGGAAGATCTACCCAAAACATTGATCAGAATTGAATTCGCATGATAAATGAGAGAGGAGATTCAATTCTAGTCAGAAGAAAATGTATTAAGTTGACCCAATTAGTAATTTGTTTGCAAATAATTGACACTACAATGACCAAGTTGTGTGCAGAAGGTCAAGTTCTTTCAAATAAAACAATCAGAACTGAAATCCATTGAGAAATGAAAGAGGAGACACAATTTAACTGAAAATAAAGTTGTAAACAAAGTTGTAAACAAATTGCTTGCAACAAGAAAATCAACAAGCAAACGACCACGTTTTGTTCCTTGAGGGAAGATCTACCCAAAACATCGATCAGACCTAAAACAGGATGAGAATTGGGAGAGAGATACAATTCTAATGAGAAGTCCCAAAATTCATGAAGGTGACCTAATTCGCAGTTCATTGTCAAAAAACTGACAATACAGTGACAAGTTCTTTCAAATAAAACAATCAAAATTGAAATCCATCGAGAACTGAGGGAGGAGACACAATTTAACTGAAAATAAACAAAGTTGTAAACAAATTGTTTCCAACAGGAAGATCAACAAACAAATGACCAAGTTTTGTTCCTCAAGGGAAGATCTACCCAAAACATCGATCAGAACTGGAATCAGATGAAAAATGAGAGAGGAGATAGAATTCTAGTGAGAGGCCTGGAAAATTCCTTAATTTGGCCAAATTACTAACTCATTAACATAAAATTTGACAAAACAACAACCAAGTTTTGTGCGGCGTGATGAGTTCTTTCAAACAAAACAATCGAAACGGCAATCTGTGGAGGAGATACGATTTAACTGAATTGTGGACGGACGGATGACGGACAGACAATGGACGCAACGCCATGGCAAGAGTTCATTGGCCTTATGGCCAGATGAGCTAATGAGGAACAAGTTGCACAGGTGACAAGGATCTGAAGGGCCTCTGTGGAGAGATATGGATGGATGTTCCTGATATCAGAAAAATGTACAGAATAAAACATTGGCAAAATAAAAAGGTATCGGATCAGTAGACAAGCTGCCCAGAGAAGTACTAATCATCAAGTCCTGCTAACTTCCTGTGATGACCAGGCGATTGGAATAAGTAGTTATGACTTTCTGGTTCTGGTGCTTGAGGAACTAAACTACCAGGTTGCAACTCATGTTCCATGTTCTTTTTGCTGAGAGACATTCAGCAGGATACCTGGACTGTTGCTTCAGACGGCAAGCAGATGGTCAGTGGGGAATGAGATCGGACAATGACCCTCAAATAACCTGATGAGAAGGTTACAACCTGTGGGCCCCCCCCCCAATCTGTCCCTCTGAGTTACATGTTGGTCCTGGGATTGAGATGCTGACCTCTTCTGCTCCTCAGACCTGCTTGATCCATCCTGGTGCCCTGTGTCTGGTCGGAGTTTTATCGCGTCGCTCCTGTGAAGGACGGCCCCATGAGGACAGTTGAGGGTTACACCTGGAGGATGCTCTGGACTCTTACAGTAACGCCTTTATGGCTGAGGACTACAGTTGACTTGCTAGCTTTAGGACTGCAGTTGGCATGAACAGTTTTGCACTCAAGTTTCCATCAATGAAGAGTTTACAACATCAATGAAACTGTCTTCATGTTAAAACTGTTAATGTTATAGTCATGCTGTCTGTTGTTGCCCAAATGAGGATGGGTTCCCTTTTGAGTCTGGTTCCTCTCGAGGTTTCTTCCTCATGTCGTCTGAGGGAGTTTTTCCTTGCCACCGTCGCCACAGGTTTGCTCATTGGGGATAGATTAGGGACAAATTAGCTCATGTTTTAAGTCATTCAAATTCTGTAAAGCTGCTTTGCGACAATGTTTATTGTTAAAAGCGCTATACAAATAAACTTGACTTGACTTGACTTGAGAAGTTGGAAATGGAATACAGACTTTGACGGATTCTATCTGACTAGACAACAAGCAACATGTTTGACAAAGTTTATTGCAGAGAGGCCATGAGCCAGGACATTTGTAATGGGATTTGGAGTGGAAGAGCATAATGTGGGAGAGACAGGCATCTAACAAGAGACACCCAATCTGTTGAAAGCAACAATGTGAATGAGGACAGAGTGCTATTTCGCTAACTGAAGTAAAATTGTAATGAGACTCAAACTGGGATAGTTTGTAGCAGATGTGCCATTTTCACAAGGCGTTTCTTGTAATAGTTACCATGACATAGCCACAGGAAGTGGTCAGTTCTGTGGTAACGAGTGAAATATTATGGCTGAAAAATGCTTATCTCGCAAGCTGAGATCATGTGTAACATCGCATATACCGGTACAACAGGTCCTGTCTTAACATCTTATTGACTGCAATAGTTACTGCGGTTTGGTGTTGCTACAGAAAATCGACAATTGTTCTAGTCCACAGAAAAAAAAAAAACATTGTGTCTGCTATATTCTTAGCTAGCTAATTAACACCAGTAGTACTTTTTTATCGAGTACAGATGCTATTTTGACATTTGGTGAACTTACTGTGGTTTGGGACATAGCCCATGAGTTTTGAAGAAGGGTTTTGCTGTACATTTGGAGAAAAATCTGACCTAGTTTAACTTCCTGTCTCTTTCATGTCTGCGTTTTCCCACACAATGCTGCTGGAGCACAGCTTAACTTCATCACACACAATAAAAGAACACACACGTCACCAGGGACGGTTAGGCGGCTGGGGCAGATTAAATGAAGTTATTTGCATGGCTGCTTTCACGCACCTGATCCAACTCAGAGGAGCTAACATTTACGCACAGCTGAGAGGAAAGCCTGCGCTGAAGCAAACTGTGTGTCTGTGAATGTGGATTAAAATGTCTTCATAATAAAATGTGTTCATATGTCAGATGTGGTCAGGGTGTGTTGATGTTGGAGGAGTGTGTATGTGTCACTGTCATAAGTATATGTGATTATACACAGAAGAAAAGTGTGTTTGTTATGTCTTGTGTGGTGCGTGTATTGCAGGAGTGTCTACACAGCTCCTCATTGACGTTCGTGCTCACATTTAATGAGAGGTGTCTTGTAGTGCTGTGCTTCAGACACTAATCTACACTGGACACGGAAGCACACTGCCGACTTCTTGTAACAGGAAGGCCTTTCGAGAAACACTTGTTTCAGTGACATCACTGTCTGTGGAAGTGTTTTTATTGGATTTGTGACTTGGTTAATGTGGTTTTATTTTCAGCAAATGTGGAAAATGGAGTGAACGTGTGAAGAGCATTGTTGCTAGGCAAATGGGAAATACAAATAAAGTCCCATATTCAGAATTGGCGACTGACGCCGATGAATTAAGTTCAGAAGTGACGTCGTCATCATTAATTATGCGAGTTAAGTTCCAAAAGGTATGAAGTTGATTTTCTGGATGTGCCATTTCTCATCTCTCATCATCTCTAGCTGCTTTACCCTGTTCTACAGGGTCGCAGGCAAGCTGGAGCCTATCCCAGCTGACTACGGGTGAAAGGCGGGGTACACCCTGGACAAGTCGCCAGGTCATCACAGGGCTGACACATACACATAGACAACCATTCACACTCACATTCACACCTACGGTCAATTTAGAGTCACCAGTTAACCTAACCTGCATGTCTTTGGACTGTGGGGGAAACCGGAGCACCCGGAGGAAACCCAGGCAGACACGGGGAGAACATGCAAACTCCACACAGAAAGGCCCTCGTCGGCCACGGGGCTCGAACCCGGACCTTCTTACTGTGAGGCAACAGCGCTAACCACTACACCACCGTGCCGCCCTGGATGTGCCATTTCGATTATGCAAATAACCTTTGTGAGCCTCAAACGTGCAAGATTTTTCTTGAGCTTTAGTTTAAACACAAGTACTTGTCTGTAAATCTGGAAAAAAAACAGGGATAGAAAATAAGATATGCTCTTAGATCCAATACGATAAAACTAATATCACTTTGTGTTTTTAAACATAAGTTGAAGATGCTTTTGTTTACAGCTACATTTTGATTTCATTTATGAATTTTATTTTTAGTGGCGGTACTATTTTATTTTATCTTTTATTGTATTTTAATTATATATTTTGAGCTAGGGCGGCACGGTGGTGTAGTGGTTAGCGCTGTCGCCTCACAGCAAGAAGGTCCGGGTTCGAGCCCCGTGGCTGACGAGGGCCTTTCTGTGTGGAGTTTGCATGTTCTCCCCGTGTCCGCGTGGGTTTCCTCCGGGTGCTCCAGTTTCCCCCACAGTCCAAAGACATGCAGGTTAGGTTAACTGGTGACTCTAAATTGAGCGTAGGTGTGAATGTGAGTGTGAATGGTTGTCTGTGTCTATGTGTCAGCCCTGTGATGACCTGGCGACTTGTCCAGGGTGTACCCCACCTTTCGCCCGTAGTCAGCTGGGATAGGCTCCAGCTTGCCTGCGACCCTGTAGAACAGGATAAAGCGGCTAGAGATAATGAGATGAGATATTTTGAGCTAGTCTAGCATTGTATATTTTAGATAATTGCTTGCATTGATATTTATTTTTGACATTGTAAAGCGCTTTTGATCATTGTATGTAAATGGTGCTATAAGTTATTAAATTATTATTATTATAAATTACTAAGAAACCGTGAAAAAAATCAGAAAAATTCCAGTATTTTGCTTTTTGAATGGTTCTAATTTTTTATTACCACAATAAAAATTGTAAATGTGATTTAATTTAACATCATTCATCGATTGCTTAAAAATAGTACTTGATCCAGCACAGCCTATTATTTTGCATTGATTTTTTTTAAATTGCACATCGATTTAATGAATTCACAGGATACTAAATCATCATGGAATCATAACTGCATGCACAGGATGTGAGCTGTTTTTATTACTCACACTTTTAATTTGCTATTTTATTGTGCACTGAAGTTATGCTATCCTGTGGTGGCCCATAACCTTACTAAGACTATTACACTTCTGCATATCTTCGTAAATTATATCTGTATATCTTTGGCTTTATTAACCATTATTGCCTGTGCTTTGGTTCGGTCTCATGTGTTCATATTTTAAACAATTGAGATACTTGTGTCATTTGTGTTTATGTGAATGTGTGAGAAAGAGAAAGATAGAGAGAGTTGAAGTGTTCTGGCGGTAATGAAATCTCAGCAGGTACTGATCAATATGCAAAATGCTCTCATTTGACAGGGTTTCAAACCATGATTGTAATTGGATGTTATCCTGAATAAATTTACATCCCATCATAAACTATAATGAATCTTACAAGCTCTCGCTGCTACATTCTGCTTAAACTTTACTAGATTAAAATTCTCATCATGTCGTATCTTTAACTGCTGCAGTGTTTTACTGCTGCAGTGTTTGGGCTGTGTCCCAAACTGCAAAATACAACCATTTCTACCAATGGCAAAAAAAAAAAACATCATACTGCTTTATTAAATAAGATGACACTGTAGGGGTTAGTACTGTCGCCTCACAGCAAGAAGGTCCTGGGTTTGAACCCAGCGGCCGGCGAGGGCCTTTCTGTGTGGCGTTTGCATGTTTTGCCCGTGTCCGCGTGGGTTTCCTCCGGGTGCTCCGGTTTCCCCCACAGTCCAAAGACATGCAGGTTAGGTTAACTGGTGGCTCTAAATTGACCATGGGTGTGAATGGTTGTTTGTCTCTGCGTCAGCCCTGCGATGACCTGGCGACTTGTCCAGGGTGTACCCCGCCTCTCGCCCATAGTCAGCTGGGATAGGCTCCAGCTTGCCTGCGACCCTGTAGAACAGGATAAGCGGCTACAGATAATGGATGGATGGATGGATGACACTGTAGGTTACCAAATAAGGCAAGATGTTTTAACAAATTGAGGTTGTACAGAGGTTTAGGACAGAGCCCAACACACACACACGCTACGTCATGCAAATTAAATATTAAAATTCTTAAAAATATAAAATTATATTGTAATTTTACAATAGCAGCTCCTGAATTGCTTTGTTGGAGCCTGCAATGCGTTCAGCCTCACCATCAGCCTCAAGAAAACGCAGGTTATGGGACAGGATGTCAACAAACCACCATCTGTCAGAATTACTGACTCTGAGCTAGAGGTAGTCCATGAGTTCATGTAGCTGGGCTCTACAATCTCCGACACCCTGCCCCTGGAGGTCAAGCTCAACAGACATATTGGAAAGGCTGCAACAACATTGTCCAGGCTGACAAAATGAGTCTGGGCAAACAGCAAGTGGACAGAACACACCAAAGCCCAGATTTACACCGCATGTGTGGTGAGCACGCTCCTTTACGGTGGTGAACAGTGGTCCCTGCGCTCCCGTCAGGAAAGAAGACTCAGTGCATTTCATAAGCGCTGCCTGAGGCTTATCCTGGGCATCTCATAGAGAGACCATGTACCCAACAGCACAGTGCTTGAGAGATCAGGGCTCCCTTCGATGTTTTCCCTCCTGAAACAGAGATGCATGCATTGGTTGGGACACGTCACTTGCATGAAGGACAGCCATATCCCCAAGGACCTCCTCTATGGAGAGTTGACAGCAGGGAAAAGGCCAACAGGAAGACCCCAGCTGTGCTTTAAAGACACTTGCAAACGTGACCTCAAGGCACTTGGCATCAACACCAACACCTGGGAGGCAGTCGCTGCAGACAGAAACATCTGGAAGCGTGAAGTGCAAAAGGGACTCGCACAGTTTGAAGCCGAGCTGATGCGGCAAGCGGAGGAGAAACGACTCCAGAGGAAGGCCCTGCCACCAGCAGAGAGACCTACCTCAGCTTTCACTTGTGCCCACTGCGGCAGGGACTATCACTCCCATTAAATGGTTAAATGGAAACAATGTTCAATTATGTTTTTCTTTGAATAAGTACATGATGTTTGTGCCATCATTTTATTATTATTATTATTATTATTATTATGTTTCATGCTAGTTGGAGATTAATCAGAGTGTGCTCAGCCCAGAATGACAGCTTGTAAGGTGTGAGCTGTTCAGTGAGACAGTTTCACTAGTCATGGCCGCAGACACCAAAACAATTTAAGCATGTTGGAAACTCAGAATCAATGCTCATTCATTCGCATCATAACTGCAAGAACCACCATCCAGCTGGGAAAGAACCACCAAATGGGAATTCTGAGTCAGACTTAGGAGCTTCCTGACTCTGATTTTGATTCTTCAACCAAATCCTCAACATGCTTATTTGACTCTTGAGCCTCTAGTTAAAGCCTAAGTATCCACTCTCTCCTTGCTGATGAACTGAAGAATCATAAACTGAAGGATTATCCCGAGATACTGGAAGTATCACATCATCTCTTAAGATCCATGCCAGAACCTCACATTCTTAAGCCTCCTGTCTTGGATCTAACCAATGTCTAACTTTCCAGTGTTATCCAAAATTCTTCAATGTTTTGTTCCAACCCAGTTCTAGCAACATATAAGCTTCCATCTCAAACTGGTTTCTGTCCTCTTCTCATTCTCAAAAACTGCACTGGTTAGGAGTACGAATGATCTCCTCTGTGCTGTTCACTCTTCGTTGTGATTCTTTTTCTTTTCAATTGCAGCTTAGCTTTTGATACTATGTGCCATTTTATTACCTTTCCATCCAAACATCCATCCATCCATTATCTATACCACTTATCTGTCTGGGTTGCAGGGGAAGCTGGAGCCAATCCTAGCTGACTTACACTTCCAACAGAACACAAATTATTTCCCTCAGAAACAGCCAACAGTCCAGGCTCTTTGCACTCTCCAAAGGTGTTCCTCAGGGATCAGTCTTGGATCCCCTGTTTATTGTTCACCATCTTCCCTTCTGTTGCATCATGTGGCACTATTTCATGCAGTCAATATCCAAGTTTAAACGTCCACTGGACACCCAGACACTGGCCCTTCCCATAATCTCTACTCTTGTTTGGTGGACAAAACTGGAGGACTCCAAAATGTTTGTAAAGTAAATGGTAACAAAACTCAAACTCTTCGTTTTGATGCTAAATCCAGACTCACCAATTATCCTAGCTTCAACTTTACCAATTCTAGTGTAACTGTTTGACTTTCTTCCACTGGCACTCTAGACCACAACTTTTCATGATATCTTCAGACACTATCCCTCACTCTCTCGGTGTAGTACTGAAATACTTGCTCATCTCCCATCTAGCCTGTTCAAAGTCAAAGTCCCTCTCACACCAGAATCTGGTCTTCCCAGACAGTCTCCTGTCCCAGTACTAACCAACTCTTTCAGATGTATGGGTGTGGCACCGATCTCCGTTTTGATAACCCTCGGTCTCTCGCCTATACAGCTAGGGTTACAGTGGGGGGCCAGTCCTCTGGTAACTGTGAGAGTTTGACTTCCCCACTCGCATCTGTATCGCAGCATGCCTTGCCAGACAGCAGTAGGTACCATTTTTATGATGGCATTTGGTATGACCCGACCGTGAGTAGAACTCATAATCTTCCGGTCAAGAGGCAGACATGTTAACCACGAGGCCAACTCACGGTATCTGGCTTTTTGCATTTCCATTATTTCTGGCATTCCTTCCATGCTACTTGAAAACTCTTCTCCAGATCTCCTCACCTTCTCCCATTACCATCTTTCCATTTCGTGAACATATTAACCCGACTTTCCCGCCAAGGCTCACTGAGATGACAGAACTACACCACTTCCAATCACTTCCCGGATCAGTATGAACATATTGAAAAGAAAAGTTCTGGAACCGAGCCTTGATAATAGCATAACATGATTTTGGAAAGTGAAACTCATTTGGCAGTCAATATGGGACCATTCAGCAGAAAATGAGTCACAAGTGTAGAAGCTCAATCCCAGTCTCACTGTTCTGTCTTTACTGGACTTTACAACATCCCTGCCCACTTTTGAGCATTTTGGCACCCCAACTCTGCTCTGCTTCATCACTAATGAAACCTTTATATTGGACTCTCGTCCCCCTTTTTCCCCTTGTTGACCTTTGCCTGATCATCATGTAATCAGATTTCTTGAGCTCATGATGTGATGACGTTTGATGTGTCTTACCTGGCGTATGACGAATGTGTGCAAAACTACAAACACACTTTTCCTTAGAGCTCTGATTCAAGTCTGACTGTAAATTACTCTGAGCAGATTGTCCAGATGACTTATATTAGCTCAGAAATACCATTTTGTCAAGGGTTTTCTTTTTACTCAGTTATGATGTTTTCTTACTGTAAACTAGGGTTGGGCAAAAACAAAATATAACATGGAATAAATACAGCCAATGACAAAAAGAAGTGAATGAAACTCTCAGGGGTGTGATATTGGATCAGAAAAGACAAATTTTCCCTTTTTGCAGAACAGATTATTGTTGCTGTTCTCATTTTTCCAACTATTCTCTTGGACAACAAAGATATCCTACTCACTGAGTGACTTTGTGGATGGCACGGTGGTGGAGTGGTTAGCACTGTTGCCTCACAGCAAGAAGGTTCTGGGTTCGAGCCCAGTGGCTGACGGGGGCCTTTCTGTGTGGAGTTTGCATGTTCTCCCTGTGTCTGTGTGGGTTTAATATGGGTGCTCTGGTTTCTCCCACAGTTCAAAGACATGCATGTTAGGCTATTTGGTGACGCGAAATTGACCACAAGTGTGAATGGCTGTTTGTCTCTGTGTGTCAGCCCTGCGATGATCAGGTGACTTGTCCAGGGTGTACCCTGCTTCTCGCCCACAGTCAGCTGGGATAGGCTCCAGCTTGCCTATGACCCTGCACAGGATAAGTGGTAATGGATGGATGACTGATTTTGCCCAATTGTTGAAATCTTGCCTGGTGCATCTTTATCACTGATAAAGACAGAGAAGAAGAGTTTTCTTCCTCTTGAAGGTGGGAATTCACAATCAGTCAGAAACCTGGATAATTGCGAAACCAGATTCTGCCAAATATATGCAACACAAATATTTCCATCCAAAAAGGAAAAAGTTAAAATTTTTTTTTTCTTTCTTGTAGTTGCTATGGAGACAGGAAAGAGTATTTGACAGGGATTGTAGGAACTGGCATTTTGTCAGAGATCCCTGCTGGTGAAGGATCATGTAAGGCAGGGGTCTTCAATCTTATCCACAAAGGGCTAGGGTTCGGTGTTTCTGCATGATTTAATTCTGGTTTAATTCCAGTCAAGCAGGAGGCACACTTGATAATTGACAAGAGACCATGATGAACTGATTAAATAAGTGAAATCAGCCGTGGCTCCGGCTTGTTTGGAATGAAATCCTGGAGTCACACCAGCCCTTTGTGGATACAACTGAAGATCCCTGATGAAATGTGTGAATCGAGCAGTGATTCTGGGATTTTTAAAGCCATGTAGTGTGCCCTAGGCATTCGTAATGTCTTAAACAACAACAACAAAAAACTTTGACTCGACTGATTAGATTTACGCTGTGTGAGAGGTCACAGAGTGCAGTATGCGCATCTGTGTGCTTGGTCCACAGAGAACAGTAAAAGTGTATTTGGCACTGTTGCATTATAATAACATCCTCATATTGTGTGAAGTCACACACACACACACACACACACACACACACACACACACACACACACACACACACACTTGTCTCACTATCCTTATGAGGAACTTCCACTGACACAATTATTATTGCAGTTAATTAATGCTGTGCCTGCACCTAAACTTAACCTTAACCTCAGTAATGATAAAGAAATATTTTGGCTCTTTTTTTTTTTTCAATTTTACTATCCTTGTGGGAACATTTGGTCCTCAGTTGTATATAAACACACACACACACACACACACACACACACACACACACACACTTTCTTTTTCTACAGTTGACCGAGTGTGAAAAGTGGATTATTTCTCAAAAAATATGCAGAGTCCTTCTTCTGAACATTTCTGAACGCGCAATTACATCTCATCTCATCTCATCTCATCTCATTATCTCTAGCCGCTTTATCCTGTTCTACAGGGTCGCAGGCAAGCTGGAGCCTATCCCAGCTGACTACGGGCGAAAGGCGGGGTACACCCTGGACAAGTCGCCAGGTCATCACAGGGCCGACACATAGACACAGACAACCATTCACACTCACATTCACACCTACGCTCAATTTAGAGTCACCAGTTAACCTAACCTGCATGTCTTTGGACTGTGGGGGAAACCGGAGCACCCGGAGGAAACCCACGCAGACACGGGGAGAACATGCAAACTCCGCACAGAAAGGCCCTCGCCGGCCACGGGACTCGAACCCGGACCTTCTTGCTGTGAGGCGACAGCGCTAACCACTACACCACCGTGCCGCCGCGCAATTACATACTAATTATAAATTGTATCATTGTGTTAATAAAGTACATCACTACCATTCAGGTCTAGTCCAAATTATTCTGAGTACGAGTAACTTTTTGCGTCAGTAATTGCAAATAAACTGCTCAGTAATACATTTAGTGGTCGTTTCCTTTCTTGA
Source organism: Neoarius graeffei (assembly GCF_027579695.1). NCBI lineage: Eukaryota > Metazoa > Chordata > Actinopteri > Siluriformes > Ariidae > Neoarius > Neoarius graeffei. The sequence goes on from NC_083588.1 coordinate 12,309,110, forward strand.
TCCTCTAATTGCAATCTGGCTCAAAAATCTGAGGACAATAGAATTTTTCCATATCATTTGATTTCATATGCATTTCCTGATGTTTAATTTTATTCTGAATAATATTCTGAAAATAAACAGTTATTGGTAAGCATGTAACGATTCACCCAATTCACAATTTGATTTGATTCACGATATTGGGTTCATGATTTGATTTTCCAGCTATATTTTTGAACAAAATATTAAACCTAAATGAAGGAAACTTTCCATCCATCCATCCATCCATCCATCCATCCATCCATCCATCCATCCATCGATTATCTGTAACCGCTTATCCTGTGCAGGGTTGCAGGCAAGCTGGAGCCTATCCCAGCTGACAATGGGCGAGAGGCGGGGTCCACCCTGGACGAGTCGCCAGATCATCACAGGGCTGACACATAGAGACAAACAACCATTCACACTCACATTCACACCTACGGTCAATTTAGAGTCACCAGTTAACCTAACCTGCATGTCTTTGGACTGTGGGGGAAACCGGAGCACCCGGAGGAAACCCATGCGGACACGGGGAGAACATGCAAACTCCACACAGAAAGGTCCCCGTTGGCCACTCGGCTCGAACCCAGAACCTTCTTGCTGTGAGGTGATAATACTAACCACTACACCACCGTGCTGCCCATTGAAGGAAATTTTATTCTTGGAAAATGTAACATTTATTTTACTATTCTTTATCAACTTAAATATGCCTTTTGATTAATAAAAAAAAACACCATTTGTTTCATTTTCTTAATAATCAACAATAATGATTTACCTACATTTGTAAATGCTGGAGTAAAATAGAATAGACTATGAACTGAGAAGCGGGTGGACTGTTTGTCATGCCTCTCCTGCAAGACAAAATCCGGCAAGGTTGAACCTGCCTGGGGTCCATAGAGACCCCTGCCGGCATGAGCTCTTGGGCTCACAGGGGCACGCAAGCTACTACACTGCTGCAAGGTCACAGTCCAAGTAGTAGTAATAACAAATCAGCATTTTCTTAATAAACTTTTTTGAACATTTGTACTACCTCCATTTGCTTCTCTTTTCTTTCGCTTACCACAGTCTGTCAAGAGAGAGCCCGGGTTTCTTGTTAAATCTATTTGTATCATCAATCACACAACAGTGCTTTCCCATTTTAGATTTTTTTTTGTGTGTGTGTGTTTTCATGGCATTCAAGCTGTATTACTTCCACTTTGAGTGCATTCCCACTATTGTACATTATTGTGCCCTCAGCTTTCCAAAAAACTCAATTACAGCTCAGAAAACCTAAGAGATTGCACAGCTGAAAAACAATCCTCATTCATTTTTTATTTCATCGAATTGCTTCAATTTGTCCTAAATTTGTATCACGATTTATTGTTGCACAATATATCATTACATACCTAGCTATACATATTATGTACATCTTTATTATTTATACCATGAAAAAAGGATATTAAAAATCTAAACTAAACATGATCTTCTGAACAGACACAATCCAATATCCTTACTGGCTTGCATGTAGGAGACAGAATTGTATCCAGAATTAATATTGAGGCTCAATATCGGTAAACCTAAGCAGCTAGTGGTGGATTAGCAAAGGAACCAAAGCCCCCTGTTCCTATTTTCATTCAGAGAGAGGAAGTGGAGAGGGTGGATTCCTACAAGACCCTGGGGTGCAGGTCAACAATAAACCGGATTGGACACACAACACTGATGCCCTCGACAGGAAAGGACAGAGCAAGCTGTTCTTCCTGAGGAGGCTGAGGTCGTTCAGTGTGTGCATCAAACTCCTGAAGGCATTCTACCAGTCTGTGGTCGCCAGCGACCTCTTCTTTTCCATGGTATGCTGGGGTGGTGGCATCAGTACTGGACAGGCCAAAAAACCTCACGAAGCTGGTAAGGAAAGCCAGTTCTGTGGTGGGTCTGGAACTGGACAGTCTGGAGTCATTGGGTGAAAGGAGGATGAGGGGAAAAAAAAATTGGAGCCATCCTGAACAATCGCTTTCACCCACTTCATGAGGAACTGTGGCAGCTGGGCAGCTCATTGAGTCACTGGTTTATTCCACCCAAGAGCAAGACAGAGTGCTTCAGACGTTCATTTGTGCCTGCTGCCATCAGACTGTTTAACAAGAGTGGATAACATCAACTGTCGTCATGCTGACTAGTGCCTCCTTCAACACACACACACCCACACACTGGACTCATGTGGAACATTGCACAGCGCACATATGGACATGTGAACAGTCGAAAGTTGCACTTGGAAGATGGCTCTGGAAACTTCCAGTAATACATTTACCGTATGGCTGAGGACTACAGTTGACTTGCAAACTTTAGGACTGCAGTTGTCATGAACAGTTTTGCACTCGAGTTTCCATCAATGAAGAGTTACAACATCAACGAAACTGACTTCATGTCAAAACTGTTAATGTTATAGTCATGCTGTCTGTTGTTGCCCAAATGAGGATGGGTTCCCTTTTGAGTCTGGTTCCTCTCGAGGTTTCTTCCTCCAACAATGAACAATTTACAACTTCAGCAAAACAGACTTCATGTTAAAACTATAATGAATTTCCTGGTTTCACAGTTATGCTTTGTGACTATATAGGACACAGTTATAGAAGCGAGTTATTTATAATCACACTGTCTGTTATCACCCAGATGAGGATGGGTTCCCTTTTGAGTCTGATTCCTCTTGAGGTTTCTTCCTCCTGTCGTCTGAGGGAGTTTTTCCTTGTCACCATTGCTACAGGCTTGTTCACTGGGCATAGATTTGGGATAAAATTAGCTCATGTTTAAAGTCTTTAATTTTCTGTAAAGCTGCTTTGCGACAATGTCTATTGTTAAAAGCACTATACATGTAAACTTGACTTGACATACGTATATATTCTGTATATTTTGTCTTTTTCCCCTGATTGCCATCGTATTATTATTATTATTATTATTATTATTATTATTATTATTAATTTTACATGCACTATCTTACCGTATCACCTTATATATACACATGTTATCACCATCCATCCATTATCTGTCACCGCTTATCCTGTGCAGGGTCGCGGGCAAGCTGGAGCCTATCCCAGCTGACTACGGGCGAGAGGCGGGGTACACCCTGGACAAGTCACCAGATCATCACAGGGCTGACACATAGAGACAAACAACCATTCACACTCACATTCACACCTACGGTCAATTTAGAACAACCCGTGAGCCTAACCTGCATGTCTTTGGATTGTGAGGGAAACCGGAGGAAACCCATGCAGACACGGGGAGAACATGCAAACTCCAGACAGAAAGGCCCCCGTTGGCCACAAGGCTTAAACCCAGAACCTTCTTGCTGTGAGGCGATAGTGCTAACCACTACACCACCATGCCGCCCCTTATTTAATTCTATTTATTATATTATATTTTATTCTATTCTTTCTTTTACTTTACATCTATTTATATTTACTCTGTACTTGATCCCATGGGGATCAATAAAGGTCTTCATATTATGTTGTTGTTCGCTTTTCCCTGTCTGTAGAATTTGTACTTTTTTATGTGGCTCTGCGTGACATTAGATTTAAGAAAACTAAACCAATTCCCCTCAATTTTATGTCTCTCTCTCTTTCCCTCTTCATCTTTTGCTCTCGCTCTGTTTCCCTCTCTGAGTGTGAGGAAGTTGATGGTGATTGCGTAAATATTATTCAGCATGCCTACTGTGGTTCAGACTTTGACTCATAATAAATAAACCGAGTGTGAAAATGGGTGGAAAGTTCACCATTGTTTTATTGTAGCACCCCTGAGCATGGAAAGTCACCCCTCACACACACCACAACCACCAGTTTTTCAGTCCAACACACTAATGCCCCTTTTCCACCAAAGCAGTTCCAGGGCTGGTTCGGGGCTAGTGCTTAGTTTGGAACCGGGTTTTCTGTTTCCACTGACAAGGAACTGGCTCTGGGGCCAGAAAAACCGGTTCCAGGCTAGCACCAACTCTCTGCTGGGCCAGAGGAAAGAACCGCTTACGTCAGCGGGGGGGCGGAGTTGTTAAGACCAACAACAATAACAAGACTGCGAAAGGTCGCCATTTTTAAGCGACGAGAAGCAGCAGCTGTACAAACGCGAAGTCAGCCATTATTATTGTTGTTGTTGTTGCTGCTTCTTCTTCTCCGTGTTGTTTTTGCTTCAATATTCGCGACAAGGTTTATGCAAACGTAGCGACGTAACTGACGTATACAGCAACGTAATGACGTATACAGCGACGTAACTGACGTATACAGCGACGTAATGACGTGTCTTCCCTTAGCACCGCGAGCTATGGAAAAGCAAACTGGTTCTCAGATGGCTCGCAAGTTGAACGAGTTGTGAATCAGCACCAGCACTGGCCCCGAACCAGCCCTGGAACTGATTTGGTGGAAAAGGGGTATCAGTGTGTGCTTTCTGTGTGTTTCGTCTCCTTACTGGCTGTTCATGTCTGTGTTAGCCATGTCATAGATTGGAAACCTACCCAAGGTGTACCCCACCTCTCGCCCACAGTCAGCTGCGATTGGCTCCAGCTTCAGCCATGACCCTTATAGATAAGCGCTATAGATAATGGATGGATGGATGGATGGATGGATGGATGGATGGATGGATGGATGGTCTCCTGGTGACATTTGTATGAGATACCAAGAAACTATGCATCATTGCATAATTATTGGAAGAGTTTCATTAAGGCACATTTGAAACACTCAATTAAAAAAAAAAAGCTTCAGTGGAAAGTGAATGAGTGATTGATAACACAAGGCTTTCCATCATCATTCTTGGCCTGAGCACTTCAAAGTAAAGTCTAATGAGCCAGACTCAGTAGAAGTGTGAGAAACAATATACATCGGGTATTCATTAAAATTCATTCCAAAATCTAGAACAAACAAAGATCATGCACAGTACAGTACCACTCTTCAAACCACATGGCAATCCAAAGAGCAGCCAAGCGGGGAGTAATTTACTTGGCGCGCAGACTGTGTTAGATATGGCAGCGGCCCAGTCGAGAGCTCTTCCAATGAAAAGTAAAAAGACCAGTGAAATCTTGTTGACATCTTGAGGGTAAACAGAGAGAGAGCGAGAGAAATAGATAAGGCATTGCATGAGGAAACATTTGCATTTTCCTGCTCTACCATCATGTTTAATCAGGTAGCACTACTACTCTGGGTTTTGATGTACTGACTTGGCATTTTGTATGATGGAATCTAGCATGATGGCCTTGGAACCGGACCTCTGTGGTGAGGATCCATTTGCATTCTCAAAATGCAAAATCCAAACAGGGAAAGGTTACTTAAAATTTAAAAAGACACTAGTCTTCAGCAATCCAAAGAGTGATCAAACTCATCTCATCTCATCTCATTATCTCTAGCCGCTTTATCCTGTTCTATAGGGTCGCAGGCAAGCTGGAGCCTATCCCAGCTGACTACGGGCGAAAGGCGGGGTACACCCTGGACAAGTCGCCAGGTCATCACAGGGCTGACACATAGACACAGACAACCATTCACATTCACACCTACGGTCAATTTAGAGTCACCACTTAACCTAACCTGCATGTCTTTGGACTGTGGGGGACACCGGAGCACCCGGAGGAAACCCACGCGGACACGGGGAGAACATGCAAACTCCACACAGAAAGGCCCTCGCCGGCCACAGGGCTCGAACCCGGACCCTCTTGCTGTGAGGCGACAGCACTAACCACTACACCACCGTGCCGCCCGTGATCAAACTGGAAATCGCAAATGATCATGAACAACAAGGAACTTGGATAACTGTGAAACTCCAGAAGGCATTGGCAAGCCTTCGTAATGACGATTGGAAAATCGTGTCCTTATATAAACCAGAACAGAAAGCAAACAGGTAATGAAAAACTGAATTCAATCTGTGGAGACTCTGGAGCGGGCGGCACGGTGGTGTAGTGGTTAGCACTGTCGCCTCACAGCAAGAAGGTCTTGGCTTCATGCCCAGCACTGGTTTCCCCCACAGTCCAAACTCCACACAGAAAGGTGAGGGCCTTGCTGTGTGGAGTTTGCATGTTCTCCCCGTGTCTGCGTGGGTTTCTCCAGGTGCTCCGTTTTCCCCCCACAGTCCAAGGACATGCAGGTTAGGTTAACTGGTGGCTCTAAATTGACCGTAGGTGTGAATGTGAATGGTTGTTTGTCTCTGTGTCAGCCCTGCGATGACCTGGTGACTTGTCCAGGGTGTACCCCGCCTCTTGCCTATAGTCAGCTGGGAAAGGCTCCAGCTTGCCTGCGACCCTGTAGAACAGGATAAGCGACTACAGATGATGGATGGATGGAGACTCTGGAGGGGTACTGCCCTTGGCTGTTGTGAGGCAAAGTTATGCCAAGTCCAACAACTACATTTGCAGCCACCTCCCTCTCTTTCTTCCTTGTTTGGAATATTTTTTTTTCTGCCACAGGTGGTATGGTGGGTCCAGTTCCAGGGTCCCAGTTTAATGCATTGTGGGAACGAGTTGTGGGTGTGTCCCCGCCTCACACTCAGTGTTCCCAGGCTAGACACTGTCACACTGGTGCTGAACTATGTGATGTCAAACAAGCTTATTTTGGCAATCAGAAGAAATACCATTGTGGTTGGTATTTAACAAGACTTGCACACCATGTCTCCGAGTGTCAAACGTACACATGACTGGGCCCATTCAGATCTCACCAACTGCATGTGATTGGCTGACGCTCTTTTATGATATCATCTCATTTCTCTGCTTTACAGTTTCATAGTTCCGACTCCAAATGTGCCTGGAACAGGTGTGCTACAGATCATGTCATATTGTTATCTGATGTGTTCATGGTAGTTTATGGCAAAGAGATAAGCTTCAACATAAATCAAATAGTTCATCATTCAGTCACACAGATAAGAAAAGAGTGAAAGAAAAACAAAGGTCAAACTGAGAAACACGGTGGGAAATCAGAGTAAGAGTAAGAGGGGGAGAAGTAGGACATTTCTCCACATTTATTCTCAAGCAGTTGAGCTGATATTGTACTTAGCACCATATGTCCGAGACATGTTTATTTACTGTCACCTGATAGTTATAATCACTTTCCGGAAGATAAATATGAACTTGCAAGGTTTTTTTTTGTTGTTGTTGCTGAGCACAATTAAACTACTGTTTACAGAATACCATAGCTAGTTAGCAAGCTACCTAATGCTCACTAAAAAGTAAGTAACTATCAAAAGTTTTATTTGATAATGTTGAACACAATATTGATGTCTTTGATGTTTTGAGGAAAAACTTAAGAGAAAATGGAGAAGAAGGGTTCATTAGACGGCAATCTTTCATGAAGAGCAAGGCGCCTAAAAATAAGTCAAATTTTTAAAAAGAAGTGAATTTAAAAAAAAAGTCAAATTGAATGAAAAAAGAGGTCAACTTTAAATAAGAGTCAACTTTGTAGGAAGTCAACATTAAAAAAGTAAGTCCACTTTACATCGTCAACATTGAATATGAGTCAGCTTTGAATAAAAGAGTCTATTTTAAATGAGTCAGCTTTTAATAAAATGATCCATCTATCCATCCATCATCTGTAGCCGCTTATCCTGTCCTATAGGGTCGCAGGCAAGCTGGAGCCCATCTCAGCTGACTACGGGCGAAAGGCGGGGTACACCCTGGACAAGTCGCCAGGTCATCGCAGGGCTGACACATAGACACAGACAACCATTCACACCTACAGTCAATTTCAAGCCACCAATTAACCTAACCTGCATGTCTTTGGACTGTGGGGGAAACCGGAGCACCCGGAGGAAACCCACGCAGACACAGAGAGAACATGCAAACTCCACACAGAAAGGCCCTCGTCGGCCACTGAGCTCGAACCCAGGACCTTCTTGCTGTGAGGCGACAGTGCTAACCACTACACCACCGTGCCACCCTTAATAAAATGAGTCAACTTAAAAAAAGAAGTCGACTTTAAATAAGTCAGCATTAGTCAACTATTACTAAAGTGTGTCAACTTCAAAAAGAAGTCGACTTTCAATCAGGCAGCATTCATCAACTTTTACTAAAGTGAGTCAACTTCAAAAAGAAGTCAAGTTGAAATAAAAAATAAGTCAACTTTAAAATATGTCAACTTTGAATAGTCAAATTTTATAAAAATGATTCAACTTTAAATGAAAGAAATTAACTTTAAATAAAAGAAGTCAACTTTAAATAGTCAAATGTAATAAAAAAGAGTTGAATTTAAATAAGTCAACTTTTAATTATTCAACTTTGAAACAGGAAATCAACTTTAAATCAAAGAAGTCAACGTGATAGTCAACTTTTTTTTAATAAAATGAGTCAACTTTAAAAAAGAAGTTAACTTGACTGAATCAAATTCATTAGCTTCGAATTCAAATCCAGCTTGAAAAGTCATAAATCTAAAGAACGAAGTTTCAACTGAAAAAAAAATAGAAGTCAACTTTGAAAAAAATCAAATCAACTTTAAATGGAAAGTTTATACAAAGAAAAATAAAATCATATACTCATACAGTTATGAGGAAAGAGAATATTTCCAAGTCCCTGGTTTAAGGCTTTGTCATTTGAACTCCAAACTGTTATTACTTAAATATAAATTTATTTTCAGCAGAAAGCTGTGACCTCAAACATGTGGGTCATAACTGGTGTTATTAGTAGAGCAGGTGTTGTGATGCAGGGTATTTCCTGTGTACAGAGCTATACAAAGTAATGACCCAGGATTTATGGCCCATTGTGTGTGTGTGTGTGTGTGTGTGTGTGTGTGTGTGTGTGTGTGTGTGTGTGTGTGTGTGTGTTAACGAGTTTTCTTTTCTTATGAGAACAACATTCATCAGACATCCTGCTGTGTTCCAGTCTGAGTATAGAAAGAAGAGTATAGAAGATGATCAGGACAGATCACACACACACACACACACACACACACACACACACACACACACACACACACACACACTTTGCTTTATCGAGAAATGGGCAAGGCGTATAAATGACAGGAAGGAAGGAGTCGGAAGGGTGGTAGCACGAGAGAGAGAGAGAGAGAGAGAGAGAGAGAGAAAGTGTGAGTGAGTATAGTAGAAAATCAGTATTTCTGAGCTCTTTTAATTCATGAAATTTACTGTACAACTTTTTCACACAAAAAAAAAAACCCCTGAGAAAAGCAGTTTGTCCAACTAAACTCAAATTTAGGCCGTGGTGAAACAAAGAACAATTTATGAATCAAATGATTAATATATTTTAAAAAGGGATTCGTGTGAAGATAAAATTTATGACAACAAACTTAAGAATTTATTAGTGAAAAGGATATTGATCTATGAATGGACACACACAGTAGGGATTTCGCTGATTATTTCGCCGATATATTGTTCAGGTTGACCAGATAAGGAAGAAGACTTTTACTTTCATACTTAACAAGCACCAGTATGAAACTTGCTGGACAAAAAATTATTTGAAAAGGAGGCACAGTATTTGTTTTTTCGTCACAGGTTTGCTTCAGTAGCCCAACCTGACTTCACTGACTTACTTAACTCCCAAATAAAAACATATTCATAGACCATATCATATAAAAACTACCCTGAAATTCACAAAAGACCATCCACTTGCTGGGGATATATATATATACTATCCACATTCACCAGATATGAGCAATCACACACTCTGATCGGCTACTCTACGACTAGGATATCAGCTCATATACCATGAGTAGAGAAAAACAAAATGGCGGAGTGTGTTTCTGAACCAACCAAGGATGAAATAAAAACTTGAAAACAAAACCCCCAAAAATAGAAAATAAAAGCAACAAAATATGGAAGAAAAGTATTCGATGGTAATAACATATCTTTTTTTTTTCATTTTTCAAGAATTATTTTGATGGCATTTTTTCACAAATTGCTCCCGTCATTTCGCCGGTTTGTTTACATTCTAAGCGGAAATGATTTTGTTGGACATTTTATAGAAAGTTTTTATTTCTCGAATTTACAAAAAATAAAAATAAAAAATGCTCTGTTTCTCAAAATCCAGTGAATGTGGATAGAATAAAACAAATATATATTACAGCAATAAAAACAATCACTACATATATAATTAATGAGTACATTTTTGTACATTTTTTTAATGAACATTCCCCAATGATGTTGAATGTAGTGATGATGATTAGAATTAAATCATGCTTAAAGGACCCCAACAGCACTCCACCCAGCTTCATAGTAGATCATGAAAACATAGCCACTAAAAATTCCTGATCTTCCTGGAAGGCAACAAATCCAAACAACTCAAGAAAATCTGATAGTATCGGTGGCAATTGTCGTCAACTATCACCAACCATTTCCTGATATGGGAAAAACATTGTTTTGAAAGAAGGTTCTCGAGCATATTTGGTTACATTAGATAGAAAGCTTGCCAGACATTTCCAGAGTGTCTACCTGAGACCATTTATGAACATGAGTGAAGCAGATCAGGTTCGAAAACTGTACAAGTTCAAGAGTCTCCGGGGGGGGGATTCCAATCTAGGCCCACACTTCCAGGTTACATCTGAATAGAGATATACAGTGGTGCTTAAACATTTGTGAACCCTTTAGAATTTTCTATATTTCTGCATAAATATGACCTAAAACATCATCAGATTTTCACACAAGTCCTAAAAGTAGATAAAGAGAACCCAGTTAAACAAATGAGACAAAAATATTATACTTGGTCATTTATTTATTGAGGAAAATGATCCAATATTACACATTTGTAGGTGGCAAAAGTATGTGAACCTTTGCTTTCGGTATCTGGTGTGACCCCCTCATGCAGTAATAACTGCAACTAAATGTTTCCGGTAACTGTTGATCAGTCCTGCACACCGGCTTGGAGGAATTTTAGCCCGTTCCTCCATACAGAACAGCTTCAACTCTGGGATGTTGGTGGGTTTCTTCACATGAACTGCTCGTTTCAGGTCCTTCCACAACATTTCCATTGGATTAAGGTCAGGACTTTGACTTGGCCATTCCAAAACATTAACTTTATTCTTCTTTAACCATTCTTTTTGTAGAATGACTTGTGTGCTTAGGGTCGTTGTCTTGCTGCATGACCCACCTTCTCTTGAGATTCGGTTCATGGACAGATGTCCTGACATTTTCCTTTAAAATTCGCTGGTTTTATTCAGAATTCATTGTTCCATCAATGACGGCAAGCCGTCCTGGCCCAGATGCAGCAAAACAGGCCTAAACCATGATCCTACCACCACCATGTTTCACAGATGGGATAAGGTTCTTATGCTGGAATGCAGTGTTTTCCTTTCTCCAAACATAATGCTTCTCATTTAAACCAAAAAGTTCTATTTTGGTCTCATCTGTCCACAAAATGTTTTTCCAATAGCCTTCTGGCTTGTCCACGTGATCTTTAGCAAACTACATATGAGTGGCGATGTTCTTTTTGGAGGGCAGTGGCTTTCTCCTCGCAACCCTGCCAATGCACACCATTGTTGTTCAGTGTTCTCCTGATGGTGGACTCATGAACGTTAACATTAGCCAATGTGAGAGAGGCCTTCAGCTGCTTAGAAGTTACCCTGGGGTCCTTTGTGACCTCGCCAACTATTACATGCCTTGCTCTTGGAGTGATCTTTGTTGGTCGACCACTCCTGGGGAGGGTAACAATGGTCTTGAATTTCCTCCATTTGTACACAATCTGTCTGACTGTGGATTGGTGGAGTCCAAACTCTTTAGAGATGGTTTTGTAACCTTTTCCAGCCTGACGGGCACCAACAATGCGTTTTCTGAGGTCCTCAGAAATCTCCTTTGTTCGTGCCATGATACACTTCCACAAACATGTGTTCTGAAGATCAGACTTTGATAGATCCCTGTTCTTTAAATAAAACAGGGTGCCCACTCACACCTGATTGTCATCCCATTGATTGAAAACACCTGACTCGAATTTCACCTTCAAATTAACTGCTAATCATAGAGGTTCACATACTTTTGCCACTCACAGATATGGATCATTTTCCTCAATAAATAAATGACCAAGTATAATATTTTTGTCTCATTTGTTTAACTGGGTTCTCTTTATCTACTTTTCGGACTTGTGTGAAAATCTGATGATGTTTTAGGTCATATTTATGCAGGAATATAGAAAATTCTAAAGGGTTCATAAACTTTCAAGCACCACTGTAGATCATATTTTGAGCACTAAAGACTGAGATACAGATCGTGGCACAACTGAACGAAAGAGGTGTGTTTCTCAAACCTCTTCCTCAGGTCCTAGCTCTTTGTTAAATTTCACCAACACATCTGCTGATGCAAACCAGGTGTGCAAATACATGGGTGTATTGATGGGTAGTTGCAAATGCCAGGATTCATTGAAAAAGGCAGATGGATTTGTTTTGACATGTAAATGTCAACTGAATACCTGAAGATCATTTCCATAAGAGACAGAAAGAAATGCAGCTCAGCTCAGCTCAGTGGAGTCCACCAAAATCAACAATGACCATGAAAAGACATCTGATGAAAAATTGTCTCAGTGGTTTCGCGTTAATGAACCATAAAGTTGAACCAGAAAGGCATAGCATAAAAAATTAGTGAGAAATATTATGTGACAATGCTTTATAAAAAAAAAAAGTGGTTCCGAGAGTTACATTTACTGTATAAGCAAGGTGCTTTTGTTCCAAAGTGACTTACAACAAGAAGACAATCATCTCTATCCTCCACCCTATATATCAACTATTTACCAAGTTTCAAGATATAATTTGTCACATTTTTCATGTTGTGCTGCAGGAAACCAACCCTACCGTACCTCTTTACACTGACCTCAGCAGCCCATGGTATAAACCCACTGGACCTTTGGTCCAGGTGAGCTAAAAATTAAAAATTTCTCACATTTCTTAGTACCAAAAGGCACATATATATGACCTAATCAACACATATACCAACTTTCAAAACTATATCACTCATAGTTTTCAAGTTCTGCTCCAGAAACAAAACCTACTCCTAAGACTAACCTGAGAGAGTCTGAAATTGTTTCCATGGAAACATCTCATCTCATTATCTGTAGCCGCTTTATCCTGTTCTACAGGGTCGCAGGCAAGCTGGAGCCTATCCCAGCTGACTACGGACGAAAGTCGGGGTACACCCTGGACAAGTCGCCAGGTCATCGCAGGGCTGACACATAGAGACACACAACCATTCACACATCTTCACATTTATACCTACAGTCAATTTAGAGTCACCAGTTAACCTAACCTGCATGTCTTTGGACTGTGGGGGAAACCGGAGCACCCGGAGGAAACCCACACGGACACAGGGAAAACATGCAAACTCCGCACAGAAAGGCCTTCGCCAGCCACGGGGCTCGAACCCGGACCTTCTTGCTGTGAGGCGACAGCGCTAACCACTACACCACCGTGCCGCCCCATGGAAACATGAAAAATTTAAATTTCTCAAATTTCTTAGCATGAAAAGGCACATCTACATCACCTTGTTAACATATATACCAAGTTTCAAATCCGTATCATGAATAGTTTTGGATATATGCTCCAGAAACGAACATTGCTCTTAGAAACTAAGTCAAAATCTAATTTTCTGTAAAAATTTGAAAAATACTCTTTTTTTTTTTCAAAAATACAAAATAGCAAAATGCACCAGTTCACATGTTGCTTGATAGGGATACAAAGTTTCATCAAGATACCTTCAGTAGTTTCAAAGATATGGCCTGAAAAGGAAAACATGACCGGACGGACAGAACCCGTTTCTATATCCCCCACCAAACTTCGTTTGGGCGGGGGATAATTACAGAGAGGATGCAGTGCATGCAGTTGAGTGTTAAGTGCCTTAAAGCTCCCAAAACAATGTTGGAATGTAACCTCGCATTGTAGTGATCCACCGCGAGAGGTGTGACGATTCAGTTTTTTCACAATTCGATTCAAATCACGATTTTGACCTTCCAATTCGATTCAGTTCCATTTGAATCACGATTTGCATTTTTTGGCCTCTATTTTATAACTGATGCAAATCACTGTCAATATTCTGTTCACTGTCAGCCTAGAAATGTTGAGCAATAAAAAACAAACAAGTAGTGTTGCCTTCGTAGTCTTTGTTCAGACTCCAGTCGCTCTCGGACTTCCACGCGGAAATGATTTCTGCTTCTTAAACATGTCCGTGTTAGGACTAGGACTGTTTTGGCCTCTAGAGGCCGCTGTTATTTCCTTTTCATGTCGTGTTCATTTTGGCCTCTAGAGGCCGCCACTGTTCCTGTGTTTTGAGTTTGTGTTAATTGCCTAATTATCTTCACCTGTGTCCTTAATTAGTTTGTCTATTTATACCCCTGAGTTCAGTCCTCTTGTCACGGAGTCTTTGTGCTGTTATGTTTATCTCCAGTTTCCTTTGTACTGTGTTTTTTGATCTTCTTAGCTTTTGTATTTTTGCACTTTGCTTTTCTTTTGGATTATACTCTTTGTTTTTTTTTGTCTTTTGTTTTGCCCTGTATATAGTGTATATAGTTTAAATAAACCTTTTGATTCTTTTTCTACTTCCGCCTCACGCCTCTGCATTTGAGTCATCCCCCTGGTGGCCTAGTGGGGGTTTGCTGGATTATCACACCAACGAACCAGGTTCGAATCCCAGCAAAACCCTAACAGAAAGACTCCGTCATGACCGACTCAGCAGAGGCTGCTTCAACTGTCTACCCGGCCAACCTTCAGGGAATTATGGCAGCTTTGACACGCTTCGGAGCGACCATGGACGCTCATGGACGTACGCTCACCAGCCAACATGAGGCCCTTGCTCGCCACGAGGAACTGCTTCAGCAAATTGGGAAAACCCTGGCACAGCTGACATCTCTGCCTGCATCTCCTGCTCCTGATCCAGTTCCTGCTCCTGATCCAGCTCCCACTCCTGCTCCAGTGCCTCCTGCCATGCTGCCTTCTTCACCTCGCGAACCCAGCCTTCCTGCACCACAGAGGTATGACGGCAAGCACAGTGAGTGCCGAGAGTTCCTTACCCAGTGTCAACTCACCTTTGAGCTTCAGCCTACCACCTACACTACGGATCGCCGCAAGATTGCCTTTGTGATCACCTTATTAGCTGGTAAGGCGCGAGCCTGGGCTACTGCTATCTGGCAAAGACAGGGACCTGAGTGCTTTGATTTCCAGCTGTTTTCTGAAGAGATGCTTCGGGTCTTCGATCAGGCAGACATCAGTACCGACGCAGCCCGAAAGCTCATGTCCATCCGGCAAGGAGGAAGCGTCGCAGATTACGCCATCTCGTTCCGAACACTCGCAGCAGTAAGTGGATGGAACGAGACTGCCCTGGTGTCAGCCTTCCACCATGGTCTGTCTGACCCCATCAAGGACGGTCTGGCCTCTATTGGATGCCCAAGTGACCTCGAAACCCTCATCTCACATGCTATTCGTCTGGACAACAGGATGAGAGAACGCCACCAAGCCTTGAGCCCCCCCAGCCTCCCTACCTCTACCTGGAGACCGTCTACCTCCTTCAGTGACTGTCCAGAACCCATGCAAGTGGGTCGTACTCGCCTCTCCGCATCTGAGAGGGAGCGCAGAAGGAGGGACAAGTGCTGCATCTACTGTGGCAAGCCTGGTCACTTCCGAGCATCATGTCCCGAACTCTTGGGAAAAGGACCGCCCCGTCCAGCCGAGGGAGGGTTGTGACGGGGCCTACCCTCTCTCCCGGACTCCCTGGCCAAGGAATCTACATCCCGGTCTCCATCTCCTGGGGTGAGTCTGTCCACTCTTGTCAAGCTTTGATAGACTCAGGGGCGGCTGGGAACTTTATGGATATTCACTTCGCCCAAAGCATCAATATTCCGACTGCACCTCTTGAAGTCCCACTGTCTGTGTCTGCCCTCGATGGCCAAGCGTTAGGTGATGGAAGAGTCACCCAAGTTACTTCTCCAGTTTTCCTCCAGTCTCAAGGTCACAAGGAAGAAATATCCCTGCACCTGATTCCTTCACCTGAGTTCCCAGTTATTCTAGGCCTTCCTTGGCTTACTCGCCACAACCCTCGCATAGACTGGGTAACAAGCCAGGTTGTGGAATGGGGCCCTGCATGCCATGCCTCTTGTCTGCTCTCTAGCTCTCCTGTGTCTCCTGCCGAGCCCCCTGATCTCACCGAGTTATCTCAAGTTCCCACAGAGTACTGGGATCTCAAGGAGGTATTCAGCAAGAGCAGGGCCGCCGTTCTTCCTCCGCACCGGGCCTACGACTGTGCCATCGACTTGCTCCCTGGGACTACCCCTCCTCGTGGCAGACTGTTTTCACTCTCTCAGCCAGAACGCAAGGCCATGGAGGAATACCTCAAAGATGCCCTGGTCTCTGGGTTTATTCGACCCTCCACTTCACCTGCTGGAGCCGGCTTCTTCTTTGTCGGCAAGAAGGATGGGGGGCTCCGACCATGTATTGATTACAGGGGCCTGAATAAGATCACTGTGCGCAACCGATATCCCCTTCCGCTGATGTCCACAGCTTTCGACCTGCTCCAAGGCGCCACCGTCTTCACCAAGTTGGACCTACGGAACGCATACCACCTCATCCGTATCCGACAGGGAGACGAGTGGAAGACTGCCTTTAACACCCCGTCTGGGCACTACGAATACCAGGTGATGCCCTTCGGACTCACCAACGCACCAGCTGTTTTTCAGGCCCTAATCAACGACGTCTTAAGGGACATGATTAACCTATACGTTTTTGTCTACCTCGACGACATCCTTATCTTTTCCAAGACCGTGCAGGAGCACCGCCACCATGTCCGCCAGGTTCTCCAGAGGCTGCTACAGAACAATCTGTTCGCCAAGGCCCAGAAATGCGAATTTCATGTTCCCGAGGTCTCCTTTCTGGGATTTATTGTACGGACAGGCCAACTCCAAATGGACCCTGCCAAGACCCTGGCCGTCCGGGATTGGCCTACTCCCAAGTCCGTTAAGGAGGTTCAGCGGTTCTTAGGATTCGCTAACTTCTACCGCAAGTTCATCAGGAACTTCAGTTCTGTGGCAGCACCCATGTCAGACCTCACCAAAGGGACAGGTGGATCTTATGGCTGGTCTCCTCAGGCAGAAAAGGCGTTCAAAGACCTCAAGGACCGCTTCTGCACGGCACCCATTCTGGTTCTCCCGGACACCTCCCAACCATTCATCGTGGAGGTGGACGCCTCGGACAGTGGTGTCGGCGCGGTGCTCTCTCAACGTTCGGAAGGAAAGCTGCACCCCTGCGCTTACTTCTCCCACCGCCTGAGTCCTGCTGAGTCCCGGTACGATGTGGGGGATCGAGAACTGCTAGCAGTCAAACTGGCCCTTGAGGAGTGGAGGCACTGGCTGGAGGGAGCACAACATCCATTCCTGGTTTGGACTGACCACAAGAACCTGGAGTACCTCCAGCAAGCCAAGAGACATAACCCTCGACAGGCTAGGTGGGCCCTGTTTTTCAGTCGGTTTGACTTCACCCTCTCATACCGCCCCGGCTCCAAGAACACCAAACCTGACGCACTGTCCAGGCTGTTCTCTGCCACTAACAGGGAGAATGAAGTCGGGCCTATTATCCCTGTGTCCCGGATTGTGGCCCCTGTCCGCTGGGGTATTGAGGAGGCTGTCCGACGAGCCCAACGCCAGGACCCCGGTCCTGGGACGGGGCCACCAGGCCTCTTGTACGTCCCACATCAAGCCCGGGCCAAGGTTCTCCAGTGGGGTCACTCTTCCCCTCTCACCGCCCACCCGGGAGCTCGGAGGACCCTGGACTTCCTGAAAAGACGCTTCTGGTGGCCTAACATGGAAAAGGAAGTAAGGTCATTTGTCCTGTCCTGTGAGGTTTGCACCAGAACCAAGAACCCACGACAGCGTCCCCAGGGTCTCCTGCATCCTCTGACCATTCCCCGGCGTCCCTGGTCCCACGTGGCAGTCGACTTTATCACGGGTCTCCCTGAGTCACAAGGTAACACGGTCATTTTGGTCTTAGTTGACAGATTCTCCAAGGCCTGCCGCTTCATACCACTGTGCAAACTCCCCTCTGCTCTTGAAACTGCGAAACTTTTGTTTAATCATGTCTTCCGAGTCTTTGGTCTTCCACAGGACATCGTCTCAGACCGAGGGCCCCAGTTCTCCTCCCGAGTGTGGCACGGGTTCTGCAAGGTCATCGGAGCCACTGCCAGCCTCTCCTCTGGGTTTCACCCACAGTCCAATGGTCAGACGGAGAGGCTCAACCAGGACCTGGAAACCACCCTGCGAGGCCTGGCTATGGATAACCCGACATCGTGGAGCACCTGGCTGCCATGGGCGGAGTACGCCCACAACACCCTGCAGTCATCGGCCACCAAGCTGTCGCCATTCCAGTGCCAATTCGGGTTCCAGCCACCTCTGTTCCCGGACCAGGAGGAGGACGTGGGGGTGCCCTCGGTCAACCAATATGTGAGACGGTGTCGCAAGACCTGGAGCAAGGTCAGGAAGACCCTCATACAGACCTCCAGAACCAACCAGACTCAGGCCAACCGCCATAGAAGACCTGCACACGCTTTCCGCCCTGGGCAGCGTGTTTGGCTGTCCACTAAGGACCTTCCACTGCGGGTGGAGAACCGCAAGCTTGCTCCTCGCTACATTGGCCCCTTCAAGGTGGTGCGCAGGGTGAACCCTGTCTCCTACCGGCTCCAGTTGCCCCGGACTCTGAGGATCAACCCCACTTTCCATGTTTCCCTGTTACGGCCCGTACTGACGTCTACGTATGCCCCTGCCCCTAGGAACCCCCCACCCCCCCGCATCTTCCAGGGGCAGACTGTGTTCACTGTGAATCGCCTGCTTGACTCCCGCCGGGTCCGCGGCGGGTTGCAATATCTGGTGGACTGGGAGGGCTATGGTCCTGAGGAGCGCTGCTGGGTTCCTGCTCGGGATGTCCTTGATAAAGAACTATGTCGGGACTTCCATTCGGCCCATCCGGATCGCCCTGGGAACGTCAGGAGACGCTCCTAGAGGGGGGGGTCCTGTTAGGACTAGGACTGTTTTGGCCTCTAGAGGCCGCTGTTATTTCCTTTTCATGTCGTGTTCATTTTGGCCTCTAGAGGCCGCCACTGTTCCTGTGTTTTGAGTTTGTGTTAATTGCCTAATTATCTTCACCTGTGTCCTTAATTAGTTTGTCTATTTATACCCCTGAGTTCAGTCCTCTTGTCACGGAGTCTTTGTGCTGTTATGTTTATCTCCAGTTTCCTTTGTACTGTGTTTTTTGATCTTCTTAGCTTTTGTATTTTTGCACTTTGCTTTTCTTTTGGATTATACTCTTTGTTTTTTTTTTTGTCTTTTGTTTTGCCCTGTATATAGTGTATATAGTTTAAATAAACCTTTTGATTCTTTTTCTACTTCCGCCTCACGCCTCTGCATTTGAGTCATCCCCCTGGTGGCCTAGTGGGGGTTTGCTGGATTATCACACCAACGAACCAGGTTCGAATCCCAGCAAAACCCTAACAGTCCGGTATAGGTGTAGTTGTCTCATTTGAAGAAGTCCCAGGTTCAACTCGTTGAAGTTTAGACGCAGATTCTTCGTGAAACTTTGCTTTCACATCGATCTCAACTGTTGGATGGTACCGCCGAATATGATTCTGCATGTTAGTGATATTGCCATGATGAGGAAACTTGGACTCACAGTTTACACAACACTAGTTTTCTGTCAAGAGACAGGAAAAAATGCTGCCAAACTGGGCTTTTAAAAGCCGGTGGCTTCAGGAATTCCAAGCTGTCCGCCATGTTGTTCACAAAGCAACGTGTGATCTCGCGAGATTGCTATAGCAACCACAAACATGGCTGCACCCACGTACAGCTCCAGAGACCGAATCGAATTTTTAATTTCAAAATTATGCCGTTTGTTGAAATTTGTTATGCATCTAGGGTTATCGGGATGAAATTAGGTCTTGTTAGTGAATCGCCAGTGAATCATGATTCATTAAATTTGAATCAATTTTTGAATCGCAGATTGAAATGGATCGATCGATCAGGGATCGATTAATCATCACACCTCTATCCACCACACTATTCAGGCAAGAGCAGTTATGAAGCATTAATTTAGGAATAAAACACTTGGTGATGTACTATTACGGGAAATTATTCCTCCCCCCGCCCTAATCTAATCTAATCTAATCTAATCTAATCTAATCTAATCTAATCTAATCTAATCTAATCTAATCTAAAGATAAGACGTCCCGAAATGTTTTAGTCCTCTTCTCCCATGATAATTTTTGTGTCATGTGACTATAAAATGCAAAACATGCATCCTAAAGACTTTGCAATGGCATAAAACTTCCAGGTTTACTTTCGTCTCTGTTTCAAAGCACCGACACTGGAGACTCCTTACTTAAATGTTAAATAAATATCTCCTTTCAGAAGACTTAATCTCCTTACATATCAACGAATATAGGTTGTTCTTTGTGAAATAAGAACGCATTTTTAATCCAAATATTGTTAGATTTAGAAGTCCCTGTAAATTAGCTGTTCCTGTACATTGTATATTAATTCTATGCGACTGTCATACTACGGTACACTAGACATTATTATAATCCTGTGATTTAAAATTACAGCCTAAACTCTTGATTCTGATCAATCATTTCAGCATAAGTTAACTACAGCGGTGGCTACAATTATCGACAGTCCATAATTATCAACACCTTTTCAGATTTATCAATAAAAAACTATTTTACAAAGGTGAGGTTCAGTTACAACAGTTATTATTGGTTAATTAATCAACTGGAAGACCCGCCTCACCCTTTGATCTTGCCGTCTGATGACAGAGCTCGTTACCTGAGATGGAATTTTTTTCAGCACGATCAGCAATTTGAGGAAAACCCGGACTTTATCATCGCGGGTAAGCATGGTGGAAAGATCATGGACATGTTTTTACTGATCAAATTCACCGATATTTCATGATCTCCTTGTCAAAACCTACTTTGTTTCTGACTCTTTCATTTGACAGTCGGCATTTTGCATCTAAACGCGCGTTTGAGAAGTCACGTGAGGTGTCAATAATAATGATCACATTCACCGGTGTCCACCATTATCGACACCCTGTGGAATTAAGGGACATTTACAACTGTTATGGATCGATCTTTGTGTAACATTGTTGAAGTAGATGAAGTACTTTCAAAAAAATAAAAGTGCTGGGATTTATCATATTTTTTTTCTGATTCATAACAGAATGGAATGTTTAGAGAGGATTTGGAATCGTATTGCAGTAAATAGAATTAGACCAGAATTAAATTCCTAACATATAAAAGATATATATATGCTTGAAATATTCAGATTTTTCTATTCCATTCAGAAAATATTTTTTGCAGTTTGTTGTAAATATCTAACACATATTACAATATGTAATATTGTACGGTGGTGTAGTGGTTAGCGCTGTCGCCTCACAGCAAGAAGGTCCTGGGTTCGAGCCCCGGGGCCGGCGAGGGCCTTTCTGTGCGGAGTTTGCATGTTCTCCCCGTGTCCGCGTGGGTTTCCTCCGGGTGCTCCGGTTTCCCCCACAGTCCAAAGACATGCAGGTTAGGTTAACTGGTGACTCTAAATTGACCGTAGGTGTGAATGTGAGTGTGAATGGTTGTCTGTGTCTATGTGTCAGCCCTGTGATGACCTGGCGACTTGTCCAGGGTGTACCCCGCCTTTCGCCCGTAGTCAGCTGGGATAGGCTCCAGCTTGCCTGCGACCCTGTAGAAGGATAAAGCGGCTAGAGATAATGTGAATGTGATATTACAATATCCGTAGACATTTTATATTTTGGTTCGAGGAATGCCATGCGACCTTTGACTTGGATTTTCATGTGGTTACAATGTCAATTGCCTGTTGACGTTTATTGGTAAACTACAAAACGAGAAATTAACACAAACAATAACGAATGATTAACAAAATGTGATCAACAAAAAGTGGGTAGAAAGTGGAACAAAAAGATCTGACGCAAGTTAAACATTGTCAGGTCATTTGCTTACAAACATTAGAATTACTTCCCCATTTATGTAAACACTGACATCAATATATTTATTTAAAAGATATTTTGTAATAAAGGGCGGCACGGTGGTGTAGTGGTTAGTGCTGTCGCCTCACAGCAAGAAGGTTCTGGGTTCGAGCCCCATGGCCGGCGAGGGCCTTTCTGTGTGGAGTTTGCATGTTCTCCCCGTGTCCGTGTGGGTTTCCTCCGGGTGCTCCGGTTTCCCCCACAGTCCAAAGACATGCAGGTTAGGTTAACTGGTGACTCTAAATTGACCGTAGGTGTGAATGTGAGTGTGAATGGTTGTCTGTGTCTATGTGTCAGCCCTGTGATGACCTGGCGACTTGTCCAGGGTGTACCCCGCCTTTCGCCCGTAGTCAGCTGGGATAGGCTCCAGCTTGCCTGCGACCCTGTAGAACAGGATAAAGCGGCTACAGATAATGAGATGAGATGAGATTTTGTACTAAATATAAGTCTATGTAAAACAAATTTGAAAGAAAAACTATGTTTTGTTAACTTCATACCACATACCAATTTTTATTTTTTTAATAAATAATCATCTGGGTGTCGATAATTGTGGAACAGTGTCGATAACTGTGGACAAAGGTGTCGATAATTGTGGAACGGTGTCACATGATCTGATACGCTCAGTAATCGGGAATCAATTTTTTTTTTCCAGTGGAAGCTTGAGTAATTATTCATGCAAGTCATTTTGCATTACCAAACATGTCCTTGCCTTTTATGGAGTTTTGTGGGAATCACTGAATGCAAATTGGCTCTGCGATGCATGCACCCAGTAATTTATGGGTGAAATGAATGGCCATTTATCAACATATGCAGGTCCGTCCATCCATCCATCCATCCATCCATCCATCCATCCATCCATCCATCATCTGTAGCCGCTTATCCTGTTCTACAGGGTCGCAGGCAAGCTGGAGCCTATCCTAGCTGATTCTGGGTGAGAGGCGGGGTACACCCTGGACAAGTCGCCAGGTCATCGCAGGGCTGACACATAGACACAGACAACCATTCACACTCACATTCACACCTACGGTCAATTTAGAGTCACCAGTTAACCTAACCTGCATGTCTTTGGACTGTGGGGGAAACCGAAGCACCCGGAGGAAACCCACGCGGACACGGGAAGAACATGCAAACTCCACACAGAAAGGACCCTGTTGGCCACTGGGCTTGAACCCAGAACCTTCTTGCTGAGAGGCAACAGTGCTAAACACTACACCACCATGCTGCCTAAAACTAAGTCTTAACCCTCAAACAGCTCTTTGAAGACGTGAGGACCAGCCAAAATGTGCTCACTTTCCCAAAATGTCCTCTGTTGGTAAAAAAAAATGTATTCTGGTCCTCAATATGTAGCAAGTATAGGCACACACACACACACACACACTGCACAATCTATTTGTGTGTGAGAGTAAGTTATGTGTATTCTGTTCTGCTATGAGAGAAACACAACATTTGGGACTATAAAAACATATACTGTAAACTACCTACTGATATGTGTGTGCATGCACACGTGTGCATGTGTCTTTGTTCATTTGTTGAATGTGAGTATTTCCTTCCTGTCATTCCCCATTAACAATGTGTCTGTGTATTTACTTCTGTCTATCTTCACTCACTCACTTGCTATGCTTCCTCTCATTTTCTCAGACCGGTAATGCTTCTAAGTGCATACGTGTGTGTGTGTGTGTGTGTGTGTGTGTGTGTGTGTGTGTTAGTGCGAGGGTGTGGAAGCACATTTTAATTGACAGTATCATATAATCCATTCCCTGTTATTCCGAGACTGTCCATGATGTCGATAAAACGACACAACACTTCAGTCGTCCTGATGACAGAGAAAATATCTCTTAACTTCAAACACATGTCTGAACTCGACTTGCTACACACACATTGAGCAACTAAACAAAGCGTGTATGACTTTCACATGCTCTCAGCGATAATTGTTTCCTGGACAGCATCCAGTATTTCTTTGTCTTGCACTTTTTGTCTTCACTTTTGGCCCTGTCCCATTACACGTACTGAGGATTTACAGGCTTGGCCAAGTGTGTACGAACGTCATGCTTTTTTTTTTTTCCCCTTACACATGTTCTCAAGATTTTTACACAAAGTAGACTTAGATAACAGGTGACTCAACATGCTATCACTGATTTGTATGCTGTTACCATGATATAATCATAGCAATGCGGTTTTGCATGCTGCTCGGAGCATTCAGTTTTATTTGTATTGTACTTTGAACAGTAAACATTCTCACAGAGGCATGTGGCAAGGAAAAACTCCCTGAGAAGACATGAAGAAGAAACCTTGAGAGGAATCTGACCCAAAAGAGAATCCAAATGATTCTCAGTGACTATATACAGTAGTCTATGGGTGGACATCATCATAGGGGGTCAAAAGTGAAGCCAAAATGTCTGAGGACCTCTAATGGAAACTTTTGAGCCAACCTGTTCACATGTTAGTCACTGCGACAGAAGGCAATCTTTCATTTTAAGTTGCCACAACGTTCCCGAAATTTTTGGGAATAGTGTTCTGACATTTTTAAACGTTCAGTTGACCCTTATATCTAGCCCCATAACAGTTATTTGAAGATAAATAAAAGGGTGTGATTTATGAGGAAATTGACTTGTTTGGAAAAGGAAGCAAAATCTCATGAACACGCACATATTTTCAAACACACACTTGAAGCTCTTGACAGTTCTGTAACAAATGACCTGATCTACCGTAAACTGTTCAAGTCGACCCTTCAGCAGTGTTTTCTTTGGAGTTTTTCCTGTTATGGTGCTCATTTTGATGACTAAGCTAGCTTGTTGGACTGACAAAACTAGTAAACCAATATGAGGGAACAATGTGATGACATAATCCATCCATCCATCCATTATCCGTAGTCGCTTATCCTGCGCAGGGTCACAGGCAAGCTGGAGCCTATCCCAGCTGACTATGGGTGAGAGGCAGGGTACACCCTGGACAAGTCGCCAGGTCATCGCAGGGCTGACACATCGAGACAAACAGCCATTCACACTCACATTCACACCTATGGTCAAGTTCGAGCCACCAGTTAACCTAACCTGGCTGTCTTTGGACTGCGGGGGAAATTGGAGCATCCTGAGGAAACCCACGCAGACAGGGGAAGAACATGCAAACTCCACACGGAAAGGCCCCTTTTGGCCACTGGGCTCAAACCCAGAACCTTCTTGCTGTGAGTCGACAGTGCTAACCACTGCACCACCATGCCATCCATGGCATAAATCAAGGCAGATAAAATTAGCTAAATTTAATCATAATTTGCATTTTTCTGTATGACCTTAGTGAACACTTGAAATACCCTGGTAAGGTTGGCCAGTTGGCGGATGAAAAGTGGACTCAATGCCCATTCTGGCCATATCTACTCTGCATGCTTTGGCTCTAAGGTCTTTACCTCATCGAATTTGGCTCCAATTTTCACAAGGGCAACTCCCATTTTGACCCAAAAAAAGCTTGTACGATCAACAAAAAGAGAAAATGGTATACACAGTCATGGGATAAAGAAGCTATACCCTCCTTCCATTCAATATTAAACAAACAAATAATGTCAGGTAACAACCACAACAAAGAAAAAACAAAAAACAGATAGCTGATAAATTCATAGTCTTTTTTTCACAAAAATTAAAATAAAATAAATCAGGTGGGAAAAATTAGGACACCCTTCCACAATCATTAAGAAAGTAATTAACAGCAAGGTGTTACTAATGAAGTGCACAAGATTTGTTCACCATCAAGAAGTGCAACGACCACTATAAAAGTAGAACATTTGGCAGTCTGGTGTTTTGGAGCATGCAGGTGTATTTCTACATCATGCCAAGAAGAATACCACCAGCCATGACCTCAGAGAAGCAACTCCTCAATTTGGGAAGGGTTATAAGGCCATCTCCAAACAATTTGAAATTCACCAGAAGGATTGTTTACAAATGGAGAGCATTTAAGAAAACTGACAATTTTCCCCAGGAATGGGCATCCCATGAATTCAGTCCAAGGTCAAACCATTTAATGCTCAGAGATATAAAGGAAAAACCCAAAAGCCACATTATTGGCCTCCAGGTCTTGAAAAGCACAATAAATGTTGATGTTTGTGACAGCACAAACAGAAAAAGGTTGAACAAGTGTGGAAAGGCAAAAAAAAAAAAAAAAACACCTTCTCTCCAAAAAGAATATGGCACCATGACTTAGGTTTGTGAAATTGCACCTGACCCCCCCCCCCCAAAAAAAAAAAAGTTCTGGAACAACATCCTTTAGACTGGTGGAGGACCAAGGTAGAGATGTTTGCTCATCATTGTTTGGCAAACACGAAACAGCATATCACCACAAACACTGAATACCATCTGTCAAGCATGATGGTAGAGGAGGGGTGGAGGATGATTTGGGCTTGTTTTGCAGCCACAGGACCTTGAAAACTTGAAGTCACTGAGACAACAATGAACTTCACTTTATATTGGAATATTTTTGAGATAAATGTGAGGTCATCTGTCCTGCAGCTTAAGCTGGGTTGAAATTGGGTCATGCAACAGGACAATGATTGCAAGTACACCAGAAAAATTGACATCTGGATGACTGAAGAAAAAAAACCCGAACAACGGAAGGTGTTCGAATGGCCAAGTCCAAATCAAAGTCCAGACTGCAACCCCACTGAGAAGGTGTAATGGGATCTTAAGAGAGCTGTGTGTCAATGAATGCCTTCAAACATCAATGAACTGAAGCAATATTGTCAAGAAGAGTGGGCCAAAATTTCTGCAAAACAATGTGAGAGACTGATGTACTCCGATAGAACATGTTTACTTCACGTTATTATTGCTAAAGTGGATTCTACGTGTTACTGAATGAAAGGACTTTTCCCCCCCACCTGGTTTCTGAATGTTGAGTAATTTTTTGTGTGTGCACGTGTGTGTGTGTGGAGCGCAGGTGGCCAAGTGGTTAGAGCACTTGACCGCGAAGCGAACAGTCCCCGGTTCAAGCCTCGGCTCGACGGGGATCTGGGGCTCGCTCCCTGTCCACCCAGCAGTGAATGGGGACCTGGTGGGAAAACACTGGGGAAATCAAAGGCGGCGAGGAAAGGAACTGGCCACCCTACCTCACCATGCCGATGGCCTAGACAGAGTGTGTTCTCTAACAGGCACTCCCCCAACGTACGTACCCAAATGTATGGGACTCTTTGACTCGCTTTGACTTGCGTGGGGGTGGAACGACATTATTTCACCTCATCAGCAATAATGTTATAAAATTGTGTTTGAAAAAAAATTGATGCGTCATCATTTGGGGGCAAAAGCATCTAAAAATCATCCATGAAACAGGAAACTGTTACAACAGAACCAATACATGGGTACATGGAGGGGAAAAAAAAGCACTACATTTTGAGCAGCTTCACATTCACAAGTATCAGTAATAACATGTGTTGTCTTGCATGGCATTATTACTCAGTCCATTAAGAAACTTTCGACAGAATGTGAAATAGAACAGTCACTTCACCTGGACAGCCCACTTGAAAACACAGGCAAGAATCGGCTTGTTTTTCACGATCAAAAAAAAAAAAATAAATAAATAAATCAAAAATAAATGGAATTATACAAAAGCAATGTAAAATAAGGTCAGGTTGGTCAGGAGTTAATAGCTCTTTGGCTTAAATAAATATTACAAAAAATGTTTGTACATTTTTGAATTACATTCATGAGAAATAAATTGTACTGACAGGGTCCATGGAATTTATTTTACAGTTAAAGGGTCCCTGGCTATAAAAAGTTTGACAATTCCTTTCGAAAGCTAATAAATGGATTAAGAAACTAATAGTTATTTAATATATAATCGTTAATGTAATGAAGCTTTTTGTCAGAAGACATTTATTTCCCATGGATGGAAGATGTTCAACCACAGAATTCACTCTTTACAGTTTCTCAGGGACACGGTAAGCTGCTTTTAACTGCACGGTAAGCAGTCCTAAAGTCAGCTGACTTGCTGACTTTAGGACGGCGGTTGACTTGCTGACTTTAGGACTGCGGTTGACTTGCTGACTTTAGGACTGCGGTTGACTTGCTGACTTTAGGACTGCGGTTGACTTGCTGACTTTAGGACTGCGGTTGACTTGCTGACTTTAGGACTGCGGTTGACTTGCTGACTTTAGGACTGCGGTTGACTTGCTGACTTTAGGACTGCGGTTGACTTGCTGACTTTAGGACTGCGGTTGACTTGCTGACTTTAGGACGGCAGTTGACTTGCTGACTTTAGGACGGCGGTTGACTTGCTGACTTTAGGACGGCAGTTGACGTGAACGATTTTGCGCTCGGGTTTCTGTCAGTGGGGGGTTTATAGCATCAACGAAGCTGACTTTATGTTAGGACTGTTAATGTTATAGTCATGTTGTCTGTTGTTGCCCAAATGAGGATGGGTTCCCTTTTGAGTCTGGTTCCTCTCGAGGTTTCTTCCTCATGTCGTCTGATGGAGTTTTTCCTTGCCACCCTTGCCACAGGCTTGCTCATTGGGGATAGATTAGGGATAAAATTGGCTCATATTTTAAGTCATTCAAATTCTGTAAAGCTGCTTTGCAACAATGTTTATTGTTAAAAGCGCTATACAAATAAACTTGACTTGACTAAAATGTTCCCGATTTCACTGTATAGATCAGGCGTAGGGGAGAGCGGGGTAAGATGAGCCACTTTTTACATTTTTCATCATAACTACATGTTAAAGCCATTTTTGCTTCCAGTCTACACACCATACCAAATTTCAAAGTGTACTGTTACTATCTGAGCAAAAAATAATTGATAAGCTCTTATGGTTAGAGTGATATTACCTCTTGAAAAAAAAATGTCAAGTGGCTCAACTTACCCCATGCACGGGGTAAGATGAGCCACTGTGTGGGGTAAATTGAGCCAACACAAAACATGTTAGGTTAACAAAGTAAACAACTTTTATTATTAGAAATGCAATCAGTGAATCAAGTCAAGTCAATCCAAGTGGGGGATAGGGCCGTTGCATAGAGAAGGGGAGATGAAGAGAGAGGTGATAGAACGAGATGGGATAGGGAGGGATAGATAGATGGATAGAGAGAGAGATATGCGTAGATAGATAGAAAGAGGGATGGTTAGAGAGGGAATGAGAGATGTACTATATTATAGAAATTACTAAAACAGTAGAACAGTGCCAAAAAATCTTATTTCTTTCAGTAGGTTAAAACATGCAGCAATCATTCCATCCATAATAATTTCATCATTATTCAATGTTCCAAGCGTTCAAATGGCAAGGGAACACCATTTGCCTCTCCCTCCGTGCTGTCCCCCCAACAGTAAAGGGGTGGGGCAATTTTTTCACAATATCCTGTCTTGACAGGACAGCCTCATCTTTCTCTTTGAAGACAAAGGTTGGCTTTCTTGCAGAGCCATGGCATGACTGGCTTCTTTTGAGAAATCTTGCCTCTATTTCGAAGACATCCAATTTGATTATCTGGCCAATGAAGAAATGCACTTTCTTCTTCCCTGTGAATTTTGCCACAACATAATCCCCCACATCTAACAACTGGTCTTCCTCATCTGATGTCATATATATATATATATATATATATATATATATATATATATATATATATATGTGTGTGTGTGTGTGTATATGTATATATGTATGTTGTTGTCATATATGACCAGCAAATGTGAAAACTTAAGTGTCATCCATATTGGGTAAGCTCAGCCACCAATGGGGTAAGTTGAGCCAGTGGCTCAACTTGCCCCACATCTAATGGCTCATCTTACCCCGTGGCCACCATTTTGTAGAAAAATGCTAATAAAGGGGATTAGGCTAATCAAAATTATTTTTATTAGCATTCATATCATAGCTTAGAAAGCCACTAACTTAACCCTAATGTGTCTAAATATTATTCTACTTTTGTCTTCTCTAAATCATCTTCACTGTGGACAAACATGGAATTGACTTAGAAAGCACAAAAACACATTTTTATAAATATCTCCCTCACCTAGTTTGACATGTGGTGCTCCTCTCCACAAATGTAAGTAAATGGTCCCGCCCCCCTTTGAATGTGGTCACATGGTCACATTTGTGTACTGTTTCTTAGAAACAGGGGGTGGCTCATCTTACCCCCTGGCTCATCTTACCCCGCTCTCCCCTATTCAAGTATTTTTCAATTCTTCATGATAAGTAACTTCCAGAGAAAGAAAAGGCGAGGCTGATAAAGAAAGGAACTAACTTGATTCATGGATGTTTCACAACATACATGTAGCGAAAACTGTTTAAAAAAACCCAAAATACATTCTGTTGACCAGAAATACTAAGCACGTCCCAAATTAATGTTTGAGTGGAATTTTCCTTTAAAGGTGCAGTATGTAAGTTTAAGCCTCTGTTTTTCACCAAGATTAGATCTTAAATGGCGAGGTGGGTTCAAGATTTGAATGATTCCCATCCATGTTTGTGAAGTTCTGTCCTCAGAATCTACAGTGGCCCATAGAGTGTCAATAAAATGACTGACAGATAGTGCATCCAAACACAAACAAGCATTACGGACCAGAGGTCCAGTTTATGAATGTTTCTTATCGACTTGAAATACTTTTGCAAAGGCCCTGGTCAAACTATAGCTTGCAATCGGTTTGTGAATACTTGGTGATGAAAAATTGGTAGCATCGCCACCAATCATGCAATACACAGTGAATGTTCTTCGAGCTTCGCGAGTTGTTTTTTGGTGTGTCTCTGCCTACTGAGTGGCCAAAAACATCATGAAAAATTTCAGCGCGTACATTGAAATTTGGTGGCGATGTTTTTGTCCGCAAACTAAGCGGTGAATACTGGCACATGGGTTTGAGAATATTTTCCGAAGCTCAGGGAACCTTCACCGAACCTCTTGAGATGTATTTGTCTCAAATCCATATCCAACATGCTCAGAGGGACCTCGGTGACACAGTGGCGAGGCATAGCCTAACCTTCACCGAGACTTGAAAAGTGCATTATTGGCTGGGTGAAAGGTTCATGAATATTCAGCAAATGTTTGGCAACAGTTAGATATGTTAGACAGTGAAGAACTGTCCAAGAAGACAAAGTGTCACAGTGGGAGCTTTGAGATCAAGCACTGTTCCTTTTCAGTTGGTCAGGTTCAATGCCCGAACTGATGATCACATTATCAGTTTTTCTTTGGCTAATCAGACACAAGGTACGCCACCACTCTTGCCGGAGCGGTTGGGGGTTAGGTGCCTTGCTCAAGGGCACTTAAGTCAATCCTGCTAGTCTGGGGAATCGAACCAGCAACCTTTTGGTCCCAAAGCTGTTTCTCTAACCATTAGGCCATGCTTCCCCCTGTTCCTTTAGATGGCTGGGGCACGTACTGAGAATGGACCAGCAGCGTATCCCGAAGGTAGCTTGAAGATGAACACCATCTGGCAAAAGGAAACAAGAACCTAAAACAACATGGAGGAGGAGGGTAACATCTGAGCTGGAAGATATGGGCCTGACATGGAGCGAGGCACAACATGTAGCCAATGACAGGCACAGATGGAGGCAAATGATAGCGGCCTTGTGGCCTGAGACTACGGTCCTCGTTCCATGTCAGGCACAGAAGGGGGCAGATGATAACGGCCTTACATCCCAGTGTGGACCAAAACGAGTCAGTAAGTAAGTGGATGAAGCATTTGTATTCATCACTAACTGGTTGGTGCTGATGTCATGCATTGTTGAACTCTATTGAGCAAGCCATCGGCAATCATTCTCCTGCCAGATGCTGATATGTACAAAATCCTCAAGTATGTCTCCTTGGAAAAATGCCAGGTCTCCTCAAAGGAAAAGGGCCTAGTATTCACCTGCTGTGTGATCACAACTTTTAGCTCACTTGTATGAAATACACATCGCCATGCATCGCCACTAAAACATCACATTTTCATCGATAACCCATCGGAAAGCATTGCGAGCTGTCACGTGACCAAAACCAAAGGCCATGGTTTTTTTTTAAAATATCATTTTCTACAGAGGTATCTTCCAGGTTATTTGTACAAGTAAGGAATTAATAATAATAATAATAATAATAATAATAATAATAAGCAGTACAGTGGTATAGTGGTTAGCACTGTCGCCTCACAGCAAGAAGATTCTGGGTTTGAGCCCAGTGGCCTATGGGGGCCTTTCTGTGTGGAGTTTGCATGTTCTCCCCGTGTCTGCATGGGTTTCCTCCGGGTGCTCCGATTTCCCTCACAGTCCAAAGACATGCAGATTAGGTCAAGTACACAGTCACTGGGGTTGCACAAGGCAGTGCATACTGAGTGCTGGTCCCAAGCCTGGCTAGGATGCGTCAGGAAGGGAATCCAGTGTAAACCCTATGTGAAGATGCAGGCACTTACAGATGTATGTGCGGCGGAAGACAGCTTTCGATGAGCAAACCAAGCCAAATCGAGAGACCGGAAGCATCGTCAGTAAGCTAGCATGGGTCGGGCGATCGGCAAAACAGTGTTACGAGGATGAGACAGAGCGAGCAAAACGAGGAAGAATGGGCGGGGGTCAAAAGGTAGTAAAGCAGTCAGAAAGATACAAGGCTTGGTACGAATTGGAATTTCAGGATGATACTTCACAATGGGTGACAGTGTGACTGGGGTTTATAGAGGGAGACAGGTGATTGTGGAAATGTAAGTCAGCTGTGGTTCAGTAGGAGGGAGATAGAGGGCGCTGTGTGTGCTGGGAGCTGTAGTCCGAGTTGTCCATGATTGTAGTTTGCTCGTCTTCAGTGGGTTTACTGACACCCTATGCCAAATCAAATATGTGGAACAGGTCCGCTGTGGCGACCCCTAACGGGAGCAGCTGGGATAATAATAATAATAATAATAATAATAATAATAATGCTGCACAAGAACAGGCACTCAGAATGAACTCTATCAAGTACAACATCAACAAGACTGCCGACTCGGCAATGTGCCGATTGTGTGGAAAGACCACGGAAACTGTGCAACACATGGTTAGTGGATGCACTCAACTGACTCAAAAGGAGTACAGAAGAAGGCATGACAAAGTGGCTGTGAGAGTACTTTGGGAGCCGTTTCAAAAGTATGGCCTGCAGTGCTCAAAAAAATGGTACGAACATACACCACCACCAATAATGGAAGATGCGCAAACCAGGCTCATGTGGGACTCAGCTGTCTTCACAGGCCGGCGACTAGAGCACAACAGACCTGACATTATGCTGGTAGATAAGACCCGCCATGAGTGGGTTATGATTGACGTAGCTGTACCTGCTGATCAAAATGTAGTTAAAACAGAAGGGTGGAAGGTAGAAAGATACCAACATGCACTGGGAACAAGTCTGACTTACTGCCGGCAATGCGAACCAGACTCCTGCTCCGTTTGTACAGGGACCGGACAGCCCTTAGCAAAGAGCCCCGAACCCCATACTCCCGAATCACCCCCCACAGAATACCACGAGGGACACGGTCGAATGCCTTCTCCAAATCCACAAAGCACATGTGGACTGGTTGGGCAAACTTCCATGAACCCTCGAGCACCCTATGAAGGGTATAGAGCTGGTCCAGTGTTCCGCGACCAGGACAAAAACCGCATTGTTCCTCCTGGATCCAAGGTTCGACTATCGGCCGAATTCTCCTCTCCAGTACCCTGGAGTAAACCTTCCCTGGGAGGCTGAGAAGTGTGATTCCCCTATAATTGGAGCACACTCTCCAGCCCCTTTTCTTAAAAAGAGGGACCACCACCCCAGTCTGCCACTCCAGAGGCACTGTCCCCGACCACCACGCGATGTTGCAGAGGCATGTTAGCCAAGACAGCCCCACAACATCCAGAGACTTGAGATACTCGGGGCGGATCTCATCCACCCCTGGTGCCTTGCCACCGAGGAGCTTGCTAACCACCTCAGTGACTTCGGCTTGGGTAATGGACGAGTCCACCTCTGAGTCATCAGCCTCCACTTCCTAAATGGAAGACGTGACAGTGGGATTGAGGAGATCCTCGAAGTATTCCTTCCACCGCCCAAAAATGTCCCCAGTCGAGGTCAACAGCTCCCCACCCACACTGTAAACAGTGTTGGCAGAGTACTGCTTCCCCCTCCTGAGGCACCGGATGGTTTGCCAGAAATAATAATAATAATAATAATTATTATTATTATTATTATCATCACAGCTTTCCATTGAGTTTAAACTTCTTGGTGTGTGTAAATGATTGAGAGGTTGATAAAACACAAGCTTTCATTGTTCATGATCACCCGGTGAATGACACACACACACACACACACACACACACACCTTCCATAAACATTTTTTTTTTTTTTTTTGCTTTGGGTCTTATCAGCTATCTTGAAGAAAGAGCATAATTTACTTTAGCACAAATCATCTATCGATTTATATTGATCGACGTCAAAAGTAACGACAGTATTCAACCACTAACCACTACACCACCGTGCCGCAATAATCATAATAATACTACATATTGCGGGCGGCACGGTGGTGTAGTGGTTAGCGCTGTCGCCTCACAGCAAGAAGGTCCGGGTTCGAGCCCCGTGGCCGGCGAGGGCCTTTCTGTGTGTGTGTGTTCTCCCCATGTCCGCGTGGGTTTCCTCCGGGTGCTCCGGTTTCCCCCACAGTCCAAAGACATGCAGGTTAGGTTAACTGGTGACTCTAAATTGACCGTAGGTGTGAATGTGAGTGTGAATGGTTGTCTGTGTCTATGTGTCAGCCCTGTGATGACCTGGCGACTTGTCCAGGGTGTACCCCGCCTTTCGCCCGTAGTCAGCTGGGATAGGCTCCAGCTTGCCTGCGACCCTGTAGAACAGGATAAAGCGGCTAGAGATAATGAGATACGATGAACAAACAACACTGATTGTCCCTCAAAAAAAAAAAAAAAACCTAACAAAGAGCCCTTTGGGATTCGGGATGACTCAGTGACTGACTCATTAAAGAGAGCCGGATCTCCAATGACTCGTTTATGCAAATTAGATTGAAGAGGAATACCAGATCCTGTACCTGCGCTTTTCGGGGGAAAGGGAGGACGTTTCCTTGAGAGGGCGTGGCTTTGTGGGTGCGCATCGGAAGGGGCGTGGAGGACTGATATAAATGAAAGTCCGACTGGAAGGAGCTGACGATGAAAACGGGTGGGATTTATTCGGATCGGACAATCCGAGGAACCCGTGTGTGTGTGTGTGTGTGTTTACGGAAGGGATAGATCACAAAACTTGTGATTGTGTGTGTGTTCGAACCTGTGAACATTCATAACCTCTCCAGAATACAGGTAAGTAACAGATGCCTCATACTAGTGCATACTACTACTGCTACTACTACTAATAATAATAATTATTATTATTATTATTATTATTATTGTCACAGCTTTCCATTGAGTTTAAACTTCTTGGTGTGTGTAAATGATTGAGAGGTTGATAAAGCACAAACTTTCATTGTTCATTGTTCATGATCACCCAGTGAATGACACACACACCTTCCATAATTTTTTTTTTTTGCTTTGGGTCTTATCAGCTATCTTGAATAAGGAGCATAATTTACTTTAGCACAAATCATTTATCAATTTATATTGCTCGTCAAAAGTAACGACATTATTCAAAAGTTCTTTGTTTTATTCTTAATGCACAACATTATTCATTATTCATCTAACATCTGCCTTTATTCCAAATTCGTCCCACCATCATACCCGTTCGGGCCCTGTCTCTCTGCTTATCCCTTCTGTTCGATCTTTCGGACAGTCCTCTTTCACATATACATCTGGTGCTTGCCTTTGGAATGGTTTACCTCGTCATATACAGTACAGTCTCAGTCTTCCAAAAGTGCTTTCAAACATCTCGTCCGAACCTTTTTACCTCAACAGCTTTTAGAGGAAGAACTCAACCCTTCTGTTATGTTATAATCTAACTAGTCTACTGTTATTATATTGTCTTTGTCCTGTTAATTTTGATATGGGTATTTGTTGACTCGTATTTTGCATGAAGTACTGTTGGACAGTATTATCTGTTAATATTTATATTATTATCATATCGGTTTATATTTATTTATACTACTCATGTTATTTGCTATCAACGTATGTATACCATATTTTTTTCTTTATTTTAATTTTACATTCTAGATTTTCCCTTCGGGCGGCACGGTGGTGTAGTGGTTAGCGCTGTCGCCTCACAGCAAGAAGGTCCGGGTTCGAGCCCCGTGGCCGGCGAGGGCCTTTCTGTGTGGAGTTTGCGTGTTCTCCCCGTGTCCGCGTGGGTTTCCTCCGGGTGCTCCGGTTTTCCCCACAGTCCAAAGACATGCAGGTTAGGTTAACTGGTGACTCTAAATTGACCGTAGGTGTGAATGTGAATGGTTGCCTGTGTCTATGTATCAGCCCTGTGATGACCTGGTGACTTGTCCAGGGTGTACCTGGACAAATCAGTGTTTCACTTTCTTGTGTCATCCATGAACTGTTTGTATGTATTTGCATTGAATTTACTAAATACAATCAATCAATCAATCAATCAATCTGTATGACTGGAGCAATCCACAATTTATGATATTTTCATTGTGATCACAAGATTTCTGAGGCTTCGGACAAAAAGATAAGGTGCCCTGATTCTATTCAAATTCAACTGATTCTGCTTCTAAAATGGCAGCTTGATTGTTATAAACAGTCGCAAAACAGTATTTTTCATTTATGTATGGAGATAGTAATGCAGTTTGTGTGTTGTCCATGCATAATGCGTTGATATCATGTCCTAATATCTGCCTGAACTCGTTTTCCACACTATTTTGACTGAACAAGTTATACCCAATACCAACCTAAGTTGAAAATGTTTAAAAATTAAATATTGTGCTTTCTATGCAGGTAAAGTACAAAGAACAAAGCGACTCCAGGGCTTACCTTTGTAGGAAGGGAAAAAAAAATCAATGTTTGGGGTCCGACATAAGAAAGCACATCTGGAAGCGTTTTATTCCTCTCATATTACAACAATTTATTCATTAGGCTTTTGA
Organism: Neoarius graeffei; assembly: GCF_027579695.1. Taxonomy (NCBI): domain Eukaryota; kingdom Metazoa; phylum Chordata; class Actinopteri; order Siluriformes; family Ariidae; genus Neoarius; species Neoarius graeffei. Next base: position 12,345,972 of record NC_083588.1, read on the forward strand.
TCAGTTTCTCAAGTTAGTTAGTTAGTTCCAGTTATCCTTTAGGTTATACAGTCTAATATAAAGTCATCCCCTTACGATTCTCTCTTTATCCCTTTCTGACTAGAAGTGAATACAGGACATGGCTTGTCATCTTAGTGAAAAACAGAAATAGAAATCTGACTCTCTGTTCCAAAGCCCTGACACTGGAGGCGCCTTCCATGAACATCCTTAGTGAAAAGTTCAGAGTCTCGACAGTTCGACATTTTTCTGAGTTAAATGCCCGTGAATTCCCCGTACCTACAGATAACTTATTGGAACAAGTGCAGCTGCAGTCCTGTCAGTTGCTGTTATAAATCATTAATTAAGCCAGTGTAAACCGTAAAAGGTGACCTGTGACTGATTCAAGAAGCGTTTGTTTTAATTAGGTCTAAGAGAAGTCTCCTGGTGGCTTCCTGTGAGCAGACTGTAATTTAATGGTGATTCACTTGTCCCAGTGAATTTTGATGATATTTTATCATCTTGCACTCCAGACTGTTTGTAAGAAAACAGGAACACATTAACACACAGTACCCAGAGTTATCTAGAAACCATCCATCCATCTATTGTCCGTAGCCACTTATCCTGTTCTACAGGGTTGCGGGTAAGCTGGAGTCTATCCCAGCCGACTATGGGCAAAAGTCGCCAGGTTATCGCAGGGACAAACAACCATTCACACCTACAGTCAATTTAGAGCCACCAATTAACCTAACCTGCATGTCTTTGGACTGTTGGGGAAACCGGAGCACCCGGAGGAAACCCACACAGACACGGGGAGAACATGCAAACTCCGCACAGAAAGGCTCTCGCCGGCCACTGGGCTCGAACCCAGGACCTTCTTGCTGTGAGGCGATAGTGCTAACCACTACACCACCATGCCACCCTTATCTAGAAACCAATTCTGCAAATATATGCTGGAGGGGCAAAAAAAAAAAAAAACTTGAGGAAATGGCTAAAACGTCTTGGAAATGCTCATAAGGTTGTGGATTAAAAGAAAATCCACAATGTCAAACAACTGTCTCATTGATAAGAATTCACTGCCGCAAAGGGTCAGTTTTACTCGGGGCAAATTAGTGTGAGGGCACAATTTTTTTTTTTTTGTTTTAAAAGGGCAGATCAGAGTGACCAGCTTTGTGGGTGATGAACAAACAATGCGCCGATTATTTAACACAGACGCAGTCAGTTCATGTTCATCATGGCCCATGCAATCTACCAAGAGCAGCACAAATGAGCAGAATGTCGCAAACAATTACGCAACTCCTTCTAGTTGTTGGTTCCAGATGATCTTAACATGTCTTGGCAATCTATAACATCTTCCTCTGTTAATCCAAAGAAATGAACAAGAGTGGAGAAAATACTCTTCCTTCTCCCACACGGTCTCGGTTCTTGGTGTCGCCTCGTCCTAGCAGCAACTATCTCAGCCATGTCAAGCACAAAATGGGTTAGACATGCATTTTCAGCATTAAATAGTGGTGCAGTGTTAATTAGTGGTAAAATGACTCCAGCAAACCTTAGTAAATCACATTATATGATTAATTTAAATACTCTCCTCCAAATTTTGCAGCCTGAAAGAACTGTACATTCTAATTAGTTCTCCTTACTTGAAAAAAAAGCATGAAAATGCTTATTTACAATGTATTTGTGAGTACAATATACAATTCCTATTCCAAATAGTTTTTTAAGGCAATTGGTTTGCATGCTTTTTTTTTTTAACCCTCATCCTACCATGCTATTTTACACCTTAATCTTACCATGTGGGGTCCGTTTGGACCCCAATACTTTTCTTTAAAATTAAAGCTTATAAAGACAAAATCACCAGATAAGTTTTGTTCAGAACATCTTGTATTAATAACAGCAATACACTAAAGGGCCCAAGGCATAAAGAACACACTTAACCTTCATCCTACCAGCCAATTTTACATACACAAACTACCAGGCGGGGTCCGTATGGACCCCAGGAGGGAATACCTTGAAATCAATGCAGTAAGAACCAATTCAATGCAGCAAACAGACATAACTTTATTGAAGAACAAAATCCACTATGGCTGAATATCAATGATGTATTATAAATGCAATAACATTGCAATAATATTGCAATAACTAGCATACATGTAGCAAATATAGCGCCACAAAAAAAATTGGCATTATATACATGATTTTTGCAGCTCAGGCAGCTGTAAAACATTCTGGATTACAACTTAGGTCTTTTCTTACAGAATTTAAAACAAAAAAGTAATTGTAAAATAATTTAGGGCTTTTGTTTTGCAGCCTGTGCTTATTGCAGCAGTGGGGTCCACACGGACCCCAAGAAGGAATGCCTTGGTAGTTTCATTATGGAACATAAAAGAAATAAAAGAAGTTAACTTTCAGTGTGCTATTCAATTATAAAATGAAAGACAGATAAACTTTACTCTGGGGTCTGGTTGGACCCCAGTAACAAATTAATTATACCTTCACAATGCAAAAAGCTGATCTTCCGGTGCTTTAGTGTTTTAATTAAGACATAAATTCTGACAAATTCATAAAACGGTGAGGCAGTATGTCACATATTTTTAAAATGGCAAACAAACATATAGGTGCGGGGTCCAGATGGACCCCACTTGGTAGGATGAAGGTTAAGTAGGGTTAACTAATTAGCTTTTACAGTTAGGGAAATTCTGGCATATACAGTACCAGTACACCATTTTGTCCACCCCAACTCATTCATCTGTATCTGTATTGCAGTGTGCCTTGCCAGACGGTAGTAGGTACCATTTTTATGATGGTCTTTGGTAGAACTTGTGATCTCAGGGTCGAAAAGACACGCTAACCACTAGGCCAACTCACAGTCCACTCGCATCTGTACAAATGCAAGTGGGGAAGCCAAACTCTTGTGGTTACCAGAGGACTGGCCCCCCATTTTAACCTGAGCTGTATAGACGAGAAGCCGAGGGCTATCGAAATGGAGATCGGCGCCACACCCATACGCCTCAGAGCTGGTTAGTACTGGGACAGGAGACTGCCTGGGAAGACCAGATTCTGGCATGAGAGGGACTTTGATTTTGACTCATTCATAGGTTTTTCTGTATTGTGACTATTTTCTACATTATAGAACAATACTGAAGACATCAAAACTATGAAATAACATCTGGAACATATATGGAGTGGTGTGGTAAACAAAAAAAATGTTGAAAGAACCAAAATGTTTGATATTTTAGATTCCTCCGAGTATCTACCTTTTACCTTGATGACGCTTTGCACACTACTGGCATTATTTTAACCGGATTCATGAGGTAGTCACCTGGAACACTTTTCAATTCACAGATGTGCCTTGTCAAAAGTTAATTAGCGGACTAGCTTCTTGCCTTCTTAATGTGTTTGAGATCAAACAGTAAATATTAAAATACAGTAAATGGCTCTATTCCACAACTGTCGTGATCTATATTATATCAAGAAGCGCTCAACTAAGTAAAGAGAAACGACATCCATCATTACTTGAAGACATGAAGTGTTTTTAATTCATAAAAATAAAGAATTAGAAGGTGCTTCCAAACGTAGTGATGCCAGACACAAAAATAACTGTGTCCACACCGGTCCGTTGCAACATTTTCACTGCACATCTTTAGTAAATCCTCACAGTCGTTTTTTAATGCCGAAAGAGGGTACAACTGGTCAAATTTGAAATAAGCTCATGTTTACATCCGACTATATGCTTGCACAGTACAGACCTCTGAAGATCAAAGAACTGCCCGGGAGTCTTTGAGATGAAGTTCCTCGGGGGTAAAAAAGCTGGAGGTTATTAAAACATTTGCAAAGCTTTGAACATTATTCAAGAGCACTGTGAAATCTATTAGAACAAAGTGGAAAAAATATGGCACGACCCAGTCTCCTACCAAGATCAGGCCAAACTGAGTTCCTCGACAAGGAGGACGATGTCCAAGAGGCGACGACAGTGAAGGAGTTCCAGAGCTCACTGGTTGAAATAAGAGAACTTGTGCAGACACCAACAATATCATCAGCCCTGTACACATCTGGCATCTGTGGGAAGACACTTCTGAGTGAGAAAGACCATTTTAGAAAATCTAGAAGAAAAATATTTTGCGGTCTGATGAGACTATAAGTTGAGCCATTTGGTCCCAAGGCAAAGCAAAATGCTAGGAACAAACCAAATACAGCTCAACACACAGGTTCATGTGATCAAGCATGGTGGTGGTTGCATCATGCTCTCGGGTTGCTTTTCAGCAGAGCACACGGGGGGGGGGGGGGGGGGGGGGGTGTGTGTCTGTGTTTTGGAATGGCTGAGTCAAGGCCCATGATTTTAATTCAAATTAAAATGTATGGCAGAATGTGAACATTCTCCATCTAATGTGACAGAGTTGTACAAAATTTGCATTGAGGAATGGCAGAAAATGCAAAAATCAAAAGTCAGAAAATGCGACGCTCGTAAAGTCAGGTAATTGTTGCAAAAGGACAATTCATGTGAAGGGAATACTGATTGGGCGGTACGGTAGTGTAGTGGTTAGCGCTGTCGCCTCACAGCAAGAAGGTCTGAGTTCGAGCCCCGTGGCCGGCGAGGGCCTTTCTGTGCGGAGTTTGCATGTTCTCCCCATGTCCGCGTGGGTTTCCTCCAGGTGCTCCGGTTTCCCCCACAGTCCAAAGACATGCAGGTTAGGTTAACTGGTGACTCTAAATTGACCGTAGGTGTGAATGTGAGTGTGAATGGTTGTCTGTGTCTATGTGTCAGCCCTGTGATGACCTGGCGACTTGTCCAGGGTGTACCCCGCCTTTCGCCCGTAGTCAGCTGGGATAGGCTCCAGCTCGCCTGCGACCCTGTAGAACAGGATAAAGCAGCTAGAGATAATGAGATGAGATGAGGAATACTGATTGATTAAGCAGTGTTTTTTATTTATTTGTAAATAATTCTGAAGCGATATAAATACTTCATTTGTTTCATTCATTTCAAGAATTACTTGAAAAGGAGCAAAAATGCAATGCATCAAAAAGAGAAACCATTTAATCGCACACTAATGGTGTAATTATATCATTATGCTCTATCCTTTAATGCGTTGCATAATGTAACATGTGTGTGTGTGTTCTGTATTCTGTGCTGGATTAAGCACCTTGGCTGAATTCAAGCTATAAAACTATGTTAATTGTACACTCATTAGGACTTTCGTATTTCATCTTTTAATCCGTGATCCCATTTAATCATGTCACTATTTGCTTGTTTCTTTACAGAGATATACAAAGCACCTCTTGTATGTATTGTGCGTCGATGCTTGACTGGATGGAGTGATTCACCGAAGAGAGAAAACTGAAGACACCAAATCTGTGTAGATCTCCTAATGGCAGCTATATTCTTCACCTTGCTCCTCTTCTTTCCCCTTCCTCCATCTATTTCTTCTCGTCCATTTGCAGAGACATCAGTGACCATTGGAGTGGACAAGGACGTTGTCCACCAAAAAGGGAGCAACCAGTTCAGTTACAATGACATTCCAAGTTCAAACACAGTCGGACAAAAAGAAAGAGAACTGCATTGGAGCACAAGTAGTGTCAGCCAAAACAACCCAAATGAACATGAGGTCAGTACATTTCCAAACAAAACTGGTCAGAATAGCCAAAACAGTACTGAAAGCAGCCAAAACAATGGAAACCTTACACGTCATCTGCCGGACATAATTATCATTGGCGTAAGGAAAGGTGGAACGAGAGCATTGCTCGAGATGCTGAACCTTCATGATACAATCGCTACCGCACAAAGTGAGGTTCACTTCTTCAATGTGGATGCTCATTACCAGCAGGGACTCGAGTGGTACACATCGCAGATGCCATTGGCTCGGCCTGATCAGTTGACAGTAGAAAAGACTCCGGCGTACTTCACTTCTATTGATACTCCAGAGCGAATCCTTCACATGAACCCTTCCATCCGGCTCTTGCTAATTGTCCGAGATCCTGTGGATCGTGTTTTATCAGACTATACGCAAGTTTTTCACAATCAGCTTCAAAAACACAAAATTCCTCAGACCATCGAGGATCTGCTGCTCCAAGACGGCGAACTCAACCTCAGCTATAAAGCCGTGAACCGAAGTGTGTATCACCCGCATATGCAGCGATGGCTCCAGGTTTTCCCACGTGACAGCTTTCATCTAGTGGATGGCGACACGCTCATCAGAGACCCGTTATCAGAAATGAAAAAAGTCGAACACTTTTTGCACCTCAAGCCACAGATAACCGAAGAAAACTTTTACTTTAATCAGACAAAAGGTTTTTACTGTTTGAAGGGAAAAGGGCGCGAACACTGCCTCCATGAATCGAAGGGACGAACGCACCCAAATGTAGCCCCAGAAATCCTGCAGAAATTATGCAAATACTTTCAGGAACCAAACAGGAAGTTCTTTGAACTAGTAGGAAGAACGTTTGATTGGAAGTGAGAACAGGTGGATGGCAAAGAAACGAACGTGAATGCGAATACAGTCCCGTGGAAAAAAACTCAACTCTTAAGATTGTGTCAAGATCATGAGAATGGATGAGGTGAACTTTTGCAAAGATTTGTACAAAGATTGTTTGTATGCAAATGCAAACAGTTCTTGAAACATATCGGAAGAGTATTTGTGAAACACTGAAAACTATGCGAACAGTTTCACCAACAAAACAAGGGTTGCAAGTGCAAACAGGAAGGTTTTTGAGTGTTTGGGAAGAAAGGCTGACTCAAAGTCAGGAGGCAGTTAAAATCCTGTCAAGTCACTGATCAAATAAATTGTTTGACATCGTAACAATGGATAATACAAAATCCTGCACAAAGCTCGAAGGACTCATATTATTATGAATTGTAAAAAAAAAAACCTGCTTTCATAAACAGGAGGGAAGTTTTGTCAAAACATGACAGTAGTCGAAAAGATGAGATGAATGTTTTATATATTTAACCTTGGCTAAATAATAGAGGACAACATTATTCATTCCAACAAAAGTTCATTCGCCTGACTGAAAACCGACACACGTCCTGCTAAATAGGATTAAAATATAAGTTGTGGAAACTTAATTTTTGTTTGTATCATGAAGTGGCATTCCATTGGCACAATCAGCTCTAACTGTCTGTGCACCATGTCAAAATTAGTGGTTAACAAACAACGCAACACAAAATTTATAACAATGCTGTTGTTGTTGTTGTTTTGTTATTAATGCCAGAAGATTACCTCACGACACTGTACTTTTGTGTATTTTTCAAATGTACAAAGGAACAAAAACTGCAAACATAGAAAACAAGAAATAGGTAGCCAACTCCAGTATTATAATAATAATAATAATAATAATAATGAAACCATATTTGCAAAACCAAATTTTGTACATAAACCGCGAAACTATATTATACTATTCATTGCGCTGCCTATACCAGAAAATTACAGGTAATGTTTTACTGAACTGTATTAACCACAGAAGTGGCTGCATTTTGTTTTCCAGTCATGTTTATCAATCATGTAATTTCACAGTTAGAAAATTCTCAGCCAATAATACAGACAATGATATGCCCCAGGCTTGTAGTACTCGAGTCCAGGACTTGTGCCCTAATTTTAAGGACTCGTGACTTGACTTGGACTTGAGCACTGATGACTCAGACTTGGACTGAAACTCGTGCATTAACTGCATTCGAAACCCGTAAATTGGAGACGAGGACTCGGATTGTTTCTTTATTTTTTGTAACGTGCCATAATAATTTGGCAGAAGGTATTTCTGTCTCCATTAATTTTTGTATGAATTTCATGCAAGAGAATGCACATTCACCTGTTCATACAGTATGTCATGATCAGGAACAAACTAACGTTAATGCCTGGAGAGAACACCCCTAGGATTGTCCACTTTGCTTCTACAGACTTCTCGTGCAATGGGGAAAAAAGCACTGCTATGTGTTCTGTATGTAGAAGAGCTATCGAGGAGACGACGGGGACGACCTCGAACTTCATTTCAATCGTCATTTGGCAAGACTCCATCCATAGAAGGAAGTGGCACGCTATGTTCATTGCTCTGTTGACAGCAGGGCTTGCTTGCTGATTGATGAATTAGCTAGTGTTAACCCTGTCTAATGTTATTTGCCCTGTTGATAGTGGGCGGGGCTTGCTGAACTATGAACAAGCTTTTTATCTGTAGCCTATTAACTAAAATGGGGCAGTCGAACAATAATGTTAGTCCAACACAGTAGCAGAGACGGTTTCACATAAAGGCAGTAACAGTCACCGTCAAATGGTGCCATTGGAGTCTTGTTCTCGGACTCGACTCGGCTCAACAGTGGACTCAACTCTTAATTTTCTTTCATGACTTGGACTTGACTTGGACTTGAACACTGGGGACTCGAGATTGGACTCGGACTCGAGGTTTAGTGACTCGACTACAACACTGATATGCCCATTATGACATAATCAGCTGTCGGGTGGAATTCCTTCATGTATTTCAACGGAAAAGTTTCTCAGATATTGAATATCAAAGTATCAAGCTGAAATACAAATCCACAGTGAACCTCTGCTTGAAATTACATCAAGTGTGAATGTGAAGTGGTTTCTTAACACAAATAATGAAGAAACAATTCCAGAATTACAAAGACATAGGGGCTAATCTCGAAACCAAGGCAGAACTAAAGCAGAACTCTGTACACTGTCCATATTCTGACATATTTGCTGTACAAAAAAAGGCTAATACACAACCTAGCATGGTAGTAAATAGGATTACACACAAACTAGCATGAAAAGAAAGCTAAAATACAAATCTTTATGAAAGCAAACATTTGAACTTAAACTAGGAATTACAATAAATTGACTAACCCTTGACCTAGAATAACTAATCACAGTCATGATACCACACAAGCTCTATATGTTTATTAGCCTTCTCAAAGCTGTTTTAAATTTTTGGATTTATTAACTGGCAGATGTATTTGTCACGACAGTCACAACTTATTGATCAATGTGGGCGCAGTGTTAAAATAAAATAAACACAGCTCCTTTTGTGGTCTGTTTTATAAGCTAGCATGGCAATCTGCAAATCCGGATTTGTGTCAAAATCTAATCAATTGTTCCTTGACTCATTGTTCACCTTTCCTCCAAATTTCATCCCAATCCATTCACTACTTTTTGAGTTATGTTGGGAACACACACAAAAATACTGGATCTGCATACATATCTGGATCCTGGATCCATATACATATCCAGATTTGCATCAAAATTTAATCAATTGTCCCTTGGCTCATGGCCCACCTTACCTCCAAATTTCATCCCAATCCCTTCACTACTTTTTGAGATACATTGGGAACATACACAAAAATACCAGATCCACATACATATTTAGGTTCTGGATCCATATACATAATGAGTTTTGCAGCAAAATCGAAGCAATTGCTCATTGCTGACCTTTCCTTCAAATTTCATCCCAATCCGTTCACTACTTTTTGAGTTACGTTGGGAACATACACAATAATACTGGATCTGCATACATATCTGGATCCTGGATCCATATATATATATATATATATATATATATATATATATATATATATATATCCAGATTTGCATCAAAATCTACTCAATTGTTCTTCGGCTCAGGGCCCACCTTTCCTCCAAATTTCATACAAATCCCTTCACTACTTGTTGAGATACATTGGGAAAATACACAAAAATACTGGATCTGCATACATATCTGGTTCCTGCATCCATATACATATCCAGATTTGCAGCAAAATCTAATCAATTGTTCCTTGGCTCATGGCCCACCTTTCCTCCAAATTTCATCCCAATCCCTTCACTACTTTTTGAGATACATTGGGTACATACACAAAAATACCAGATCCACATACATATTTGGGTCCTGGATCCATATACATAATGAGTTTTGCAGCAAAATCGAAGCAATTGCTCATTGCTGACCTTTCCTTCAAATTTCATCCCAATCCGTTCACTACTTTTTGAGTTACGTTGGGAACGTACACAATAATACTGGATCTGCATACATATCTGGATCCATATATATATCCAGATTTGCATCAAAATCTACTCAATTGTTCCTCGGCTCAGGGCCCACCTTTCCTCCAAATTTCATACAAATCCCTTCACTACTTGTTGAGATACATTGGGAAAATACACAAAAATACTGGATCTGCATACATATCTGGATCCTGCATCCATATACATATCCTGATTTGCATCAAAATTTAATCAATTGTTCCTTGGCTGATTGCCCACCTTTCTTCCAAATTTCATCCAAAGCCATTCACTACTTTTTGAGTTATGTTGGGAACAAACAAACAGAGGCGAAAACATAACCTCCTCCAACAAAGCTGGCGGCGATAACCAGCTAAACAGTCAGTATTCTTGCTAGCTGGCTCCATGTAAGAACTTTGCTAGTTGCTGATAAAACTGAATGCTTCCGTTATAGCACTTTTGATCATTTATTCCCCGTTTTAAACATTGTAAATTCTTGGCTTTTACAGTTATACTGAGTCAGTGACTGCTAAAATACATTTATGCTACGTTGTATAAGCTAAATTTATATTTGTATTTTTTTATACAGCAGTAGAGTTTTATTTTTTGTATTTCAAAAATCTTTCTACAGCAAGGTGTATTAAAACATTTTTTTTTATTTCTGTTAAATAAAGATGTATTATGTATTTTATTTAGTTGCCATTATCTATGCAAATGTGTTATGCCAAATGCTTCATCTATCAATCTATGTGAATATACATATAATAAAAAAAAGACTATGCTAAACTATCAGTTTACTTTACAAATTTACAAATGTGGCTTCTTGTTAATAAAACTGTGGTTTATTAAATATTTTTTTTTATTATAGAATGAATAAAGGATGCCTCATCCAAGTAAACTGGATAGCATAGTCAATATTTATTTGGTGTATATGAATATATTTGTGAGATTATTATTATTATTATTATTATTATTATTATATGAATGAGAGAAAACCAAATTTGATTAATTAACTGGTATGTTTTCAGATTTGGTTTTACATACAGGATTATAAATGGAAAACAATAAAGAAGTGATTACATTATTTATGTTAATATACTGTATTTATAGCATTTAACATAAATGGTCATTTTTACAAATAAGGAATGTAAAATAAACATGTGGTTTCACTCTCCTTCTCAGTTCTAAGCATCTTTATTATACTGTCTAAGGGGAAAAAATGTCAAAGCAGAGAGTCTTACTATTCTCATAAAGCTGAAGCTAATTAACTGTAGAGCCAGGACATAAGGTATAAAACTCTCTCTCTCTCTCTCTCTCTGTTTCTCCGTCTCTCCCTCTCTTTGGCTATATTTCTGTCTCTGTCTATCTCTGTCTCTGTCTGTGAATGTCATGTGTAATAGAATAACCTGTGTAATTTTTCCCTGATGATATGAGATGTTATCACTTCTTCCCTATCTATCTCTCTAATCTCTCTCTCTCTCTCTCTCTCTCTCTCTCTCTCTCTCTGAATCCTAGTGCCAACTCTCACACACTGTATTAAGTGTATAAACCTAAAATGTGTGTATATGAAGAAGGTGACAGCGTATAACAATATAATTTGGGAGAATTTTTGGTGAAACTCACCACCCTTCCCTGGTTTCCATATAAACGTGTTTGAAACACACACACACACACACACACACACACACAGAATGGTGTATGATGACAGCAGGAGTTTTCTCGGGAACAAGAGAGTGTAAGTGTGAGAGAGAGTGTGTGTGTGTGTGTGTTAGTGCTGTCTCTTACAGTGTCTCACACACACAGACACACACAGTCTCAGTTGTGAAGAGAGATCAGTTTACCGAACTGATAATGTCAATCAAAACTGATAGTTATCAGACACTTTGCTTGTGGGGCGGTGGCGGTGGGGTGATTTCAAGGACCCTGTGTAGACCCAGCAAAACAAAAATTGCCCAAAACAGTTTGCACCAAAGGTTCAGAATGCCATCGTGCAATGCATGTTAGTTCCTGTTATCATTTACGTGATTGCACTTCTAAACAGTCATTCTGTCACCAGCTTCTCGTTTTGTAATTAATCAGACATAGATTGAAGGAAAGTCGGCAGGATGAAAGTCATTGTGGTTTCCGAGTAACATGACTCGCTGCATGGCTTGACTTATTAACATCAAGAGGCTGGTGAGAGAATGACTGTTTAGAGTTGCAGTGATAATAGGAGCTAACGTGATTTGTAGTCCTTCCACAATATAAAAAATAACTATCAATGAGTAAATATACGATACCAGCCAAAAGCTTGGACACAGCTTCAAATTTAATCTTTTTTCTTTATTTTTGTTCATTAAAAGACACTTTATGTCTTCAAGCAATGATGGATGTCATTTCTCTTTTCTTCATTGAGCGGTTCTTGACAGGATATGGATTACTGCAGCTGTCGATTATCTTTCGATGGCAAGTAATACAGATCTATGGTCATCAGTCCTATCGATAGGTTGTCGTGTCAGTCACACTGACGGGTTTCCCAGACCAAGTTATGCTGGCATGCAGAAATTCGCTCTGCGAAGGGAGGTGAGAATCCAAAAACAAGATCTGTTTTGCATTGCTTTTCCAAACACCCTACAAACCATCCTGCATTCCAATGGCCATGGTAAAACCATCCAAAAGCCAAGAGTCTTCACCGTAACCCTGGCAAGGGTGGCTGCCGGGTGCTAGGCCTTGCCAAACGGCCACCCGTGATTTGGTCTGGGGCTGCTTATTTCAATATCTCACAGCTAACCTCCAAAGGTCCTTCCCTTAGCTGCCACCCAGGGGGCCCGCCTGGTAGGAGTTGTTTCTCCCCCAAGAACTCTTTGGACCCCCCAACATGGCCATCTTCATGTGGGTCGTCCCACGACAACATATATTGATCAACTCTGTTCAGACACTGAGTGCCAACCAACCAATCTCCCAGCAATGATGATGGATCGTGATGGATGATCAAGTTTATCCGAGTGAGCTCGACCAGTGACAATGATGCAGTTGTCGAATATGGCTGTTTACTGTATTTTTTATTATTTATCATTTACTGTTTGATCCCAAACACATTAACAGTGCAAAAAACTCATCAACTAATTAACTTTTGACGAGGCACACCTGTTAATTGAAAAGTATTCCAGGTAACTACGTCATGAAGCTGGTTCAGATAATGCCAATAGTGTGCCAATTGTCATCAAGGTAAACACTAGCTATGTTGAAGGATCTAAAAAATCAAACATTTTGTTTCTTTAACACATTTTTGTTTACCACATAATTCCATATATGTTCTATATGTTATTTCATAGTTTTGATGTCTTCAGTATTGTTCTGTGTAGAAAATAGTCACAATACTGGAAAACTTATGAATGAGTAGGGGTGTCCAAACTTTCATCTGGTACTGTATATTTCAGAATTTCCCTAACTGTAAAATATAATTAGTTAACATAATAAAAAAAAAATCATGCAAACCAACAGGCATAGAAAACCGAGTGGAACAGGAGTTGTATGTTATACTCACAAATACATTGTAAATAATCATTTGCATACTTTTTTTAAAAAGATGAATTAAGTAGAATGTACAGTGCTTTCAGACTGCAAAATTTGAAGAGAGTATTTAAAAGAATCATGCAGCATGATTTAGGTTTGCTGGAGTCAATTTACTGCTAATTCATGCTGCACCACTATTTCATGCGACCGGGAGTTGGCCTCGTGGTTAGCATGTCTGCCTCTCGACCGGGCAATCGCGAGTTCTACTCGCGGTCGGGTCATACCAAAGACCATCATAAAAATGGTACCTATTACCATCTGGCAAGACATGCTGCAATACAGATACAAGTGGGGAAGTCAAACTCTTGCAGTTACCAGAGGACTAGCCCCCCACTGTAACCCTAGCTGTATAGGCGAAAAGCCAAGGGCTATCGAAATGGAGATCGGTGCTGCACCCATCCATCCATCCATTATCTGTAGCTGCTTATCTTGTGCAGGGTTGCAGGCAAGCTGGAGCCTATCCCAGCTGACTATGGGTGAGAGGCGGGGTACACCCTGGACAAGTTGCCAGATCATCGCAGGGCTAACACATAGAGACAAACAACCATTCACACTCACACCTACTGTCAATTTAGAGACACCAATTAGCCTAACCTGCATGTCTTTGGACTGTGGGGGAAACCAGAGCACCCATAGGAAACCCACACAGACACGGGGAGAACATGCAAATTCCACACAGAAAGGCCCTCGTCAGCTGCTGGGCTCGAACCCAGGACCTTCTTGCTGTGAGGCAACAGTGCTCACCACTACACCACCAGGCACCACACCCATATGCCTTAAAGAGTTGGTTAGTACTGGGACAGGAGACTGCCTGTGAAGACCAGATTCTGGCATGAGAGGGACTTTGACTTGACTTGATTCCATTCATATCAAGCTTGATAAATGAAGCTCAAGGTTCCCAGGACCTGTGGAGGAAAAAACAGCCCCACAACATCACAGATCCTCCACCCTAATCAACAGTGGGGATTGGGTCCTTTCAAGCCCCAGCCACTTCAACTGTCAAAGGTCCAGCAGTGTACAGCAACCTCCAGGAGCTTACGTTGGTATTAAGGTGAGAGAAAATGCTTTGTTGCTATCTAATTGTCAATTTGGTGACTCCAAAATTCTCAGGTTCTCTAAGTCATGAAGCATGATTGGAGAAAAAAAAAATTCACTTACGAAGATACTTTAAAAAGTTCTCGGCCTCACCCGGAAACAAGGGATGCAAGTCCCATTTTGGAGCATAACTGTATACTATAAAGCCTTATATCACTGTCCATAACAACTCAAATAAAAGAAACAAGCAAAGAAAAAAGAGAGGAAAGGAAAGCTTTGAACTGGCGTGCTGTTGCTCCAGGACAATGCACCCATCCGCACAACACAGGTAGCAGTGGCAGAATACCAATTATAGGAGTACCAGTTTACCAGTAAATGTCAACAGGCAACTGACATTGTAACCACATGAAAATCCAGGTCAATGGCCGCATGTCATTCCTCGAACCAAAACTTTATATTCATTCATTCATTCATTCATTATCTCTAGCCGCTTTATCCTGTTCTACAGGGTCGCAGGCAAGCTGGAGCCTATCCCAGCTGACTACGGGCGAAAGGCGGGGTACACCCTGGACAAGTCGCCAGGTCATCACAGGGCTGACACATAGACACAGACAACCATTCATACTCACATTCACACCTACGGTCAATTTAGAGTCACCAGTTAACCTAACCTGCATGTCTTTGGACTGTGGGGGAAACCGGAGCACCCGGAGGAAACCCACGCGGACACGGGGAGAACATGCAAACTCCGCACAGAAAGGCCCTCGCCGGCCACGGGGCTCGAACCCAGGACCTTCTTGCTGTGAGGCGACAGCGCTAACCACTACACCACCGTGCCGCCCATATTGTAATATGTGGTAGATATTTAAAACAAAGTGCAAAAAAAAAAAAAATTCTGAATGGAATAGAAAAATCTGATATTTCAAGCATGTAATTTTTATATGCTAGGAATTTAATTCTGGTCTAATTCTATTTATTGCTCTAGGATTCCAAATACTCTATGAACCTTCCATTCTGTTATGAATCAGAAAAACATTTTTATTATAAATCACGGCACTTTTATTTTTTAAAAGTACTTCAACAACGTTACACAAAGATCGATCCATAACAGTTGTAAATGTCCTTTAATTCCACAGGGTGTCGATAATGGTGGACACCGGTGAAAGCTACTGCTCAACAGGAGACCACTTTTCAGAAAAACATCATGAAGTCTGCTGGGGTTTTCTGCAAAAATTAATTTGCGAGTGTGACAGTCAAAGTGTTCAGGGGACACTTCGCTGGTTCTGCGAGATGCTCAGTAAAACCTCCAGCTCATTTCTTTATAAAACATTTACTGAAAGTAAGTGAGTGAGTGGGTGAGTGAGTTTGCGAGCCTCTGGTCTTCCAGTTTGCAAAAATGATTGTTGTCTCCACCCAGAGGAGGCTCTTTGATGAAACACACACACACACACACACACTGCAGCAGCAGAAACACATTCAAGTGTTTAAGTGGAACAATTCTGCAGTACCGTTTCCTCTCAGATTTTACAGCTGTTTTTATTTTAGCTCAGTATAACAGCTGGTACTGAAAGGAACTTGGACATGCTTGTTTCTGCACATTTCTTTTTGCTCACTCACTGGATGACCTTCTGTCCGGCCCATCTACTCAGGATAGAAACTCGGATCAATCCTGAACACGTGGTGCTGCATGTACCAGGCACAAAAACACACACAATCGTGCTTGTGTGCCAGTCTTGCAACACACTATGTTTAAGTAGTAAAACATTAAACGAGGCCTTGTGTAATTCCAAATGCTTAAGGTTACAGATTTATTGACATCAAGTCGACATTCATTGCTCTTATTATTGTGGAGGACTAAAATGAACATTACAAAAAAAGACAGCAGTCGCATTTGAAAAAAGAAAGTCAGTTCTCGATAAATAGCTCAAACGTGTTGTTAATTTTACTTTGTGTGTGTTTCATTTAATTGTTTTATTTATGTCTTATCATTTTGCTTACAGTAAAAATGGTGTCCAGTAGGTCAATCAATACATACACAATTGCACCAGGTAATATAAAGATCTACACCTAATTACAGTGGTGCTTGAAAGTTTGTGAACCCTTTAGAATTTTCTATATTTCTGCATAAATATGACCTAAAACATCATCGGATTTTCACACAAGTCCTAAAAGTAATAATTCAGAATCCATTGTTCCATCAATGATGGCAAGCCGTCCTGGCCCAGATGCAGCAAAACAGGCCCAAACCATGATACTACCACCACCATGTTTCACAGAAGGGACAAGGTTCTTATGCTGGAATGCAGTGTTTTCCTTTCTCCAAACATAACGCTTCTCATTTAAACTAAAAAGTTCTATTTTGGTCTCATCTGTCCACAAAACATTTTTCCAATAGCCTTCTGGCTTGTCCAGGTGATCTTTAGCAAACTGCAGATGAGCAGCAATGTTCTTTTTGGAGAGTAGTGGCTTTCTCCTTGCAACCTTGCCATGCACACCATTGTTGTTCAGTGTTCTCCTGATGGTGGACTCATGAACATTAACATTAGCCAATGTGGGAGAGGCCTTCAATTGCTTAGAAGTTACCCCGGGGTCCTTTGTGACCTCGCCAACTATTACACGCCTTGCTCTTGGAGTGATCTTTGTTGGTCGACCACTCCTGGGGAGGGTAACAATGGTCTTGAATTTCCTCCATTTGTAAACAATCTGTCTGACTGTGGATTGGTGGAGTCCAAACTCTTTAGAGATGGTTTTGTAACCTTTTCCAGCCTGATGAGCATCAACAACGCTTTTTCCGAGGTCCTCAGAAATCTGCTTTGTTCGTGCCATGATACACTTCCACAAACATGTGTTGTGAAGATCAGACTTTGATAGATCCCTGTTCTTTAATTAAAACAGGGTGCCCACTCACACCTGATTGTCATCCCATTGATTGAAAACACCTGACTCTAATTTCACCTTCAGATTAACTGCTAATCCTAGAGGTTCACATACTTTTGCCACTCACAGATATGTAATATTGGATCATTTTCCTCAATAAATAAATGACCAAGTATAATATTTTTGTCTCATTTGTTTAACTGGGTTCTCTTTATCTACTTTTAGGACTTGTGTGAAAATCTGATGATGTTTTAGGTCATATTTATGCAGAAATATAGAACATTCTCAAGGGTTCACAAACTTTCAAGCACCACTGTACATGACGTTGGGCAGCACAACTTCAAATCAACACAAATCAAATTTCATATTGATTATAAAATACTACTATTGACCTTTAAAGTACTGAATGGTCTCGCGCCATAGTATCTGAGTGAACTTCTGGTCCTTTATGACCTGCCATGCCTACTTAGATACAAAAGGTACAGGCTATCTGCTGGTACCTCGTTTCGTGAAGGCTATATCAGGGGCAAAGCCTTTTCTTACAAAGCCCTCCAGTTATGGAACAGCCTTCCAAGTAGTGTTCGGGACTCAGACACAGTCTCAGTGTTTAAGTCTAGGCTGAAAACATCTGTTTCGTCAAGCCTTTTGTTTATAGTGTTTGAGGTAAAAGAGTAGATCTGGAGGGTCCTCAGGCATAGAGTGTTTTGGTAAACTGGGATGTATGGATGCTGTCAGCCCCCCACTCACTCGTTCACTTGGGTTTGTTGATGGTAGAGTGGCTGCTGTTTTATGTCCCAGGGCTCCCTCATGCCTGCTTGCACCCAGCGCAAAATGTATACTGTTCTTACTCATTAGGTGACATTTGGGCAAACCTAACAACCTGTGTTCCCCCACACACACACTCTGTCTGTTCCTCTGAGTTACATGTCAATCCTGAGATCGAGATTCTGACCTCTCCTGATCCTTGGACCTGCCTGATCCATCCTGATGCCCTACGTCTGGTTGAAGTCTCATCACATCACTCCTGTCGAGGATGGCCTCATATGGACAGTCAAAAGTTGCACTTGGAAGATGCTCTGGACACTTACAGTAATGCTTTTATGGCTGAGGACTACAGCTGACTTGCTAACTTTAGGACTGCAGTTGTCATGAAGAGTTTTGCACTCAAGTTTCCATCAGTGAGCAGTTTATAACTTCAACAAAACAGACTTCATGTTAAAACTGTAATGCTTTTCCTGGTTTCACGGTTATACTTTGTGACTATATATAGGACACAGTTATAGAAGCAAGCTATCTATAATCACGCTGTCTGTTATCACCCAGATGAGGATGGGTTCCCTTTTGAGTCTGTTTTCTCTCAAGGTTTCTTCCTCATGTCGTCTGAGGGAGTTTTTTCCTTGCCACCGTCGCCACAGGCTTGCTCATCGGGGATAGATTAGGGATAAAATTAGCTCATGTTTAAAGTATTTAAATTTCTGTTAAGCTGCTTTGTCTGTTGCTAAAAGCGCTATACAAACAAGTTTGACTTGACTTGACAACTTTAAACACAGACAAAAGAAACTTCTTTTTATACTGGAAACCAAAAAGGAAAAAAAATACATGGGTGTTATTTATTAACAAGCTCCTTAATTCATAAAATATAGTTCTGAAATTAAGCAAAGGATGGTTGGATGAAAATGTCATATCTTTTGTAGCTTCAATAAATCTGATGGTGAAAATATAAAATACTATATTTGCCCAGTTTCACATTCGAGAGTTACTTATATCATAGTAAATACGTACTATATGTGTTAGAAATATGTTTGATGCAAGATTTATACGAGAAAACACTTTGATGTGGGTGGAAATTATGCGCTATGAACATTCTCCAGCGTTGTTTATTTATCCCAAACACTTAATGAAGACAATTTAGGTTAGTTCTTCCTTTATTTAGTCACATCTGTATTTGAATGTGGATAGATACAAAGCAGAACTTGAAGGGCACTTGGTTGAGAGCATACCATGGGCGATTGCTCTAAGACAACGAGGGAGGCTCAGCCTCCTCTAAAAATTCTGGATCTGAAATAGCAATGTTATAAGTTATAACATTGCTATTTCAGATCCAGAATCATAGAAATATATGTGCTCAACCCAACTACAGTGCGAAATCATTCCGTTATAACTTTCCCCAGTTCGCCTAATGTGTGCGTGAGTTTTTCCCCCTCGTGACAGCGCGATGCAGCCCAGCCTCAGTGCACTTCAGTCGCATTTGGGAGCTATGCGCTTTTCAATCTCAAAATGCAAGACGGTTATTGGACAAATACTGCGAAAACGCCCGCCTATGGACTCCGAGCCTCACAGTGGGAGGGACATGGCAGTTTCCGCGAGGAGACTGGCGATTGGTGAAAGCAGCCGGATATTTTCTTTGATTGACAGCTCGTTTCAAATATAGACAGGCAGCGGTGAATTTCAGTTCAGTCCCATGCGGATTCGCAAGTGCTGTGGTGTATTGTAAGAGATCAGCTTACATTTCGATTTCATTCATTACATACGGTTTCTACCAGCTTTTTTAGTTTGTATATATTTTCATTGTAAATAAAGTGTAAATATAGTGTTGTCAAGTTTGCTATCTTAGTTCCAGAAATTTCGTTTATTTGAGTGACTGAACTTGAACTTGAGGGGGCTAGTCAGCTAGCAAGAAAGCTGCGCACGGATGCCAAGCATTGCTGATTTAATTTTGGCGAAGCCATTTGCCAGTCTTCCTTTCGAGGAAAAAATTAAAATTAAAGAGCAGGGTAGACCAATGCCTCAAACTGACTTGGTGAAAAAGGTAGGGAATAATACTCGTTCCTTTCAGCACTCCTGGTACGAGAAAGTGAATTGGCTAACAGCAAGTGACCCACATCAACAACAGTAAATAGGCTACTTTAGTAATATGTCATGGATGGACCAAAAATATAAAATCTATTTAAAATGTTTATGCTGAGTATATTATATTGGACTATATATTTTTCTGGATATGAATTAAACACAGCTACAATTTGGAAAACATTTTTAAACAAAAACACAGCCGAGAACATTTCACACTACAGACCTGGATTAAAAGTGAAGGGTTATCAAAATTGTCAATAAAACATTTCTCAGTCAAAATAAGTAAAATATAGGGAAAGTGTCATTGAATGAAATGTGTGGCACCCAGCTCTATGTTTGGCTCCCCAAGGTCAGTGCTTGTGCCTATTCCAGAACACTCTGCTGTTACTGCTGAGGTTCCTGACAAAGAGCTGCTTTCAATAATGATCAATTTTTAAACAACATGCCACAATTTTAAAATATAAAATATTAAAATATACCCCCCCCCAACACCACCATCATGTATATTGGACAGTAGGCTAATGGGCCAAAAGAACCTGTTATTTCACAGTTTGTGACCCTGCCAACAATCAGCCAGATCAGAGGCAAGAGTATGGGCAAAATTGATGTGTTTTTTCTTTTTTCTTTTAAAATCTGGAAATATCGTAACCGACCAGCCTCCCCTGTTTGAAAGACTACCAGCCGCCACTGGAGCATACCTCTGCCAAGCCACATATTATCAACATCAAAATCAAACCACTCAAACTGAGGCTTAAGCTGTCCACCAAATTTCATCAAAATCCTTTCACTACTTTTTGAGTTACGTTGGAAACAAACAAACAAGCAGAGGCAAAAAAAAAAAATAACTTCAACAAAATTGGCAGAGGAATTATTATTATTATTATTATTTACATAATTACATTTTTATCTTGTTATAGAGCATAATATTAAGTAATGCATATTTATTTATATTCATATTTACATCACATTTATACTCGTTATATTTACTTCCATGCATGCATTTTTTAAATTCTTTATTTGTTATATTTATAATGGCATAGCATGTGTTTATTTATCAAGTTATTACTTAATGGTATATATTTAGGTTAACATTTGTTTGTTTGTTTGTTTGTTTGTTTGTTTGTTTGTTGTCACATCATTACTGACATATTTACCTGTCATTTATATGTTTAATTTGGTTTCTCTGTACGATGCTGTAATGATTACTGTATACAGTATAATAAACACTCGGCATGGCATATGGTGGACAGATATATTGTTCCAACACGTTATACGGGATAGTTTTTCATAAAATGTCTGTATTTTTGGACATTTATACATGATCACTGTCATTAATGTCAGTAATGAAGTTGTTTGAAATGCAGTGCATGATGCAAATAAGCATCAACTGCATGAGTTAAAGGGCTATAAATAGTGTCAGGAAGGAACCTGACAGGAAATATATCTGACGTCCTTTATGGTTTCTTACAAGAAGCATGTCAGTGAGTTACACTTTTCTGTGTGTGTGTGTGTGTGTGTGTGAGAGAGAGAGAGAGAGAGAGAGAGAGAGAGAGAGCAGTGTGTGGACTTCAGTGATGTGAATAATTAAAAGCTTCAACTGATTAAAATCTGAAGAGTGAAGGCGTATGCTATCCTTCTCTCTCTCTCTCTCTGACACATACACATACTTTTTCTTTTTTTATTTAATAAAAGCTGCAGTTTTTGAAAAATCTCCCCACAAGTTCAGAAATGTCAAATCTGCCTCGGGACTCGTTGATCTATAAAAATTCAGCCATGAGTCAGTCAGTAATCACATTTCTGTCGAATTATACCATGTGTGTGCGACAGGACGCACTCTGGAACCCCAATAAACCCACAGAACAAGACTGCAATGGTAGTTAAAAAAAAAACTAGCTACTGTTTTTTTTTTTTCTTTGGTGGAAATTATTTTTATTTTATTTTTTTTAACAAAAGAAGAAGTTGGTTCATGAGCATGTGGCAGGTGCATATGAAGGAAATCAGTATCAAACCTGATCAAATGCACACTTAAAATATAGAAATGCAAGTGATCTGAAATAGTCATGGCATATTCTACAAATAAATGCATTTGTATCGGTATCGAACTTGATGCTGCAGAGAAAATCCAATAAAAAAGCACCACATTCATAATCCATTTATAATGCACAAATACGGACACAACATGTACACCGACTCATCATCTTCTCCATTAGTGCTTATTATTATTATTATTATTATAGTGTTTTTCCTTAATGTCCTGTTCTGTTCGCTCACGGAGCCGAAGCCATCCCTTGGACTTTGGGCCACCATGAGGGTGTGATGGCTCTACTTGATAGATAAAGTCCTCCTTAGTACGTGAACAGTGCCGAGGAGGCCGATCTTGTGAAGTTCTTGTGTCTTGATGTTACCAGGGAGTTTGTTGGTGTATTTTTCAATCCCTTTCTTGACCAGACCAAGAGCACCAATTAACACTGGTATGGTTGTGGTCGTCATACCCCACATTCTCTTAATTTCTATTTCTAGATCTTTGTATTTGGAGACTTTTTCTGTCATTTTTAGAGAAGTGTTTCTTTTGGTAGGGACAGACATATCAATAAGCAGACAAACTCTTTCCTTCTTGTCCTTCACTACTATATCTGGTCTGTTGGCCTTAATTTCTTTACCAGTTTGGACTGACATGTCCCAGAGTATTGTAGTTTCATTATTTTCCGTTACAGTTAATGACTCATGCTCATCGTATTTGTCTTTGACTGTGATGTTATAATGCTTACAGATAGCCCAGTGGAGGTATGCTGTGGCTTTGTTTGCCTTTGTACGTATTCTGTTTCGGCTAATTCTGAGCATCCAGAGACTAGATGATGATGATGATGATGATGATGATGATGATTATTATTGTAGAACAATACTGAAGACATCAAAATTATGAAATAACATCTGGAACATATATGGAATTATGTAGTAAACAAAAAAGTGTTTATAAAAAAATGTTTCCCATTTTAGATTCTTCAAAGTATCCAGCGTTTACCTCGATGACGCTTTGCACACTACTGGCATTATCTTAACCAGCTTCATGAGGTAGTCACCGGGAATGCTTTTCAGTTAGCAGCTGTGCCTCATCAAAAGTTAATTTGTGCAATTTTTTGCCTTTTTAATGCGTCTGAGATCAAACAGTAAATAGAGCGACGGCGACAATTATTGACAGTCCATGATTATCAACACCTTTTCAGATTTACCAATTTACAAAAAAAAAAAATCTTATAAAGGTGAGTTTCAGTTACAACAGTTATTATCGGTTAATTAATCAACCCCCCCACCCTTTGATCTTGTCATGTGATGACAGAGCTCGTTACCAGAGATGGAATTTTTTTATCACGATCAGCAATTTTTCGGAAAACCCGGACTTTATCATGGCAGGTAAGCATGATGGAAAGATCATGAACATGTTTTTACTGATCAAATTCACCGATATTTCATGATCTCCTTGTCGAAACCTACTTTGTTTCTTACTCTTTCATTTGACAGTCGCCATTTTGTATCTAAACGCGCGTTTGAGAAGTCACGTGAGGTGTTGATAACAGTGATCACTTTCACCAGTGTCCACCATTATCGACACCCTGTGGAATTAAGGGACATTTACAACTGTTATGGATCGATCTTTGTGTAATATTGTTGAAGTCGATGAAGTACTGTAAAAAAATAAAAGTGCTGGGATTTATAATTTTTTTTATTCATAACAGAATGGAATGTTTATAGAGTATTCGAAATCCTAGTGCAATAAATATAATTAGACCAGAATTAAATTACTAGCATATAAAAAATTACATGCTTGAAATATTCAGATTTTTCTATTCCATTCAGAAAATATTTTTTGTAGTTTGTTGTAAATATCTACCACATATTGCAATATCCGTAGACATTTTATATTTTGGTTCGAGGAATGATATGTGACCTTTGACCTGGATTTTCATGTGGTTACAATGTCAATTGCCTATTGAGGTTTATTGGTAAACTACAAAACGAGAAATTAATACAAACAATAATGAATGATTAACAAAACAGAAATACTTAGAAAGTGGAACAAAAAGAATTTCTGACACAGGTTAAACATTATCAGTTGATTTGTTACCAATATTAGAATTACTTCCTCATTTATATAAACACTGACATCAATATCTCATCTCATCTCATCTCATCTCATCTCAATATCTCTAGCCGCTTTATCCTGTTCTACAGGGTCGCAGGCTGACATCAATATATTTATATAAAAGATATTTTGTACTAAATATAAGTCTGTGTAAAACAAATTTGAAATAAAAATAATATTTTGTTAACTTAATACCACATACCAATTATTTTTTTTTTAAAAATAAATAATCATCTGGATATCGATAATTGTAGAACGGTGTCGATAACTGTGGACAAAGATGTCAAGAATTGTGGAAAGGTGTCACGTGATCTGATACGCTAAGTAATCAGGAATCAACTCTTTTTTTTTTTTCCAGTGGAAGTTTGAGTAATTATTCATACACAGTTTACGTATTGAAAGTCTTTTCTACTTTTGTAATGGCCAAAAGATCGTTAAGGTGTCGATAATTGTAGCCGCTGCCCAAGTAATAATAAAAATACGGTAAATAGCCCTGTTCAACACCACAACTGTTGTAATCCATATTATGCCAAGAACCAATCAACTAAGTAAACAGAAATGACATCCATCATGACTTTAAGGCATGAAGTGTCTTTTAGTTAACAAAAATAAAGAAAAAACATTGAATTTGAAAGTGTGTCCAAACTTTTAACTGGGACTGGATGCATATCCACACTTGCAAAATTAATTACTTCCTGTTATCACTTACATTATAAATGTAACAGTGATAATCTCAGCATTACATCACCGGCCTGATGTCAAGACCAAAGCCACAGCTTTTGATGTGACAGAGAATCTGCAAAGCATAAAAGTCCCCTGTGCTGAAGATTTCCCATCACTGATACAAAGACGCTGACTTTTTTTTTAGTATTATTATCTTGGGGCGACACGATGGTGTAGTGGTTAGCGCTGTCGCCTCACAGCAAGAAGGTCCGGGTTCGAGCCCCGTGGCCGGCAAGGGCCTTTCTGTGCGGAGTTTGCATGTTCTCCCCGTGTCCGCGTGGGTTTCCTCCGGGTGCTCCGGTTTCCCCCACAGTCCAAAGACATGCAGGTTAGGTTAACTGGTGACTCTAAATTGACCGTAGGTGTGAATGTGAGTGTGAATGGTTGTCTGTGTCTATGTGTCAACCCTGTGATGACCTGGCGACTTGTCCAGGGTGTACCCCGCCTTTCGCTCGTAGTCAGCTGGGATAGGCTCCTGCGACCCTGTAGAAGGATAAAGCGGCTAGACATAATGAGATGAGTATTATTATCTTTAGTCTATTCTGTCGAACACAGAGATAAACAACCACTCACACTCAGATTCACACTTATGCGCAATTTGGACCAGCCAGTTGACCTTATCCACATCCTTTAGATTGTGGGAGGAAACCGGAGCACCCAGAGGAAACCCACACACTGAAAGGCCCCAGTTGGCTGTGAAGTCCGAACCCAGAACCTTCTTGCGATGAGGTGACAGTGCTCACCACTGAACAATTGTGCCACCCTTAATATCAACCAAGGATTTGGATTGCAGATGGCTGTAATAGAAAATTAACTATTATAGCCAAACATTATCATACAGAATTATTAAATAAGCAATGTTACAAGTGCGCTCTCTCTCTCTGACCTAATGAGTGTTTTATTAAAGGAAGGGTAAAAGCTTGCATCGATAAAAGACTCCTAGTCAGCACTAATATGAAGTATAAAACATAAATGCTGTACTGGAAATGAGGTGGCGTACCTGATATGATAATTCAAGTGAAAAAAAAAGATGTTTTCTGATTCGATTAAATCGCAGTTGTTCCAATAAAATTGAACCCTTCATAATTCAGGAAACATTTAAAAATAAGCATTTCCCTTCATTTACAGGGTGATCAAAACTTTTTGGTAGGTCGTGTACATCTTTGTCTTGCATGTCTGTCAAACATATATAGTATCTATACCGTAGATGTGTGCGTCTGGGCCGATCGTCATAAGTGAAGGAGTGTTCAGATGTTAATCTCACAGAGGAAGTGAGCTGAGAAACCACAGGAGTGAAAAAGTGACCTTGCTGCTGCTGCTGCTGCTTTTGCTCGCACACACACTCACACATGCACACATACGCATGTACGCTGGCCTACACATCCTCCACACACTGAAACCTGTTCTTGTGCTCAGTCGACTTCACCTCACACAAAGAAACTCAAGCTCGCTCATACAGTAGCTCCATCCCACCAGGTAAGAACTGTCTCACTATCTTAATCGATGTGGTAGTGTTTGTTCCTGGCTGCACAGTATACTGACTTTTTTTTTTTTCTTTTATAAAAGTGTGTGTGTGTGTGTGTGTGTGTGTGTGTGTGTGTGTGTGTGTGTGAAGACCTGTTCAGCTCAGCTGAGGTCTGTATAAATTAGTGATCCAAGTTAATGAGTAATTCTTTTCCCTCAACCGATGAAGTGCTGTTGGTGTGTCTGTTGTATCACTGTGTTGTGCCTTTGCGAGGGTTTCTGGTTTGCCTTTTACAGGAAAGTAGTGTGACCTTTTAATTATTTGGGTGTTCTCTTGTTTACCACTGGTGTGCTTTCCAGTCCGGTTTTTATAGCCAATCCTGGCAAGCCTTTATAGTTCTGCTGGTGTGGCCTCCTTCGCCTTTCGTGTTGTTACTGTTCCCAGTGAGTGCAAATCGATGTACAGTACAGTGGTGCTTGAAAGTTTGTGGACCCTTTCGAATTTTCTATATTTCTGCATAAATATGACCGAAAACATCATCAGGTTTTCACACAAGTCCTAAAAGTAGATAAAGAGAACCCAGTTAAACAAATGAGACAAAAATATTATACTTGGTCATTTATTTACTGAGGAAAATGATCCAATATTACATATCTGTGAGTGGCAAAAGTATGTGAGCCTCTAGGATTAGCAGTTAATTTGAAGGTGAAATTAGAGTCAGGCGTTTTCAGTCAATGGGATGACAATCAGGTGTGAGTGGGCACCCGGTTTTATTTAAAGAAAAGGGATCCACTGTAAAAAATGTCCGTAGAATTAACAGTGAATTTCTGTAAAATCATGACATAGAAAAACTGTAAATACAAAAACAATGAAGCAGTGTGTAACTTACATCAATATACTGTAAAACTCCTAACCAAATACCACTGTTAATTTAACAGTAAGAATATGTTGAATTGATCATATTTTTTTGTAGAATTTACAAATTGTTGTAGTTTAAACACAGACAAACTGTAATACTAAAACAGAATGTGATAGTTAAAATTACATCATTGCCCTGTTAAAAAAATTAAAAAAAAAATGTCAGTAGAGGCTCTCCGGCACATTTCGTAAAACTCTAAATCAAATAAAATATCTGTCTAGTAGATCATTGCTTGTAACCATCATACATTGAATCCCGGTGAAATGTTCATGCAATCATTGTTTATTGTACAATGAATATCCGTAAAATTTACATTTAGTTATCATTAATTGTGCATGGAATCCCAGTGAAATGTACAAGTTATTCTGTAATGTTGTTTACATTTCACTGTATTTTTAAACAGGATTATTCTGGCAACCCCAGCTGCCAGTATTTTTCCGTAAAAACAACGGATTTTTTTTTTTACAGTGTATCAAAGTCTGATCTTCATAACACACTTTTGTGGAAGTGTATCATGGCACGAACAAAGGAGATTTCTGAGGACCTCAGAAAAAGCGTTGTTGATGCTCATCAGGCTGGAAAAGGTTACAAAACCATCTCTAAAGAGTTTGGACTCCACCAATCCACAGTCAGACAGATTGTGTACAAATGGAGGAAATTCAAGACCATTGTTACCCTCCCCAGGAGTGGTCGACCAACAAAGATCACTCCAAGAGCAAGGCGTGTAATAGTCGGCGAGGTCATAAAGGACCCTGGGGTAACTTCTAAGCAACTGAAGGCCTTTCTCACATTGACTAATGTTAATGTTCATGAGTCCACCATCAGGAGAACACTGAACAACAATGGTGTGCATGGCAGGGTTGCAAGGAGAAAGCCACTGATCTCCAAAAAGAACATTACTGCTCATCTGCAGTTTGTTACAGATCATGTGGATAAGCCAGAAGGATATTGGAAAAATGTTTTGTGGACGGATGAGACCAAAATAGAACTTTTTGGTTTAAATGAAAAATGTTATGCTTGGAGAAAGGAAAACACTGCATTGCAGCATAAGAACCTTATCCCATATGTGAAACATGGTGGTAGTAGTAGTATCATGGTTTGGGCCTGTTTTGCTGCATCTGGGCCAGGACGGTTTGCCATCATTGATGGAACAATGAATTCTGAATTATACCAGTGAATTCTAAAGGAAAATGCCAGGACATCTGTCCATGAACTGAATCTCAAGAGCAGGTGGGTCATGCAGCAAGACAATGACCCTAAGCACACAACTCATTCTACCAAAGAATGGTTAAAGAAGAATAAAGTTAATGTTTTGGAATGGCCAAGTCAAAGTCCTGACCTTAGTCTAATGGAAATGTTTTGGAAGGACCTGAAGCGAGCAGTTCATGTGAGGAAACCCACCAACATCCCAGAGTTGAAGCTGTTCTGTACGGAGGAACGGGCTAAAATTCCTCCAAGCCGGTGTGCAGGACTGATCAACAGTTACCGGAAACGTTTAGTTGCAGTTATTGCTGCACAAGGGGGTCACACCAGATACTGAAAGCAAAGGTTCACGTACTTTTGCCACTCACAGATATGTAATATTGGATCATTTTCCTCAATAAATAAATGAGCAAGTATAATATTTTTGTCTCATTTGTTTAACTGGGTTCTATTTATCTACTTTTAGGACTTGTGTGAAAATCTGATGTTGTTTTCGGTCATATTTATGCAGAAACATAGAAAATTCGAAAGGGTTCACAAACTTTCAAGCACCACTGTATGCTTTTCAAACTTTTGAGTACAGCTGCTTTCGTACAGTATTTATTTTTTTTGATCCACTAGTGTGCATTTTAGCGCTGCCGATGCTCCATTTTTGGTGCTGTAGTTATGCTTTTTTAATATCACTGGTATGCGCTTTCTCATGACTTTATTGTACTCTCGGCTGATGTTATGATTGTCTTTTGAGTCTTATCAATATATCCTA
Source organism: Neoarius graeffei (assembly GCF_027579695.1). Classification (NCBI taxonomy): domain Eukaryota; kingdom Metazoa; phylum Chordata; class Actinopteri; order Siluriformes; family Ariidae; genus Neoarius; species Neoarius graeffei. The sequence goes on from NC_083588.1 coordinate 12,375,456, forward strand.
TCAAGTGCCCTTTCAGTACTTGGAGCCATACTGAAGTCCACTTTTGTCAAAGGGTCAAAATCATGAGTAGATAAAATCGAATCAAGAGTTTTAAGTGTATTTGAGACCAGACTTGTAGCACTTGAGTCCGATTCATGCCCTAATTTTAAGGACTCGTGACTTGACTTGGACTTGAGCACTGATGACTCGGACTTGGACTCGGAGTCATAAATTGGAGACGAGGACTCTGTTTTTTTTCTTTAATTTTTGTAACACGGCATAATAATTTGGCATAAGATATTTATATTTATATCTACATTAATTTTTATACTAATTTCGTGCAAGAAAATGCACATTCACCTGTTCATACGTCATGTTCAGGAACAAACGAACGTTCATGGCGCTAAAATGCCTGGAGAAAACGCCCCTAGGATTGTCCGCTTTGCTTATACGGACTTCTCGTGCAGTGGGAAAAAATGCACAGCTATGTGTTCCGTTTGTAGAAGAACTATCGAGGAGACAACGGGGACAACCTCGAACGTCAATCATCATTTGGCAAGACTACACCCGGAGAAGGAAGTGACACGCTATGTTCATTGCCCTGTTGATAGCGGGGCTTGCCATGATTGCCGCCATGATTCTGTTGCAGCAATGTCAACCTAACTGCATGTCTTTGGAGTGTGGTGGTGTAGTGGTTAGCACGGTCGCCTCACAGCAAAAAGGTTCCAGGTTTGAACCCAGCGGCCAGCGAGGGCCTTTCTGTGTGGAGTTTGCATGTTGTCTGCGTGGGTTTCCTCCGGGTGCTCCGGTTTCCCCCACAGTCCAAAGACATGCAGTTAGGTTGATGTGGGGAGGCCTTGGGCTGAGGTGCCCTTGAGCAAGGTACCTAACCCCTGACTGCTCCCCGGGTGCTGGAGTATGGCTGCCCACTGCTCTGTGTGTGTGTGTTCACTGCTTCAGAGGGGTTAAATGCAGAGGATGAATTTCACTGTGCTTGAAGTGTGCATGTGACAAATAAAGGTTTCTTCTTCTTAACAGCCATTCTGAAATAAATTCTGAATTGACTTGAACGAGTATAGTTATGCAAGTATATCGATGCATTTGCTTCGCTTGTGTATTGTGCCAATGATGACGAAGTTGTCGAGAAGGTATTGTTTCAAATTTTGGACAAAAAAGATGATTCTCAGGCAAGTCCAAGACCGAGGTACATCCAGGTACATACAGCAATAACTCTGAGACAATCCAAGTCAAGGAAGAAAATACCTCAAGACCAGGTTCAAGTCCTCCAGCCCTAACTAAAGGTGCATGACTTCGTACTGCACTGTCAGTGTGCCCTTTATATTGCCATTGTTGTTTCCTTTTTAGTGCCATTAATATTCCCTCTTAAGTCTTTCCTGATATTGTTGCTATTTGAAAATGTTTTGTCTGTGCTGTCAAATAATTTGCATTTCAATTCTTTTTCATCATGAACTCATTCAACACTTTGTGAGAAATGTTCAAAATTGAGGAAGTGAACACTAAGGGGAGAAGGAATTTCTGTTTTGTTTTTTTTTAAATCTCAAGTGGAATGCATCTTGTGGAACTGCAACAACGAGGACGTGTACTCTCGGGTTCCATGTATAAAACACGTTATTTCATTTCATTTATCTTCAGGCGTGTTGATAATGATCATTCGAATGAACTAAACACAGTGAAGTAATGTTCGTTACAGTGGGCATTCCCTGTTAGCTTCACCTAATTAAAATAGTGGGAGGTGTGAAACAGTCAGCCTTCTCATGTCTTCCGCTGGAATTCAAGTTAACTGTAAATTGCCACAGTAACCACATGACACAGTGATATCTCTTGACAAAACAATCAAACAAACAAATAAATAAAGCATTTCCACCAGTTGGAATAACATTATCAGTTGTGCAGTCGGGAGCTGCTTGTTGGCAGTGGTGGCTGTGAAAACTCAGCTGGATGATGGATTTTAAAGCCATTCTGTAGTAATGCAAAGTAAACAGTGCAAAAAAACAACATAACGATACATTTTCAAAATAATATTTTACAAACTGGCTGTCGAATGTCCACATGGCCAACATTTTTCACTGTTGATTAATTGCCGTTCAAAGTTTCAATGCATCTAGAACCGAAAAATTATATTTCTCATTATCATGACCGTTAACATCATTTGTCGACTTGGATTTGTGACTTTGTTGTTGGCCAATTGATAATTTTGAAGTCAAAACCTTCATCGTGTGTCTTCTTTTCATCACCTTCCTGCAGTTTTTGACCAATTCCAGTGTCATCCCTAAAAAATATAGTGTACTGATTTTAGCCATTACATCAGTGAAGTTAACTATGACCAATTAACCAAGTTAAACATACATCGATAGATTCTATTTCAGACTAATTAACTCAAGCATGATCCATTTCCACTGAGAGAAAGCAAAGGGGAGCGCAAAGCACCTACAGAACTGTCAATCATTCCAGATTCACGTATCAATTGGCTCATTACTCATTTATTGGGGAGAAAAAGATTGCTGTTGTTTTGGAGTGATTTGAGTGATGGTGTATTTTGAGTTCCAGTTCTTACTAGCTAACTCCAATGCTAAATCACAACACTCATCTGCAAAATGCATTAAGATTGGCAGGTCTGGTAATATAAGATAATACATGCTTATACGTACGGGCCACTTTTTCCATGGAATAAAAACACGTATTCTATTCCCTTCTAGTGGGTTTATTGATGGCATGCAATCTTGTTATCATATCGCTTGTCCTCCATGTATTATGCCACTCTCCCCAATGGAGAATGAGCGTGCAATATTGTTACAATATTGCACATTGTCAAGACAACATGACATCACATGTCAGAGCTCATGCGAAGATCCAGTGACAAAACTTTTCTGCTGCGCATGCGCACAATCATTTCTTTGTCCACCGGAAAAGAGAGAAGACGACGCTGATCCAGTGCTACTGCTCGGATTAAGCATGAAATAAATAAACTGAAACTGAAGACGTGCTGAACACCTGAAAAGCTACCGAAACTTCGTTAGATATTCTTCACGGATATTTACAAGAGAAAAACATACCAACGGACATCGAAAAACTGGAAAAGAGACACATCAGAGATGTAAAACTTCTGCGCTAGCAAGTGACTGTGATGATTTGTAAATAAACCTGGCCGCGAGGTTTGCTTCATTAAAAGCGGAAGATTGAGAGAATTTTGGCTGCCAGGTCGCTCCGTTGTGTTTAGTTGTCGATGTTGATTTTAAAAGTAACAAAATAAATTACACAGGGATAATAATAATATTCAGCTTGACTGCACTAGCATTGGCCTTTGCTAACGCTACACCGACTGAAAGTTAACTGCACTGCCGCGCTAACAGAACTGAGTCGCGAGTAAGCTACCGTTGGCCTTTGAGAATGCTGATATGAAGAGAATGTGTATGTATAATAATCTCATCTCATCTCATTATCTCTAGCCACTTTATCCTGTTCTACAGGGTCGCAGGCAAGCTGGAGCCTACAGTATCCCAGCTGACTACGGGCGAAAGGCAGGGTACACCCTGGACAAGTCGCCAGGTCATCACAGGGCTGACACATAGACACAGACAACCATTCACACTCACATTCACACCTACGGTCAATTTAGAGTCACCAGTTAACCTAACCTGCATGTCTTTGGACTGTGGGGGAAACCGGAGCACCCGGAGGAAACGCACGTGGACACGGGGAGAACATGCAAACTCCGCACAGAAAGGCCCTCGCTGGCCACGGGGCTCGAACCCGGACCTTCTTGCTGTGAGGCGACAGCGCTAACCACTACACCACCGTGCCGCTAATAATAATAATATTGGATGGCTTTTTTTTTCATGGTCTATCCGATATATTCCATTCAGCTACTCGTCTTCGACTCGTTCAATATCATGCTTGCTGAATGGAATATATCTGATATACCACTCAACGCCAGCCAAAATTATTTAAATATAATATCACAGTAAATATCAGTGGACATCATGGCAGTTTTTAAATTAGTGTTCGTTTACATGTTCAGTAAACAGGTGGGTCTTTGGGAATGTTCTTGCTCCCACATGGGGGGCAGGACAAAGAAGAGTATTAATGTGTATATTCCTTGGACCTTGGTTGGTGTTAGCTGTGCTAGAGGCTGAAAAGGAGCAAAGCAAAGTTGAGTACATGGCTTCAGGTAAGAGGAGATGAATTTTCAAGCAATGGAGCGATGTGGGAGAAGACATCGCCTGCTACAAAGACTGAATAACTTTATAAATGACTATCAGGGTTACGTGTGAAACAGAGATGGGCTGTTCCTGCTGTCTGATTTACACTGAGAGACATCAATGGATGTAAAAGTTCAAGTAAATCAAGTAAAAGTTGTGGGTAGCTCACTATAGCACCGTAGCTCACTGCATACCGTGCTGTTAAACATTTGTTTTTAAATTACACTTGAGTAGTGCTCAGGTTACTCTTTGCGTAGAGTTTTGCATGTTCACCCCATTTTATCTGCGTTTTCCGGTTTCCTCCTACCGCCCAAAAACATGCCAGTAGATGGTACCCTGCAAAGGTACAATCAGATCCAGATCTGTCGTAACCCTGACCATGATAAAGCAGTTAATGAAGATGGATGTACTTGACAGAAGTTGTTGTAGTTTTGGCATTTCTCTTCCTGTGTAATTCACACAAATCAGTACTATTCCTTACTGCAGTTAATTATGGGTCCGAGCACCAAAGGTGCTCGAACCGTATTATTTTTGCAAGAGTATTTCTTCACATTATTCTTTTTTTTCCCCATGAAAAGAATTGTGCAGACCAACCCGTAAGTCACAGAGATGTGAAACTTGGTCAATAGATAGTACTACCTCCTACTACTCAGGCAAGCAAGATGCGCCTAATTGCTTGAATTGTTGGGTTAGAGCACAGTGTTAATCCTTTTGGCCCATATCTCATGAGCCATATGTCCTCCAACGAAAATTATTTCCCCCGATTCTTTGGGTTCTTCCAAACAAGAACTTCAAAAACCATTTAGCTTTGCCACGTAAATTCTGAAACTCTGTAAATGTCAACCATGTTGACATTTCTCAGCTGCCACATACCAATCAATTCTAGCAGCCAGGGGCCTAATTTGCTCAGGTCGCTGAAACTCATGACTGGAACCGTGGATTTGCATGAGATAATATGCAAAATTTAGGGCAAGATCATATGATGCGATGTTCAGATAACTGTTTCTTGGGAACTATATGTTCAATCAAGCTGAAATTTGACAGATTATGTCTCTGTGCTCATCTGTAAGTCACATAATTTTTGGTGATGACAGGATTACTTCAAAAAAAAAAACAACATACATAGCTGCCATTGTTCAATCACCTTTCAGCAAGCATTTGACAGGGTTACCACTGAAATATGTCATGAAACCTGAATGGTACCGTAGGTCCCTCGAGAAACCCACAAGTAAGTGACACAATCTCACTCAAACCGGATATTGCACCCAAGACAAGCAGACTGTATCACTTGTGAAAATAGGGTGAAAATTCCAGGACTAATTCACGGAAATATGTTTTGCAGATTATGCAAGCTATCGTAAATTTGACCGGGCAGGGCTGAGTTGTCCAAAAGGAAATTTCTTGGTTTCAGGAAAGAAGGTTCACTGAACAATTTGTCACCTGTTACCTCACAGCAAGAAGGTTCTGGGTTCGAGCCCAGTGACCCATAGTCAGCCAGGATAGGCTCCAGCTTGCCTCCGACCCTGCACGAGATAAGTGGTTATGGATAATGGATGGATGGGAAATATTTCCTGAGAATGCTTTGATACCACAGATTGCCACGTGTCACTCGGATTTGTTTGTTTTTTTTATTTGGTGTCTCATCACTACAATTTCCATCTTTAATACTTACAGTTTTGAAGATATTTTCAGTTCTACTTAAATTCAGGATATCTGCACTAAACTTACTGCGAAAGTTATGGTTATATGACAAATTTTAAAAATGTGTACGCTAACAGTTGTGTTTGTATCATGTAATTGTGCAGTATCCTGATTTTAATGTTTAATCCACTTCATCAAACGACATGAGCTGTGCTAAAATGAAGAAAACTGAAATGGAACTGACACAAATGTTTTTTATTTACGTACAGAACCCTCACGGCTTTGAGGACGCGTCTGCGTATCTGTTCATTTTAAAATGGTGTATTTTGGTCTGCGTACCAAATAAAACTAAAAACTGATAGTTAATTTTAATAGACTGTAATCACCTTAGACACATATACTGTACATTTCCGACATGACAAACCTCCGACAAGTCGAACGTGAGTTATCGTTATGGATTAAAGTGTTAAAATGTTCAAATATTCCCCAGTGCACACGTCTGCAGCCATTTCATGACCGATTGATATTTAAACCTTGTACACATTTTGCATTATACTAATAAGGCAACTTGTGGTAAGAATGTCTGTTACACATGACTTCACACACCCAGAGTTTCAGATCAAGATCTGTCTTTCAAAAAATTTCGAGTGGCAAGCACTGAAACCAAATTGTTAACTGCCATTTCTGTATTTAAATTGTCACTCTTGGTTAAGCACATTTTTCTTGCACGATTTCAGCTTGAGCTTTACAGCTCCACTGTCTGGCAATAACGATAATGTGTCACAATGAAACACCTTCGTGTTTGAATCCTTTCTGCACACTTATTTGGAAACTATCTGATTCCTTTAAACTGCATTTTCGATGCAATTGAAAGAGGAAGAGAAAAATGCAATCTGGTTTCATTAGCTCATGTTTTCTCTCACCATTATTTTTTTGGGGAAAAACTCATGTCCTGAGAGCAGTAAACAAGAAAAAAAATCCAACAACGTCCAAGACAAGTTATCGAAGTAGCATGTGTTAGCCTTGACCCGCTTCATTACCTCCACCATCTTTGTTGGAGGAGGTTCTGTTTTCACCTCTGTTAGTTTGTTTGCCTCTTCCCAACATAACTCAAAAAGTAGTGAACGGATTTTGATGAAATTTTGAGGAAAGGTGGTCCATGGGCCAAGAAACAATTGATTAGGTTTTGATGCAAATTTGGATACGAATGCAGAGCCAGGATATATTTGTCTGTTCCCAACGTAACTCAAAAAATAATGAATGGATTTGGATGAAATTTGGTGGACAGCTTCAGTATTGCCCTAGTTTCAAGTGATTTGATTTTGAAGTTGATAATCTGTGGCTTGGCGGAGGTATGAGACTCTACCGAATTCCCTTCTAGTTTGGGAGCTGTCATATGATGGGGAGAGCTGGCTGGTGGATGGGAATTTGCAAAGACTTAATTTGGAAGAAAACAGGGAGGAAATCTAAATTTCTGAAATTAAGTCACCAAATCTTTTTGTGCACCTGGAAAACTGTAACTGAGGATAAAGCTAGATGGCCAGTATGTTGGCTCAACTAGATTCGATGAGACTAGACTAATGCCGTGTCTAAAATCACTCACTATATAGTGCACTATCTAGTCAAAGTCCCTCTCATGCCAGAATCTGGTCTTCCCAGGGAGTCTCCTGTCCCAGTACAAATGAACTCTTTAAGGCGTATGGGTGCGGCACCGATCTCCGTTTCGATAGCCCTTGGTCTCTCACCTATACAGCTTGGGTTACATTGGGGGGCTAGTCCTCTGGTAACCATAAGAGTTTGACTTCCCTACTCGCATCTGTATTGCAGTGTGCCTTGCCAGACGGGAGTAGGTACCATTTTTATGATGGTCTTTGGTATGACCCGACTACGAGTAGAACTCATGATCTCCCAGTCGAGAGGCGGACACACTAACCACTAGGCCAACTCGCGGTCAGACTATATAGTACGTTTGCCATTTTGTAGTGCTGTCTGAATGTAGAGTGAGAATTATGACACCCTATATAGTGGACTCAAAGTATCCCACAATGCACCATGAAAAGTAGTGTACAACCGATGGTCACTAACCAAGCAATATTGCAGTCATGCTGAAAGAAAAGCTGTCAAAGCTGTTTCATAAGGACCATTAAGTATTTTAGACTGAGTATTGCAGTAGTTTGTTTTTCCTTATGACAATGGGCACGAGAAAAATGTAAAAGTTGTGGCGTGAAAATGGCAATAATATTGGCGTATGTTTGGGGTGGACGGATGGAGGAAGAAACACATTATTAACAGACATTCGGGGACAATTAAAAATAGTAAGAGAATAGAAAATAAGCTAACTCGAATAAGACAGATTAAATGCAAGAATAAAAGTTACGGTATAGTGCAGAGTAAGGAATTAATCAAAAGCCTCAAATTTGATTTAATAAAAGGCAGCAGCAAAGAAGAAAGTATTCGGCCTTGATTTAAAAGAACTGAAAGACGCAGCAGACACAAAGTACTACAGTGGGGCAAAAAAGTATTTAGTCAGTCACCAATTGTGCAAGTTCTCCCACTTAAAAAGATGAGAGGCCTGTAATTTTCATCATAGGTATACCTCAACTATGAGAGACAAAATGAGAAAAAAAAATCCAGAAAATCACATTGTCTGATTTTTAAAGAATTTATTTGCAAATTATGGTGGAAAATAAGTATTTGGTCAATAACAAAAGTTCATCTCAGTACTTTGTTATATACCCTTTGTTGGCAATGACAGAGGTCAAACGTTTTCTGTAAGTCTTCACAAGGTTTTCCCACACTGTTGCTGGTATTTTGGCCCATTCCTCCATGCAGATCTCCTCTAGAGCAGTGATGTTTTGGGGCTGTCGCTGGGCAACACGGACTTTCAACTCCCTCCAAAGATTTTCTATGGGGTTGAGATCTGGAGACTGGCTAGGCCACTCCAGGACCTTGAAATGCTTCTTACGAAGCCACTCCTTCGTTGCCCGGGCGGTGTGTTTGGGATCATTGTCATGCTGAAAGACCCAGCCACGTTTCATCTTCAATGCCCTTGCTGATGGAAGGAGGTTTTCACTCAAAATCTCACGATACATGGCCCCATTCATTCTTTCCTTTACACAGATCAGTCGTCCTGGTCCCTTTGCAGAAAAGCCATTAATACAGGTAACGAGTGGAGGACAGAGGAGCCTCTTAAAGAAGAAGTTACAGGTCTGTGAGAGCCAGAAATCTTGCTTGTTTGTAGGTGACCAAATACTTATTTTACCGAGGAATTTACCAGTTAATTCATTAAAAATCCTACAATGTGATTTCCTGGATTCTTTCCCCCCATTCTGTCTCTCATAGTTGAAGTGTACCTATGATGAAAATTACAGGCTTCTCTCATCTTTTTAAGTGGGAGAATTTGGACAATTGGTGGCTGACTAAATACTTTCTTGCCCCACTGTATGTATTTATTAATGTGGGAAATATGCTCAGTATAATATGGATTTATTAAAAAAATGCATGCAGGTATTTATTTTGAAAACCCACCAACCGACTGATCTGGCACATTTTAATTGTGCAAAGGTAATGACATAAATAATGGTGCAGCGGAGTAGTGTCCAAAAGTGTTTATTTATTTATTTATTTTTATTATGATGATTTTTTTTTGGGCGGCACGGTGGTGTAGTGGTTAGCGCTGTCGCCTCACAGCAAGAAGGTCCTGGGTTCGAGCCCCGGGGCCGGCGAGGGCCTTTCTGTGTGGAGTTTGCATGTTCTCCCCGTGTCCGCGTGGGTTTCCTCCGGGTGCTCCGGTTTCCCCCACAGTCCAAAGACATGCAGGTTAGGTTAACTGGTGACTCTAAATTGACCGTAGGTGTGAATGTGAGTGTGAATGGTTGTCTGTGTCTATGTGTCAGCCCTGTGATGACCTGGCGACTTGTCCAGGGTGTACCCCGCCTTTCGCCCGTAGTCAGCTGGGATAGGCTCCAGCTTGCCTGCGACCCTGTAGAAGGATAAAGCGGCTAGAGATAATGAGATGAGATGAGATGATGATTTTTTTTAAACCAATGAACTCACTATATAGTCCTCCATATAGAATTCCTGAGATAGTGAGTAGGGAGTAGTGAATGAGTGACTGATTTCAGACACAGCTTAAAGTGCCATTCCACCATTGGATGTATTCTTTGGCATAAAATACAATATATTTTATGACAACATGACTAGACAGAGAAATCCTTTAGCTTCAAAATGATATATCAAACATAATTTTTTGACAACGACAAGTATATTAATTTTGCGACCAAAGTCACCTACCCTTTTAATTTCCGCGCGGTAGTGAAACGTGATGTCATCGGCAGGTTCCCCTTCTTGTGTACCACGTCACGTGTGACGTGGCACAGATTATCAGCAATGGCGGATAGAATGCGATTTCCACTTGTCAATTGCTGTGCCGATATTCACCATCGACCGTCTCCTTTGGGCATCACTTGCTATTTTCCTTCGCTTCTTTTCCGAAGCTGACAATCGCGTTCTATCCGCCATTGCTGATAATCTGTGCCACGTCACACGTGACGTGGTACACAAGAAGGGGAACCTGCCGATGACATCACGTTTCACTACCGCGCGGAAATTACAAGGGTAGGTGACTTTGGTCGCAAAATTAATATACTTGTCGTTGTCAAAAAATTATGTTTGATATATCATTTTGAAGCTAAAAGATTTCTCTGTCTAGTCATGTTGTCATAAAATATATTGTATTTTATGCCAAAAAAATACATCCAATGGTGGAATGGCACTTTAAGAGTTCTCATTTTGTGTCCGAACAGAACACAACACTGATATTCCAGTGCTTCAGGATGAGCCTGGTTGAACACTGAGAGACTTAAACTGGACCTTGAGTCCTTTAGGCAACTTGTGAGGTTGTTTGGAACAGCAAAGTAAAAATGCAACACGAAATAGGCGTCACGAATTGCATGAATTTAGATAAAGTGCACTCAGTCAGTGGAAGAGATAAAATTTGTTGCGTGTGTCATAATATTTGGTGATGCCTCTGATCACCTTAGCAACAGTGCCAGTCAGGTCAGGTACGAGTACCACCACAGTGTGCGTCTCGGTCAGTGTTGTGGTCTACCTGGACATGAAGCACAACTGGCAAACCCATGTCCAGCCAACAGCTGATGATCCAGACGGTTCAATCGTCGAGGTGCACAAAATACATGGCGAGTGGTGGACATACAAGCTGGTGAAGGTTGTGATGGACAGGATGTAAACTGAGTTTATGGGTTTGTCTTGCAGATGGAAAGCGTTTCTGATTACACTCCGTCTATAACTACAGAGTGAGAGACATTTTGTGTGTGTGTGTGTGTGTGTGTGTGTATTTGGAGTCTCTGTTCCTCATTCGAGCACGAGGAGGAAGCAGGAAACCGCACTGAAGTGAAACACTAAAATTAGAGCTCATAGACATCTGTATAACAGAAACACAGATGAAAAACACAAATACATACAGGGAGAACTGAGAAATTGTGTGTGTATGAGTATGATCCAATAGGAATTAAATGTATAAACATATTTATTCTATCCACATTCACTGGATATGAGCAATTGTGCACACTGATTGGCTACTCTACAACTAGGCTATCAGCTCATACAACCCCGATTCCAAAAAAGTTGGGACAAAGTCTCATCTCATCTCATCTCATCATCTCTAGCCGCTTTATCCTTCTACAGGGTCGCAGGCAAGCTGGAGCCTATCCCAGCTGACTACGGGCGAAAGGCGGGGTACACCCTGGACAAGTCGCCAGGTCATCACAGGGCTGACACATAGACACAGACAACCATTCACACCTACGGTCAATTTAGAGTCACCAGTTAACCTAACCTGCATGTCTTTGGACTGTGGGGGAAACCGGAGCACCCAGAGGAAACCCACGCGGACACGGGGAGAACATGCAAACTCCACACAGAAAGGCCCTCGCCGGCCCCGGGGCTTGAACCCAGGACCTTCTTGCTGTGAGGCGACAGCGCTAACCACTACACCACCGTGCCGCCTTGGGACAAAGTACAAATTGTAAATAAAAACGGAATGCAATAATTTACAAATCTCAAAAACTGATATTGTATTCACAATAGAACATAGACAACATATCAAATGTCGAAAGTGAGACATTTTGAAATTTCATGCCAAATATTGGCTCATTTGAAATTTCATGACAGCAACACATCTCAAAAAAGTTGGGACAGGGGCAATAAGAGGCTGGAAAAGTTAAAGGTACAAAAAAGGAACAGCTGGAGGACCAAATTGCAACTCATTAGATCAATTGGCAATAGGTCATTAACATGACCGGGTATAAAAAGAGCATCTTGGAGTGGCAGCAGCTCTCAGAAGTAAAGATGGGAAGAGGATCACCAATCCCCCTAATTCTGCGCCAACAAATAGTGGAGCAATATCAGAAAGGAGTTCGACAGTGTAAAATTGCAAAGAGTTTGAACATATCATCATCATCTACAGTGCATAATATCATCAAAAGATTCAGAGAATCTGGAAGAATCTCTGTGTGTAAGGGTCAAGGCCGGAAAACCATACTGGGTGCCCGTGATCTTCGGGCCCTTAGACGGCACTGCATCACATACAGGCATGCTTCTGTACTGGAAATCACAAAATGGGCTCAGGAATATTTCCTGAATTATTATTATTATTATTATTATTATTACATTTTTCACAAATTGCTACTGTAATTTTGCCGGTTTGTTTACATTCAGTAATATCCAGTAACTTAGTAATTTAGATCCAGTAACTATCAACGAATAATTACCTCAGTAGTACCCCGATGGGATTCATTTACCACTTTTAACATCATCCACGACTGTGTTGGACTGAAGCTGGTTCTAGAGGACGTGAGACAGGGACTCGTTTTAAATGACTACCGTGTAGTTACTGTCCAGAACTGGAAATGAGTCAACACTCGACAGCGTCCCTTCAGTGTCCAGGTACTGACTGATTCTGAGTCCTGGTCTCCATGTCTTCTTTCAGTACTGCATGTTCAGAGGTTAGAAAGAATAAAAACACATTTTATGACTCGCTATCTTGTATCAACAACAGTTCTAGCTCTGTTGGTAACATTTTGTACAGGTTAAAATTGGTCCCATGTTAGAAACAAAGTATCAGCGACTAATATTCTGATATCATTGGCACAATGTGAAAATGAATTTGGCATGGCGCCAACCAGTCAATGAGGCATCAAATTAAAAGACTTTTCGCTGTTTTGCAAATCCATAGTAAAAGTGTGGAGTGTCATTCTGGTCCAAAAATACACTTTAGACCAAGATGAAACATCATGTACATCATGGTAAGCTTTCTGCCTGGGAAATGGACCATTCTGGGTTGTGCACATGACTTCATGTCAGATTTACGGGAACTTCCCTTGGTCCAATTTCACTTTGGTTTGTATTTCCTGCATACACAGGCTTGGTTGTGTAATGCAGCAGATATTACGCAAAATCCATCAGCACCTGGTGTGAAAATCTGGTGGATTGACACATATCCTTTTCATTGTGGGTGAGGGCGGGGTCATCCTGGAAAAGACCGCTCCCATCAAGATAGAAGTGTTTTGATCATCGAAAAAAATCCATCCTTCAGAAGAACTTTGCATGGATTTGGCGGTGAAGTGGAAATCCCAAAGAATTCCCAACAAATACAATGATTATTGATTAACCCGCAACACATCATGCTTTTTATCTTGATATAGTTACATTCGAAACTAGTCATTTTCTGTTCCCACTGAGATCATTTCCTTCCTGAGAACGTTCCCATGATGGAAAGTTACAACTTGACCTCGGAGTGTTACCACTGGAGACTCCTTCGATCGATGTGAAATGCTTTGATTTGTTTTCATTCGAAGGGATTTCGTTCATTTCTTGGTGAAACTGTGTTGACTCGTTGAATCATTGATATGTTATTGGTATTTGTTGGTTAATCTGGAAAGGGAGGAATGACGGGAATAAAAATGGCACTCAGCTCAAGTGAATTCGAGCGATACACTGCAAAAAATGGCCTTTCAAAAATAAGAAATAAAAGATTAAAACAAAGCATATTTGCTTAAATCAGGTGAAAAAAATCTGCCAATGGAACTAGTCAAATTTGACTTGGTAAGATTTCTTAAAGTAAGATGAAAAATCTAACCTGTTTTTAGATGAAATTATTCCAAAATAAGATTGGGGAACTTATTATGCGAGATCTGATTAACTCATTCATTCATTCATTATCTCTAGCCGCTTTATCCTTCTACAGGGTCGCAGGCAAGCTGGAGCCTATCCCAGCTGACTACGGGCGAAAGGCGGGGTACACCCTGGACAAGTCGCCAGGTCATCACAGGGCTGACACATAGACACAGACAACCATTCACACTCACATTCACACCTACGGTCAATTTAGAGTCACCAGTTAACCTAACCTGCATGTCTTTGGACTGTGGGGGAAACCGGAGCACCCGGAGGAAACCCACGCGGACACGGGGAGAACATGCAAACTCCACACAGAAAGGCCCTCGCCGGCCACAGGGCTCGAACCCGGACCTTCTTGCTGTGAGGCGACAGCGCTAACCACTACACCACCGTGCCGCCTCTGATTAACTCAAAATAATCAAAATAGTTCTTATAACAAGATCGTACTTCTTACATTTAGCCATTCAAGTCATTTTTATTTATTTCATTTTAAGGGTATTTCACTTAAATTCATGACAAAGTCTTAGCAGTAAAAACTGAATTTAAGATAAATATACTAATATTAGGATTGTTAAATTCTACAACTAAGCATTGCTCGCTTAAAAGATTCTCCTTTTGTGATCTGTAATTAGTAAAATACTCTAGATATTAGAACAGAGACTATCTTGAATCAAGTTGACGACACGTGTAGCATTGCAACAAGTTTATTTTTTTTCCCATTTCAACATTCAAACAGGGGCGGCACGGTGGTGTAGTGGTTAGCGCTGTCGCCTCACAGCAAGAAGGTCCGGGTTCGAGCCCCGTGGCTGGCGAGGGCCTTTCTGTGTGGAGTTTGCATGTTCTGTCCGTGTGGGTTTCCTCCGGATGCTCCGGTTTCCCCCACAGTCCAAAGACATGCAGGTTAGGTTAACTGGTGACTCTAAATTGACCGTAGGTGTGAATGTGAGTGTGAATGGTTGTCTGTGTCTATGTGTCAGCCCTGTGATGACCTGGCGACTTGTCCAGGGTGTACCCCGCCTTTCACCCGTAGTCAGCTGGGATAGGCTCCAGCTTGCCTGCGACCCTGTAGAACAGGATAAAGCGGCTAGAGATAATGAGATGAGAGATGAGAACATTAAAACATCTCTTAAGATTCCACTTCCCCAGGACCTCAGGCACCAAAAAAATAAAAATAATAATAAAAAAAAAGTCTATGCATTTTGAATTACAGTGCTTACACAACGCCAAAGCAACAGTGCATTTTGGGGGCACTGACTATTCATGTATACGAGGGGTTTACAAGATCAGGTACAAAAAAAAACCAACCAAACAAACAAACAAAACACTGAACTTAACTCACAGCATTCCAAAAAGACCTCACTAAAACACCCTCCACTCACTCATAGCCTTTTTGAAGGCACTTGTCTGGTCTAGAGTCTGTACAGCATCTAAAAGGACCTCACTCTGAATGACTGAGAAAACAGTCGCAGTAAACTTAGGATATGTAAGGTGGAGTTGAACTGTAATGAAAGATTTCAGTAAAGTTCATTTATTCCCAAAACAAGCATCTCATCTCATCTCCTCTAGCTGCTTTATCCTTCTACAGGGTCACAGGCAAGCTGGAGCCTATCCCAGCTGACTACGGGCGAAAGGCGGGGTACACCCTGGACAAGTCGCCAGGTCATCACAGGGCTGATACATAGACACAGACAACCATTCACACTCACATTCACACCTACGGTCAATTTAGAGTCACCAGTTAACCTAACCTGCATGTCTTTGGACTGTGGGGGAAACCGGAGCACCCGGAGGAAACCCACGCGGACACGGGGAGAACATGCAAACTCCACACAGAAAGGCCCTCGCCGGCCACGGGGCTCGAACCCAGACCTTCTTGCTGTGAGGCGACAGCGCTAAGCACTACACCACTGTGCCGCCTCCCAAAACAAGCATACTTTTTTTTTTCTTGAAACAAGATGAACCGCATTTGACAAATGTCCAAAACGTACTTACTTGTTTTAAAAAAAAAACTTGTTTTATTTTCAAAGGTGCTCCAAATAAGACTTTTTCAAGACATTTTGTCTATACAAGATTTTCAAGATGGACTGTCTAAAAACTAGCCTTTCTAGCTAAATGAGGTTTTGCTTGTTGGGCAATTATGTCTTATAATAAGGGTGGTTAGATGTTTTGACTTGAAAATAGACAAACTTCCTAAGATTTTTATTTTTTGCAGTGTAGATAGAGCTCAACAATGAATTCTTTCCTGTTTGGTCATGTTTACAATGTTGGACATCTCATGACTGTCAAGTGAGACAGAGTGTGTCTGTGTGTTTGGAATAGAGAAAGTGAGATAGAAAGCAAGTGAGAAAGAGAGCAAGAGAGAAAGAAAGGGAAAATGTTTCTTCTTTTTCTGGCTTCCTCATAATGATAGCATGTGCCTGTTTTGATCCCATCAAGACATCTGACTTTTCTCTTCTCCGTGAGGATTTTTTTTTTATTTTGCTCCAGAAATAAACATGTCTTACAACACACACACACACACACACACACACACGCGCATTTACAAACATCTATCGGTGTGTTTTGCTTTTCAGTATTTTCTTGAAGCTGAAAATCGTCCCTCGACAAACAAAAAGGTACCACATATACATTGTCCACATAAAACGAACACCAAATATCTGTGGTGGGTTTCCCGAAAGTATGTTTAGGTAACAGTGAAATGAGCGGGCACGGGGAACACATTTACTTAATTATTTAGTTTATTACTTGCTCATTCTTTTGTGCCAACGTTTATTAATTTAATTTAAAAAAAAACACGCTTGGAATAAAAAAATATTGCCCAAGAATGTAAAATAGTTTCAATTATTCATTACCACATTACATATGTAATGCTTAATGACGATACCATATATCAACATATTTGAAACACTTTATATTTCATTGACCTCCTCAACTGGATTTAGCAACTACTAATGCCTATATCAGGGACACGCGTTGCAAAGACGGTCTTCGTCCTGTTGCTCTTTAGACTCCTTCTTACAGGTGAGTTTGGGAAAAACACGTACAGAGACAACGCTGACTGCTTCAGAGAATCTCTCAACTCTCTCTTCCACCCAAAAGGGCAATGCTTTCAGGAAACCTACCCCAGTTTCTTCATTTCCTGTCCAGAGATGTCATACAAAGACCGCATGTGGTTTTTTCACCGTTCTCATTACATTTTCCAATGCAGACTTTTTTTTAGAGAATACGGTTTTATTTTCATCCATGCTTTGTTCTTCTTGCATTTCATTTTTTTCACATGGTTTAGTTCCACATGTTAATCTCAAAGGTTAATTATTAGCATGGCGTGTTCACATCTTGTGAAGCGTGAGGAGACATTTGCATTTCAGAACTACAGATGCAAAACAGAGAAATCTAGACAGACAGAGCTTAGAAATTATATACACATGAACACATTTATCTACTATTCTAAGAGAAGATTCTAAGAGTACATTTGTTATCTGTTTGCACCACATATGGGTTTAGTCATTAAATATGAGCGCATCTCAAAAAAAAAAAATTTGAATATTGTGAAAAAGTTCATTTTTTTCATAATTTAATTCAAAAAAGTAAACTTTCATATATTATATATTCATTACATGTAAAGTGAAATATTTCAAGCATTTTTTTTTGTTTGGCTTATAGCTCATGAAAATCAGAAATCCAGGATCTCAAATCTCATCTCATTATCTCTAGCCGCTTTATCCTGTCCTACAGGGTCGCAGGCAAGCTGGAGCCTATCCCAGCTGACTACGGGCGAAAGGCGGGGTACACCCTGGACAAGTCGCCAGGTCATCACAGGGCTGACACATAGACACAGACAACCATTCACACTCACACCTACAGTCAATTTAGAGTCACCAGTTAACCTAACCTGCATGTTTTTGGACTGTGGGGGAAACCGGAGCACCCAGAGGAAACCCACGCAGACAACATGCAAACTCCGCACAGAAAGGCCCTCGCCGGCCACGGGGCTTGAACCCAAACCTTCTTGCTGTGAGGCAACAGCACTAACCACTACACCACCATGCCGCCTTCCTAAGATCAATTAAAAAAAAAAAGATTAACAATACAGAACTGTGCAACTTTTGAAAAGCATGTTCATTTATACACTCAGTACTTGGTTGGGGCTCCTTTACCACAAATTACTGCATCAGTGTGGCATGGCATGGAGCCAATCAGCCTGTGGTACTGCTGAGATGTGATTGAAGCCCAGGTTGCTTTGATAGCGGCCTTCAGCTCGTCTGTATTTTTGGGTCGAGTGTTTCTCATTTTCCTCCATAGATCCTCTCTGGAGTTCAGCTCAGGTGAGTTGGCTGGCCAATCAAGCAGAGTAATATCATGGTCAGCAAACCATGTGATAGTAGTTTTGGCACTGTGGGCAGGTGCTAAGTCCTGCTGGAAAAGGAAATTGGCATCTCCATAAAGCTTGTCAGCAGATGGAAGCATGAAATGCTCTAAAATCTCCTGGTAGACAGATGTGTTGACTTTGGACTTGGTAAAACACAGCGGACCAACACCAGCAGATGACATGGCACCCCAAATCATCACAGACTGTAGAAACTTCACATTGGACTTCAAACATCTTGGATTCTGTGCCTCTCCACTCTTCTTCCAGACTCTCAGACCTCGACTTCTAAATGAAATGCAAAATTTACTTTCATTTGAAAAGAGGACGTTGGACCACTGAGCAACAGTCCAGTTCTTTCCCTCGTTAGTCGAGAAAAGATGCTTTTGATGTTGTCTCCTGGTTCAGGAGTGGCTTGATATTAGGAATGCGACAGTTGTAGCCCCTTTCCTGAAAACGTCTGTGCGTGGTGGCTCTTGATACACCGACACCAGCCTCAGTCCACTGCTTGTGAAGCTCTCCCAAGTTCTTGAATCAACTTTTCTTGACAATCCTCTCAAGGCTGCGGTCATCCCTGTTGCTCGTGCACCTTTTCCAGCCAGCCTTTTCAGCAATGACCTTCTGTGGCTTACTCTCCTTGTGGAGGACGTCGATGATTGCCTTCTGGACAACTGTCAAGTCAGCAGTCTTCCCCATGATTGTGGTTGCGTGTACTGAACTAGACCGAGAGATACACAGTATTTATACTGTTTTACTCAAACTTAGAATGAAGTATTCTCATATTTTGGGATTTTTTTCCACTATAGGCCATATCAAAATTAAAACAGAAAAATGCCCAAAACTTTTGAGTTTACGTGTAACGAATGTGTAACTATAATCTATTAAATTTTCACTTTCTTAAATAACTGATAGAAAATATTGAACTTTTTCACAATATTCAATTTTTTTGAGATGCACTAATATGTGCCATTTCAGGGTGAAACCAATGGCCAGTTGATGTCAAAATGGTTGTTTCAGCAGCTTTGTTGAAAAGCTGAATCCTTACGTATAATCATTCTCTTTGTTGCAATTGATGATGCCAATCAAAAATGAGTTCCTGAAAACTAATCCAGGTCACTGTGTGTGTGTCTCAAATGCAGAGTGCAATTCGAAATGTGTCTCCTTTGAACATGGTGAGTCAAATTGTCTTTGTATCATTGTGTATCCATTTCTCTCTCTCTCTTATACATTTTCTTTCACACATATACCATAATATAAATGCTCACCAATCAGGATCGTTGGAACAGAGGAGGTGGGATCAAACAAAGATCTGGTCACCAAAACGACTCAGACGAAGGAGACTATCATGAGCCAGAGGAACCTATAATGCGATTTCCCAGACCACCACAGTCACATTCAGAGTATGCAGGTAACTTATTCCACTGTGGACATATCTCAGACCACACACTATCCACTACATAGGCCAAGTAAACAACCCAAATGTGTGTTTTGTTTAGTTATCAAGTTATTATCTCAACAATGAAACACTGATTCCAGAGGTGTTATAATGTCTCCATCTAGTGTCCAAATCATGCTACTGCAGGATAAATCCCCCCCCCCCCCGAAAACAATGATTTGTAAAGAATCCTGGAGCTATCTTACACTTAAAACAATGCAGCAGCACAGCATTTGATGTTTTACCTCAAGAATCTTATTCCCTTTTCAAAATAAACACATTTCAATTTTGATTCTTGCAGTGTTGTAGTCGAGTCACTAAACCTCGGGTCCGAGTCCAGTCTCAAGTCCCCAGTGTTCAAGTCCGAGTCAAGTCCAAGTCATGAAAAAAAAAATCGAATCGAGTCCGAGTACAAGACTCCAACAGCACCATTTGATGGCCGCTGTTTTAGCGCCATTAACATGAGTTTGCTCCTGAACATGACGCATGAACAGGTGAATGTGCTTCTCTTTATCAGGGAGTGCGAAGTATTCTGTCAGAGATGGTTGGGAGATGGATGTAAGTGCAGAAGGTGTGTTTATTAATACAAGTGAAGACGGGTAAACAATCCAGAACGGCATGTAAAATCATAAAACGGTGAAACAGGCAATAGGTCAGGCGAGACACAAGCAGGCTAGTGTAGACTTGGCAGAATCAAAGACGAGAAACAGGACATCAGAGATCAGGAACCCAAACAAGGAAATAAGGCTCAGTAATGTGTCAGCAATGCAACTCAATACTTCGCAAAGTAAGTGTGTTTTCACAGTTTTTATATCGGCATGCTGATTGCGCCTTCATGCTGTGCAGGTGCGAGTCGTTTACGGCATGCGTGCTGTCTGAAGTGTGCCTGAGAGTCTATCTGAAGCACACGCCAAGGCGTGCAGGTGTGACACTTTTGCACAAAATTAATACAAAAATTAATGTAGATATAAATATCTTACGCCAAATTATTATGGCATACTGTGGGTGGTAAAAGAGAGCAACTGGACTTGCTTGAATATTCTTGAAGGCTGATTCGAGAGGTCAGACAGAACTGATACCAGGCTGATACCAGTCAGACAGAACTGAAGAAGCCTTTCGGATGAGAGGTGAAACGTCTTCAAGAATCTTCAAGCAAGTCCAGTTGCTCTCTTTTACCACCCACAGTTTACCATGACCTGGATGACTGAGAATCTTCACAGACATTATTATGGCATGTAACAAAAAATAAAGAAAAAACCCGAGTCCTCGTCTCCAGTTTACGAGTCCGACTGCAGTTAATGCACGAGTCCAAGTCCAAGTCCGAGTTATCAGTGCTCAAGTCCAAGTCAAGTCACAAGTCCTTAAAATAAGGGCATGGGTTGGACTTGAGTACTACAAGCCTGGATTCTTGCAACACTTTTCAAAAAGTTGGAGGGGAAAACATTTCCCACCTTGTAATGTTGCCGTTCCTTCTCACAACACTTAAAAGATGTCTAAGTACTGAAGACACCAAGAGATGAAGTGTTTCAGATGTTATTTTGTCCCATTCTTCTTGCAAACAGGTCTGAAGACGTGCAAAAGTACAGGGTCAACATTGTCATATTTTTCACCCTGGCTTTTGGACTTGTTCCTGGTAACGGTCTAGATGGTCCTTTTCATCTTTCGTCCAGATCTCGAGAGACGTGTATGATGTTCTTTATGCAATTCGCTGCACTGTCTGGCGGTCTGATATATTGCATTTCCTGTACCACATAAGCGATATAGCTGGTCGAGTCACCTCTCTAGAATGTGGTGCAGATAGGGAGGGGAGTTCCTGAGTTGGCAGGAAGTGGAGATGCTTCTCAGGGTCTTTTTTTTTTTAATTTTATATAACAGTGGTGAACATTTTGTGAAGAAGAGTCCTGAGATGAGCACAGAACAGTGTTTATGATTATAGCAGGAGTATTGATGTCCAAGTTTACAGCATGCAGGTGAGATGTCCGCTAAAGCTAGGCTGAGTCTTGGGCACAAACTGTTTTCAGGAAGTGCAACATTTTATCTATGTGGATAAAATACCATCCACAGCAGCAGAAGGTCAGTCACAAGTGCGGAAAGCCTTGGAGTGTAATAAAATAAAATCGACACATTTTATGCTGCACTGTTCCCGAAAAAAGATGGACTTTCAAATTTCATCCTGAACGTTGTGTTTCAAATGAAGCAGTGTGTAAAGTGTTTTTCTAAAAGTTTGTAATGAGCGTGAACTTCAGTGAAAAGGTGTTGTCTCAGTGGCAAAAAACAAAAAAACAGATGAGCTTTGGTTATCAAGTCAAAGAGTCCCATGTACATTGGGGAGTGCCTGTTAGAGAGCACACTCTGTCTAGGCCATCGGCATGGTGAGGTAGGGTGGCCAGTTCCTTTCCTCACCGCCTTTAACTTCCCCAGTGTTTCCACCAGGTCCCCATTCACTGCTGGGTGGACAGGAGGCAAGCCCCAGATTACCGTCCAAGGCAACGCTCGAACCGGGGACCGTTCGCTTAGTGGTCAAGCTCTCTAACTACTTGGCCACTTTGCTTCGGTGCTTTGGTTATAGTTAGGGTTTTATATGTGAGTGTATTAGCAATACCATAAGTAGAAGCAATTAGGAAAATTTGTTAGAACCCCTGGATCACCAACTGTTTTTTTTTGTGTGTTGTAGACAAATGTCCTGTAAGAGAAAAGCCTTTTCTTGGCGGACACAAAGACTTCAAGGTGATACACTGTGTGTGTGTGTGTGTGTGTGTGTGTGTGTGTGAGAGAGAGAGAGAGAGAGAGAGAAGTATAATAATGTGCACTCCTTAAAACTGACTTGTGTGTGTGTGTGTGTGTGTGTGTGTGTGTGTGTGTGTGTAGAACATTTTGGATATTCCTCCACGACTGCCGAAGAGGCCCCCAGGTAATCCCTACAGTTGTGGACATTACTGTGGAATAATGCAGATGTAGTGAAAAGCATTCTGTAATAACATGCTCCAATAACTGACTTCCTTTCAAACAGGAAGCGCAGCGCCGATTATAAACCGAGATCTAAAACCAGGGAGACAGAAGAAGGTCACATCAGGTCGGTCTCTCTCTCTCTCTCTCTCTCTGTCTCTCATTCTTTCACATACAAAGTGCATACTATGACTCCAACTACTACTACTATTCATAATAATAATAATAATAATAATAATAATAATCTTCTGCAGAGCGAAGATCACAGACTTTAGGCTCCAATGAAACGGTAAACACATTTTTAAAATAATGCTCATGACGCGTACGAATAAACACATAATTTGTGATTCTTACTTACTTCAATATTAATTTGTTTTTCCAGACTACAAAGATCCCACCAAGGTAAGGACTGTGATGCTGGATATTACAGGACCAGTCATAAGTTTGGACACACCTTTGAATTCAATGGTTTTTCCTTATTTTTATTCATTTAAAGACACTTCATATCTTCAAGGTTGTGACTGCAAAGTTGAAATCTGGACAAAAATGTTCTATTTCCGTTGCTGTTCGAGTTTCGAGATGGTTCATTGCTGCACACACACCGTGTATCCGATGTGTAAATGTTCTCCCCGTGTCCGTGTGAGTTTCCTCTGGGTGCTCTGGTTTCCCCCACAATTCAAAGACTTGCAGATTAGGTAAAAATACCCAGCCAGTGGGGTTGTCCAAGCCAGTGCGTACTTAGTGCCAGTCCCAAGCCTAGATGGATTGGGGAAGGTTGCATCAGGTAGGGCATCCGGTGTAAAAACCTACGGCGAATCAAATATGCGGATCATGATAATCCGCTGTAGTGACCCCGAATAGGAGCAGCCAAAACAAGATTTTCCTGAACCCGTGTGTACTTGTACTATCACACAAGTGTGTTTATGTGAATGAGTGATGGATGGATGCGGTTGACTCGCTTGAGTCTATTTCCAGAGAAAAGTAAAACGTTTTGCCCAATACACTCCTCTGAAGTAGAACACCACACCTAGAATATTTTGACACGCCACTGTTTCTTCTTTTCTTTTTTTTTCCAAAATATTTCATTTTCAGAATAGTTGCCATCAAAAAATTAAGAAAATATCAGATACTGAAATATGTACTGAAATAAAGAATGATATTTTCTTAATTTTTAAACCCTTTTAAACCCAACAGACCCAGTACTGGGTCCAAGAGGACTTTTTTTTATTGTTGTTTGTATGTTTGTTTGTTTTCCTGAATGTTTCTAAAAGATGAAACCTCAATGCTATGAAAACTGAGTGTATTTTGTCCAAACAATATTTGTTTGGTAATAATTGAACCCCTTCAATGCCCTTGGAACGAGTCACGTACGTCATGAAATCTTTTACCGCTGTGCCTTATGACGTACACTACCGTTCAAAAGTTTGGGGTCACTTTGAAATGTCCTTATTTTTGAAAGAAAAGCACTGTTCTTTTCAATGAAGATCACTTTAAACTAATCAGAAATCCACTCTATACATTGCTAATGTGGTAAATGACTATTCTAGCTGCAAATGTCTGGTTTTTGGTGCAATATCTCCATAGGTGTATAGAGGCCCATTTCCAGCAACTCTCACTCCAGTGTTCTAATGGTACAATGTGTTTGCTCATTGCCTCAGAAGGCTAATGGATGATTAGAAAACCCTTGTACAATCATGTTAGCACAGCTGAAAACAGTTTAGCTCTTTAGAGAAGCTATAAAACTGACCTTCCTTTGAGCAGATTGAGTTTCTGGAGCATCACATTTGTGGGGTCGATTAAATGCTCAAAATGGCCAGAAAAATGTCTTGACTATATTTTCTATTCATTTTACAACTTATGGTGGTAAATAAAAGTGTGACTTTTCATGGAAAACACAAAATTGTCTGGGTGACCCCAAACTTTTGAACGGTAGTGTATGCTACTCATCATAAACACCTCCTTTTATGTACCTTACATGGCACATTACTTTTACTTCACAGTGGCACATATGAATTGCAGTCAATACCTAAAACATTCTTCCATCATCAGGCACAGCGGTAAAAGATTTTATGACATACGTGACTCGTCCAAGGGCATTGAAGGAGTTAAATATTTTTGTTTAAAAAAACAAAAATAGTATCAACTAGTGCTGTCAAGCGATTAAAATATTTAATCGCGATTAATGTCGCGACTGTCATAGTTAACTCGCGATTAATCGCAATTTAATCGCACATTTTTGTCACATGAAAAACCATTGTAATTCTCTTATCAGCATAAAAAAGTGAATGGGCTTGCTCACCGTTCGAACTACAGGGGTACTCGGGGGATCCGAGATCCCCTGAAACAGACATGAGATCCCTTGAAAACATGATTTGGGAAATGTTGGGGGGTCTCTAAAATATTGGCAAAATGATGTTTATTGACATAGCAATCGTGTGTAACGGGAAGCATTTGCATATCCGAAGTGAGCGCGCGATGGGGATCTGCGCTCTGAGACAAGCGCAAGCACCCCCCCAAGGGAAAAAAGGGACCCCCGAAAATATTGGCATAGTTTGAACACTGGTTGTACCAATGTTTTTTTTTTTATTTTTATTGCAGAGCATAACACGTCTTGTCACAGCCACTGCAAAGTCTGGCTGGAGCCGCCGATGGGAAAACGAAACCTAAGCCGAGCAGCGTGGCTCTTCGGGGGAGGGCAGAGGACTCTGGCTGTGCGGGGCGTGGCATTACAGTCTAGCTGCTATCGTTTTTCTAAGCAAAGTCTCTGTTCCAAGTTCCTGGCAGTTTCAAAAGCTTATGAAAAACCTACATCATGTCACAGAGTGTTAATCTAGCAATAAAAAAATTATCGCCGTTAAAATTGAGTCAAGTTAACGCGTTAATTACGTGACATTTTTGACAGCACTAGTATCAACATAAAGGACAGTTGAAATGAAACGCAACAGTGCGCATAATCTGCTCGCTCCAGCACAACATGTTCGGTGTCATCTGAAACTCCAGAAGCTCCTATTTCCATTGATACCAAAGACAACATGATCTCAGCTAAGATTAGCTGCATCACAAACACGGAACCAAACTTCACATTTTTCCTGCCCACAAGTCAAATTTTGTGTTTATGTCTCAATATTCTCTAAAAACCAAAGAGATTATCAACAGCAACTCCTTAAGCCAGTATCTCACTGGGCTGCGACAGCTTGCGACAAATTGCGAACGTCATTCGTGAGAGTTTCAAAAGTGTCTTGAAACATTCGCGGGGCTTCTCAATTTCCTCGCATGAGTCGCAAAGTGTCGCTCCTTTGTCGCTGAAATTTTGAACACGTTCAAAACATTTGTGCGACAAAATTTCTCTCAAAATAGCCGCAAATGCATCGCCAGTGTCGCAAAGCAGTCGCGAACCCTTCTCAAGTCAGTTTCCGTGAGGCTTCCTCTACTTCCCTGCCTGCCGAGGGAAAGCCGGGCTGCGACAGCCTGTGACGAGTTGGAGACAAGACAATTGCAGTAAAATACGCAAATATCAATTCAGTGCGATTCCAAATGAAAATTGTCGCTAATTCACATATTTTATCACAATTGTGTCTCCAACTAGTCACGGGCTGTCGCAGCCCAGTGAGATACGACCCTTACCTTTCCGCTGTTATTTTGTGTTGATCCATCTGATTCTCTGACTAAAATACACAACACAGGGGCGTCAAATATATATTTTTTTCATGTAGTTATGCTGTTGGGCGGCACGGTGGTGTAGTGGTTAGCGCTGTCACCTCACAGCAAGAAGGTCCAGGTTCGAGCCCCATGGCCGGCGAGGGCCTTTCTGTGCGGAGTTTGCATGTTCTCCCCGTGTCCGCGTGGGTTTCCTCCGGGTGCTCCGGTTTCCTCCACAGTCCAAAGACATGCAGGTTAGGTTAACTGGTGACTCTAAATTGACCGTAGGTGTGAATGTGAGTGTGAATGATTGTCTGTGTCTATGTGTCAGCCCTGTGATGACCTGGCGACTTGTCCAGGGTGTACCCCGCCTTTCGCCCGTAGTCAGCTGGGATAGGCTCCAGCTTGCCTGCGACCCTGTAGAACAGGATAAAGTGGCTACAGATAATGAGATGAGATGAGATTCCACAAGTGCAAATGTTTACATTTTGCACATTGCTGTTTTTGTCTTCTTTGTTGTTTTCCATTTGCAGATACGTTTATTGAAAATACATTATATTTTTATAAATTGCTGTGGTTCTTATAAATTGTTTTTCTTGATTTTGGAGAATGGTATACAGTGGTCTATATTTACGTATCTATCATATATAGAGTGGTGGCGACAATGATCAACACCTTAAAGCAGATGCGCAGAACCTTTATTTTTAAATACATTTCTGAGTGGATAGTATCTCCATCCTCGACTCTTGTATGCTGCATAAATGGGAATAAAAATATATATTTTTGAGAGTTAAAATCGACCGCAAAGTTGGTATTCGAGCCGCCCCGCTGAGCCAGCCAGCCCTGAGTGCGTGACGTCACAGCGGGAACCGGTTTTAAGGCCGAGGCCTTCGACAGCTATCGACCAAAGTCATATAAATAAACATTTATGGTGAAAGTAAGAAATAGCGTTACCGACTTGCTCAACTAAGACTGATTTGACTTCACTGATTGTGGGTTGACTCTCATTAAAACAGGACAGGTGTTATAACTTATGCAACATACATGTACATGCTTGCATTTTCACTGATAAAACGTAAAAGGCTAATTAAATAATCAAATGAACTGAGATAATCACATTCTGAAGCAAATTAAATAATCTTATACCGGCAACTTAAACACAATGCAAGTTACATGTATTAATCTAAATGCAGGTAAACAAATGAGAGTCGGAGCTTCCCCGTCTGTGTTCTCACTTCTTGAAGGCCGATCTTGTGGCCGATTGTTTTGAAACAATCTGATTTTCAGTTGTGCGTTCCGTTCTCCATTCATTTGCTTCTTCCATGTAAGGGCGAGATATTGTTGCTGATGCAAGCATATCCAGCAGAGAAATCAGACGGCTGGTCCACTCATTCTCCATTTTCTCCATACTGAGTACTCCGCCATTACTGCTCGGCTCAGGCAATTACTAAAACCCAGGATGGGACGTCACCAGTTTTTGCAACAACCGCAGGGAGATCACTGCCCGAGCGATAATATGTCCCGTTCCATCCCGGGTTTTAGCAACAACGCTCGGCTCACACTCTGGGAGAAATGGTGCAACTGAACTTACTTTCTTCCTTTTCTTATCGTTTTCTTTTCCTTTAATTGTTGGTACTGCACCCTCTTTCAATACGGGCTTATAGCCAACGCTCCTGATCAGATCAGAGGTCTCGTACGAGTCTTCAGTAAAATGTGCAGAGCAGAGGAGAGACCACTTCATAGGCGCCCAATGTGCCCGTGATCTTCTCGCAAAACACGTCCAAATCTTTGCAGTTTGAACATTCTTAGGCCATGAATGCAACATAAATCCACCTTCTGTCGGGTTGCTGCATTTGCCAACAACACATCTACATGGCATGGCGATAAATTAGCTCAAAATGGAGAATCGGAGTTGCAGTCAGCTCTGTGTTTTAGTATAGTGGAAATGGCGAAGAGACCGATAGACTTCCTGCTGTGACGTCACAGACGTCAAGGTCATCACTGAAACAGCTACCTATATAAATCACTTTGATCGTAAAAAATACTATATTAGATTTATTGTTCACTCTTAAAACTATTCCTATGCCATTCTTGAGGTCTCAAGGCATTTATGAACAAAAAGTGATGCCATGGTTCTGCTTTTACGATCTTTTGGCCATTGCAAAAGTTGAAAAGACTTTCAATACCTAAATTGTGCATGAATAATTACTCAAACTTCCACTGGAAAAAAATTGAATTGATTCCCGATTACTTAGCGCATCAGATCACGTGACACCGTTCCACAATTATTGACACCTCTGTCCACAGTTATCGACACCGTTCCACAATTATCGACATCCAGATGGTTATTTATAAAACTAAAAAAAAAAATCAGTATGTGGTATTAAGTTCAGAAAACGTAGTTTTTATTTAAAATTTGTTTTACATAGACATATTTGGAACAAAACATCTTTTATATAAATATATTGATGTCGGTGTTGGCGTACTGTAAACGAGGAAGTAATTCTAATGTTTGTAAATAAATTAAATGAGAATGTTTAACCTGTGTCAGAAAATCTTTGTTCCACTTTCTACCCACTTTCTAAGTATTTCCGTAGATCACATTTTGTTAATCATTCGTTGTTGTTTGTATTAATTTCTAGTTTTGTAGTTTACCAATAAATGTCAACAGGCAACTCACATTGTAACCACATGAAAATCCAGGTCAAAGGTCGCATGTCATTCCTCGAACCAAAATATAAAATGTCTACGGATATTGTAACATCTCATCTCATCTCATTATCTCTAGCCGCTTTATCCTGTTCTACAGGGTCGCAGGCGAGCTGGAGCCTATCCCAGCTGACTACGGGCGAAAGGCGGGGTACACCCTGGACAAGTCGCCAGGTCATCACAGGGCTGACACATAGACACAGACAACCATTCACACTCACATTCACACCTACGGTCAATTTAGAGTCACCAGTTAACCTAACCTGCATGTCTTTGGACTGTGGGGGAAACCGGAGCACCCGGAGGAAACCCACGCGGACACGGGGAGAACATGCAAACTCCGCACAGAAAGGCCCTCGCCGGCCACGGGGCTCGAACCCAGGACCTTCTTGCTGTGAGGCGACAGCGCTAACCACTACACCACCGTGCCGCCCTGGTCTAATTCTATTTATTGCAATAGGATTCCAAATACTCTATAAACATTCCATTCTGTTATGGATCAGAAAAAAATTTTCATAAATCCCAGCACTTTTACTTTTTGAAAGTACTTCATCTACTTCAACAATGTTACACAAAGATCGATCCATAACAGTTGTAAATGTCCCTTAATTCCACAGGGTGTCGATAATGGTGGACACCGGTGAAAGTGATCACTATTATCGACACCTCACGTGACTTCTGAAACGCGCGTTTAGATGCAAAATGGTGACTGTCAAACGAAAGAGTAAGAAACGAAGTAGGTTTCGACAAGGAGATCATGAAATATCGGTGAACTTGATCAGTAAAAACATGTCCATGATCTTTCCACCATGCTTACCCGTGATGATAATGTCTGGGTTTTCCTCAAATTGCTGATCGTGCTAAAAAAAATTCCATCTCAGGTAACGAGCTGCATCATCAGACGACAAGATCAAAGGGTGAGGCGGGTCTTCCGATCGATTAATTAACCGATAATAACTGTTGTAACTGAAACTCACCTTTGTAAAATTGTTTTTTGTTGGTAAATCTAAAAAAGTGTCGATAATTAATGACTGTCGATAATTGTAGCCGCCCCTACACACACACACATACACACACACACACACACGATGTAGCTGTATGTTTAGGCTCAGACTCTGTGTGTGTGTGTGTGTTTTTAATTTAGGCCAGTGAAATCACTTCCACGTGACTGTTTTGATCACCATGATGATGCTCCTCCATCCAGATCTCCACCCTGTGCTCCAGTGCGCACACTGAACATACACACACGCACTGCAGCCGAGTGAGTACACACACACACACACACACACACACACACACACACACACACACACACACACACTCTTTACAGACACGCCTTATGTATGCTCCAAGTAAACACACACCCAAGCTCTTTTACAAATTTAGGTGCATCTTTTATAAGCTACTCACAAACACACACACACACACACACACACACACACACACACACACACACACACACACACACACACACACACTTGTGTATGACGAGTGCCAGACACACATGCACAAAGATTCTTTCATTGTGTCAACACACACAAGCAAACCTACACAATAAATCACTTACCCACACACACACACACACACACACACACACACACACACACACACACAATAATTCACTGAAATACACACAGTATAAACACACAGTTACAACCATGTTGTGTTTATTGATCAGCAGTGGTGCGAGTCAACCAGAGAGCGAAAGTGTGAGTCGCCTTTCTCACTTATACTCAAACTTACAGTCAGAAAAGTACGATTTTCCTTGAAATTGCCATCCATCTCTCGATATTCAATTCTGTCCAGTGTATAAAAAGTGTTTTTATTTCTTACAGGTGAATAACAACAGACTAACAGGTACAGTAAGTACTGATTCACTCTTCTTCCTGTTCACTCTTCTACATTTGTCAATCATTTTATTAACCCCACCCCCTTCACAGGTCTCCGAAGTGGCTCCAGTCACCGACATTCGTTGGATCTGGAGTCACATGAACAGGACCGAAGGTACGAATCAGGGTCATCCTGACCATTGTGATCAGTTATAGGAACTACAGTTAGGTCCATAAATATTTGGACAGAGGCAACATTTTTCTAATTTTGGTTCTGTACATTACCACAATGGATTTTGAACAAAACAATTCAGATGCAGTTGAAGTTCAGACTTTCAGCTTTAATTTAGTGGGTTGAACAAAATGATTGCATAAAAATGTGAGGAACTAAAGCATTTTTTAAACACAATCCCTTCATTTCAGGGGCTCAAAAGTAATTGGACAAATTAAATAATTGTAAATAAAATGTTCATTTCTAATTCTTGGTTGAAAACCTTTTGTTGGCAATGACTGCCTGAAGTCTTGAACTCATGGACATCACCAGACGCTGTGTTTCCTCCTTTTTAATGCTCTGCCAGGCCTTTACTGCAGCGGTTTTCAGTTGCTGTTTGTTTGTGGGCCTTTCTGTCTGAAGTTTAGTCTTTAACAAGTGAAATGCATGCTCAATTGGGTTGAGATCAGGTGACTGACTTAGCCATTCAAGAATATTCCACTTCTTTGCTTTAATAAACTCCTGGGTTGCTTTGGCTTTATGTTTTGGGTTGTTGTCCATCTGTATTATGAAACGCCGACCAATCAGTTTGGCTGCATTTGGCTGGATTTGAGCACACAGTATGTCTCTGAATACCTCAGAATTCATCCGGCTGCTTCTGTCCTGTGTCACATCATCAATAAACACTAGTGACCCAGTGCCACTGGCAGCCATGCATGCCCAAGCCATCACACTGCCTCCGCCGTGTTTTACAGATGATGTGGTATGCTTTGGATCATGAGCTGTACCACGCCTTCGCCATACTTTTTTCTTTCCATCATTCTGGTAGAGGTTGATCTTGGTTTCATCTGTCCAAAGAATGTTCTTCCAGAACTGTGCTGGCTTTTTTAGATATTTTTTAGCAAAGTCCAATCTAGCCTTTTTATTCTTGAGGCTTATGAGTGGCTCGCACCATGCAGTGAACCCTCTGTATTTACTTTCATGCAGTCTTCTCTTTATGGTAGATTTGGATATTGATATGCCTACCTCCTGGAGAGTGTTGTTCACTTGGTTGGCTGTTGTGAAGGGGTTTCTCTTCACCATGGAAATTATTCTGTGATCATCCACCACTGTTGTCTTCTGTGGGCGTCCAGGTCTTTTTGCATTGATGAGTTCACCAGTGCTTTCTTTCTTTCTCAGGATGTACCAAACTGTAGATTTTGCCACTCCTAATATTGTAGCAATTTCTCGGATGGGTTTTTTCTGTTTTCGCAGCTTAAGGATGGCTTGTTTCACCTGCATGGAGAGCTCCTTTGACCACATGTTTTCTTCACAGAAAAATCTTCCAAATGCAAGCACCACACCTCAAATCAACTCCAGGCCTTTTATCTGCTTAATTGAGAATGACATAGCGAAGGAATTGCCCACACCTGCCCATGAAATAGCCTTTGAGTCAATTGTCCAATTACTTTTGGTCCCTTTAAAAACAGGGTGGCACATGTTAAGGAGCTGAAACTCCTAAACCCTTCATCCAATTTTAATGTGGATACCCTCAAATGAAAGCTGAAAGTCTGGACTTTATGTCCATGCCCATTATATAACTATAACTTGAATATGTTTCAGTAAACAGGTGAAAAAAACAAAATTTGTGTCAGTGTCCAAATATATATGGACCTAACTGTATAATAACAGTCATTTCACTTTATTACATCCGAAGTTCATAAAAAGATAAAAATAAATATAAAATGATATCCATTAGCTATGATATTAGGTTGTATTGTTCATGTGCGCTACTTTATTTGATCTCGTTTGCAAAGAAAATCGTATCTTTAAATATTGTTTCCACTTTTCATTTCATCAATAATTTGTTTCTCAAATTGTGGACCTCAGAAAGAATAGCTGCCTCAGATACTCATAATAATGCAATTACTATACATACTACGAATAAAATTAATGCACATAAAGATAAATATAAAGCAAAACATATTTCCATTTCTATTATTCATCCTGAAACCGCAACACGACTGAGTTCTCAAATCTGAGTAGTCAGAAAGTGATAAGTTTCTATAACAGCAGCTCGAACAGTATTTTAGCTGCAAGGCAAGTCCCAGGCTTTTATTAATATTCTCATGGTAATCCCTTATCGTTTCTAGGAACAGCTCTTTCACCTTCACGGGGACTTGTATGGCGGATGCGACACATAATAGGCCTAATTTATTAATCCTTTAGTAAAGTTCTTGTGTGTTATTGTATGCGTCAGAGTTAAAATGTTATGCTGGATTTACAAACTGCTGATTTTCTGTGTCCTTGCATACACACTGTCTTCCATTGAAAACATTTGGCACAAAATATGACAAAGGAAACTCCAAACTGTTGGGTGATTGACAGGCAAACAAAAGGAAGAAGAAAATAAGAAAACTCCACAAATTTTCATCAAAGTTCAAGCGCACAGACAACTCGAAGCACGAAATGAAGAATAAGGGTCAAGCCAAAAAAACAGAAGTGGAAGTTATTTTGACTCACTACGATACCAATTGAATAATTTACATTTATTTTTTTCGCGGTTCGGGTTCCATCAAATCCTGCGCTCTGATTGGCTGGTGAGCGGGTCCGTATCCTACGGTGCGGACCCCAGTTACAGACCCCGGTTACGGACCTCTGCCGACTCGCTCATTCACAACAATGACAAACAGAATTTTTTGTCAACATTTATCTTTTTTTTTATAAGATTTATTTATAAGATTATCGAAAATCTTATAAATTTTTGCCAGCATTTCTCAGGAGAATAGCATTAATTTTACATCATGGATAGCGATAACGACAGTCTTCACAGCGAAAGCGAGTTTTACTACCCTGAGGAAGAAGAAATAAAAGAAAACATTTCAGGAGAAAGCTAAAAACCTCTAACTTGCTAATGCAGAGCAAAAACATGGCTGAATCCTGAATGACTCAATTTTGTATAAATAGGGGACTGCATAGGCGGCAAAATGTAGTTTTTTTTCCTGCCATGGAAGTGCACTTGTATACCAAGGAGAAAGTAATTTGCAGGACAGCCGTGAATGAGGATTCAAAATGGCGGCTCGGCTCGGTTTTCCCTTTCGGGCGCTCTCGTTTTCTGTTAGAATTTGGTAAAGAAAAAAATAAATATATTATTTACCAGCTTAAGGTCGGTCCGTATGGTGAAATACCGTGACCTCGGCCTTGAATACTGACTTCGGCCCAGAGGGCCTCGCTCAGTACTTTCAAGACCTCGGTCACGGTATTTCACCATACGGACCTCCCAGCTGGTAAATAACATATATATCTTATAATAAAATATGAAATAAACATCTCACTAAGAACCTATAAACCATTTACGAAGGCATATTTGGGCCATTGTCAGAAAAAAAACCTTCAGAATTTCTGAGATTAAAGTAATGCATTTTTGAGAAAAAGCTCAGATTTTCTTTGATATTATAAAGAAAAAAAAAACAGGCCATTCTGTAGCTGGGAAGTGATTTAATTTGAGGGAATTCCCAAGCAAATAATGTGGATGAAATCGCTCACCTCACGCAGTCAGGCAGACAGAGGAAGTCCGTGTGCGCATGCGCAGGTTTAGCTTCTTCTTCTTCTTCTTTTCCTTCTTCTTTTGGGTTTTACAGCAGCTGGCATCCAGTGTTGCATTACTGCCATCTACAGGTTTACCTTGACCGTGCACTGACAGTTACATCATTCTGTTGCTAAACAAACAGCTGATCACACCGAGGTGCTCGCTGACCACCGATATTTATTAGTTTGGGCCTGCATTTCCTTTCCTTCACAACATAAATTCTTCTTCTCGCTTTCCATGACTGTAATCAGTCTTTCACGTTTCATTCGCACACTCACATCCTCCATTTTTCTCTCCTGTTTCAAATTTGTATCCCACAATGCCTTGCTCGAACAGGGAAAGCCCACCATGTGATGCATGACATAGTATCTTGTATTGCATCATGGTGAAGCAGGAAAAAATAGCATAGAATTTAGGGCCACGTGGCCCTAAATTCATGAATTGTTCTATTTAAAAAAATAAAATTGGAAGTCTGGGATTCGAATTCAGTAGCTTTCGGTCCACTAAACAAAAATTATTGGGTGTCAGGGAAAATTCTTTTTATGACCTAAACTTGAAAAATCCAAAAGGCAGTCTAGCTTTAAACCTGCAGTGACCCTAATACGCCATTGTAACCATTCTACATTTTTCTTGGTTCACGAAAACATTTTAATATCAATTTCACCAAAAGTTTTTTTTAAATATTATATTTAATAGGCGGAACGGTGGTGTAGTGGTTAGCGCTGTCGCCTCACAGCAAGAAGGTCCTGGGTTCGAGCCCCGGGGCCGGCGAGGGCCTTTCTGTGTGGAGTTTGCATGTTCTCCCCGTGTCCGCGTGGGTTTCCTCCGGGTGCTCCAGTTTCCCCCACAGTCCAAAGACATGCAGGTTAGGTTAACTGGTGACTCTAAATTGACCGTAGGTGTGAGTGTGAATGGTTGTCTGTGTCTATGTGTCAGCCCTGTGATGACCTGGCGACTTGTCCAGGGTGTACCCCTCCTTTCGCCCGTAGTCAGCTGGGATAGGCTCCAGCTCGCCTGCGACCCTGTAGAAGGATAAAGCGGCTACAGATAATGAGATGAGATTATATTTAATAATATTAGCAGAATATTATTTAAATAGTATTGGCTGGCATTGAGTGGTATATCAGATATATTCCATTCAGCTAGCATGATACTGAACAAGTCAAAGACGAGGAGCTGAATGGAATATATCTGATAGACCACGAAGAAAGCCAGACATTATTATTATTAATATTATTATTATACATTCCTTTTCGCCTGTAGTCAGCTGGGATAGGTTCCAGCTTGCCTGCGACCCTGTAGGACAGGATAAAGCGGCTAGAGATAATGAGATGAGATTATTATTATTATACATTCCTTTTCACCCATAGTCAGCTGGGATAGGCTCCAGCTTGCCTGCAACCCTGTAGAATAGGATAAAGTGGCTAGAGATAATGAGATGAGAGAAGATGCACATTCCTTTCGGGTATTCAACGCGTCTTTCTCTTTCAAAATTCTCTCCAAATCTTCCGTATTTAACAAAGCAAACTTGGCGGCCATGTTTGCTTACAAATTGTCACAGTTGCTCGTGAGCGTGGAAGTTTTACGTCTCTTCTTTTAAAGCTTTCAACGGTTTCAAAAAAAAACCCCAAATAAACACCTTCTGACCAATCAGATTTGAGAATTCAACAGTGCATGTCATGATATCATAAACACGAACACACATTCTGTTTAAAGACTGCTCTTATGCACTGGAACACACACTCTGACTTAATCCATATGCAGTGTAACTGTATTTAATGGTGTATTTCATACTCTTTCCTCTAAAGCTACTTCACGGAAAGGACCGCTGTACATGGTGCGTGTCTTTATTCTCCACTCTTGAGAAATATCAATGGCATGTTGTGTTGTTTTATTTGTTCATCATGCTGTGATATCCTCGTGATAGATTCATTCAGACATATGCATCATGAGTGGCCGCAGGTTAAAGCAGACACGGAGCAGGCCAGCTATACAGGACACAGCAAACCAGTAGAGGTAACAACACGCATACAGTGGATATAGAAAGTGTACACACCCTGTTAAAATGATAGGTTTTTCTGATGTAAAAAAAAAAAATGAGACCACGATAAATCATTTCAAAACTTTTTCCACCTTTAATGTGACCTATAACCTGTACAATTCAACTGAAAAACAAACAAATCTGTTCGGGGGAAAAACATAAAAAATAAAAAAACTTGGTTGCATAAGTGTGCACACCCTGAAACTAATACTTTGTTGAAGCGTCTTCTTATTTCATGACAGCATTCAGTCTTTTTGGGTCGGAGTCTATCAGCCTGCCACATCTAGACTTGGCAATATTTGCCCACTCTTCCTTGCAAAAGTGCTCCAAATCTGTCAGATTGCGAGGGCATCTCTTGTGCACAGCCCTCTTCAGGTCACCCCACAGATTTTCAATTGGATTTAGGTCTGGGCTCCGGCTCGGCCATTCCAAAACCTTTTTGGGGTCATTGTCATGCTGAAAGGTGAAATTTCTCTTCATCTTCAGCTTTCTAGCAGACACCTGAAGGGTTTTTTTTTTGCCAAAATTGACTGGTATTTAGAACAGTTCATTATTCCCTCCACCTTGACTAAAGCCCCTGCTCGAGCTGAAGAAAAACAACCCCAAAACATGATGCTGCCACCACCATGCTTCACCGTGGGTATGGTGTTCTTTTGGTGTTGTTTTCACACCAAGCATACCTTTTGGAACTGTAGCCAAAAAGGTCAATCTTGGTTTCATCAGACCATAGCACATTTTCCCACATGGTTTTGGGAGAGTTGATGGTGGGTTTTTTTAGGCCTGGATGTTTTTCTTTGACCCTACCTCATAATCCAGACATATGGAGAATACGGGAGATGGTTGTCACATGTAGTACACAACCAGTACTTGTCAGAAATTCCTGCAGCTCCTTCAGTGTTGCTGTAGGCCTCTTGGCAGCTTCCCTGACCAGTTTTCGTCTTGTCTTTTCATCGGTTTTGGAGGGACGTCCAGTTCTCATTAATGTCACTGTTATCTCATATTTTCTCCACTTCTTGATGACTGTCTTCACCATGCTCCATGGTATATCTAATGGCGTGGAAATGTTTTTGTACCCTTCTCCTGACTGATACCTTTCAACAATGAGATCCCTTTGATGCTTTGTAAGCTCTCTGTGAACCCTGGCTTTTGCTGGAGAATGCAACTGAGTAAATGTCTGAACTTTATTTGGGGTTAATCAGAGTCATTTTAATTGATGGCAGGCGTGAACCCAAAAAGACTGAATGCTGTAATTAAATCAAAAGGTGATTCAGCAAAGTATTAGTTTAAGGGTGTGCACACTTATGCAACCAGCTTATTGTATGTTTTTTTTTTTTTAATGTTTTTCCCCCAAACAGATTTGTTTGTTTTTCAATTGAATTGTACAGGTTATAGGTCACATTCAAGCTGGGAAAAGTTTTGAAATTATTTATCGTGGCCTCATTTTTTTACATCAGAAAAACCTATCACTTTAACAGGGTGTGTACACTTTTTATATCCACTGTACTCTAAAACACACACAAACACACATCACATGTCGTTAGATTTTACATCAACTGTTATGTTTATTTATCCCTCTCCGATCATATCTTCTCTTTACCTCAGTGCTGGTAAATAAAAGAGAAGGAACTCTCCTGAAGGAGAAATACACAGTTCATGTGTTGTTTGTTTGCATTTCTGTTGAATGACATAATGCGTGACAGATGTGTCATATGAGAACAGCGAAAAAGCAGTACAACACCATCAATGGGGAAACTGTCGTCCTTTGTAACATTGTAAAATTGTTGCACAATTATGAGTAGATTTTTAACCGGATGCACAAAACACATGCACAAAATACAATTTTGTGTCGATGGTTTTTTTTAAAAATAGCAATTAATAGTATGGAAGCTGAAAGGTGAGCTGAGTCTCATAAAGTGCACTAGATATGAGTGTGAAATAATAATAATAATAAGTTACATTTATATAGCGCCTTTCTCAAACTCAAGGCCGCTTTACATAGGTCAAAGAAAACAGAACACACACAGACAAACAAAACAAAATGTTGCGAAAGAGTGGTCAGTTTATGCAGTGGTGGAGGATGAGACGTGTTCATGAAACAGAAAGGTTTTAAGATGAGATTTGAAGAAAGGAATGGAAGAGCAGTCATGGAGGGGTTGAGGGAGGGATTTCCAGAGCTTGGGGGCCACGGCGCTGAAGCACCTGCCACCCAGGGTAGAGAGTCTGGTGCGGGGGGCAGCAAGGGGATTATGGCTGGAGGATCTGAGAGAGTGGGATGGAGTGTAAGGGGTCAGAAGGTCATGGATGGAAGAAGGAGCAAGGTTATGGAGGGCTTTGAAGGTGAGTAGTCGGATTTTATACTTAATACGGGACAGAACAGGTAGCCAGTGAAGCTGAGAAAGAATGGGGGTGATATGAGCAGATTGTTTGGTATGGGTGATGAGTCTCGCTGCAGAGTTCTGAATGTATTGTTGTCTTTGAAGGGATTTAGTAGGGAGGCCAATGAGAAGGATATATATATATATATATATATATATATATATATATATATATATATATATATATATATATATATAAAACCCCGATTCCAAAAAAGTTGGGACAAAGTAAAAATTGTAAATAAAAACGAAATGCAATGATGTGGAAGTTTCAAAATTCCATATTTTATTCAGAATAGAACATAGATGACATATCAAATGTTTAAACTGAGAAAATGTATCATTTAAAGAGAAAAATTAGGTGATTTTAAATTTCATGACAACAACACATCTTAAAAAAGTTGGGACAAGGCCATGTTTACCACTGTGAGACATCCCCTTTTCTCTTTACAACAGTCTGTAAATGTCTGGGGACTGAGGAGACAAGTTGCTCAAGTTTAGGGATAGGAATGTTAACCCATTCTTGTCTGATGTAGGATTCGAGTTGCTCAACTGTCTTAGGTCTTTTTTGTCATATCTTCTGTTTTATGATGCGCCAAATGTTTTCTATGGGTGAAAGATCTGGACTGCAGGCTGGCCAGTTCAGTACCCGGACCCTTCTTCTACGCAGCCATGATGCTGTAATTGATGCAGTATGTGGTTTGGCATTGTCATGTTGGAAAATGCAAGGTCTTCCCTGAAAGAGACGTCACCTGGATGGGAGCATATGTTGCTCTAGAACCTGGATATACCTTTCAGCATTGATGGTGTCTTTCCAGATGTGTAAGCTGCCCATGCCACACGCACTAATGCAACCCCATACCATCAGAGATGCAGGCTTCAGAACTGAGCGCTGATAACAACTTGGGTCGTCCTTCTCCTCTTTAGTCCGAATGACACGGCGTCCCTGATTTCCATAAAGAACTTCAAATTTTGATTCGTCTGACCACAGAACAGTTTTCCACTTTGCCACAGTCCATTTTAAATGAGCCTTGGCCCAGAGAAGACGTCTGCGCTTCTGGATCATGTTTAGATACGGCTTCTTCTTTGAACTATAGAGTTTTAGCTGGCAATGGCGGATGGCACGGTGAATTGTGTTCACAGATAATGTTCTCTGGAAATATTCCTGAGCCCATTTTGTGATTTCCAATACAGAAGCATGCCTGTATGTGATGCAGTGCCGTCTAAGGGCCCGAAGATCACGGGCACCCAGTATGGTTTTCCGGCCTTGACCCTTACGCACAGAGATTCTTCCAGATTCTCTGAATCTTTTGATGATATTATGCACTGTAGATGATGATATGTTCAAACTCTTTGCAATTTTACACTGTCGAACTCCTTTCTGATATTGCTCCGCTATTTGTCGGCGCAGAATTAGGGGGATTGGTGAACCTCTTCCCATCTTTACTTCTGAGAGCCGCTGCCACTCCAAGATGCTCTTTTTATACCCAGTCATGTTAATGACCTATTGCCAATTGACCTAATGAGTTGCAATTTGGTCCTCCAGTTGTTCCTTTTTCGTACCTTTAACTTTTCCAGCCTCTTATTGCCCCGTCCCAACTTTTTTGAGATGTGTTGCTGTCATGAAATTTCAAATGAGCCAATATTTGGCATGAAATTTCAAAATGTCTCACTTTCGACATTTGATATGTTGTCTATGTTCTATTGTGAATACAATATCAGTTTTTGAGATTTGTAAATTATTGCATTCCATTTTTATTTACAATTTGTACTTTGTCCCAACTTTTTTGGAATCGGGGTTGTATATATATGGGACATTCCACCGAATGGGTGCCATTTGCTTGTTGTACCACTCCCAAATTAAACTTAATTTGTGATATCTTTTCAACACTGATTATAATAACACACATATTTAACTATTC
The DNA here is from genome assembly GCF_027579695.1 of Neoarius graeffei. NCBI lineage: Eukaryota > Metazoa > Chordata > Actinopteri > Siluriformes > Ariidae > Neoarius > Neoarius graeffei. Next base: position 12,416,536 of record NC_083588.1, read on the forward strand.
AAAAGGCTCAAGCTACATTATTTATTTTTTTACAAGGTTTGGAAGTCAAAGATAGCTGCATTTTTTTTCAGTCCTGTTACCAAAACTCAAGTGACATCTGAAAGCAACAGGATTGAGTTTTTAGCCTAGGATTAGCTAATACATGGAATTAAGCAACATGGCGTCATCACTAATAGCATGACCACACTTAGCACATTCTAGTGATTTACCAGAAATCTGTATTTTTAAAATAAACAAATATCATCTAAGAAATAATTTAAGTAACAGGACAGTATGTTGACGTTGACCTTATCATTCAAAGTTAAAAAATCATCAAATATACAGAAAAGTAAATGAGAGAACTAACTTTTGGTCTTCCCATGGCCTTCAGAAGACACAACTGATGTAACTTCCTGTTAAGCATGTGATTTATGGAATGTTCCAAATTTGTCAGATGGGGTAATATGTTTGGGTAACAGGACTGAGTGAAAACCCAGGGACACAACTAAAATGTGTATTTTAACTAAAATATTGTGGATTTCTTATGAAAAAAATATATTTAAACCATGGAGAGGATACGGAGTTACACAACAGTGCAAAAGAAATACTGTTTCTGAAGGATTTTAATCATAATATTTCATAGTTAAGTATAAAGTTAGTGTGCGGGGACAGGTAACACATGCTATTTTTCAGTGTTTTAGGTAGTTTTTATTAATCCTTACAATTATATATCTTAAATTTGAAATCAGATCAACGTGCAGGACATTCTGCGTAATAAGGAAATGTATTTTAAAGTACATTTTTATGTGCATTTATACATGTAATTTTCTAGGGACGGAAATGGCACCGATTCGGTGGAATGGCTCATATATATAGTGCACCATGGAGTGAAAAAAGTGAGGTTTTGTGTTCGTAAGAGATGATTCAGTGTTTCTGTTTCAGGCAACTGCTGAGAAGGAATGGTATGTAGGAGGCTTTAGTCGAGTGGAAGCAGAGCATGCACTGCATCTGGTGAACCGGGTAAACCTCCACCCTAAACACACATATGCACACAAATACAAGATTTCAAGAATAAAGTCAGAATCTTTCAAAAAATTAAATGAAAATATTTCAAGAAAGGCACAGCAAGATGGTCAACGAAGGCTGTTCTGTGTGGAGTTTGAACATTCTCCTTATGCTTGAGTGGGCTTCCTCCTACAATCCAAAGACACGTGTTCAGCTCGCTACTCTAAATTGCCCATAAGTGTGAATGAGTAGGGGTGTGAATGGTTGTCTGCCTCTCTGTATTGGCTTTGCAATAAATTGGCAACTTGTCCAGGATGTACCCCGCCTCTTGTCTGAAGTTGGCTGAGCTTGGCTCCAGCTCACCTGCAGTTGATAAGCAGTTTTGAAAATGAATTAATGAAGGAATTAATCTTTTAAGAAAAAAAACTTTTATGTCATTATAAGGAAAAACTGCAATATTTGAGAAAAAAAGTCATATGACAAGAAAAAAGTGGCAATACTTTGAGAATAGAGTTGTAATTTACACCCTTTTTGCACTCACTTTAATAGGAACTTGTTTTTGATTCTAAGATTCCTCTTCTTGGCTGCAGGAGTGGAACCCAATGTGGTCTTCTGCTGTTGCATGCTGAGATGCTTTTCTGCTCACCACGGTTGTAAAGAGTTGGTATGAGTTGCTATAACCATCCTGGCAAAAAAGTTCGTATCAACCTGGCCATTTATCCTCTGACCGCTCTTGTCAACAAGATGTTTGTTTCTACCCACAGAACTGTAGACCACTCAGTCGATTTTTTTTGTTTTTCGCACCATTCTGTCTGTGTAAACTCTAGAGCCTGTTGTGTGTGAAAACCCCAGGAGATCAGCAGTTTCTGAAATACTCAAACCAGTCCATCTGGCTCAAACCAACACCCATGCCACAGTGAAAGAAAGTCATGCTTCATTGTGAGATCACAATTTTTCCCATTTTATGCATCGTGCTGCTGTCAAGGGATCGGCTGATTCGAGAACTGTATCAAACAGCAGGTGGATGGGTGTACCTAAAAAAGTGGCCAGTGAACGTATTGAGAAACAGATCAGTGGTACAAAGAAAATAACGAAATACTTGATCTTCTGGCTCATCAGCACTAGATTATTCTTAGGATTCGAACTTTGAAACAACTGCGCAATAAATTGCATTTATTTAGAAGAAAGGACCGCACAAACTTGGAGGTAAATGTCTGTTTAGTTGAAGGAGAAATCACAGGCATCGGTCACCTTCAAGGCGATTTATGGTCACATCTGCAGCATAACAGCTGCACCTCCAGTGCATTCAGTCCAGTAATCAAGCCTCCAATATGTCACGGCATAATGAATCGCAGTTAGATGAAGTGTCTCAAAGAGTCCATATGACAGCTCTTCACTCCTCTCCTTCATTTGTGGCGTCCAGCAAGGCTCCATTTTAGCACAGGACTACAGATAATACAGTTCTTACCTTCAAACTCCATTTTTAAATCATTATTATGTTTTAGCCCATATGAGAAGCACAAACTTCATATTGTATTGCATCCTGTGCTCTTTGTTGACAGGAGGGAGCTTTTCTAGTGCGCGATTGCTCCAAGCACACTAAACAGGAGCCATTCGTCTTGGCCATATTTTACAACAACAGAGTCTTTAACGTGCAGATTCGTTTTTGTGAGGAGACCTGCAAGTACTCACTGGGAACCAGAATCAAGACTGACGACGTGAGTGGAATTATGGTGTCAGCTTTACCAGTCTCTCAATGGCTACATCCCAAAGCACACTATTGAATGTGTGAAACGTGTATGCTATGAAAACTATGATGGCATAATTAATGATAGGTTTGTTCTACTCTTTGATAGAATAAGCAGAAAATGTCCTTCAGCAAAAAAGTTGATCTGTCACATCGCATGTTTGTTTTCCCAGTTAGCTCGACAACTGGCTCGTCTTAAAAATAACGTTTGAAAATACTAAGATATCCAATGATGGTAAACTACACCGATACAATAGTTAGTACAGCATGATATGTCGAGTAAGTGTGTCTCCTGAGTTGTGTCCTAAATGACCATGCTACCATCATAGTGTGTCAAGGTAGACCAGTAGAAAATACCATTTAACAAGCAGTGTTAGCAAAATAACTGTCTCTGACCATGGTCCAAACCATGAAAAATAATGTTGTAGGTTTACTTTTCGATTATGGCTATGTTCAGAATACCACCTTTGGTGACTGAACTGTTTGTACAATATATTGTATTGTAGAATGTATTTTAGGATGAAGCCAGTCGTCATTGTAATCAGGGAAGTTCATCATGGTTGATAAATATACACTGATCAGCCATAACATTTTGACCACTGACAGGTGACGTGAATAACATTGATTATTTCGTTACGATGGCACTGTCAAGGGGTGGGATATATGAGGCAGCAAGAGAACAGTGAGTTCTCAAAGTTGATGTGTTGGAAGCAAGAAAAATGGGCAAGCGTAAGGATCTGAGTGACTTTGACAAATTGCGTCTCCAAAATAGCACATCTTGCGGGGTGTTCCTGGTATGCAGTGGTTCGTACTGACCAAAAGTGGTCAGAGAAAGGACAAATGGTGAACCGGCGACAAGATCATGGGTGGCCAAGGCGTGGGGCACAAAGATCCAACCCCACAAAAGAGCTACTGTCGCACAAACTGCTGAAAAATTCAATGCTGGCTAAAACAGAAACGTGTCAGCATTAACTTTTTCAGCAGTTTGTGCTACAGTTGCTCTTCTGTGGGATTGGACCATCTAGGCTAGCCTTCGTGCCTCATACGAATCAGTGAGCCTTCGACACCCATGACCCTGTCGCTGGTTCACCGGTTGTCCTTCCTTGGACCACTTTTGGTAGGTACGAACCACTGCATACTGGGAACACCCCACAAGACGTGCCATTTTGGAGAAGCTCAGAGCCAGTCATCTAGCCATCACAATTTGGCCTTTGTTAAAGTCTCCCAGAACCTTATGCTTGCCCATTTTTCCTGCTTCCAACACATCAACTTCAAGAACTGACTGTTCTCTTGCTACTTAATATATCCCACCCGTTGACAGGTACCATTGTAATGAGATTATCACTGTTATTCACTTCACCTGTTAGTGGTCAAAATGTTATGGCTGATCGGTATATATAGCTGTTTGAGAATTGGGTCATGAATGTATGTTTGGTTGATCAGGTTTTAACTTTATGTTGCCTTTCATTCCAGGCGTTTGACTCGGTGGCTGAAATCATCAAATTCCACTCCATATTTCCCATCTTGCTTATTGATGGACGAAACCCCTCAGCCGCAGTCACTCAGAAGAGGCAGTGCGTCCTCATGTATCCCGTCACAGCAGAGGACATGAGGCAACTGTTGAATTAAACAACTTGACAGTAAACGACAAAAAATGAAGCCATACTGAGGAACTGCTGAAAATATGCTCCATCTGTATGAAATGAAATACAGTTTTAAAAAAACAAACACACACACACACACTGGAGTTGGAAAAAAATGCACATGCACACATGATATAAATTTTGTAGATGTAGTGAGAGTGAAGCAAAGTGTGAAAAGATTCCTGAGAACCAAGCAAAGTGCTTCTCAAACTGAAATTGGGTTCATCTCCTCCAGCATCAGGAGAACTTTCTTGAAAAGCTCATGAAGGAACTTCTTTCCCACCAAAATGTATTGGATCTCTGGACACTTTTTGCACTATACATAACTTTTACTGAAATACATTGCAGTTACTTCCTGGATTTTTCTTTTACATGCATGTTTTAGAAACCTCCTGAAAGTTGAAAAGTGTTCTTTTCACAACTGAAGTGACTTGAAATAGAATGAATGAAAGAGAAATGTAAAAGAAAGATTGATTGTGGAGCTGTCGTCACTGTGCCAACATTTCCCTCAGTGTATTTCGATGGGAAGGACTCATCCATTGAGAAATATTCAATAAACATATCGAAAACAGAATTGCACCGTAAACCTTTTCTCGAAAGAGAAGAAGCAGCAGAACTGTAAGAGATAAGAGCACTGTGTACTGAAATACTGTAGGGCCATCGGAATCAGAACAAAACATTTTCACTTGGTTGAAGCAGTTGTAGATCTGCCAGAAATTAGATCCAGGGGCACATTGTCCAAGCACTCAGTAAGAAGGATAATTTATACTGTTTTACTCAAACTCGAAATGAAATATTCGAATATTTTGAGATATTGGATTTCTGATTTTCATGAGCCAGAAGCCATAATCATCAAAATTAAAACAAACAAACAAAAAAGCCTTGAAATATTTCACTTTACATGTAATGAATATAGAATCTATAAAAGTTTACTTTTTTGAATTAAATTAGAAAAAAAAATTAAAGTAAGACGGCTTTTCGATTTCATAAAATCGGTGAAATTTAGTTCCCTCTGAAATGTGGTCATTCCGATGTCTGTTTATTTCTGTAATATCTAAAAAATACCCCACAAAAACAGGCCATTCTGTGGCTGGGAAGTTATTTAATTTGAGGGAAATCGTTCGCTTCACACAGTCAAGCAGATAGAGGAAGTCCGTGAGCACATGCACAGGTTTACTTTCATCGACTTCTTTTTCTTCTTCTTTTGGGTTTTACGGCAGCTCGCATCCAGTGTTGCATTACTGCCATCTACAGGTTTACCTTGACCGTGCACTGACAGTTACATCATTCTGTCGCTAAACGAACAGCTGATCACACCGAGGTGCTCGCTGAGCGCCGATATTTATTAGTTTGGTCCTGCGTTTCCTTTCCTTCGCAACATAATGTCTTTTCTTCTCGCTTTCTGCTACTGTAATCGGTCTTTCACGTTTCATTCACATGCTCACGTCCTCCATTTTCCTCTCCCGTTTCAAATTTGTATCCCATCACAATGCCTTGCACAAACGGGGAAAGCCCACCATGTGATGCATGACGTAGTATGTTGAATTGGGTCATGGTGAAGCAGGAAAAAATAGTGGCAAATTTAGGGCCACATGGCCCAAAACTCAGTAATTGTTCTATTCGGGAAAAAAAAAAAAACTCTAATCAAATTGGAAGTCTGTGATTTGAATTCAGTAGCTTTCGCTCCACTAAAAAAAAAACAAAAATAATAATAATAATAATAATTGGGTGTCAGGGAGAATTCTTTTTATGACCTACACTTGAAAAATCTGAAAGGCAGTCTAACCGTTTCCCAATATTCCAATATTTTGAAATGCACTAGTATTTACACACACAAGGAAAATGAGAATTTGTGGCCATTTTGTCACTGGAGGTTCAAGGCTCCAGTCATGATTGACGAATTTCTTCCAGGATATTCAGATTTGGCCATAGTTAGAACTTCTAAGAAGATGATAAGCCAAATATACAACCAAATCAACACAAATGGTCGAAAAAAAAATCTGTTTTGCAAAGACACCCAACTGAAAACCTGTGGTGTGAACTGAAGGGCAACGTCCCCATGCCCTAAAAATGGAATAAAAATGTTACGTGGAGTCGACTAAGATACTTCTACAACCGTGTTTCACCTTGTTAGACATTACAGGAACAGACTCAGTGCTATTTTCTATCCAGACCAGCCATCTTAAAATAGAGTGATCATTTGAAAACCAGCTTTGCAGGGAGGAAAAAATGCACAACTGAAAAAATGTTTTTGGAGAAATATTTTTAAATAAAACTTTCCCACGTTCTTCTGTGCCTGACTTACGTACATCAGTGACTGTATGTTATTACTTTATATCATTTGAAACACCTCACAGGCTGCATAACAGTTGAACAGTTGAAAAATCATTCAGTGCCCACTACAGTCTCAAATTCCTGTTCTTCGTTGACAGGAGTGGAACCCGATGCAGTCTTCTGCTTTTGTATCCCATCTGCCTCAAGGTTTGAAAGGCTGTGCATCCTGAGATGCTTTTCTGCTCACCATAGTTGTAAAGAATGGTTATTCGAGTTTCCTTCCTAGAAGCTTGAACCAATGTGCTCATTTTTGTCGAACCTCTTTGAATAGCAAGGTTTTCTCACCCCCAGAACTGCCGCTTGCAACACATTTTGTTTTTCACACCATTGTGTGAACTCAAGAGACAATCGGGTGTTAAAACCCCAGGAGATCAGCAGGAAATCCTGTTTCTGAAATACTCAAATGAACCCATCTACCCCCACCGATCATGAAGCTGTCAAACTAGGATCACGTCTTCGACCATTCCGATGTTTGATGTGAACATTACCTGAAGCTCTTAACATGAAATCTGCATCTGCAAGATGTTTACGCATTACACTGCTGCCACGTGATTGCCTGATTGGATGACTAAACGAGTACCAGTGTTGTATCTCAAAAATTTATCCATTTTCCTGAAGTCTTCCAATCCCTTACAAAAATTAACCATGGTTTTACTATGAAAACTAACCATGGTTTTACCATGGTTTATAATTATTTATGGTTTTCATGGTTTTTTGGGTAACCATGAAAACCATGGTGCATTTTACCTCAATGTTCACTTAAATTTTTAGGTTCTAAGTAAATGTTAACGTATCTGGGCTGTTAATCGAGATCCTTCTCTACAGCATTGACTGTTGGACGAAAGCATGGTAATACTACAGTTAGTGCATCCTTTTAAAAACCATACTATCCCTTTTTAAACTAATTTCGTAGTACTATGACCTATTACACATACAACTATGATGCTACCACAGCTACTGCAGTACTATGGATAAACCACAGTAATGCTATGGTTGGTTCATAGTACTTAGAATCACCATGAAATACCATAGTAGATCCATGGTTACTACCATGGATAAACCATAGTAATACTATGGTTGGTTCATAGTACTAGAATCATCATGAAATACCATAGTAGAACCATGGTTACTACCATGGATGAACCATAGTAATACTATGGTTGGTTCATAGTACTTAGAATAACCATGAGATACCATGGTAGAATCATGGTTACTACATAAAAACCATGGTAAAACCATAGTAAACCATGGTAGATTTTTGTAAGGGATAATTCTCAATGGAACTGCCAGCAAAATCACGAGCTTTTATCATCACATTCACAGTGCTTAACACCAGTCATTAGAAATGTCCACAAACAAGAAGTACATTTGTACTCTTCAAACTATAAGCAATGCGGTGAACAACTATCATACTCCGCTTACATTGTGAAGTCAGAATCTTGATGTAATTTGTGTACATCATTTGAATATAAAAGCATAAACTGTTCACGGTGTATAAACAATTACACTGAAATTAGTCACTGTGGTGCAAACACAAATCAGTTTTCTCTTCCTTTAAACTGTACATGCTAGATTTTACAGAAATACTCCATCACGCTGCCAGTGTTGTCGGCGAGTCACTAAAGCTCGAGTCTGAGTCCAGCCTCCAGTCCCCAGTGTTCAAGTCCGAGTCAAGTCTAAGTCATTAAAGAAAATTTCGAGTCAAGTCCGAGAACAAGACTCCAACCGTACCATTTGCCGGTGGTTGTTGCTGCCTTTTGTGACACCGTCTTTGCTACTGTGTCAGATTAACTTTACTGCTTGACCTCCCCATTTTAGTTAATAGGCTACAGGTAAAAAGCTTGTTCACTGCTCAGCAAGCTCCACCCACTATCAACAGGGCCAGGGTCGGACTGGGAACAAATTTCGGCCCTGGCATTTTTCCTCTGGACCAGCCCACTATTGGCCCGACGAAACCACCCCCAAACACGCACTCACACATCCACCCACCTGTCCACACCGAACCCCCAATGAACAAATACCAGACACCTAAACACCATGAAAACACACTTTCACTGTCATTTCAATTTCACCTTGAACATATTACAAAACAGAAGCATAAGCACACAAGCTTTTGTGTCTCCAAAATGTGTGTGGGATTAAAATTAACGTCGTCCCGTCAACGTGATAAATTCTCATCGGGAGAATTTGTGTGTGTGTGTTCACTTTACCTTACAGAAGACAGTCTCAGGGATGGCCATGCACATGTTAGATGATGAGAAGGCGTCTCATTAGGCTACTCTTTTCTGCCACCATGTCAACAATTGTGTCTGTGTCCAAGGACATCAAAATGTCTTTTTCACTTGACATGAGCATGAATGCCTCCAGGTGCTCCTGGGCTGTAGTGCTCCGTAACCGGAAGTGCTAGCATGAATTTGAGCATGATGAACAACTTCGGGTTCTATAATCTCCTGTGCGTCCTTTCCCTCGACCTGCTCACTGGCCACGGAATCCTCCGAGTCCGACCCAACATACACATCACTTGGCTTTGAGCCTGTACTGACCTCTCCAGTAACGTTGTCCTCATTTTCGCCCATTGAACTTGTAGTAGGGACGTCGGGAACACTAGCAGCAACGCTAGTAGTAGCACTACTGGCCACAGCAAACAAATGATCTATTTTAAAACACTTGGAAGCGTCAGCTTGAAGAGCTTTCTGCTTTTTGTCACGAATCTTCTCCGCTCCCCCTTTTCTCTTTTTCCATTATTTATTCAGTGAATATATGCACAACACACATCCGTGTTCCCATGAACCTGCGCAACTCATAACATCAAACGGTAAACGACAGCCGTTAGATTCCTACCCCATCATGCACCGTTACACATTTTTGCAAAATCTTCGAACGGAAATCCACCAAATACAAAAGGAACATCGTAGATTGGCTTCAACAAAGTTTTTAGTTTAGTTTGTTGTAAGGATTTTACAGTTAAAAGAAGAAAAATAAAATTACACCACATGCCCACCATGACAAAGATGTGTATCAAAAGTAAGGGGTATATAAACTGCACGCTCCCCCCATAAATCATGATGTGCTTAGTTGAAAGCGTAATAGCGGATTTTCTATTGCTTAGTAGTCACTTGTAATTGCTATGTAGAGAACAGGGCCGGTGTTAACTTGTGAGGGCCGGCCCAAAGCACGTCTGAGGTACAGCGGCCCATTGGGATAATGCCCAAAATCACAGATTACCAGTCCGAGCCTGAACAGGGCAAATAACATGAGAGAGGGTTAACACTAGCTACAGTAGTTCACCGGTCAGCAAGCAAGCCCCGCCATCAACAGAGTAATGAACGTTGCGTATCATTTCCTTCTCTGGGTGGAGTCTTGCCAAATGACGATTGAAGTTCGAGGTTGTCCCCTCGATAGTTCTTTGACATATGGAACACACAGCAGTGCATTTTTCCCCACTGCTCCAGGCATTTTAGCACCATGAACGTTAGTTTGTTCCCGAACATGACTTATGAACAGGTAAATGTGCATTCTCTTGCACGAAATTAGTATAAAAATTAACGTAGATATAAATATCTTAGGCCAAATTATTATAGCATGTTACAAAAATTAAAGAAAAAAAATCAGAGTCCACATCTCCAACGCACGAGTCCGAGTCCAAGTCACGAGTCCTTAAAATTAGGGCACGAGTCAGAGTCGAGTCCTGGACTTGAGTACTCCAAGCCTGCATGTTATAACACTTGTGTATTTATAGTTAAGTTTTTAAATTATGGTCATTTCCATCTTTTATTCAGGTTTACAATATTTTACAAAATATTTATAAAAGTGCGACATGATCACCAGTGTCATTTTCAACGGACAGTGTTTCCTCAATAAACAAACCTTGGCCAAATCTCATTTGGGTTTCAGCTTCATTTTTATATAGTTCATGGTATCTAAAATAACAGAAACAGCAAAAGACCAAAAGGGACCATACTTCTATTTCACGTTTACTATTCTTTGAAAATCAATTATTTTTTAATGGGTTTTATTCCATAATATAAAGAATTGGGATAGAAAAGTGCTCTATTAACAAAAACATCGTATTTGCATTTGTGTCATATTTTGCCAGGTTCATCTCCTGAAACATGGAGCAATTCTAATAGTTTGCTGTCCCTCCTTTGGCAACAGTCACTGTTACAGTTCTCCATTAATTTTCCATAAACCACAGCCGACATGCTGCAGACGACAAACTATGATAACAGTAACTTTCATTTCATTAGACACTAATTATGACTGCATAGGAAACTCTGACTGAAAAAGATAACTGCGCTGACAAACCTCTGGAAAATGCGAACCTGCGTTAAAAAAAAATAAGCATACATACAAATAAATGCAACACAAAAACAAGCAATTTAACAGATTAACCACTTGTATGCAGAGTTTTGACTTTTTTATAGCTGCAGCCCCACACACTCCACTTGGCCTGTCCATCTGAGCGGTTCCATTCATGGTGACGCCATCTGTGAGGAGACTTTTTTTACTTTTATGGAAGGAGTCTTCAGCGTCATTGGTTGGTGAAGGTCAGAAGTTCACTGGAAAAAAACTGGACTCTCTCACACTTATGAAACAGAGCTGACAATAGGATCACTTGTGACGGTCACGTAACAAATATTGACACATTTAAAAAAAATTTTCATCAAACTCTCATATGGATGTTGTAATAGGAAAGTAACCTCATATCGTTAAATATATAAAATAGTGAGGCACAGAAATGAAAGATCTTGACTTTAACCATAACTCAATACAATTTATTCCACAGTGTGGCTGAATTCTCAAATCTGAAAATTGTAAAACAAAAATTAAAAACGTGCACACAGGAACTAATTGTTCTATGGACATTCAACAACATTAAAGGGGAGCTGAAGTCATTTTTAAACTTGGTTTATTTCTTAATTTACGTGTTATTCAATTACGTTTTCAGTTTTAGTAACCTTATATCGCGACTCGTATTGGCAACTAATTGCAATTAAATATTATACTTATCGGCCTGGGGCGGCACGGTGGTGTAGTGGTTAGCGCTGTCGCCTCACAGCAAGAAGGTCCTGGGTTTGAGCCCCGGGGCCGGCGAGGGCCTTTCTGTGTGGAGTTTGCATGTTCTCCCCGTGTCCGCGTGGGTTTCCTCCGGGTGCTCCGGTTTCCCCCACAGTCCAAAGACATGCAGGTTAGGTTAACTGGTGACTCTAAATTGACCGTAGGTGTGAATGTGAGTGTGAATGGTTGTCTGTGTCTATGTGTCAGCCCTGTGATGACCTGGCGACTTGTCCAGGGTGTACCCCGCCTTTCGCCCGTAGTCAGCTGGGATAGGCTCCAGCTTGCCTGCGACCCTGTAGAAGGATAAAGCGGCTAGAGATAATGAGATGAGACTTATCGGCCTGTTTGGTTTTTAGCCGTGTTGAATTTAGTTCGTTTGGTCCACGGCAGGCGTCGCTTATCCACGCGATCTTCACGAGACTTGTGCGAGACTTCGAAATGTGAAGTGTCAGTGCCGCCATATTGAAAACTGTTTTCCAAACGAAACATTGCACAAAAACGAGTTTAAATGACTATTATGGCCTACTTTTTTCAAACTTTGCTGATTGCTATCAAAACAAACAAAACTTCCGGCTTGATTCCATCAGCATTCGAAAGAGGGCACACATGTCTTTTGACAATGTTGGCCACTTTGATTTCCGCTGTATGTTTTACTTCCGTCCTACAATGTCTCGCACAGGTCTCGACGAATCTCGTTTACGACCATTGCTTTTAGGGTAGTCACACTAGAGCAGGGGTGTCCAAACTGATCCATAAAGGGCCGTGTGGCTGCAGGTTTTCATTCCAGCCATGCAGCAGCACACCTGATTTGGCTCATTCAATCAACTGACACACCCACCCGTTAATCAAGGGTGGGTGTGGCTGCAAGTATTTGACTGTGTGAAGACAGTTCAGTTGATTGAATGAGCCAAGTCAGGTGTGCTGCTGCATGGCTGGAATGAAAACCTGCAGCCACACGGCCCTTTATGGATCAGTTTGGACACCCCTGCACTAGAGGCAGAATGAGCTGGAATGCCGTCAGAAAGAAAATTCTTCGTACATTCCGGGATAGTCGAAGTGCATTCTAAAAATTCTGACTGCATTCTGAGCGCATTCCAAACATTCGGCCCCATTCTTGTGGCCGGCCCGAATGTTTTGCTCATGCTCAAAACATTCGAGGTGCATTCGAAGAGGAGAAATATCGTATGGCATTCGAAGTGTATTCTAACTGCATTCTAAATATTTTTACGGCATTCCAACAGCATTCGAAACATTATGATCGTGTTCGAGGGAAAAATCGAAATGGCAAGCCACTTCAAATCCTGTCAGAATATCCCGAATGTGCCTCGAATGAGCCGGAATGCCGTCGGAATGAAAATTCTTCGTTTATTCCGGGATATTCGACGTACATTCTAAGTATTCGAGCTGCATTCTCTTTGAATTCTTAGACCTTTAAAACATAATTGGCGGCTATTCCGGGAGCATTCTGACTGCATTTGAGGTGAATTTGTACAGCATTCGAGGCACCTTCCGACCAGACTTCGGGCGCTATTCGGGCAGCAATCGAACCGCACTCGTACAGCATTCAAAGTGCATTCTTAATATTCTTACTGCATTCTAAGTATTCCTACTGTGTTCCAACTACATTCGAACTGCATTCGAAAGCTAATACACCCGGAATGTGCAAGAATCATTCGAGGCGGGTTCGAAGCGCATTCTAAGTATTCAAACAGCATTCTTACAAAGCTGTAGGAATGTTGGTCAGTTTGAAATTCCCGCCCGAATGTGGCACGAATTTTGAAAAATTTTTCATTCCTGCCAATTCCGAATAAGTGTGACGGGGCCTTTAGACACATGGAATGATATCTTCTCGTCTCGTCTTCTTCCGCTTATCCGGGACCGGGTCGCGGAGGCAGCAGTCTAAGCATGGAAGCCCAAACTTCCCTTTCCCCAGACACCTCGGCCAGCTCCTCGGGAAGAACACCGAGGCGTTCCCAGGCCAGCAGAGAGACATAGTCCCTCCAGCGTGTCCTGGGTCTTCCCCGGGGCCTCCTCCCGGGGGGACATGCCTGGAACACCTCCCCAGGGAGGCATCCAGGAGGCATCCGAAAAAGATGCCCGAGCCACCTCAGCTGGTTCCTCTCGATGTGGAGGAGCAGCGGCTCTACTCCGAGCTCCTCCCGAGTGACTGTGCTTCTCACCCTAAGGGAGCGCCCAGCCACCCTGCGAAGGAAACTCATTTCAGCCGCTTGTATCCGCGATCTTGTTCTTTCTGTCATTACCCAAAGCTCATGACCATAGGTCATGGAATGATATCTTACATAGCATATTTCAAACACTCATAACTTGCTATAGCAGTGACAAAATAGCTATCCAAAAATGCATTCCTCCATTTAATAAAATGAGAAATAGAATTTTGATTAAAAACAATTGCCTTCAGTTCTCCTTTAAATATGACTATATCCTGATAAAAAGCACAACATTGTTTAATACAATACATTAAACATTTATTAAAATTCTTTGCTGTATTAAGGGGAATAAAACAGATGTGTTTTATCTGGATGGCATTGTTTTTCAAATACTACTGAAAATTTCAGTAAGTAATTAATTAATAGCATTTATTACCCCCCCAAAAAAAATCCAAAGTAATGAAAGAACACTTCACTCTTGATGAGTCCATGCAGTCAAATAAAAACACCACATGTGCGTGGTCTACATATTGACCAGGACGCTATGTTCAGAAGTCATTATTTAAACCTTAGTTAAAAACTTCTTGGATGAAATTTCTGTTATTTAAACTGAAAGTGTGGTTTTTGCTGATAAATTTCAGTCGCTAAAATTCTGGCGCATCCTTCAGATCAAACTGAAAAGGCAGGATGTTTGTCAGGACGGTTTAACATCAAACAAAAACATGAATCTTGTTGGACAGCAATAGATTAGTACGACAATGATAATTAAATCTGAAATGGTTCTATTGTCATATGGTACTTTGATATTGCATTTATTACCATCCAAACTTGTTAAGAAATTTCTCACGACACTGACATATAGATGTTGGCACATTACACAAAATAGTGTTCCTACTTCTCTCTCGTATATACATAAAGCATTTAGGGAGCACTCTAAAAACTTGGATGAGGCAAATCTCCAGGTAAAAAAAAAAAAAAAGAAAAATATTGTTTGTGTAGTCATGTTGATATTCTACAGTTGAATATCCGACATTGAACACTGCGATATGTCGATATGCTGGAAATGTCAAGTTCTTGTGTCAAATGTACAAAAACATTTCTTTAAACCAAATTCCTTTATATACAAACATAAAAGATTTTCCTGTACACGTATTAACATGTTACTCTTGATCCAGATTCAGGATCTCGAGTAGATTTTAAAGTACACTGACCAACATTAAATAACAACTTAAATGTTATCAAGATGTTATCTTGAGATCTTGATTCCTGTTCCAGGAAACACTGTAAAAAAAAAGTCTCTCCTCGCATTCCCATACTGTTTTTCGCAAACCTGCTTTGAGCCTGATGGTCCAGCCGGTGACATCCTACTGTTCCAAATGCAGCATCTGTCGAACTTGCAAAGTAAAGGAGGTAAAACGCTACCAAAAGGTGTACATATGGAGGAGAAACCCAAGATGAACATGGTTAATCAGGGTTTGTTAACAACAGTGTTTGTTAAACTCAAATGTTGGTCAGAGCACCGCTTTTTTCAGAGACACCTTTTAGAAGAAGCTGGGTAACCTCATACTTCTGACCCTGGACTTTTTTCAGTGTCATTTTAAACGCAGGACACCTTCTCACAGGTTTGGGCTGGGTGGTTCCATCCCGATAACAGAGATCAGGAGACGAGTTTCTAAAGTGACTATTTAACGTCTGACCTTCTACACTGACCATCTGGACAAGTGGATTTGGATGGTTCAGAACCACCACAGGTTGATTTGGTCCTGGAAGTTTGACTAGTTGATCATCTTTTAGTGGCATCAAGTACATTTTCCCCATTGTACCTTTCCCAGACAAATGATGGGCTTTCGAGGACTTGTGTTTCTTCGCCCTTTTCTTTTCTTTTTTAGCTCTCTTGGTTGTGGGTGGTACATCAATGCATACTAGGCCTATCCTCTGGTCTTGAACAGTTTTAGTTTCTGACCATTTTCTTTTTAAAACCAGCTTAATTGTTCTTTCTTGAAGGTTTTGCTGGTTTGACATGCAGCAGACAACAGGACGAGCAGTTATGCTTTCCTCGCTGTCTTGTTTCTCTTGAACTTTGTTTGCAGATTCTGAAAGAGAAAAAAATTCCAAGCTTGGCATTCTGGTCAAAGCGACGATCGGATTCATGGGCGAAGCGAGAGGACCGTCACTCTGTGCAAGCAAGTTCTTCTTGGATTCCAACTTTGTTTTTTCCATTTTTTCAGGTTGTGAGGGAAGGTCATGCTTGCTCACTGATGAACTGTTCATATTGGATGATGAATCTGTCTGGAAAGCATCAGTCGAAGATCGACAGAGTTCTGGTGTAATCTTGTCCTCCGCATCATTTGCGGACTTCTTTTCCCCAGCGGCGTCAAGATTTTGTTTCACGACATCTTCAGGTACCCTGGGTTCTTCTAAAATCTCATCCGTTTTTTCAGCAAGTTGACCAGATTTCTGAACACAGTCAGTCAACAATCTTGTTTCATCCTCTGTTTTCAGGGTAGGTGGAAGGAATTTTGGGTCATCTCTGCTTTTAACCATTTCTTTTGATTCTGAAGCTACAGATACCTGGCTTTCTCCTTCTCTGGTGCGAATATGGCTCATAGTATCTTGAGGAATAGGACACAGTGAAAAAACCGATGAAATGACAGGGAGTCCTTGATGACTCAATTCTGCATCTTCCTGTTTGTTTGGTGCTGGTTGAGCAGCTCTGAGCTCATATTTAAGACCTTCAGCTGTCATGTTCCTGTTACTTGCACGCGGAAAAGTATTTTTTACTGTGCAGTGCACGTGGGACAGTGGCTTAATCGGTTCTGTCACAACATTTTTGCGTCCGGCACACAGCTGTTGCGAAAACTTGTGCGATTCTGAAGGGTGAGGCGCTCCAGGCCTCGAGACAGCATGAACCCATTTACTTGATGATCCTGGTGCCTGTGTCCCGTTCTTCCTGGAACAAAGCATTTTCTCATTCACCTCAGCTTCATTTTTCACGTTTACCTTGTCATCTGCTGAAAGCTTCTTCACGTGCGATCCCTGGACCAGACGCTCAGGAATGGCATTTGTCTTTGGGGTGTTGATTTCGTGGTTGATATTTATCGGTTGATTATCATCTGTTGCAACCCTACATTTAAATGACAATCTGCTTGTTGTCGCAGTTACAGGGGTACTTTTTAAGTCCCCCTGTTGAGGTCCGGTAAGCTGCTGCGGTACTAGCCGAAGCTCCAATTCTCGTGTACCATTCACGTTTTTCACCTCCACCAATTCGACAAGGCATCCAGCCGGGATGGTAATCTCTTCAGGACAGGACACTGTTAAGGGTTTGTTGTGTTGTATGGGCTGGTTTAAAGGTGCTAGCAATTCCACTTGAACGTTGGACCGGACAAGATTTCTCTCTTCAGGACCTGATATTTTCATGGGTCTGTTGTGTTGGATGGGCTGGTTTAAGGGTGCCAACAACCCCAATTGTAAACCTGACTTTGTACTTGACTCAAAAGTCTTAGGTGGTGTCCTCAAAAGGAAATTGGGTCTTGCCCTTTGTTGACTGTTTTTTTCTGGTGTCTGAGCCCCTTGTTTTATCGATTGTGCTCCCTGTCTGAATCGCTCAACAGGGGTAGTGGGATTTGCTGAAGATGGAACAGACCTTTGGACTACATGTGCTACTGGAATATTTTGGACAGCTCCAGAAATAACTGATTTCTGTGCTACTGGAGCTTCACGCTGGTTGCCGAGAAGTGTCTTCAGATGGTTATTATTACAGACTGGAAGGCCAACTTGAATTTTTGGAATTATTTTGGACTGAATTGTCATTTTCTCTGCGGCACCTGCCACTTGGCTCTGAAGCGGTGGCTTTTGCTGAACCGCACGCTCTCCAGATATTCCAACATGAACTCTGGGAAGTCCACTTGTCACGGCAGTCTTCTCCAAGGATGTTTTGTCAGTCACGTTTTTTATATACTCTGTCGCTTTACCTACCGTTGGACCCACTTCTTTAACAGCGACATTTGGCGGATTAATAATTCCTTGTGTAACTTTACATACTGTGTGAGTCGGACTGGGCACAATGTAGGGTTGAGACTTAGTAATGGGTAGACTGCAAGTTGTACTTGTAACATGATAAGGTGCACTCGGTCTTGTCTGACTAGCAAGGAGACCGGACACGTTTCCTGCTGAATGGCTCACAACCTTTACATCATGTGAAGGTCCACCCAAAGTTCTCTGAGTGGGTAGGCACAGACCTTTAGTCCTTTCAATTACTTTCGTACAATCAGTTGTGAAGATCCCATCTGCAGACTTCCCATGTATCCTCTGAATGTGTTTTACCATGTAATCCCTTCTGACTGCTCCGTAAGTGCACCAATTACACTTGTAGGGAAACGATCCTTTGTGTTTAACAAGGTGGCGTTGAGATTCGACTCTCGAGTACGAGATATGGTTGCAGATCGTACAGGAGAAGGTCACTTCCTCGTGTTGAGCCACATGCCTTTCAAATAGCGCAGTGTCTTTGGTTGAAAAGCGGCATTTCTCACAACAGAGACGCCCATTGAGGTTTTTGGGTGCCTCTTTAGTCTCTTTTGTCTTTTCGAGAAACAAGATGAAATTTTGTTGCAAGCCGTTTGAATTCATGGCTGGGACAGGACGGTATCAGGCAAAAACCAAAATACTCCTATAGTCAGTAGAATTAAAAGAGATGAACGATCCATTTGTGAAGGAGAAGAAAGGTGTAACGGACCTAAACAATGAGAGAAAAAGGAAAATGCGTCATTATTTGTTCAAGGTCACTGCTCGACTCAATTAAAATAATTTTTACATCAATTAAAGCAAATAGACGATAATTGACACTACAGATAATGATGTAGGGGCAGCACGGTGGAGCAGTGGTTAACACTGTCGCCTTAGAGCAAGAAGGTTCTGGGTTTGAGCCCAGTGGCCAAGGGGACCTTTCTGTGTGGAGTTTGCATGTTTTCCCCGTGTCTGCGTGGGTTTCCTCCGGGTGGTCCGATTTTCCCCAAAGACATGCCGTTAGGTTAACTGGCTACTCTAAATTGCCCAGAGGTGTGAACGTGTGTGTGAATAGTTGCTTCCCCAAGCCCAAAAATGGGAGGGTAGCAGCAGGAAGGTCATCCGGCATACAACTATGCTCCAATTAATATAGGACACGTGGATCGATAGGGTCCACGTAGACCCCGACCTGGCAACAGTGCTGGACAAGGGAGATGATGATGACAGCCAAAAGGTGTGTGGACACCTGACCATCACACCCATACGTAGGCCGAAATTATAACTTACCATAAAGTCAGGGCACAAAATTGTATCCGCCTTATTTTCAGCCTTCCGAATGGCTTCGGACTGTTTGAAGGTTTGTGTGTCAGACTTCAGGTTAACCCTCTGGGGTCTGAGGGTATTTTCTGGCACGCTAACCATTTTGGCATGCTCCGATTTTGTTGCCAATTTCAACAAATCTCAGCAGTATTTTCAAAGTCATGACTTTTTTGTATTCAGCACAAGTTCAGCGACGATAATATCTATGTAGTCTATTGAGGTATTTCACCTGACGTCACAGGGTCATGTGACGCCCCGGTGTCCGCCATTTTGAAGGTCAAGCTAGCTAATGTCAATAACATAGTAGCTAGTATGTTACTGTAGCAATGTTTACATTCAGTCATTTGGATGACTGTTAAAACCTTTCAGTCTCAAGTTTTTCCTTTACTGTATTTACTAGTTTACTGTAATTATGATCCGGCAGCTATTTACACCGGATCCAGTGTAAATAGCTGCCGGAGCGCACTCCGGCTTGCTCCCCCTCAAATTAAGCAGCGCGCTCCGGCTTGCTCTGGGAGTGCTCCGGCCGAGGTTCCGGAGCGCGCTCCGGCTTGCTCCCCCTCAAATTAAGCAGCACGCTCCGGCTTGCTCCTGGAGTACTCCGGCCGAGGTTCCGGAGTGCGCTCCGGCTTGCTCCCCCTCAAATTAAGCAGCGCGCTCCGGGAGCAAGCTGGAGCGCGCTGCTTAATTTGAGGGGGAGCAAGCCGGAGTGCGCTCCGGCAGCTATTTACACTGGATCCGGTGTAAATAGCTGCCGGATCATAATTACAGTAAACTTGTAAATACAGTAAAGGAAAAACTTGAGACAAAGGTTTTAACAGTCATCCAAATGACTGAACATAAACATTGCTACAGTAACATACTAGCTACTATGTTGTTGACATTAGCTAGTGCTAACAGCTAGCTGCTAGTACACTGCTACAACACAGACACCGACCCTAATAATACAGTTCTTGGTCATTGCCTGGTAACAGCAAATTTATAACAGGCCATGTCTCAACAGACTAAGAAGTTATTTCAATGACATTTAACAACATGTTGTTTATCCTGAGGACCGAAAGTAAATGAAAATGTGAACAAACCTTAGCTGTAATAAGATGGTGACCACCAGCTCCAGGGACGACCCACTGATGTAGGCATGTTACCCAGCCTGACACAAAATATTTGTAGGCATCCAAACTCTTATACGCTTTCAGATCAATACCTGTGTATGGCGATGGGTTTTTAACGACATAGGTATACAGATCATGTGGGCCGAAGTCAGGTAAAGACGAGGGCTTCGTGTACTTCCATACGTCAGTGAACAATCCTAGTGGAAGCAGGTAAACGTCGTTCTCTAAGCCTGCTAACCTCAATTTTTGCAAATACCTCTCCCTCTGCTCTCCCCTGTAAATGCCCTACGTCGCTGGATAGTGAAGGTGTTTTCTGCATCTCGCTCCTTTTGCTTTTATGTTTTTCGTTTGTTGCCTTCCTCGCATTCAAACTGATTCGAGCCGTGACGTCCAAAATGGCAGCCTAACGATGCATCACATGACTTGGTCACGTGGGTGAAAAACCTCAATATGTCATGATTGTACTTTTTAAAAAATAGCAGATGAATGAAGATGTTGTAAAAAGCAGTTTTAGAATTGTGTTGGAATGTGTGAAAAAGCATTACTTTACCCATTCTGTCGAACCATTTTGGTCACTTGAGGTGATTCTGTTCAGCCTTAGGAATGTATCAAGTTCAGAAACTTCAACTTGCTCCACTGATTTGGACAATTAACTGGCCATCGAAAAAATTATGTCCTCTTGTTTTGGGATAAAGGGTTGGCAATGGGAGGGGTATTCAATGAGAAGAGTAAAAATTTCCATTCCATTCAATGAGAAGGGTGAAAACCCCTCCCACTGCCAACTCTTAATCCCATCAGGTCAAGCCACAACGAGTAATGTTTTTCACACATTCCTAAAACTGCTTTTTATAACAACTTCATTTATCTGGTATTTAACTTTATTTTGGTATTTGAATCTATTCAGTGTGTCTTGAAATTAACTCGTACTATTTGACTCAGTTCAGAGCCACAACCTACTTAGTTACTCTGTTACACAATTACTCTAATTTTGCTCCCACTCCAATTCCAAATTTTACTCTCTAAACTCAAAGCGGAGCAAAACTATTTTCAAGGAAAATACTTTTAATTCTGGAAAAAATGCTCAGTCATTTCTCCTGTGTATGCACAACAGCGCACGCATATCAACCGATCTGATCATAAGAAATATTTGCACTTACTCGAGTTGCTCTTTGGCTGGATCGAGACGAAGTAAAAAAAAAGTCTCAGGTACAACGAGTGCAGTTTGATAAGGAAATGAGTTGTAGGTTTTACTGAGCATCTTGCAGAACCAGCCACAGTTCTTCTGGACACTCGGACAGTCACACTTACTTTTTAAATTTTGCACCAAAGCCCAGTGGCCTTCATTAGGTTTTCTTTTTTAATCTGAAAAAAAGTGCTCGCTCATGTAATATGCTGCTCAGATACAAACTTTTTTTTTTCCTGTAATATTTAATTTTGTGCTGGAAAACGAACGTTTGGAACTCTAAAATGCTTTTCTACTGACTCGATAATGTAGAAGTTATAAAATAGAAATCTATAACAAAGTTTGTCTAAAAAAAAAAATAGGCTGCCTAAGATTTTGTAACGTATAGTACTGTGCAAATGTTTTCAGGCTGGATCACAAGCCATGATATAATCATGTTCTTTACCTTGTTTTTAAAACCCGTTTCATGAGGAACTGAACAGAGCAACCAAACTAATTTCCTGATTGACAAAAATATACCTCCGTATGCTACTAACTGCAGTTTAAAATACTGAAGACATAAATGGAAATGTGATTGACAAGCAAGTGAAAATTTAAATATTGTACACATTAACAGTTGGTTTTACATTTTTAGAAAACTTTTCTTCTAAGTAACGCCTTTTTTCAAAAGCATTTGTTTCCTGAACTTGTTTACTGTTCATGCACTCCCCATGTTATCTGGAGTTCTACACACACTTGCCTTTGCATATTTTGCAAACAACCGTTGTTTATGCCACGTATAATCCCATAGTTCCATATACAGTACACAAACAGTCATGAGTGCAATATCACTTAAATGTCAAACTCATCACCTCAGAATAATTGCATTCATTCCAACTTGGACAGTAGGGTAATTGCTCATCTCATCTCATTATCTCTAGCCGCTTTATCCTTCTACAGGGTCGCAGGCAAGCTGGAGCCTATCCCAGCTGACTACGGGCGAAAGGCGGGGTACACCCTGGACAAGTCGCCAGGTCATCACAGGGCTGACACAGACACAGACAACCATTCACACTCACATTCACACCTACGGTCAATTTAGAGTCACCAGTTAACCTAACCTGCATGTCTTTGGACTGTGGGGGAAACCGGAGCACCCGGAGGAAACCCACGCGGACACGGGGAGAACATGCAAACTCCACACAGAAAGGCCCTCGCCGGCCCCGGGGCTCGAACCCAGGACCTTCTTGCTGTGAGGCGACAGCGCTAACCACTACACCACCGTGCCGCCCTTTAGGGTAATTGCTCTTATGTAAAATTAAAAACTAAGTTTCTATTTATGACAAGCCGGTTTCAAAAAAAAAAAAACCACTGACGCTGTGTAAACTGGAAATAAAATGTGAAATCATGTTTAAAATCATGGAAACCCTGTTTTTCATTGAAAATAATACAAAGACAACATATCAAATGTTGAAACTGAGAATTTTTGTTTTTTGAAGAATACATGTTCATTTTGAATTTGATGACAGCAACACGTTTCAAAAAAGTTGGGATGTTTACCACTGTGCTACATCACGTCTACTTTGAGCAACACTCTAAACGTTTGGGAACTGAGGAGACCAATTGCTGTAGTTTTGAAAGAGAAATGTTGTCCTATTCTTGCCTGATATACAATTTCAGTTGCTCAACAGTTCAGGGTTTCCTTTGTCATTTTTTATTTCATAATGCAACAAATGTTTTCAACGGGAGACAGGTCTGGACTGCAGGCAGGCCAGTTTAGCACCCGGACTCTTTTACTACAAACCCATGCGGTTTTAATATGTGCAGAAAGCGGTTTGGCATTGTCTTGCTGAAAGAAGGAAGGCCTTCCCTGAAAAAGATTTTGTCTGGATGACAGCATATTGTTCTGAAACGTGTATATAATCATTCAGTATGAATGATGCCTTCCCAGATGTACAAGACACCGACATCATGTGCACTAACGCACCCTCATACTGATCACAGATGCTGGCTTTTGAACCGTGCACTGCTAACAAGCCGGATGGTCCCTCTCCTCTTTAGCCTGGAGGACGTGGTGTCCGTGATTTCTACTTTTGATTCGTCAGACCTCGGGACAGTTTTCCACTTCGTCTCAGTCCATCGTAAAAAAGCTCGGGCCCAGAGACGTTGTCGGTGTTTCTGGATATTGTTTATATCTGATTTTAACTTGCATTTGTGGATGCAGTAATGTACTGTTTTGATAGACGATGGTTTTCTGAAGTGTTCCTGAGCCCATACAGCGACTTCCGCAACAGACACGTGTCTGCTTTTAATGCAGTGTCACCTGAGAGCCTGAAGATCACAGGCATCCAATGTCAGTTTTCAGCCTTGTCTCTTGCATACAGAGATTTCTCCAGATTCTCTGAATCTTTTCATGATTTTATGAACCATGGATGATGTGATCCCCAAATTCTTTGCAATTGTACAGTGAGAAAAGTTGCCGTTTTTAATCTGCTGCACTATTTTCCCCACGCAGTCTTTCACAGAGCGGTGAACCCCTCCCTCTCTTTACTTCTGAGAGACTCTGCCTCTCTGGGATGCTATTTTTTTTTACCCAATCATGTCTCTGACTTGTTACCAATTAACCAAATTATTTTCACAACTTTTTCAGTCTTTTTTGCCCCATCCCAACTTTTTTTTTTTTAAATGTGTTGCTGGCATTAAATTCAAATAGAGCATGTATTTTTCAAAAAACAATAACCTTTCTCGGTTCAACATTTGATTTGTTGTCTTTGTACTGTTTTCAATATAAAATATAGGATTTCCATGATTTGCAAATCATCAAATTCTGTTTTTATTTACAGTTTAAACATCCTAACTTTTTTGGAAGCGGGGTTGTATGTTAGAAATACAGGCCCCACAGTGGGAAATCAATGCAACAAAATTTGGTGCAACTAACATGACAGATTAAATTTTTTTAAACACTTTCTATGTTCTCTGTTATTACTGACGATGGACTCAAGCCTCCTTGGCATGGAGGATACAATTTTTGCACAATTTTCAGGAGAGATATTCTGCCATTCTTCAGAGACCATTTTTCCCCCCAAGTTTCTCTTTGCTGTAGGGGTTGGGTTGCTCGGTGCTTCTCTTTAAAATACCCCTAGTGAGCACTGTCGCCTCACAGCAAGAAGGTTCCGAGTTCGAGCCCCGTGGCCGACGGGGGCCTTTCTGCGTGGAGTTTTCATGTTCTTCCTGTGTCTGCATGGGTTTCCCCTCACAGTCCAAAGACATGCGATTTGGTTAACTGGCTATTCTAAGTTGTCCCTCGGTGTGAATGTATGTGTGTGTGTGTGTGTGTGTGTGTATGGTTGAGAGGAGTAAACCTCTGTAAATAATCCAGGAGAAGGCAACGGGAAACCACTACTGTAATCCTTCCCTCGAAACTTGGACCTATCTGCCTTCAGGCAGAAAAAAAAAAAACCCACACAAATAAATAAATAAATAAATAAATTGGGGGGGAGAGTGTTCTATTGTATTCAAGTAAGGTGACATACTGACCAGGTCACCATTTTCACTTGTTCCTTCATGACAAACTCTTGCATGATTTTGGCAGTGTGTTTTGGATCATTATCATGCTGGAATGTTCCTCTTCTGCCAAGCTTTTGGAGACTGGGAGTCATCTTGTCAGCCAGTATATCCACAGGCATTCATGATACCATCTATAAAAGTCACCTCCCCAACATCTTTTGCACTCCTGCAGCCTCATATCGTCACCCTCACACCTCCATGCTGCACTTTCAGGTCTATGGTAGTCACTGTGGTAGTTCTGGCCAGGTTTGCTCCAAACAACTTCATCGTAGTCTCATTTGACCAACATTAGCTAAGAACTGCAGTTGAGTACTACCAGTTGAGTAATAAACAGGAAACTCTCTTCACCACGATGAAAAAAAAAAAAAAAACTCATTTAAACTCAGTGGAGTTAACCAAGGAGTAATTCAACTCAAATTTGTAAAAGTTCAGTTACACAAAATACCTTACTTACAAAAGGTCTGAATAAGCAACCAAAAGCCAGCTCACACCAAAAATTGCAAGTCACTGCAAGTCGTGTGACGCAGTTGCCAAAGATTCACAGGGTCAAACTTCAGTTATAAGGCTTTCCAACACTGTAGCAGTCACACCTATTGTGATGTGTTGCTTCTGGACCTGCGAGTTAATGGTAGAAGTAGTAGAAGCCTTTGTCACATGCACGCTCCAGCACAGTGAAATTTGTCCTCTGCATTTAACCCATCCGAAGCAATGAACACATGCACACACACACAGAGCAGTGGGCAGCAATGCTAAAGTGCCTAGGGAGCAGTTAGGGGTTAGGTGCCTTACTCAAGGGTACTTCAACCCAAGGCCACCCCATGTCAACCTAACCACGTCTTTGGACTGTGGGGGAAACTGGAGCACCTGGAGGAAACCCACACACAGACACTGGGAGAACATGCAAGCTCCTCACAGAAAGGCCTCCATCAGCCACCGGACTCGAACCCAGAACTTTCTTGCCGTGAGGCAATAGTGCTCATCACTACACCACCGTGCCACCCAGTTCCCTGGCTCCGATACATCAGTCACCTTGGGATTATAATTGCACTATAAATCCCTGGTGTCCACTTATTACTATTTTTCGTTCAGTTAATGGGGAAATACAATCTGTTAACTGGCAAAAATGTACCAGTGAAAACTGCATAAAATTAAGAAAGGCTGGCTTGTTGCGACTCTCCAACTCCAGGTAAAGTGTCGCATACGTTCCTAGTGTCTGCCGATAACGTGCCCATTTGCGAGTCCATAAGCGGGTTTCTTTTTTATTATACATCTCCATCCCATTTATAATGGTCGTGACCATTATTGTCAGTAAATCGTCCCAGAAAAATTTGAAGTTTATATGCCTTCTGGTGCATTCTCAGCAAATAAATTACTAACCATTTCCCTGTAAAATATGTGCAAAATACGTAGGAAATTTCCCTTAAGATGTATATGTGCTTGGCTTTGTCAGTTACCCTCTGCAGTTCGGTGCCTGGCTCTGTAACATAACTACATCCACTACGGTGTGGTCTTGTGATCTGGCTCAGCCAATCAGAGCGCGAGACTCGATCAACAAATATGGCGTTGCTTCTTGTCATGCTAGACCCGAATCAAAGACAGTTTCCTGGTGGAATAATTGCATTTGCAACAAATTATGGGCAGTAGAGAAGATATAACTTGCTTGAACATTGAAAGGCAAGTTGTTTTTTTTTTCCTGGGATCAATTAGCTGGTGCAGACCGTCTGTGTAAGCGGAGAAAACTGCCGGTCGCCAGTGCTTGTGGACATCTCTGGAGTACGTCTCGACCCCTTTTCACTCAACAGGGAACAGCTTCTTGAACCGGTTCCGTTTGGGATTTTTTGAACCTTGGTGCCAGCTAGCAAACCAGCCTGCATTTTCACCAGTTTTGAGCAGAATCACTGTAATCAAGGATGCGTCATGAATGGAGGGCTTTGCCCAATGCACAACAGAAGTAAACAGTAGGTGGTGGAGCGCAAGATTAGTTTTGTTATTGCAGATGCGTTTTCATTCCATTTCTTCTGAAGCTGTATCCTTTTCCATTGCTGCACTCTGCTTCAGCTCCAAACTAATAACACGTCCACTGATATCAAGGTTCACACTGGAAAAATCAGTTATATTTTGGTTCCAGCTGGGAACCAACTTTTCAGGTTCCATACCAATTTATATTTTTGATCAAAATGCTCCGCACGGTTCAGAATTTGGTACTTGAACCAGAACAGAACCCATTCCCTGTTGCTGGTAAAGGGACATTATTGCCCGAGCAACTGAACTTGCGTGCTTTCGACAGGCCACACATCTTTGTAAAAATGCACTTTTGGAAGTTGCTTTGGATCAGGGTGTCGGTGATAAATGTAAACATTAAAACTATGAATGAACATTACTTGAGTACTCACAGGAGTGAACTCAATTTAATCACACAACATTCTCTACGAATGACATTGTTAATACTGCACAGTTGAGCCTTGTTTTTCTTCTAGCAGTTAGTTTTCTTTGTTCAAACAATCCATTTTTCAAATCCGATTCTATGGTTTGTTTTCAAATGACGATGCATCAACATCTTTTAGATTAGATAAAAAACTTTATTGATCCCTTTGGAAGGGTTCCTTCAGGGAAATTAAGATTCCAGCAGCATCATTTCAGATAGCATAGCATCAATTTATGATGACGTACTGTATTTCAGGGCTTCACCCAGAAAAACTGGAAAGAGGAGTGCCCCCCCCCCCCAAGCACAGCGAGGTGCAAAGAGCACACTGGTGTAGGCAACGTGTAAGCTCAGGGGTCTGGAGGCATGCTTCCCCAGAAAATTTTGAAATATAAAAGGGTTCGTTTCGTGGGTTCTGGTGACAACTAGAGCTGATTTTTACCAGTTCAACATTTTGAGGAAAAGGGGATATTTTATTTCTTATTCTACTGAATTCCCACCCTCAACACAGGAGGGGAAAAAAAAAAGAAGAAAAAAAAAGGTCAATAAATTAAGCATCGTGGGGCCGCTACGCTACGATGCTTTAGGGGAAACCCTGTATTTTAAAAGGGAAACTGTCTTTCAGATTTGTCAAGTTTAGGTCATAAAAATAATTTTCCCTGATACCCAATGAGTTTTGTTTAGTGGACCGAAAACTAATGAACTCGAATCATAGACTTCCAATTAGTTTATTTTATTTTTTTAAAGCACAATTAATGAATTTTGGGCCACGTGGCCCTAAATACTCCTCTATTTTTTCCTGCTTCACCATGACCCAATTCAAGAGACTACATCATGCATCACGTGGCGGGCTTTCCCCATTCACACGAGGCATTGTGGTGGGATACAAATTTGAAACAGGAGAGGAAACTGGAGGACGAGTATGCAAATGAAACGTGCAAGACCAACTACAGTAACGGAAAGCGAGAAGAAAAGACGCCATGTTGCAAAGGAAAGGAAACGCAGGACCAAACTAATAAACAAACATCGGCAGTCAGCGAGCACCTCGGTATGATCAGCTGTTCGTTTAGTGACAGAATGATGTAACCATCAGTGCACAGTCAAGGTAAACCTATAGATGGCAGTAACGCAACACTGAATGCCGGCTGCCGTAAAACCCAGAAGAAAAAGACGACGACGAAGATAAACCTGCACGTGCGTTCACGGACTGCTCGACTGTGCGAAGCGAGCGATTTCATGCACGTTATTTGCTCGGGAAAAACCATTTTGGATAAAACTGTTACTGTCCGTTACACACTTAACCTGTGTGACTCAGTTGTGCACTTTGAAAGAGAATAAATGAAAAGGGAACTGAACATTAACCATTTACTGAAATTATTATTACAAGGCTGATTATAGTTACTATATAACTATAGCTACAACTGGAATGTGCAGTTTCTGTTAGTTTTTGTAATTATTGTACCATCCACTATTAGGTAAAATTAAAATCTTACAATATTGTTTGAAAGTCTAGAGCAAGATATTTTGTTATTTTACAAAAAAAAAAAAAACACTTCAGATACTATTTTAACAATAATAAGCATCACTGTATAAATGACAGAGTGTGAACAGCTCTGTAACGAGATGCCCTTGGGGCTGTTGAGACATGGAGGGCTGGGAATACCATCTCGCCCACAGTTCAGGTCGGAGTCCTTTGAAAGTAAATGCTTTGGCTTTCGCAACATTCTGTTCTCAAATGCTGATGTCA
Source organism: Neoarius graeffei (assembly GCF_027579695.1). Classification (NCBI taxonomy): domain Eukaryota; kingdom Metazoa; phylum Chordata; class Actinopteri; order Siluriformes; family Ariidae; genus Neoarius; species Neoarius graeffei. The sequence goes on from NC_083588.1 coordinate 12,445,802, forward strand.
GGAAAATTTTTTCCACAAAGAAGGCTTTGTTTTTGTAGTTATCATCAACTGTTCATTTGTGCCTTGACTCTTCAGGAAAAAGAAGGTATATTCCAACACGTAGCTCACGCTAAGCCACAAATCTGCATCGTCACTCCAATCTTTTCGAGGAATTTTGTACGGATCAAAACTCTAATTTCCACGTAGATCAATCATTCGCTTCTTTCTGACTAAGATTATCCAAGCAATCCGGTAGTAGAGCTTTTTTTTAGCTGCAGTTTTCTTCGGACAACAGCAACAGACGTCGGACATCTTCGCTCGGCTTCGGTATATGAACGGTATGTAAACAAAGTTCGCTTGTCCAGGGGTAGCGATGGTTGCTAATGCAAATGTGACGTCCGCGCAAGGGGTCTAGATCCACAATTCCTGAGACTCTTGATCAATTTAAAGCTATTAAAGCCACGAGCGTTCATTTCCAGACATCTTATATTTCATTTCATTTAATTACGTTACCTATTTTTGCACATTCCGGGACACACTGTACAGCTTGGACTTCAACAACTCATGCACGTTCCGCTTAAATTTATCTGCTTTTCGAATTTGTATCGTTCGGATTCTTTTATGCATATTTCTATGTTGACATTTACAATTTAGTCTTTGCTAAATTCTTCGATCTGAGCTGTTCAAGCACCAATCACCGAAGCAAATTCCTTGTATGTGAGAGCTTACTTGGCAATGAACTTGAATTCTGATTATTAATATTATTCTAGTCAAACTGAATCAAGCGTTACTTGATTATTTCTATAATTTTTGAACTCCTAGTATAGTTATGCTGACTTCAGGGTATACTCAAGACTTCAGGTGTATTGGTATGGAATCAATTTTGTGCCAAAATGTTCATACAATACTTTTGAAATATCAGACAAAAACAACAAATCAAAATACAAAAAAAGTAAATTTTTTTTAGACTGGCAAACAAATTATTCATGTAATTGTGCAAAATATCAGTCTATTACTCTTCAGAAACCTTTTATTTTTGTTCCGCGTCTTTCTCAGTTTTCTCATTCTCATCTCATTATCTCTAGCCGCTTTATCCTGTTCTACAGGGTTGCAGGCAAGCTGGAGCCTATCCCAGCTGACTACGGGCGAAAGGCGGGGTACACCCTGGACAAGTCGCCAGGTCATCACAGGGCTGACACATAGACACAGACAACCATTCACACTCACATTCACACCTACGGTCAATTTAGAGTCACCAGTTAACCTAACCTGCATGTTTTTGGACTGTGGGGGAAACCGGAGCACCCGGAGGAAACCCACGCAGACACGGGGAGAACATGCAAACTCCGCACAGAAAGGCCCTCGTCAGCTACGGGGCTCGAACCCGGACCTTCTTGCTGTGAGGCGACAGCGCTAACCACTACACCACCGTGCCGCCCGGCGACTATGATATTGAATTAATTCAACAAAGTGTAAGTACGGGACAAATGTGTTGCACTCGTACACATTATGCAGGTGTTTCGTGGCAAGTCAAATGTTAGACTTGGCTCCACTACCCAATATAATAGCTGTCTTGCTAACGTTAAACACGCCTGCATAATGTGCAACACATTTGTTGAATTAATTCAATATCATAGTCGCCACTGAAGTCCACTCGATCCTTGTTTACCGTCAACGGATCGGTCACTCGTCAAACAGTCCGCCAAAATCCGAGTAGGGAATGGCTGAGCGTAGCTGTCAGTCAAACACAAGTTACCCAATGGGAATGCATTCCTGGACAGCCCACCCACACGTGAAGCTTGTGCCAAAACTGCAAGCAAAAAGTCAGGGAGCGCAAACGAGAAAGCTGGAAATCGCAACCAAAAGAAATTACGTCAAACAAAACTAGGAAAGACGCGGAACAAAAATGAAAGCTTTCTGAAGAGTAACAGACTGATATTTTCCACGATTACACGAATAATCTGTTCGCCAGTCTAAAAAAATTGACTTTTTTTTTTGTATTTTGAGTTGTCGTTTTTGTTTGATATTTCAAAGTATTGTATGAACATTTTGGCACAAAATTGATTCCATATATAGGATGTGTTCTGCAAATCCCATCAATTAATGCCGTCATTAATTCAAATTGATATTATTGTATCGTTCCATCAAAATCCAAGAAGGCATGCTGACTGAAATAGATCAAAAAGGAAGAAACAAGCGTTGGAGTGGTCATAGTATTATTCAGAGGAGTAAAACAATTGGTTAATATGGTAATAAACTGAGGTTAGACGCGTTTCATGACACTGCGGTCAGAAAACACACAACCTGCTGTGACGGCGAGCATGGAGCAGCATTTCAATCCGGATTGCACATGGATTTCCACACGCGCACTTCATCTCTCTCTCTCTCTCTCACACACACACACACTCTTTGTTTGCGCCAAATGCCGCCATGTCGAATTCCCTTCCTTCCTTCCCTCCCACCACACACACACACACTCGTTGTAAAACACAAACCTTCCCCGCGTCTCCGTTCCTCCTTTTAACGTCGCATTTCTAGTCCGTTGCTCCATAACGCCTTATAACGCATCTTCACTCACCCGTGTCGGTTTTATTCCCGTCAATAAACACAAACCGTTGGCGCTCGGGTCAGCCAGCGCGCATCCCATTGGCTATGTGTGGTGCACTACAGTAGAGCTCTACACATTCACCACAGCGCTCTGTTTAACCCTCTGCACGCCACAGCTTCCGCTCTCCGCCGCCTGCTTGCTTGCTTGTTTGGTTTGTTCTGCAGGATTTCCGTGACTTTGGTCATGTTTTCCGTCTAAATCCGTGAGCGCATTGTTCATAACTTCTACAGGCATGTTCAAAAAATAAATGTTTGGACCAATTTCGGTATTATAGCTTTACATCCCCCCCCCTCCCCCCGACGAAGAGTTATCACGACTTCCGTCATTTCCGCCACCAGGAATATTTCCGTCATGAGCGGCTGCGCGAGACGTTTCTGTTGCCAGTTGTGGAGCCACACAGCAAGAAACATCTCCCTGGAGGGCAAAACACAATAAACAAACACATACATGTCAGGCTCTCACCTGTACTCCCTGGTAAAGAAATCCATAATTTCCATAGTAATATCTCATCTCATCTCATTATCTGTAGCCGCTTTATCCTGTTCTACAGGGTCGCAGGCAAGCTGGAGCCTATCCCAGCTGACTACGGGCGAAAGGCGGGGTACACCCTGGACAAGTCACCAGGTCATCACAGGGCTGACACGTAGACACAGACAACCATTCACACTCACATTCACACCTACGGTCAATTTAGAGTCACCAGTTAACCTAACCTGCATGCTTTTGGACTGTGGGGGAAACCGGAGCACCCGGAGGAAACCCACGCGGACACGGGGAGAACATGCAAACTCCACACAGAAAGGCCCTCGCCAGCCCCAGGGCTCGAACCCAGGACCTTCTTGCTGTGAGGCGACAGCGCTAACCACTACACCACCGTGCCGCCCCCATAGTACTATTTCATGCATAATAAAAATGTATCAGATCTTACGCACTGGTTTATTTCTGTACATCCAGTTCAGATTTCATGTGTTCCCGTTCACGTCTCTACAACAAATTGTGCAGTTGACATACTCAGCACCCATTTTGGAAGCGATAATTATTCCATTGACTGTTTCTGTCCATTCGGGAAGAAAGCGACCGCCAGTTTTATGGCCCTTTTCCACTACCCTTTTTCAGCTCGCTTCAGCCCGACACGGCTCGCGTTTCGACTACCAAAAACCAGCAAGACTCAGCTCGCTTCAGCCCTGCTTAGCCCCTAAAACTCGCATGGTTTTGGAGTGGGGCTGAAGCGAGCCAAAGCGAGCCGAGTGAGGTTGGGGGCGTGAGCAGACACTCCCCTGTGCACTGATTGGTGAGGAGGAGTGTCCTCACATGCCCACACACGCCCCGCGAGCGCGCTGGGATCTGTAAACACCGCAAACCCGGAAGGAGAAGAATTACGAATTACGAGAATTTCTGAAGCCTTATGCGCCTCGCCTCATCTATACGCTCTTGCCAGTATCTGTTGGCGTTGTCGGTGACAACAAGCCACAGCACCAAGACCAGCAACACTAACGACTCCATGTCCTCCATGTTTATTGTTTACTATTCGGGTCGTGAGACTACCGCTTAAAAGCTCCTGATGTCACTGTTTGCGCTGCTTAACGACATCACCTGACGTCCACCCACTTTCGCTAACTCCACCCAATGTGTCCACCCACTTCCAGCCAGCACGGTTCAGCGCGGTTGTAGTCGAAATGCAACTCCAACAGCCCCGCTCAGCCCGACTCAGCACGGCACAGCCGCATTTGTAGTGGAAAAGCGGCATTAGATGTTTTGAGTTTTTTCTTCGATGGTGCCATGTGCTGTTATTTCCCGCTCGGTGTGCAGGAAAATCACAATTGCGCATGCTCAGACATTCGGAATGGCTTGTTGGTACTAGTGGAAGTACCGGTTGAGTAATGCGACGTTCATGTGCTGTGGGAAGATGATATTTTCCAGTTGGGAAGTGGTATTTACCAGTGTGTTGTGTTCACATGCTTTTGTTGTTGTTGACAAATTAAAGATGGTGGACCAGATTCGGAATCAGAATCAGGCCTGTTATTTGGCTAAAACAATTATAGATTGCCTTGTTCATCAGCTGCAGCAGGAATATCTCATCTCATCTCATTATCTCTAGCCGCTTTATCCTTCTACAGGGTCGCAGGCAAGCTGGAGCCTATCCCAGCTGACTATGGGCGAAAGGCGGGGTACACCCTGGACAAGTCGCCAGGTCATCACAGGGCTGACACATAGACACAGACAACCATTCACACTCACATTCACACCTACAGTCAATTTAGAGTCACCAGTTAACCTAACCTGCATGTCTTTGGACTGTGGGGGAAACCGGAGCACCCGGAGAAAACCCACGCGGACACGGGGAGAACATGCAAACTCCGCACAGAAAGGCCCTCGCCGGCCCCGGGGCTCGAACCCAGGACCTTCTTGCTGCGAGGCGACAGCGCTAACCACTACACCACCGTGCCGCGCAGCAGGAATATGAGTTATCAAAAGTCAAAAGGTAAATAATGCTGAATATTTCCTCATCATGACAAGTAGAGATTTTCTTAACACATTGAATGCCACGCAGTTTTTGGAAATTTGGCTGTAGCCACAATGAGAGTAGCCAGTATCTAGATCATTGTTGGCGTTCTTTGGACAGCCACAGAATATTTTGTATTAGGCTATAATATACATATTATAATAATATAATATACATAACATGACCCGTTTAAAAGGTGAGAGTCAGCTTTCCGTAGGTGAAAACCACTTCTTTCTTGGTTCATAAGCTAGTCTTGTACCGCTCGCCGCCATGTTGAAAAGGTTAAAGCTCATCTCATCTGGGCAACTCGTGTATCAAAATTTTCTACGAGTTGCCCAGTGGAAAATACCACAAGAGGGGGCGTTCATGTGTGCTTTCCATGTCGGCGTTTGGTATTTACCATAATTCCCATAGCACATGAACGCACCATGATTCTAAATGTAGAAAATGGCGGCTCCCGTGCATTTTCGCATTTCATGACGATTTTTTTTGATGGTAATAAATCAAAATAATTTTAAGGTGAAAATGTAGAAAAATCCATAGGGAATACGGGAAATCCGTAGGGGTTGACATGTATGTAAACACTGGCACTGTTCATAATTCCATATTTAAACTAAATTTAAAAAGCAACAGCATGATATGAAGGACAAAAAAAAAAAAACAATAGTAAATAGGTCTTTTTGTTGTTGTTTGCTTGTTTTTGAAGTTGTCATCGACATGTAAAAGAAACCATAAAATGCAAACCTAAAAGAGAAAAAGAAATATGTTATTTACCAGCTGGGAGGTCCGTATCGTGAAATACCGTGACTGAGGCCTTGAAAGTACTGAGCGAGGCCCTCTGGGCCAAGGTCACAGTATTTCACCATATGGACCGACCTTAAGCTGGTAAATAATATATTTCTTTTTTTCTTTACCAAATTCTAACAGAAAACGAGAGCGCCCGAAAGGGAAAACCGAGCCGAGCCACCATTTTGAATCCTCATTCACGGCTGTCATGCAAATGGCTTCCTCCTCGGTATACAAGTGCACTTCCATGGCAGGAAAAAAAGCTACATTTTGCCGCCTATGTAGTCCCCTATTTATACAAAATTGAGTCATTCAGGATTCAGCCATGTTTTTGCTGGGCGTTAGCAAGTTAGAGGTTTTTAGCTTTCGCCTGAAATGTTTTCTTTTATTTCTTCTTCTTCCTCAGGGTAGTAAAACTCGCTTTCGCTGTGAAGACTGTCGTTATCGTGATCCATGATGTAAAATTAATGCTGTTCTCCTGAGAAATGCGAAAATAAATGTTGACAAAAATTGCTACGATGTTTGTTGTTGTTGTGAACTAGCGAGTCACCAGAGGTCCGTATCCGGGGTCCGTATCGTAGGATACGGACCCGCTCGCCAGCCAATCAGAGCGCAGGATTTGATGGAAACCGGACCGCGAAAAAAATAAAAATAGTTAATTCAGGAAAAAGACATGACAGACCATGCTGTTATTTAACAATTATTCACCGAAGGTGAATTATACATCCTGGCCACTTTTTCCATGGAATAAAAATGTATTCTTTTCCCTTTTAGCGAGTTGACTGATGGCATGCAATATTATCATACTGCTTATCCTCCATGTATTACGCCACTCTTTCCAATGGAGAATGAGCGTGCAATATTGTTATAATATTGCACGTTATCAAGACAACACGTCACATGTCGAAGCTCATGTGAAGATCCAGTGACAAAACTTTGCTGCTGCGCATGTGCACAATCGTGTCTTTGTCGGCCGGGAAAGAGAGGAGACGAGGCTGATCCGGTGCTCAGATTCAGCATGAAATAAATAAACTGAAAACCGAAACTAAAGATGCGCTGAACATAGGAAAGGCAACCAGAACTTCATTATATATCCTTCATGCATATTTAAAAGAGAAAAACATACCAACGGACATTGAAAAACTGGAAAAGAGACACGTCAGGGACGTAAAACTTCCACATTAGCAAGTGACTGTAACAATTTGTACACAAACATGGCTGCGAGATTTACTTCGTTAAAAGCGGAAGACTTAAAGAGAAAGACGCGCTGAACACCTGGAAGGCGACAAAAACTTCACTGGATATTCTTCACGCATATTTACAAGAGAAAAACATACCAACGGACATCGCAAAACTGAAAGAGAGCGCAATAGCGGAAATATTGTCAAAGTTCGACTTAGAGGTGAGGAAAAGTGATGGAGACTTTTACAAGAGGACTTCACTCATGAACTTCACTCAGGAAAGCCCTTTTGTTTTGAACAACTGCAATGGAACAATCAACTACGACCAAAAGTAGCTTTGAACTTGGACTGTCAACCTGTATATAGCTTGTACAGAAGTTGGGTTGCTGTTCAGGCTTTTTGGACCTGTACCATTTTTATTGTGAGAACTTTGACTTTGTACATTGGATTGACAGAACATTGAATTACATTCGATCAGAATCAGTATTCGATATTGGTGAGTTACCCCCCTGTTCTTAATTTTTTGTAAACTCGAAAATTGTTCCAATGTGTATGTATAATAATAATAATAATAATGGGCGGCACGGTGGTGTAGTGGTTAGCGCTGTCGCCTCACAGCAAGAAGGTCCTGGGTTCGAGCCCCGGGGCCGGCGAGGGCCTTTCTGTGCGGAGTTTGCATGTTCTCCCCGTGTCCGCGTGGGTTTCCTCCGGGGGCTCCGGTTTCCCCCACAGTCCAAAGACATGCAGGTTAGGTTAACTGGTGACTCTAAATTGACCGTAGGTGTGAATGTGAGTGTGAATGGTTGTCTGTGTCTATGTGTCAGCCCTGTGATGACCTGGCGACTTGTCCAGGGTGTACCCCGCCTTTCGCCCGTAGTCAGCTGGGATAGGCTCCAGCTTGCCTGCGACCCTGTAGAAGGATAAAGCGGCTAGAGATAATGAGATGAGATAATAATAATAATAATTATTATTATTATTTATTATTATTATTATTATACTGGCTGGCTTTGAGTGGTATATCAGATATATTCCATTCAGCTACTTGTCTTCGACTCGTTCAATATCATGCTAGCTGAATGGAATGTATCTGATGTACCACTCAAAGCCAGCCAATATTTTTGAAATAATAATCAAAACGAGTTTGAGGTTATTCAGTGAGCCTGACGTGGATAATTGTTTTAGTATAAATACACAGGCGATTTTTTTAAATAACTGTATGAAAAAAACAACTTATTTCAAACTTGAAAAGCAGCATGCAAATGTAATAAAGACGCAGCGCTAACTTGTCACTGATCTACGCCGACTCACATAAAATACTTTGTTCTGAAATGGATAAAATAAACCACAATTCCACCTTACCTCTGAATAGTTTTCGGCCAAACTTTGTAGCATCTTTAGCGCTTTTAGGAACAATGTTTTCTTTCATGATTTGTCATTCTTCCTCGCTTACGGTGACAAAATGATTGGCCACCATTTTGCTGAGTCACTCGAGGTGATTATCGAGAAATAGTCAGAATTTCTCAACCAATCAGAGCACATGATTTCTTATAATCCCCTCCGTATACAGTATTTATACTCAAGCTGAATGCCCCAAGCAACCCCCACCTCTGTTTATGTCCTGTTGTACAAGTCCCTGTGTATGACCAATTACTACAGAACAATAACAGGACATTTAATATTAAAATTCATGTTCCAGCCAAAACTAATAATGATGAGACAAAATAACACAGACCTTCTGACTCATTGGATTCAAGCATTCAACCATGCTGTGGGAAGAAAGTCAGAAAGAAAACACAAGGGGTCGCTGTTACAGTGAAATAAACAATGACACAGCATTACATTACCAACACAATGTTGACTGTTTTCCAATAACAGCACATCCCAAAATGTTTTATTGCTCATACACCACAGCGACTTGCCAATGATTACAATTTTTTAACTTATTCATGAACAAGTGAAGGGAAAGACTTGAAAATATGTATAATACTGCACAACTAAACTTGCCAAAACACACCAAAAGACGGAACTGGTTAGCCAAATAACTGTTACAGCTTAGTGAAATATTCCAAATTTCGCCTCACATGATAGTGACCCAACTCATGCTAATATGCTCTCTGACTTCGCTAATGTTGAATAACTACAAGTTGGTGTTTTGGTGATGTCAGCTACCTCGTTCTAGCTAGCTCGCTCTAGTCGTTATAGCTAATGTTACTAGATGGGTAACTTTTCTTTAGTTAGATAATATGAACGAAAATACCAATCATCATCAGCTTCTTCTTCAAGGTTTTATGGTGGTTGGCAAACCGACTTACCGCCACCGACTGGGCTGGAGTGTGGAACAGCAGATATTGGGGAGGGGGGACAAAATTATACTCTTTTAGCCATTTCTGTTTCTTTGAGAAACTTGATAATATAATGATATATCCGACTTGATGCTCTCCTTCATAAACCAGCTAATGTGAAATTATGATGTTTTACTGTTCTTAGTCAAAGAAAAAGCTGATTTCTCTCATGTTCGTGTTTCTTGCAGCGAAGTAGTACATGCTCTACTATTTCTGGATGGCTACCCAAAATACCAATGTGCGGTTGGCCGCAATATGACCAAAAGTTTGTGAACACCTGACCATCGTTACATTACTGCCATTTAGCAGACGCTTTCATCCGGAGCGACGTACAACTTACCCAGAGCAGCATGGGGAGCAGTTGGGGGTTAGGTGCCTTGCTCAAGGGCACTTCAGCCATTCCTGCTGGTCCAGGGAATTGAACCGGTGACCTTTTGGTCCCAAAGCTGCTTCTAGAACCAAACGTCAAAACATCCCATTCTATAATTGCCCCTCCCCCTTGCTGTTATAATCACCTCTTCTGTCAAGGTTCTCCACTAGATTCTGGAGCGTGGCTGTGGCTTATTCAGGCACTGATGTGAGGTGAGGAGGTTTGGGATGCAGTCAGCGTTCCAGTTCGTTCCAAAGTTTTTCAGTCAGGTTGAGCTGCAGGCCACTCGATTTCTTCCAGTCCAACCTGAACAAACCAGATCTTCATGGACCTCCCTCGCTTTGTGCAAAGGGGGACTGTTCTGCTGGAACATGCTACAGCGCACAAAGACATTCGAGATGATGGTGGAACAGCCTTCCAAGGAGTGTTCAGGAATCAGACACAGTCTCAGCGTTTAAGTCTAGGCTGAAAACATAACTGTTTAGTCAAGCCTTTTGTTAATAGTGTTTATGAGGTAAAGGTGTAGATCTGGAGGGTCCTCAGACAGAGTGTTTTGGTAAACTGGGATGTATGGATGCTGTCAGTCCCCCACTCGAGTTTGTTGACGGCGTAGCGGCTGGCTGCTTTATGTCCTGGGGCTCCCTTGTGCCCGTGTTCCCTTCTGGCTCTCCCCTTTGAGTTATGCTGTTTTGCCAGAGTCCCTGCTTGCACTTGGCGCAAAATGTATACCGTTCCTACTCATCAGGTGACACTGGGCATACCTAACAACCTGTGTTTTCTCTCTCTACCCCCAAACTCTGTCTGTCCCTCTAAGTTACATGTCAATCCTGAGGTCGAGATGCTGACCTCTTCTGCTCCTCGGACCTGCCTGATCCATCCTGACGCCCTCCGTCTGGCTGGAGTCTCATCACACGGCTCCTGTGGAGGATGGCCCTATATGGACAGTCGAAAGTCGCACTTGGAAGACGGCTCTGGACACTTACAGTCATGCTTTTATGCCCGAGGACTACAGTTGTCATGAACAGTTTTGCACTCAAGTTTCCATCAGTGAAGAGTTATAACATCAACAAAACAGACTTCATGTTAAAACTGTTAAGTGTTATAATCATGTTATCACCCAAATGAGGATGGGTTCCCTTTTGAGTCTGGTTCCTCTCGAGGTTTCTTCCTCATGTCGTCCGAGGGAGTTTTTCCTTGCCACCGTCGCCACAGGCTCGCTCATCGAGGAAAGATTATGGATAAAATTAGCTCATGTTTAAAGTCATTAAAATTCTGTAAAGCTGCTTTGCGACAATGTCTATTGTTAAAAGCGTGATAAAAATAAACTTGACTTGCTTCCAACTTTGTGGCAACAATTTGGGGCAAGACCAAAATCCTTGGGCCATATCGCATATTAGTTATTTAACTCTCACGTACATGTTTATAAAATAGCTATGTAATCAACAAAAACATTCCAGAAACATATTTACAAAGTTCATGATCATAGACACATCATTGAATCACTTCTCCTGACCTATCAGCAGTGACAGGTCTCACATTCTCACACAGTTTCCGACATGAGCCGACAAGTTAATAACCTGCGAAACCACCCTCATTGCTCATGTTTATCCTTGTAACTATAATGTAATATCCTCCATGGGTGTCGCACCACAACCTGCATCACTGCACGTTGGTTTCCTGTCTTGGAAGAACAAGAAGAAGAAGAAACCTTTGCCTGATAATTGTGTGCCTGTTTCGACGTAGCTTTTTTTAAACTATAAATTTATTCATATCTAAATAAATGCATCGAGTTAGACTCTTAGTGAATTCAGCCCAAGTTGACGAAGCTAAGTTATATTTAACAATGTAGCTAATGTATCACTTCTTGCCGAACTGTCAGTCAAAGCACTTTGTTTGAAACGTTTTAATTACATTTGCTGAAATATACACGACATGTTGATTTGTGTCTTGCATTCATGCGTTAATGTGAAACAACAGCATGTGGAATTGAATCAGGCGGATGCGTCGGCTACCTAAAAGCGGTCCTTGGGATGCACGAGATGCGCGAGCGCGGAATCTGTTGATGCTTACAGAGGTGTCGCGCAGAAGTCGAGTTTACCATATATGGACAAAGGCAAACGTTCCTCGAGCTGCTCTGACTTCCGCGTTTGTGCGATTAGGCGGAGACCAAGCGGCCGGGAGCAGGGACCGAGCTAAAGGATCCGGGACGCTCCGTTTACCATTCATTAGAGAGAGAGAAAGGAATACAAACAACGCGGACAAACATGTCGTACGAACTGAGTAAGTTGTACGCAGAGATGCGGTCTGTGTTGTGTTTGATACCAGGAAGTCGTGATTCTGGGTTCAGCTGCTGCATCTTATGACAGCGGCTGTGTTCCAATTGTCACCCGTTACTTTTCTAGGTTCCTTCACTGACTGACTATTCTGCTGTATTTAAAAAAAAAAAAACAATCAACACGCGAGCGCTTATTCCTTGAAACTGTTAGAATAGCACTGGCGTGTTGACGTCACAATACTTGAAAAATAATACAAACGTCCGTGTCGTTAGCGAAGTGGCTAACGAGCTAAATGTAAACATGACACAAATGAGCGAATTTTACCATGGCAACCCAACAAGCTCACTGAAGCTTGAGATTTCTAAACAAGCCGCTCGTGTCGTCTTGTTAGTTTATTTAACTTAACACTGGAGTAAACTGGACCCGAGAGTTGGTTCTAAAATTACTTCCCAGTGTCCTACATGCTAACAAGCACACTCGTGCTAGGAATGAATTTCCAGAGGAAATACAATAAATGAATAGCGAGATCACGTCGTGCGTTTTAAATGGCTGCCAGGCAAATTATTATTTATTTTTTTTGTTATTCAGAATAAGTCTCATCTCATTATCTCTAGCCGCTTTATTCTTCTACAGGGTCGCAGGCAAGCTGGAGCCTATCCCAGCTGACTACGGGCGAAAGACACGGGGTACACCCTGGACAAGTCGCCAGATCATCACAGGGCTGACACATAGACACAGACAACCATTCACACTCACATTCACACCTACGGTCAATTTAGAGTCACCAGTTAACCTAACATGCATGTCTTTTGGTCTGTGGAGGAAACCCACGCAGACACGGGGAGAACATGCAAACTCCGCACAGAAAGGCCCTCGCCGGCTACGGGGCTCGAACCCAGGACCTAACCACTACACCACCGTGCCGCCCTCTCAGTCTTAAATAAAAAATAAAAAGCTCCATCCTGAATGGGATAACATCTTAGCGATATTCCTGTCCTACAGAGTGTCGCTAGCTTGCTAATATAATGTTAGCTAAGTGGCTAACGAGCTAAAGCGAATGAATGTAAACATGACCCAAATGAGCGAATTTTACCATGGCAACCCAAGCTTGAGATTTCTAAGTTTACAAGCCGCTCGTGTCGTCTTGTTAGTTTATTTAATTTAACACTGGACCTAGCTGTACCCGAGAGTTGGTTCTAAAATTACTTCCTGCATGCTAACAAGCACACTAGTGCTAGGAATGAATTTCCAGAGGAAATACAATAAATGAATAGCGAGATCACGTCAAATGCGACGCGTTCGTGCGTTTTAAATGGCTGCCAGGCATTTTTTTTTTGTTGTTATTCAGAATAAGTCAACTTTCGAAATAAAACGTCTTAAATTAAAAAAAAAAAGGCTCCATCCTGAATGGGATAACATCTTACCGATATTCCTGTCCTACAGAGTGTCGCTAGCTTGTTAATATAATGTTAGCTAAGTGGCTAACGAGCTAAAGCGAATGAATGTAAACATGACACAAATGAGCGAATTTTAACATGGCAACCCAAGCTTGAGATTTCTAAGTTTACAAGCCGCTCGTGTCGTCTTGTTAGTTTATTTAACTTAACACTGGAGTAAACTGGTTCTAAAATTACTTCCCAGTGTCCTACATGCTAACAAGCACACTAGTGCTAGGAATGAGTTTCCAGAGGAAATACAGTAGATGAATAGCGAGATCACGTCAAATGCGCCGCGCTCGAGCGTTTTGAATGGCTGCCAGGCAAATGGTTTCTGTTTTGTTATTCAGAATAAGTCATTCGAATAACTTTTTGGAAATAAAATTCCTTCGTGACAGTTCTTCTGCAAATGATTTAAATAACACCGTAATAGTTATTTCAGAGGGAATGGGATTACATCTTACCGATATTCCTGTCCTACAGAGTGTAGCTAGCTTGCTAATACCTCAGACCGAAACGGAGAAAAAAAAAAGCTCCATCCTGATTGGTTAATTCTGGTTGTCACCATAGTAACTGGTAGCCAATAAAATGCACTCCCGTTCAAAAGTTTGGTCACTCTGAAATGTCCTTATTTATTTTTGAAAGAAAAGCACTGTTCTTTTCAATGAAGATCACTTTAAACTAATCAGAAATCCACTCTATACATTGCTAATGTGGTAAATGACTATTCTAGCTGCAAATGTCTGGTTTTTGGTGCAATATCTCCATAGGTGTATAGAGGCCCATTTCCAGCAACTCTCACTCCAGTGTTCTAATGGTACAATGTGTTTGCTCATTGCCTCAGAAGGCTAATGGATGATTAGAAAACCCTTGTACAATCATGTTAGCACAGCTGAAAACAGTTGAGCTCTTTAGAGAAGCTATAAAACTGACCTTCCTTTGAGCAGATTGAGTTTCTGGAGCATCACATTTGTGGGGTCGATTAAATGCTCAAAATGGCCAGAAAAATGTCTTGACTATATTTTCTATTCATTTTACAACTTATGGTGGTAAATAAAAGTGTGAGTTTTCATGGAAAACACAAAACTGTCTGGGTGACCCCAAACTTTTGAATGGTAGTGTATGTCAGCGAATAGTCGCGTGCCTTTGTTTGACGTTTGGACAGTTAAATGGAGAAGACTTGTAATGATGACTTGATTTGAATTTTAATTAGTCTATTCTTGATTCTGATTGGTCAGAGTTTTTTTTTTTTTTTCTCTTCCCCCATTCATTTTGTATACCACCAATTCAGGCAGCTGTTTGTGAATGTTATGGTTTCCATGAATTTGGCTGCTCCACAGAATCTAAGACTCAAAGTATGAAAAAATAAAAGGTTTCGTTGTGTGTACTTCTGGAAGGAGATGTACACATGCACTTGATGTTAAAACTGTTAATGTTATAGTCATGTTGTCTGCTGTTGTCCCGGTGAGGATGGGTTCCCTTTTGGGTCTGGTTCCTCTCGAGGTTTCTTCCTCGTGTCGTCTGAGGGAGTTTTTCCTTGCCACTGTCGCCACGGGCTTGCTCGTTGGGGATAGATTATGGATAAAATTAGCTCATGTCTTGGGTCATTCAGATTCTGTAAAGTTGCTTTGGGACAATGTCTATTGTTAAAAGCGCTATACAAACAGACTTGACTTGATTCACGACACTGTCGTCTACTTTTAAGGCGACAAAAAATGTCATGTTACTTTAAAGTGCATAGCATGGGTAAATTCAGGAGCAAGATCAATGTATTTCTCCTATTTTATATTAAACTTTGGTCAAATATCTGTCACATTCTTCATTCTCTGCAATTTTTTTTCCCTTGCGCAATAGACCCCTTTCACATGATGTCACCGTGCCGCGAGATTTTGTTAGGCGCCATATTGGAAGACCAAGTACATGCACTCACAATATAAAAGTACGAGCAAGAGTAAAGTGACACGATGGATGATAATTCTGGTTATGTGAGTACATTACCAGTTGCAGAAAGGGCACGGTATGTGGAGAAACTGGCTGTGATTGATGGGTTTGACCCATATGATAAGACTTGTGGCAAGGGAGAATGGAAACATAAGGAGGACCGGACACCAATTCTGCCATCTGTTTGCTACCCAGACATTGTAAACTATTTGTTGTTTACACCCAGTGCCTACACTCAGTGTTCGAACTATGCCGATATTTTCGGGGGGGGGTCCCTTTTTTTCCCTTGGGGGTGTGTGTGCTTGCGCTTGTCTCGGAGCGCGGATCTCCAAACACATGAGAAGCCTATCTTGCGCACATATCACGCGGACTCCACACACGCATCGCGTCTGAAGTCATAACTCATCAGGGGAAATCGTGTCCGCATTGGCATGTTCAAAAAACAACCTCGCGTCAACAATGATACCACACGCAAGAAGAAAAAAAAACAGTCAGGCTACTCAACAACCAACCTGGCAGCAGCGAGCAAGCCCCAAACCATCCTTTATTATTATTATTATTATTATTATTATTATTATTAAATTGTAGAAGTCTGGCAGGCTTGCTCCTCATACAGTTATCAACTTGAGGCCAATTTAGCATGTTTTAAATTTGAATTTCTTGCGTTTGCTTACCTCAAAGTGTCCACAGATCATGCACAGACTTATCCACAGTTTTTTGCCAAGTCTCACACAGGTTTCTTTCAAGTCTACTGTTGGGCCAATAAATCATAAATAAAACAGCTCAGATTTGTTTAAGTCGTTTGCCACTCCACTTTATTCTCGTGGGTTCACATACCGCTGCCGTTATTATCCCCTTATCATGAGTTTGTTGGTCTTCCAAAATGGCGCAGGGTCTGTTTACTTCCGGTTTCAGGTGACGTCAGTGAAAGGGGTCTATACCAGAAAAATTCAGTTGAAATCAAGCCATTTGAGGCGAATTGGTCCGCCTCTGAAAAAACTTGGCATTCGGATTTCCCAGGAAACATTGATTTTCGTGACATCACGCGCGGGACGCCTCCTTCTGTATCCTACGTCAGCGCTGGTCTGTTTATGAGAAAACGACGTGGTGGTTTTCTGCAAATTTCTTCAACATTATCATGTAATTATTAAAATGGTGAACAGATGTAGCGTAGGAGGGTGTAGCAACACCAATCTTGATGGGATTAGTACTCATCGTTTCCCAAAAGACTGGACAATGAGCGAGAAATGGGAGCGCTTAGTTTACACAGGCTGTGCACTGAAACCGTGCAAAGCTCGCGCAGCCTGTTGGCACTTCCGCAGGTGACGTCACGAATCTGGCTTCAGACTTCCTTGGGATTTTTCCAGACTTTTTTTTTTTTTTCTGCTGTAGACAGATGGCCTTGTGCAAAATTACCCTTCTGGATGAGTGTGTAAAGGGACATACTTTCATATTAAAAAAAAAAAAAGAGAAATTGGTCCAGAATATGCCCTTTAAGTGCCTAGTACTGTCCTGAAGACTTTCATGTGGTGGAAAACATCCAACCTGCTGACACTGGAGCCTTCCTTCATGAATTTCTTTCTAGAAGTACACACAACGTAACCTTTTCATTTTTTAAATTGTTTATGACCCTTAGATTATGTGGAGCAGCCAAATCCATGTGAATGACTTGTTACGATGGAAACCATAACCTTCACAAACACTTCTGGAAGGGGCTCCAGTGTCAGCAGCTTGTAGCAGGTTGGATGTTTTCCACTACATGAAAGTGTTCAGGACAGTACGAGGCACTTCAAGTAACGTGATGTTTTTTGTGGTCTTAAAAGTAGATGGCCTTTCACTTTCATAAAATCAGTGAAATTTGGTCATTGTGAGATTTGTCATATCTAAAAAAAATAATAATAAAACAGGCCATTCTGTGGCTGGGAAGTTATTTAATTTGAGGGGATTCTCTAGTAAATAATGTGCATGAAATCGCTCGCTTCGTGCAGTCAAGCAGACAGAGGAAGTCCGTGTGCGCATGCGCAAGTTTGCCTTCGTGGTCGTCATCTTCATCTTTCGGGTTTTGTGGCAGCCAGTGTTGGGGCAGTTGCTTTTAAAAAGTAGCTTTTGCTCATTACTCGTTACTTCTTTAAAAAGTAATGTTACTTTACTTAGTTACCTTCTATGTAAAGTAACTTTTTACGTTATTTGTTACCTTTACATTGCTTGAGTCTGGGCAGTACTCCATTGTTCCTAAATGTGTAGGCCTACTGTAGGCTGCCTACAGAAAGTTCTGTTGATGACATGACATTTCTTTTATGCTCTTTATTCTGCACTTGACATGAACATACAGTGGGGCAAAAAAAGTATTTAGTCAGTCACCAATTGTGCAAGTTCTCCCACTTAAAAAGATGAGAGGCCTGTAATTTTCATCATAGGTATACCTCAACTATGAGAGACAAAATGAGGAAAACAAATCCAGAAAATCACATTGTCTCTGGTTTTTAAAGAATTTATTTGCAAATTATGGTGGAAAATAAGTATTTGGTCAATAACAAAAGTTCATCTTAATACTTTGTTATATACCCTTTGTTGGCAATGACAGAGGTCAAACGTTTTCTGTAAGTCTTCACAAGGTTTTCACACACTGTTGCTGGTATTTTGGCCCATTCCTCCATGCAGATCTCCTCTAGAGCAGTGATGTTTTGGGGCTGTCGCTGGGGAACACAGACTTTCAACTCCCTCCAAAGATTTTCTATGGGGTTGAGATCTGGAGACTGGCTAGGCCACTCCAGGACCTTGAAATGCTTCTTACGAAGCTGCTCCTTCGTTGCCCGGGCGGTGTGTTTGGGATCATTGTCATGCTGAACGACCCAGCCACGGTTCATCTTCAATGCCCTTGCTGATGGAAGGTGGTTTTCACTCAATCTCACAATACATGGCCCCATTCATTCTTTCCTTTACACGGATCAGTCGTCCTGGTCCCTTTGCAGAAAAACAGCCCCAAAGCATAATGTTTCCACCCTCATGCTTCACAGTACGTATGGTGTTCTTTGGATGCAACTCGGCATTCTTTCTCCTCCAAACACGACAAGTTGAGTTTTTACCAAAAAGTTCTATTTTGGTTTCATCTGACCATATGACATTCTCCCAATCCTCTTCTGGATCATCCAAATGCTCTCTAGCAAATTTCAGACGGGCCTGGACACGTACTGGCTTAAGCAGGGGGACACGTCTGGCACTGCAGGATTTGAGTCCCTGGCGGCGTAGTGTGTTACTGATGGTAGCCTTTGTTACTTTGGTCCCAGCTCTCTGCAGGTCATTCACTAGGTCCCCCCATGTGGTTCTGGGATTTTTGCTCACAGTTCTTGTGATCGTTTTGACCCCACGGGGTGAGATCTTGCGTGGAGCCCCAGATCGAGGGAGATTATCAGTGGTCTTGTATGTCTTCCATTTTCTAATAATTGCTCCCACAGTTGATTTCTTCACACCAAGCTGCTTACCTGTTGCAGATTCAGTCTTCCCAGCCTGGTGCAGGTCTACAATTTTGTTTCTGGTGTCCTTTGACAGCTCTTTGGTCTTGGCCATAGTGGAGTTTGGAGTGTGACTGTTTGAGGTTGTGGACAGGTGTCTTTTATACTGATAACGAGTTCAAACAGGTGCCATTAATACAGGTAACGAGTGGAGGACAGAGGAGCCTCTTAAAGAAGAAGTTACAGGTCTGTGAGAGCCAGAAATCTTGCTTGTTTGTAGGTGACCAAATACTTATTTTACCGAGGAATTTACCAGTTAATTCATTAAAAATCCTACAATGTGATTTCCTGGATTCTTTCCCCCCATTCTGTCTCTCATAGTTGAGGTATACCTATGATGAAAATTACAGGCCTCTCTCATCTTTTTAAGTGGGAGAACTTGCACAATTGGTGGCTGACTAAATACTTTTTTGCCCCACTGTATTTGGCTACAGGCTTCACCACCAAAGCCCTGTGAAACAGCAGCAAATAACAGCCTCAATATAGGCTCCTTAGGAATGTGACGACAACCTCAAAATGGCTCATATGTCTCAAAATAAAACATGCCTCATATAAATCCAACAGAAAAATAGAATAATCTCAAAATAGTTTGATGCTGATGGCTTGAGTAAATAAAATAAAAATGGCATAATAGGCCTACAACTTAACACAAAACTAGCCCCAACATTAAAAAAGGCTACTGCTTACCCTTCAGTGTGATCATGGCAAGAGAAAGAAAAAAAAAAAGTATTGTGCAAAGGCCAAAGCTATAGCATGGGTGGCAGTCAACTTATTCTAGATCAGCACAAAATGTGTGATTATACCTCATCAGGAGTAGTCTTTCAAAACGTTTATCGGAAAGTCTGTTTCTTCTGGGGGTCAGCACAAGACCTCCCAGGCTGAACAGCCTGTGCACTGGATGGTGTGGCAGTGTTGTATTTCATGAACACCGCTTTCACTCGGGGGAAACGGTTGAGGACTCCTAACTCTGAGCCTGATCTCATGTCCTCAAGTACCTCTGCATCTGCGCTAAAGGACATGATTTCATCCTCCTCATCATCAAAAGAAAACAAGTCCTCGTTGGCACTGCTGTGTGCGGCAACTTCTCGGTTTTTATTCTCGGCCGGCTCCGCATCCTGTGGTATAGTGCGACACTCCGCGACGAGAAGCGCATGCACTCTCTGCTCCGCTGCCCCGTCCATCGTACTTTAAATTTCAGCAACGTCAAGGCAGCCAATAAAGCTTCGCTGCTCTCCAACACTGGTGCAAATCGTGTCTTGATAGCCTAGGACAAAATGAAAAGACATAGCCTAAGCCTATTTTCAGGCACATGACTCTATCGAAGCGTAATTAATGCATGTATCAAAATTTAGAATATTTACGAAGAAATGCGCGTTATGGATAAGCATATGTCTAGGCTACTAACTTTAAGTTAGATTACTAAGAATTGGCTTACCTGTACAATTACCCCCGGTAGGCCAGCAGTCATCCTCGACAGTCCATTTTGAAGACCCAGTGTCCTGGTCATCAGGATCTCCAGGGTTGGTAGAAGACTCCCATAGTAACAGTTATCTTCGCCTTGCAAGATGTCAAGTACTACTGTCAGCGGTTTCAAAACAGTGCAGTATTCTTTTAGAAATAGATGTTCGCGCTCTGTCAGGGCTCTGCAGTCCAGTCTCGTACAAAGCGTATTCAAATCCTGGGCCGGTATGTCAGTGATGCGGGACAAGGCATCGTGGTATGAATTCCACCTTGTTGATGTAGGCACAAAATTTTTTTTTTCCCCACATATTTCAACAACAGTCTCGGAGGCCACGGTAGAACGGCTTGCCTTTGCCCAAAGAGCAGTGCACTTCGCCGTGGCACTCCTGTACACAAAT
Organism: Neoarius graeffei; assembly: GCF_027579695.1. Classification (NCBI taxonomy): domain Eukaryota; kingdom Metazoa; phylum Chordata; class Actinopteri; order Siluriformes; family Ariidae; genus Neoarius; species Neoarius graeffei. The sequence goes on from NC_083588.1 coordinate 12,466,595, forward strand.
TTTGAGCCACTGTTTGATGACAGCCATTTGTCGATGTCATTGCATGAGATCAAGTTGAGCGTATGCGAGGCACACCTAAAATGCGGAGGAAGAGAAAACTGACCCTCTGTGGTGCCAAGCAACTCTTCCATCTCATCTCATTATCTCTAGCCGCTTTATCCTGTTCTACAGGGTCACAGGCAAGCTGGAGCCTATCCCAGCTGACTACGGGCGAAAGGCGGGGTACACCCTGGACAAGTCGCCAGGTCATCACAGGGCTGACACATAGACACAGACAACCATTCACATTCACACCTACGGTCAATTTAGAGTCACCAGTTAACCTAACCTGCATGTCTTTGGACTGTGGGGGAAACCGGAGCACCTGGAGGAAACCCACGCGGACACGGGGAGAACATGCAAACTCCGCACATAAAGGCCCTCGCCGGCCACGGGGCTCGAACCCGGACCTTCTTGCTGTGAGGCGACGGTGCTAACCACTACACCACCGTGCCGCCCCAACTCTTCCATATCTGTGAAAACTACACATTGCTCTTCATCTTCCTCCTCGTCAGGCTCGGCGGGGGGTGCATACATCTTAAAAGCTTTAACAAAATTCGACCCGTTATCTGTAATGGTGGTGGTGGTGATCCTATGTGAAAGGCCAAACGCTGAGTGAATTTGTTCCAATTCAAAGCCTATAACATCACGATTAAAGTTTTGTGGATTGATCCAGTGCACAGTGATTCCCAAAAAGCTTCTGTTACGGCGACTCCATATATCCGCTGTGGTTGACACATACTGCAAACTCTCGAAAGATGTATTTAATTCAGTCTCCATTTTCAGATAACATTCATCCAGATAGCGTGTAAAAGTTTTACGATCTGACCATGGGCGTCTGTCTCCTGTTATCGGTATCTTTCTGAAAGCGGGAGATTCGACAGTATTGATGGGCAACATTTCTTCAACGATGAATGAAGCGACAAGTTTGTCCAACTGTTGTTTAGTTACCTCGTGAAAATGAAGTATTGGCTGCTTATTTGGGCTTGGCCCATCATTTCCCCGGGGATCCTGAGCTACAAGCTTCACGTTAGCATGTTTTCCTTTCAAATGCTTAGAAAGGTTAGCAGTTGAATTAATGGCAGTGGATAAAACTTTCTGGCCAGGGCGGAGTTTACACCTAACACTCACATTCCTCCCCTTTGTTTCAATGAGTTCAAAGTAATGAGATGAGAATACTTCCATCCCTCAAAAGTTATTGTTGGCTGCTTCTCGCTGCTTGCTCTCATCATGCCATCAGCCTCTACTTATGGCCTATTGTGTGAAATGAAAGCTGTGTGAAATGAGACTATTGCGCAAGCGTGAAGCTGAGAAGCGGTGTCGCCGTTAAATATGTCCCTACGGAAAGTAACGTGCCGAATTGGAAAAGGAACTACATTTCGTTACCAAATTTTCGGTGGGAGCGCGTTACACTACTTTTCACCCAAAAAAAGTAGTTACGTTACTGTAACGCGTTACTTTGTAACGTACTGTGTACTTACTGTAACGTGTGTACTTTGTAACGCGTTACACAAAACACTGATGGCAGCTGGCATCCAGTGTTTCGTTACTTCCATCTACAGGCTTACTTTGACTGTGCGCTGACCGTTCCATCATTCTGTCGCAAAATGAATAGCTGATCACACCGCGGTGCTCGCTGACTGCCAATATTTGAGTTTGGTCCTGCGTTTCCTTTCCTTCCTATACAACATGACGTCTTTTCTTCTCGCTTTCCGTTACTGTAGTCGGTCTTTCCAGTTTCATTCGCACACTCGCGTCCTCCGTTCTTCTCTCCTGTTTTCAAATTTGTATCCCACAATGCCTTGTGCGAACAGGGAAAGCCCACCACATGATGCACGATGTAGTATCTTGTATTGCGTCATGGTAAAGCAGGAAAAAGTAGTGGAGAATTTCGGTCCACGTGGCCCAAAATTCCATGAATAGTTCTATTTAAAAAACCTAATAAAATTGGAAGTCTGTGATTCAAATTAAGTAGCTTTCGATCCATGAAACACAAAAATAATTGGGCGTCGGGAAAATTTCTTTTTATGACAAACTTGAAAAATCTAAACAGCCGTCCACCTTTAACTTGGCGAGAGAAAGGAACAAAGAAAAGAGAGGCTGGTGACCAAAAGATAGCGGAGTTGTTGTTCCGTGATAGAATGTCGATGTTCCGTGATAGAATGTCGATGTTCTGTAATATTAAATGTAAGCATAAACATATAAAATTGACTTTCGTACATAAAAGTAATTGTTGGCACGTTGGAAAAACTTTGTCTAATGGTTGATATGATCAAGTTTTCTGTGGGGAGATGTTTATGGAAGGAATCTCCTGTGTCAGCACTTCATCACAGTCAGATGTAAAGCTGTAACTTGAATTTTTAAGGCTCTGCAGTTTCCTGGGAATATGATAAGCTCCGTTTCCAAGAAGGCTGTTTGCAGCTGTTGTAACATAAGCGATGACGGGTACCAAGTTGTTTTGTGGGCATTCAACAGTATTAAATTTAAATGGACAAACTATGATGCATTGCAAGTGTTTATGTCTAACAAAAAAAAAAACAGCTGAACAAGATGTGGCAAGTTAACTATTGACAAACATTTTTAATGGTCATAAAATATTTGGGAGGAGTTCAAACTTGAAGACCAAGTGCTTTTGGGACACTGTGCAAGTCAAGTATGCTGTAACTGAGTGTCGCTACCTGAACGTATGGTAGTTGTAATACGAGAAACTAGCCACACGTTTTAGCGGAAACATTAGTCGTATTAACTTGGAATTGAAATGCAAACTTGGGCTACATCCACACAACGGCAATGAGATTTTTTTTTTTTTAAATATTGCGTCCACATGGGCAATGGATCAGTAAAATTTCAGGTACATATGGCAACTCAATGCTTGCTGAAAACGATGCAATACACATGCCACACCTCTACGTGCGCTGTAAGACGGTCCCATCGGAGACACCAGAACAATAGAAGTAGATGCATGCGCATAAACCCCTTCTTCTGTAGCATTAGCCACATAAAGTTTTGATTATTAATCAGTAGCGTAAAACGAAAGACGCGGAAAGAGGAATGAACGGGGGTAGATGGAAGCCGGTACGCCAACATTCTGATATCCTCCAGAATTCTTTAATGGTCTGGAATAAATTGAATGCTACACATTGATGGATTACTTTGTTCTTCTACGCCCTTTTTGAGGAATGTATTGTCAGACTTAAACCAACATCTGAAGAGGTGAGATCGCTCCTTTTTTTTTTTTTTTTCCTATTTTTGCTGGCGGGATTGTTTTTGTTTTTGGAAAGCGCACGGGCGGTGCGCGGTTTGGTACTGCTTCCACAGTGTTTGGACTAAAGACTCTGCCCTAAGGGCTATTTTTTCTCTCTCTCTCTCTCACTTTGCACCATTACACAATATTCACAGTGAAAAATATTTTGTAAGCGTGTTTCATGAACCAAGTTATAGGATTTGTTGACAACTCGCATCGAGTTCGTTACACTTCTACCCGGCGTGAAGCACTGACAGTCATGTGGTTGTGACGTCATCGTAAACAAATCCGTTCTACTCATCCAGACGACTTCGCCAACAACGCCGTTGCCAGATTTTTTCACTCTGGAACCCGTTCTCAAAAGATTTCGTTTTGGGGTACCCAAAACGCCGGTGCCATGTGGACGCCAGGCCGAAACGATAAACAATTTTATCAGATTCACCTGAATCCGTTGCTGTGTGGACAGGGCCTTGGTAGCGAGGCATCTTCGTTAGTACACAATATGCTTGTATGTGGTAACCTTTTATAGTTGAAAAGCAAGTATGTATAAACTGGCAGAATGAGAACGCCCAGGGTGTACATGGCAAGATAGAAAGCAGACACAGTAATTTGGCGTTCTAGTTGACAAGAAGTGTTCTCTAGCTAGGGATATCCATTTAGAATGCAAAGTTTAGGCGTTCGGGTTGGAACACAAGTACACGTTAGTGAAGTATTTGATGGATGACCCGCATGTTAACTCGCTACACATGGCTAATTAGAACAACAGTTCAAACACTAGCTAAAATCTCGAGTTACCCATGAGTACCTTGAACCTAATGTGAATTAGGACACAATTACCATCTGATGGAATTCTAGCTTGAATCTGATAACGTAGTAGGTTGTAGCATCCTGCAATTATATGCAAGTATGTTGTTGCCAAGCGTCTTAGGAGTGTATTAGCAATGCTAAGAATAACAAATGGCTAGTTGCAAGCATTTAACACCCCATTTATGGTCTTTATGCACAAAAAATAATAAATAGGCTGCTCTCTGCCCTCCCTGGACGATATCTCAAGGTCCCGCTGCCTCAGAAGGATCGACCCAGTCATCTCAGACCCCTCACATCCAGCCCATCACCTGTTTAACCAGTTGCCCTCTGGGAAATGTGATGGGACAATCAAATCCCACACCACTAGACTTTCTAACAGTTTCTTCCCCCGGGCTATATGTACCATAAAAAATCACTGACACCTCCCGCCCCAATTGAATTCAGTTCACTCAGGCATACATGCATATGCGTACATACACACCTTCACCTGCTTCAAGGACCATTGCACAATTTTAAGAACTTATTTTGCAAGTTTTAACTTGTATTGCACTTGGAAAATGTCACCTTTTACTTATTTTTGTTTTTCTTCTATTTGTTTCTGTACACAGTTTTGAGTAGAGCTCCCACAATTCCGTTCTGCCCCACTGTGCCATGACAATACAAGTCTATTCTATTCTTTAAGCGAAAGAGGGCTTTATAATTTGATCACGTGAAGTTAAGTAAAAGCGAGTCAGAATGTGCCTGTGTGCTAGCAATGGTCTGGATGGACATATTAAATGTATAAACGTTGACTGTGTTAAATTTGTAACTTGATGTCCAGTACCAGTCAAATTTGGACGCACCTTTAAATTCTGACCTCATGAAGCTGGTTGAGATGATGCCAATCGTGTGCGAAGCGGCATCAAGGTCCATGGTGGCTACTTTGAAGAATCTAAAATATGGAATTGTTTGTTTTTAAATGTGTGGCTTTTTTTTGTTTGTTTGTTTACTGAAGAATTCCATATGTGATTTCATAGTTTTGATTAGGGATGCACCGAAATGAAAATTTGTGGCCGAAACCGAAGAACAATTAAAATGCTTGGCCGAATACCGAAACTGAATCTCAAATGCGGTTAAGTTTTACATTTTTTAAATATTGCATCTCATCTCATTATCTCGAGCCGCTTTATCCTTCTACAGGGTCGCAGGCAAGCTGGAGCCTATCCCAGCTGACTACGGGTGAAAGGCGGGGTACACCCTGGACAAGTCGCCAGGTCATCACAGGGCTGACACATAGACACAGACAACCATTCACACTCACATTCACACCTACGGTCAATTTAGAGTCACCAGTTAACCTAACCTGCATGTCTTTGGACTGTGGGGGAAACCGGAGCACCCGGAGGAAACCCAGGCGGACACGGGGAGAACATGCAAACTCCACACAGAAAGGCCCTCGCCGGCCCCGGGGCTCGAACCCAGGACCTTCTTGCTGTGAGGCGACAGCGCTATCCACTACACCACCGTGCCGCCCTAAATATTGCATAATAGCCTAAAATAATTGTAGACATGTTTTTTCAAAGAAAGTAAATGTTTATTTAATAGTCTTCAAATGTTCCCGTAGAACTGCCAGTAGGTATAGTTGTTCATTTGATTTTTAATTTCCTTTTTTCCCCATTTTCATTAGACAAGGCATTCAGACAAAAAACTCCAAAACAACACAATCCAAATCAAGTGTATAATTAACTCAAACACTTAAACAGCCTGTATGAATCATGTACTCAACATATTACTCTCTGTTCTGCCCTGGGGTATGACGGTAGACAAATATAGACCAAACATTAACCACTGCACCTGTGTATCAAGCCCCAAATAAAATGTATAAAAAAAATATTTGAACTTGGGTGGACCTCTTCTGTAAGAATTCCAACAACAACAAAAAAAATGCATCAACGTGCAAAATCGCAAATGAATTATGGAGTGTCCTTCTGGCATAGAGTCTACTTAGCCTACTCCTTCAGGAACAGTGGCAGGTTCTTCTTTATGAACAGTAACTTCTCTGCTTTGTCATGTGTCGGTCTGTTCCTCCTCTCATCAAGAACATTGGATGCAGCACTAAACAGCCTCTCGCTATCTGTGCTTGTGCATGGAGCAGCCAAGTACCTTGGATGGGAATAACATTGTAGGTTCAGTTCTTTATTATCAAGCAATAAAAAAGACGTACAGAGAATAAACCATTCCATTATTGTTTTAAAATATTGTGCTTCATTTTTGTGCACTGTCGTTGTTGTATTCCAATATCTCATCTCATTATCTCTAGCCGCTTTATCCTGTTCTACAGGGTCGCAGGCAAGCTGGAGCCTATCCCAGCTGACTACAGGCGAAAGGCGGGGTACACCCTGGACAAGTCGCCAGGTCATCACAGGGCTGACACATAGACACAGACAACCATTCACACTCACATTCACACCTACGGTCAATTTAGAGTCACCAGTTAACCTAACCTGCATGTCTTTGGACTGTGGGGGAAACCGGAGCACCCGGAGGAAACCCACGCGGACACGGGGAGAACATGCAAACTCCACACAGAAAGGCCTTCGCCGGCCACGGGGCTCGAACCCAGACCTTCTTGCTGTGAGGCGACAGCGCTAACCACTACACCACCGTGTCGCCCTTGTATTCCAATATTGTTTTATATTACATTCATTAAATTAAACCTTTTTTGTTTTGTAAAACCTATTGACTTCTTACCTGCGTGCCATCCGTGCCAACTCAGGAAAGCGCCCTCGATTGGTCCTCCAATATGTTAGAGGATCATCATTCCTGGGGATCAGGACTTCTGACAGGTAACAGTCCAGCTGCTGAGCAGTGGCACTCGGCTGCCTGAGATCTGGGTCGCTTTCCTGGATGATTTCCTCGAACATGTCCGAGAGTGAGGGCGCACTCACTGACTCTGTAGTGCAGATTCTAATGGCTCAATGTACGCCATGAGTCTTCGAAATCCAGTGTCCTCCACAACACTGAATGGTTGGTCGTCTAAAGCAATAGGGATTATCTTTTTAGTAATCCCTATTGCTTTGGGACTCTCCGAGGCGAATTTTTTTTTGTCTTTTCAAAGACGTCGGCCACAGATGGTGCGCTGCTAGCCTTTCTCTTAGCTGCAGCAGCAGCTGACTCTCTCACGTATTCATCATGTTTTGCTGGATGGTTGGTTTTTAAATGGCTAATTAAACCTGAAGTGCTAAACGTCTTAGCATTAATACCCCCTCTAGACACTTTCGCGTCACATTCATTGCAAACTGCAACCCTGTTCTCGCTCTCAGATACTTTAAAATATTTCCACACCGTCGACATTTTCAAGAAGGCGCCAGTTCAATGTTGCCAGGTCTGACAACAACTGACACCACGAAAACAAGACAAAAAGCTAATGGGAAATGGGTCTCACAAAGGGAGAGGACGTTGGTGTTTTATTTTATGAGCATGTATCATTTTTATACCACTAAGTTAGTGAGAGAACGTGAGAAAGAACAAGTTAACATTCAGAAACGTTTCAAACATTCGTGACTTCAGTGCTGGCAACCCTGGCCAGATCATCGCATTGTGTTGTTTCATTGCGTCTTTGCGTCACACGTGACTTTTCGGCCTCACTTCTAACTCAGTCCACCGAAAACCGAAATTGGATTTTATTTTATTTTTTTCCATTTTCGGCCGAAAATTTTCGGTGGCCGAAAATTCGGTGCATCCTTAGTTTTGATGTCTTCGGTATCGTTGGACAATGTAGAAAAATGTTAATACAGAAACCAATGAATGAGTATGGGTGCACAAACTTTTGCCTGGTGGGATGTGTGTGTGTGTGTGTGTGATTGATTTTTTTTTTTCCCCCCCTAATATTTGTTTGTTTATCTCTTGCAGAGCACGTGTTTGCCAGCCTTCCTCAGATGGAGAGGGGCGTGGCCAAAATTATCGGTGGGGACCCAAAAGGGAACAATTTCCTGTACACAAATGGAAAAAGTGTCATCATTCGGAACATTGATGTAAGATCTTATTCTGTATACCATTCATGCTGAAGTTATTACGGCTGTGCCCGACTTGAACGGTTTGTAGCCGTTGTTATTCTATCCCACGCTCTCTGACAAACGAACAAGAACAGCACATGACGACTGAACAGATGGGAACTAGCTGAAAGGTCGGCAGAGGAGCATGAGTGAGGAATGAGATCACCTTGTAGCTATGAGCCATGACGTGGAATTGGCTTCCTGTGCACGATGAGTGGACTGAGGCTGTTCACAGCAACAAAATAAATACTTCGTTTGCATATATGCATTACACATGCATTGTTTTGCATTTAGTTTCATTTTTATCTGTTTACTTTTCATCAAGATACACAACGAAATTTCAGTGCATTGCTTTACGAAACGGACCTCGGTATATACATACAGAAAGGATGAAAGATTTATAAACACCATAATGTACAGATAAGGGTTTACAAATTTACAAGATGTGAATGAAATGTACAAACAGGAAAGATGTAAAATCTACAGACATCCACTGAGCACTTGGTCATAGATATTGCACTTGGTTATATTGTAGTGAGATGATAATTCCCACAATAGAATTTTTTTATTGATTATTGTATTCTAGATTTAAACTTAATTCCTACTATACTTGTATGATTTTGTTCTGGATTGTCCCTGGGTACCATGAAAGGCTCTTTGAAATAAAACGTTATCAAGTCATTCCTAGACAGGACGGATGTGATGGATAAGTTTTTATGAATCTTGATTAAACTTGCGGGCGGCACGGTGGTGTAGTGGTTAGCGCTGTCGCCTCACAGCAAGAAGGTCCTGGGTTCGAGCCCCGTGGCCGGCGAGGGCCTTTCTGTGCGGGGTTTGCATGTTCTCCCCGTGTCTGTGTGGGTTTCCTCCGGGTGCTCCGGTTTCCCCCACAGTCCAAAGACATGCAGGTTAGCTTAACTGGTGACTCTAAATTGACCGTAGGTGTGAATGGTTGTCTGTGTCTGTGTGTCAGCCCTGTGATGACCTGGCGACTTGTCCAGGGTCTACCCCGCCTTTCGCCCGTAGTCAGCTGGGATAGGCTCCAGCTTGCCTGCGACCCTGTAGAAGGATAAAGCGGCTAGAGATAATGAGATGAGATGAGATGAAACTTGCAGGCAAATTTACCTCCAGGTTTTTATTCCAAAATTAAGTTGTGGCCTGAAGAAGAAGCCTTCGTCACACGTACACTCAAGCAAAGACTGAAGCAGAAAGTGAAATTTAACCCGTCTGAAGCAGTGAACGCACACACAACTGAGCAATGGGCACGTACCCAGAGCAGTGGGCAGCTACACCTTGCTCAAGGGCACTTCAGCCCAACCTCAGGCCATGGCCGCACTGTAACTGCATGTCTTGGGACCGTGGGGGGGGAAACCCACGCAGATTTCATACAGAAAGGCCCCCGTCGGCCACTGGGCTCAAACCCAGAACCTTCTTGCTGTGAGGTGACCGCGCCACTCGGTGGCAGCACCATGTATATCGGCCATTCAACAAATGTTTTATCTTCAAAGTCGTCGTTGACAACTTCATGGATTTTGAATTCTATTGACATGCAAATTGGGTCTTTTGAACGACCAACGATGTTAGACAGATATAAGCTGATGTTCGAGTGATTTGGTTGCCTTTCTTATGGCCCTTTTCCACTACCCTTTTTCAGCTCGCTTCGGCTCACTTCAGCCCGACACGGCTCGCGTTTCGACTATCTAAGAACAGTACGACTCAGCTCGCTTCAGCCCTGCTCAGCCCCCAAAGCTCACACGGTTTTGGAGTAGGGCTGAAGCGAGCCAAACCGAGCTGAGTGAGGCTAGGGGCGTGAGGAGACACTCCCCTGTCCACTGATTGGTGAGGAGGAGTGTCCTCACACTCCCACACACACCCCGCGAGCACGCTGGGATCTGTAAACACCGTAAACCCGGAAGAAGGAGAATTACGAGAATTATGAAGCCTTATGCGCCTCGCCTCATCTATACGCTCTTGCCAGTGTCTGTTGGCGTTGTCGGTGACAACAAGCCACAGCACCAAGACCAGCAACACTAACGACTCCATGTCCTCCATGTTTATTGTTTACTATCCGGGTCGTGAGACTACCGCTTAAAAGATCACTGATGTCACTGTTTGCGCCGCCTAACGACATCACCTGACGTCCACCCACTTCCAGCCAGCACAGTTCAGCGCGATTGTAGTCGAAATGCAACTCCAACAGCCCCGCTCAGCTCGACTCAGCCCAACTCATCACGGCTCAGCCCGACTCAGCCGCGTTTGTAGTGGAAAAGCGGCATTAGGTGCCAGTTGTACAGAAGCATGCTCAGTCAGTGCGTTTACATGCACATAGAGAAAATCGAATTTCTGCCATAGCTCGACTGAAATCGAAGTTCTAAATCCCATGGAAACACCTTAGCTCGGCTGAAATCGAACCGAACTGGATTTCTCGTAATCGAGCTACGCGACCTAGATTATGCGATTGTAGCCGAGCTACTTGGTGCATGTATACCCTATCAAGCTACGTAGTCGAGCTACTTACCTCAGCACTGCCCCTTCCGGAAGTGACGAGTGACGAGACCACAAGCGGGAAACACAACAGCCTCGGTGTACAAAATGTTCAGCAAGTGCTGAGTTGCTTTTGTTGTTGTCCATCTTCTCTCTCTCGATGTGGCTGTCCTCGCCGTCGTTCTTCTTGTGAACACGGAACTGATAACTTTGTTTATACTCTTGAATAGCTCTTCTTCGTGACGACAACCGGAAGTGTACCAACACGATGGGGCGTGTAGCGCCACCTGTGGCTCGGGTGCACAATGTACCTCACACAATAGCTCGATTTCCTTGTGTGCATGTAGGATTGGATTTCTCTGGCACCCCTGCTGGGACCCTTAGCTCGATTACCGACAGTAGCTCGATTTGGATGTGCATGTAAACGCACTGACTGACCCAATTAGTTCCAGAAGAGGAGGAGGAGGAGTTATGATCCCCACTCCAAAGGAGGGCGTATACTGGTTTACCTCTGTCCGTCTGTCTGAAACACCCTTTTTCTCAGCAACCACAACTCCTCGCCAATTGGCACCAAACTTCAGCTTGGGGTTCAATACCATTTTCAGGTCTGTCGTACATTGACTTCCTGTTTACCGACTGAATGTATTTACGAAACGTGTAGCGTGGATTTCGACGCGATTTGAAGAAGCAAAATGCTCTTTCAAAATGACAAGGATGTTATTTGAGATATCTGGGAAGAACACTGCTCTTTACTTACTTGTTGAAGTCAACATTCATAAGTGTCCTCTTCCTTCGATTGCTTGCGTTGTCATATAAGCCAGAGCGGGGGAATACGTAAGTGAGCAGTAGCTCGCAGTTTATCTTGTTATTGCAACAAGAGCGAACAGAGGCCCACTGGGGCGAGAATCATGCTGCCCCATGCTCAGTTGAACAGTGGATAGAACAGTTAATGGGGGTTTAAGGAGTGGATAATGTCTGGATGTCAGACATGCGTGTCGTATGATGTGTAATGCTTAGGTTATTTTTGAGATGCCATGAGGCTAGAATTTTTTAAACCTTGGTTAACGATATTACATTAATCAGTACTCACTTGGTCATCGGTGACCCAGGGATGCCAGTCAGTCAGGAGAGTATGGCTCCGTTTGTAATGATCATTGTGTGTTTTTTGTTCCAGAATCCTTCAATTGCTGATGTCTACACAGAACATCCTCACCAAGTCATCGTTGCCAAATACGCACCCAGTGGCTTCTACATTGCCTCAGGAGGTAAATAGTTTTTTTTTTTTTTTTTTTCTCTCTTGCTTGTGTGTGAATAGACAGTGTGACTGCTCGTGGTTGGTGTTCTCCATTCTGTTCCAGATACATACACAGTGTGTGGGAGCATATCTCGTCTTCGTAACTGGTTCTGCGTCTTATTCTGCATGTGCCCTACATAATACAAAATGCATTTGAACAAAATCTCAAATGTACACTATATATAGTAAGCAGGGCGGTGTGGTGTGGCTTTTTTTTTGGGGGGGGGGGGGGGAGATGGGCATGTCTTGTTTCAGCTGACTGTTTTGTTTTTACGCTTGTGCATTAATCTGCTTCGTCTCTGTGCCCTTTAGATGTGTCGGGTAAGATCCGGATTTGGGACACGACTCAGAAGGAGCACTTGCTGAAGTACGAGTATCAACCCTTCGGAGGGAGGATAAAGGACATCAGCTGGACTGAGGACAGCAAGCGTATCGCCGTGGTGGGAGAAGGACGAGAGAAGTGAGTCATAAAGGCTGCGTGCTCTGCGTGAAGGGCTCGCCTTAATGGGCGCCGCGACCTGAATACATGCATACACTACCGTTCAGAAGTTTGGGGTCACTTTGAAATGTCCTTATTTTTGAAAGAAAAGCACTGCTCTTTTCAATGAAGATCACTTTAAACTAATCAGAAATACACTCTATACATTGCTAATGTGGTAAATGACTATTCTAGCTAAATTCTACTAAGGCCCTGTCCACACGGCAACGGATTCACCTGAATCCGATAAAAATTGTTTATCGTTTCGGCCTGGCGTCCACACAGCACCGGCGTTTTGGGTGCCCCAAAACGATATTTTTTGAGAACGGGTTCCAGAGTGGAAAAATCTGGCAACGGCGCCGTTGCAGAGTCGTCTGGATGAGTAGAACGGATTTGTTAACGATGACGTCACAACCACATGACTAGAACAAGCAGCACACTCGCTGTTTTGTATGAACCACTGCATTGCATTCACTTTTGTATACAGCTTTTCTTTTAAATAAACAAGTAACTGAACCATTTCTTGAATTTTTTTTTTTATTGGATAAGACTGCTTTTCAAAATGTTCGCACACAATATAAAATTATACAAATTATATAAAAATGCTTTTCAAAATGTTCACACACAATAAGAAAATTAAGTTATATAAAACTATGCACACTAATAAAACTAATTTGTACACACAGAAGGCATGATTTCCTCGCGTAGTCGCAGCTGCCGCCATCTTGTTGTTGTGTGTTTGTTCCTGTGAGTACTTCATGCCGGGTAGAAGAAGGGGTTTATGCACATGCGTCCTACTTCTATTGTTCTGGTGTCTCCGATGGGACCGTCTTACAGCGCACGTAGAGGTGTGTCATGTGTATTGCATCGTTTTCAGCAAGCGTTGCGTTGCCATATGTACCTGAAATTTTACTGATCCGTTGCCCATGTGGACGCGATATTATTATTTATTTTTTATTTTTTTATAAAATCTCGTTGTCGTGTGGATGTAGCCTAAATGTCTGGTTTTTGGTGCAATATCTCCATAGGTGTATAGAGGCCCATTTCCAGCAACTCTCACTCCAGTGTTCTAATGGTACAATGTGTTTGCTCATTGCCTCAGAAGGCTAATGGATGATTAGAAAACCCTTGTACAATCATGTTAGCACAGCTGAAAACAGTTGAGCTCTTTAGAGAAGCTATAAAACTGACCTTCCTTTGAGCAGATTGAGTTTCTGGAGCATCACATTTGTGGGGTCGATTAAATGCTCAAAATGGCCAGAAAAATGTCTTGACTATATTTTCTATTCGTTTTACAACTTATGGTGGTAAATAAAAGTGTGACTTTTCATGGAAAACACAAAATTGTCTGGGTGACCCCAAACTTTTGAACGGTAGTGTACATGATCTTTAGGTTTCTATACTATTCAAACCTGTTCAATTTTACTTGCACCTCATTTCGAGGAATGCTGTACGACACTATACCGACTCATCCCATCATACAATGTTGTACCTGAATGATCGGCGACTATAAAATATCAGTTCGTAAGAAACCGCTTTTAACATGTCTACTTGGAAGATTTCAAAAGTTGTTGTAACTGACAGTGTGGTGTGATGCTGTGACAAACCTGAAGTTGATTTTTATGTCCTGAAGTGTTTTAACCACTTTTATTCGATCCACATTCACTGGATATGAGCAATCGTGCGCTCTGATAGCCTCTTCATCGAGTAGCCGATCAGCTCGTATCCCGTGAGTAGAGAAAAACAAAATGGCAGCACGTGTTGCTGAACCAACCGAGGACGAAATAAAAACTCGACTCAAACAAAAACCCCAAAAAGCAACAAAATATGAAATGGAAGTAGAGCCCTGCACTCCCGCGGGAGTCCCGCGGGACCCGACGCAAAGCAGTGCGGCACGGGACAAATTTTGAAAGCTCATTGCGGGCGGGAGGGGGAGGTGATAAGCTGCAGTCCCGCTAACTAAAAACGTGTTTAAAATAAAATTTATAAATTATTAATTTATGTCTATCATATATAATTTGTGCTGGATATTTTATTTGGCATTAATAAAAACATTTTAAGATGCCTAAATTTGCGGATGTGGTCTAATCTCGCGTACGTTTCCGATTCCTTTCCGCTCTTCTGTGTTTGAGATCTCCGATCATGGCAGAAGAGCAGAGCTCCTTTAGTGAAGCTCACAGTGCTTCAGAAGTAAGTGCTGCTTTAAAAAGAGGTACATTTACCGTTAAAAAGTCAAGAGTCCTGAAATCAGACGTTTGGAAGTCGTTCTCGCTCGTGTACGACGCAGAAGGAAATCAGCTGCCCTTTGCTTGTTGTGATAAGTGCCAAAAGGTTCTGACATACAACGGCCATAAATCAGGTACATCAGGCCTGAATCGCCATGTATGTACTGTCTTAAAAGGACATGTTTAATTCCCCAAGCCAATGACAAGAGCTTTCGTGAGAAATAACGCGAACGTCCGCATCATGCGGGATTTGCAGGCGGGAGTGGGACTGAAAATCATAATTCTTTGCGGGAGCGGGTGGGAGCGGGACTGCACAATGCGGGAGCGGGCGGGAGCGGGACTGAAAATTCTGTCCCGCGCAGACCTCTAAATGGAAGTATTTGATGGTAAAAACGTATCTTTTTTTTTTTTTTTCCTCAATAATTATAGCATTTTTTTACAAATGGCTGCTGTTATTTCACCGGTTTGTTTACATTCCAAGTGGAAATGATTTTGTCGGAAGTTTTGCACAAAGCTTTTGTTTATCGAATTTGCTAAAAACAATAAAAATGCTCCGTTTCTCAAAATCCAGTGAACGTGGATCGAGTAACAGTTATTCCACTCGATCTCGTCGTGCGTAGCTTGTAGCGATCAGCTCACGCACGACTCGATTTCATGGAATACCTGTTAAATTGATCACTGACCGAGTTTTTGGTGACCACAAGCACTACATCCGAGTGCATTTCTTTCGACAAGTAACTTTTTGTGTGTGTAGGTACGGTGCGGTGTTCCTATGGGACTCGGGCTCTTCAGTGGGCGAGATCATCGGCCACAGTAAGGTCATTAACAGCGTGGACCTGAAACAGACCCGGCCGTACAGGCTTGCCACGGGCAGCGATGATAACAGCGTCGCCTTCTTCGAGGGGCCACCTTTCAAATTCAAGTGCACTGTTAGCGTAAGTTCACTTCAGCTCTCGTCTCGATCAAGATCAGGTCTGAGACAACCACACATCTTTTCTTTTCACAATATACGGTAGATCACAGAGATGGCATGAAATTCCACACCGTCCTCAGTGGGCGAGACCCAAACTAGTGTACAAGCCCAAAAAAAAAATGGTGCTTCCTGGTCTCTTCCCCCCCCATACTGGCTTTCATTCAAGAAAAAAAACCATGTATTATAACTAATTATTCACAAATGTGCATGTGTTCCTGAAAGCTGACACCGGGATGGGAAAAGGAGTGACGCGATGTGTCTGAACATGTTTCACTTTGGCAAAACTTTTAATATCCCACGCGCACACTTGCTTTCAGAAATGTTGAGTGCCCTGCTTCGCTTATCACTTGACTGCCACAGTGGTGAAATTACACACAGCGGTAATATGCTTTTGCACACACTCGTGACTGTATGTAGCAGTGGCGGCTGGTAGTCTTTCAAACGGGAGGCTGGTCGGTTACGATATTTCCAGATTTTAAAAGAAAAAACATCAGTTTTGCCCATACTCTTGCCTCTGATCTGGCTGATTGTTGGCAGCGTCACAAACTGTGAAATAACAGGTTCTTTTGGCCCATTAGCCTACTGTCCAATATACATGATGGTGGTGTTGGGGGGGATATATTTTAACATTTTATATTATAAAATTGTGGCATGTTGTTTAAAAATTGATCATTATTGAAAGCAGCTCTTTTGTCAGGAACCTCAGCAGTAGAGCTGGGTGCCACACATTTCATTCAATGACACTTTCCCTATATTTTACTTATTTTGACTGAGAAATGTTTTATTGACAATTTTGATAACCCTTCACTTTTAATCCAGGTCTGTAGTGTGAAATGTTCTCGGTTGTGTTTTTGTTTAAAAATGTTTTCCAAATTGTAGCTGTGTTTAATTCATATCCAGAAAAAAAATATTCCAATATAATATACTCAGCATAAACATTTTAAATAGATTCTATATTTTTGGTCCATCCATGACATATTACTAAAGTAGCCTATTTACTGTTGTTGATGTGGGTCACTTGCTGTTAGCCAATTCACTTTCTCATACCACGAGAGCTGAAAGGAACGAGTATTATTCCCTACCTTTTTCACCAAGTCAGTTTGAGGCGTTGGTCTACCCTGCTCTTTAATTTTAATTTTTTCCTCGAAAGGAAGACTGGCAAATGGCATCGCCAAAATTAAATCAGCAATGCTTGGCATCCGTGCGCAGCTTTCTTGCTAGCTGACTAGCCCCCTCAAGTTCAGTCGCTCAAATAAACGAAATTTCTGGAACTAAGATAGCAAACTTGACAACACTATATTTACACTTTATTTATAATGAAAATATATACAAACTAAAAAAGCTGGTAGAAACCGTATGTAATGAATGAAATCGAAATGTAAGCTGATCTCTTACAATACACCACAGCACTAGCGAATCCGCATGGGACTGAACTGAGATTCACCGCTGCCTGTCTATATTTGAAACGAGCTGTCAATCAAAGAAAATATCCAGCCGCTTTCACCAATCACCAGTCTCCTCGCGGAAACTGCCATGTCCCTCCCATGTGAGGCTCGGAGTCCGTAGGCGGGCGTTTTCGCAGTATTTGTCCAATAACCGTCTTGCATTTTGAGATTGAAAAGCGCATCGCTCCCAAATGCCGTTGAAGTCCACTGAGGCTGGGAGTCCGTGGGAGTCTGTAGGCGGGCATTTTCGCAGTATTTGTCCAATAACCGTCTTGCATTTTGAGATTGAAAAGCGCAGAGCTCCCAATGCCATTGAAGTCCACTGAGGCTGCGCTGCATCGCGCTGTCACGAGGGGGAGAAACTCACGCGCACATTAAAGTTATAAGGGCATTTTTAGAGGAGTCTGAGCTTCCCTTGTTGTCTTGGAGCAATCGCCCGTGGTATGTAGGTATATCGGGTGAAAATTCACTTTGATTGAAACTGCTCTCATTGAGTTTAGAATTGAATGCGGAGCAACATACTTTTTTACAGAATTAAAATATGTTTATCCGTTCTTGAGATATTCCAAATCTAAGATTGGAAAAAAAACTGCCGGAATATTCTGCATGAGGATCACATGGTCCAAAATGAGCCAGGTTAACGCATGATCAATTTAAAAAAAATTTTTTTTTAATTATCTCCGCCCCCCCGAGTAACTTTTCTGTTTGGAAATTGGCAGGCACATAGATGGTTGTATCCTGAATACCAAGTTTGAAAAATGAGTATTAATTATGCTAATTAGGTAAAACGTTAAATCGATACACTCAATAAAAATGTAATAAAAGATTATTTCTAATCCCCTCTTTGTGCTCTGGAGGCCTTTTGTATTTCTCAAAAGTAGGCCCAACTAGTGTTTATGTTAAAGGATGTAATTGAGAATAGTCACAGCTTTCAAGGTGAACCTGGAAAAAACTGTGATCCACATCCAGTAAACAATTCGCATTCGTTGAAATGAAATTGACACTCACGTTTCTGACTTCCAGGTTTTTTTTAAAAATCCCATTCTGACCACTAAGATTTCAGTGTTTTTCATCAAAACAACTACAGTTATATTCTAAAATGGTTATTTATATGAATCAGTTTGATTTGAAAAAATAAGTAGGTAAAGCTATGAAAACTCACTTCAGAGTCTCCCGTGAATCAGATCATGAAAACTAGCTGATGGAAAATTTTGCTGGATCCTCAAGGGCAAATACAGCCCCAATTACATACCATATAACGGTGCCCAAATTACGGGCTTGTCAATAGGCCCAAAATAGAACATACGAAAATCGCCCAAATTGGAAGAAAAAATCCTGTTTCATAAAGGTGGAGAACCCAAAATATTTTTAAATTGTCATTTTTTGGCATATATTTCAATTTGTTGTTCAGTCGCTTCATAACATGAAATGCGTCTAGCGATTACCGTAAACCGTGTCTGAGTCTCTGATGTCTGAATGTCGTAAAATATACTTCCTTTGTTTGTTGTGAAATTCTCAACGATTCATGATAACACGTGGCTGTCGGTTTGTGATACTGTTGATAGCATAGATTGACAAGTGGTCGTCATGCCAGGTCGTGGTAGACCTAAGACAACTGGTAAATCACATAATAAGAACAGCAGTTCATATATTCATGGAAAACGCACAATCGATGGCATTAAGTCTACAGGCGGGGGAATGGGGAGGTTTATAAATAAGTTTTACGGTATGTATTTGTTGCTAGAAAATGTCTTGCACACAAATTTCTCTGTAGAAAATGATTTAATTCTAAGAGTAACTTTAATTGTGTTGCTGAATGACTGTTATACTACTGGACCTATTATTAATATATGTAAAGACATACATACTACAAACTATTTTATGTGGTTATATTATATTGATATCTTGTTTTATTTTAATTGATATATTGTTGAATTGACATGTTCTTTTTCGATATGTATCAATAGCTTAATTTAGACAGGTACATGTCATATTTTTGATATTTTGATTGTTCTAGATCATTGTTTCACTGTTTGAGATTTTAAAGTTCTCTGCTGCCCATACTCTTGTGCAAATAGATTGATATTACATATTGTTTCCCATTTTTCATGCATATAAAAAATTCATGAACTATTTATCTTTTTTATTTATTCAGAATGTTGGAGAAAACTTTTGGCTTTTTAGATACAGCACTACTTTATACTTGCACGATTATGTAATTTCTATTATATTTATAATTGGTTTAAAAAACTTACTAAAAATGATGCGTCGTCAATTTTCGGCATGCTACGCGCGAAAATGGTAAAAAAAAAAAAACATTTTTTGGCTCGCTACGCTCACCATGGTGCCCAAATTAAAAACCTGTCTTTGCCCCTGATCCTTCATCAGAAACCATGAGCGTGGGAGAACATCCCTGTAAAAGTTATCTGGTTGATATTCACGAGTAATCCAGTCGGAAACCGATCAGGAGAGAGCCTGACGGCTTTCCCGTGACTCAAAAAGAAAAGCACTGGCAGTTTCCTGACGTCCCGTGAGCAGAGAGCATGCTCTGTTGGACCAACTTGAACCTGCCGTTACTCCCAAAGTACTGAACAGATCTTAACGAGAAATTTCTTTGGAAAGTGGAAATTATAAGTTTTTTAATGATAAATATTCAAGAGTTAAGTGATGATTGATAGATTTGGAAACTTTGAGCGTCTGCATGCACCATTTTCACATCACGGCCGGCGAGTGTCTGATTACGCCGACCGTTTGGATACGGCCAATGTCAGGTTTTCTAAATCTTGACTCCCTGCAATCAATTCAAAAGGCTGTCTCGAATTGGTTTGTATTTACACATAGAGATTGCAAAAGAAGCTTCAAACAGTCCAAAATAACAGACAGTGATGGCTGAAAGTTTGTGAACCCTTTAGAAATAGTTGTGTGAGCAGTTCGAGGCAACCCACCAACATCCCAGAGTTGAAGCTGTTCTGGACAGAGGAACAGGAGACAGTTCCTCCAAGCTGATGTGTAGGATCATCTAATCACCAGTTACTGCGAGCGTTTCGTTAGTTACTGCTGCACAACAGCGAAGAAAACCTCGCCATATCAACAAATGCAGTGAGAATTTTTAAATGACCTTCATGTGGAGTGTCCTTGATTAAAAGTTCCGGTCTGCTTCTAGTACTGGAGTCCGACTCGTGACTTGACTTGGACTTGAGCACTGACTCGGACTGGTGCCTTAACTGCATTCGGACCCGTAAATTGGAGACGAAGACTCGGATTTTTTGTCATGTGCCATAATAATTTGGCGTAAGATATTTACGTTCATTTTTGGACTAGTTTCGTGCAAGTGTCACACCTGCATGCCTTGGCGTACACATCAAATAGACTCGCCATAAACGACTCACGCCTGCACAGGATTAAGGTGCAATCAGCACGCCTAGATGAAGACTATGAAAACACAGTTTGCGAAGTATTGAGTTGCATTGCTGACACGTTACCGAGCCTTATTTCCTTGTTTGGTTTCCTGATCCCTGATTTCCTGTTTCTCGACTTTGAGTCGACCGAGTCTACGATAGTCTGTTTGTGCCTCGCTCGACCTATCGCCCGTTTTACGATTTTGCCTGCTGTTCTGGATTGTTGACTTGTATTAATAAACACACCTTCTGCACTTGCATCTGTCTCCTGACCATCTCCGGCAGAATACTTGACACTCCCTGACAAAGAGAAGCACGTTCACCTGTTCATACATCATGTTCAGGAACAAACTAATGTTAATGGCGCTAAAACGGCCACCGTCAAATGGTGCGATCGGAGTCTTGTTCTCGGACTCGACTCAATTTTCTTTCATGACTCGGACTTGACTCGGACTTGAACGCTGGGGACTCGAGACTGGGTTTGGACTCGAGGTTTAGTGACTCGACGACAACACCTGATAAATGCAAACCTCTGATATCTGACGATGATAGACTCTGTGGCTTGACCTGATTTTGTGATGTGAACTGAGCTAATAAGTAGCCAAAAAGCATTTGATGATTATCAGTTTTCTTTGGGGAAATTGGGGGGGGGAACCACACACTTTGACCCCCAAATCAGCCCATGAGGGAGTAGAATTTTGTGTGTGTGTGTGGGGGGGGGGGGGGGTATTTATTTAAATATAGCTCAATGTACGTGGTCACAAAGACGCTTTACAGAAATCCAGAAATTTAGCAGGTTTAGACTCCAACAGCGGCAATGGAAAAACTTCCAGACATGGCATGAGGAAGAAATCTTGCAGACTCGAAAGGAAACCTGTTTTCTTCCGGGTGACTTTGGAGAGTGCGTAGTGGATCATCATTTCAGTCTTTAAGTCCACGATTTTGCATGTGTATTTAACAAACAAATCATCGAGGTTGCAATGCAAACACAGCAGCGCAAAACACATTTGAATGATGGTTTAAAGGTGAACGCAGTGATGGAGACAGGAAATATGGTGGCAAGCTCCCCCCCCCCAACCTTTTTAATCGATTCTCATCCCACACAGCTGGATCCTGAACATCACTTTGGTTGCGTTCTCTTGGTTTTGTGTCTTAACCTGAGAAATTAATGTTGATGAAGGAACTCTGATGGGGGGGGGAAGCTGTCTAGGTTATTTGAGTATTGCCTGTTAGATTATCCGACACAGGAAACGTGATTACCTTTGCTCGCTGAAAAAAAGCTCTGTGTATTTTGTGTTGACGGTTTTGTTCTTTCTCTCTCTGCAGGATCACAGTCGCTTTGTGAATTGTGTTCGTTTTTCGCCAGACGGAAGCCGGTATGTTTCAGCAGGAGCCGACGGACAGGTAAAGTCAAAAGAAATGTCAGTGTCGCACCTTGAGGTTAAATGTCGTTTCGCCAGATTGTGGAACAAGCAACGTTTTTATAAATCTCTTAGCAAAGGCCGCGTGTAAACGTGTACAGGTTATGAGCTATTCCACCGAATCGGTGCCATTTCCGTCCCTAGAAAATTATATGTATAAATGCACATAATGTACTTTAAAATACATTTCCTTATTACGCAGAATGTCCTGCACATTGATCTGATTTCAAATTTAAGATATATAATTGTAAGGATTAATAAAAACTACCTAAAACGCTGAAAAATAGCATGCGTTACCTGTCCCCGCACTCTATACTTAACTATGAAATATGATTAAAATCCTTCAGAAACAGTATTTCTTTTGCACTGTTGTGTGACTCTATATCCTCTCCATGGTTTAAATATATTTTTTTCATAAGAAATCCACAATATCTTAGTTAAAATGCACGTTTTAGTCGGGTCCCTGGGTTTTCACTCAGTCCTGTTACCCTATTAACCCATCTGACAAATTTGGAGCATTCTATAAATCACATGCTCAACAGGAAGTTACATCAGTTGTGTCTTCTGAAGGCCATGGGAAGACCAAAAGTTAGTTCTTTCATTTACTTTTCTGTATATTTGATAATTTTTTAACTTTGACTGATAAGGTCAATGTCAACATACTGTCCTGTTACTTAAATTATTTCTTAGATGATATTTGTTTATTTTAAAAATACAGATTTTTGGGAAATCACTAGAATGTGCCAAGTGTGGTCATGCTATTAGCGATGACACCATGTGGCTTAATTCCATGTATTAGCTAATCCTAGGCTAAAAACTCAGTCCTGTTACTCATATAAAGAGTATGCAGCCATCTTTGACTTCCAAACCTTGTAAAAAAGAAAAAATAAAGAAAGAACATAGCCTGAGGTTGACCAATACACATTTTGAATAGTTAAATATGTGTGTTATTATAATCAGTGTTGAAAAGATATAACAAATCAGTTGAATTTAGGAGTGGTACAACAAGTAAATGGCACCCATTTGGTGGAATGTCCCTTATACCGAACTAACAACATCCAGCAGATTTAGTAAAGCTGATTTTTCTTTGCGTGTTGATGAACGCCGGTCACACACAAAATGTAAAGCAGGTTTACATTACAGCATATTTGTACTTGGTGCAAGTCAAGGAAACTCCAAGACGTGAATTGAAAATGACTGCAGAATGCGAGGAGAAGTGCAATTTCTGTAAAATGTGGAGTATGAACGTTCCAAGAAGATGCCGGTTATGTTTTTAATTTTGTAGCCTGTCAGTAATAAGTTCACGTTATGGAATCTCGTTAAGTCCGTTTACACAAAGGATTTGAATCCTCCCCCAAACTGATAAGATTTTCATGAATTTCTTGTGGACATGTTCGCAAGAGCCCCAATGACTTCAAATGTCTCAGTGGGTCACTTCTTGATTTACGGTTTCATTGCATTAAAAACCAGTCTGTATAAAGTCAATTGATCTCTGTAGGTGTGGAAGACCTTGTGCCAGACTTTCCTCCAGCCTCCACCTGTGTTTTGTGTTTCACTGCTGTTTCTCTCTCTCTCTCTCTCTCTCTCTCTCTCTCTCTCTCTCTCTCTCTCATATATTCCAGATCTTCATTTACGATGGAAAGACGACAGAAAAACTGGGATCGCTCGGAGGAGAGAAAGCTCATGAGGGCGGGGTTTACGCTGTATGTATATCGGACAATGTAGTTGTGTTCGTGTGTTTTTGAGCTGCACTTGAGATTTCACTGACGTACAGCAGCATGGTGGCTCAGACGACCAGTTGAAACTCGAGCCTGAGGGTTTATGGTCCCGACACATGGCCTCGAGCAGCAGATGATCAAATTGTGCCAGTAATGAGAGACTTAAAGGCAGTGTTGTAGCCGAGTCGCGAAACCTCGAGTCCTCGCTGTTCAAGTCCAAGTCTCAGCTCATCTCATCTCATTATCTCTAGCTGCTTTATCCTTCTACAGGGTCGCAGGCAAGCTGGAGCCTATCCCAGCTGACTATGGGCAAAAGGCGGGGTACACCCTGGACAAGTCGCCAGGTCATCACAGGGCTGACACATAGACACAGACAACCATTCACACTCACATTCACACCTACGGTCAATTTAGAGTCACCAGTTAACCTAACCTGCATGTCTTTGGACTGTGGGGGAAACCGGAGCACCCGGAGGAAACCCACGCGGACACTGGGAGAACATGCAAACTCCACACAGAAAGGCCCTCGCCGGCCCCGGGGCTCGAACCCAGGACCTTCTTGCTGTGAGGCGACAGCGCTAACCACTACACCACCGTGCCACCCTCAAGTCCAAGTCATTAAAAAAATTGAGTCGAGTCCGAGAACAAGACTCCAGAATCAAAGACGAGAAACAGGAAATCAAACCAGGAAATAAGGCTCAGTCATGTGTCAGCAACGCAACTCAATACTTCGCAAAGTAAGTGCGTTTGCACAGTTTTTATCAGTACGTTGATTGTGCGAGTCGTTTACAGTGCGCCCAAGAGTCTATCTGATGCACTTGCAAAGGTGGACAGGCATGACACTCTTGCACGAAATCCGTACAAAAATTAATGTAGATATAAATATCTCCTGCCAAATTATGATGTTAGAAAAAAATAAAGAAAAAATCCGAGTCCTCGTCTCCAATTTACGAGTCCGAATGCAGTTAAGGTCCGAGTCAGAGTCACGAATTCTTCAAATTAGGGCATGAGTCGGACTCGAGTCCGAGTCCCGGACTTGAGTACGACAAGCCTGCTTAAAGGCGTGACATGTTGATGTTAACATCATAAAACGGTCACAGAAGCACATGCATGTGCTTAACGATTCCCAACAGACAAACCGTCACTGACTTTGTGTCGTGCATGTAATGAAAAGGAATAAATTTAACTAAATGAACATTTTATTCAGAGCCATTTTCTACATGAAACAGCATGCGTCACTTTGAGCCAAAATTGGAGCCCTGATTGATGATTTTAAATAGAAATAATAAATTTAATGGTGCACATCTAATGGAATCAATTCTGTGCCAAAATGTTCATACAATACTTTTGAAATATCAAACAAAAACGACAACTCAAAATACAAAAAAAGAAGTGAATTTTTTTTAGACTGGCAAACAAATTATTCGTGTAATCGTGCAAAATATCAGTCTGTTACTCTTCAGAAACCTTTTATTTTTGTTCCGCGTCTTTCTCAGTTTTGTTTGACGTAATTTATTTTGGTTGTGATTCCAGCTTTCTTGTTTGCGCTCCCTGACTTTTTGCTTGCAGTTTTGGCACAAACTTCACGTGTGGGTGGGCTGTCCAGGAATGCATTCCCATTGGGTAACTTGTGTTTGACTGACAGCTACGCTCAGTCATTCCCTACTCGGATTCTGGCGGACTGTTTGACGAGTGACCGATCCATCGACGGTAAACAAGGATGGAGTGGACTTCAGTGGCGACTATGATATTGAATTTACGCTTTGTTGAATTAATTCAATATCATAGTCGCCACTGAAGTCCACTCCATCCTTGTTTACCGTCGATGGATCGGTCACTCGTCAAACAGTCCGCCAGAATCCGAGTAGGGAATGGCTGCAACAGCCTCCGGGGGAATCGCTGAGCGTAGCTGTCAGTCAAACACAAGTTACCCAATGGGAATGCATTCCTGGACAGCCCACCCACACGTGAAGTTTGTGCCAAAACTGCAAGCAAAAAGTCAGGGAGCGCAAACGAGAAAGCTGGAATCACAACCAAAATAAATTACGTCAAACAAAACTGAGAAAGACGCGGAACAAAAATAAAAGGTTTCTGAAGAGTAACAGACTGATATTTTGCACGATTACACGAATAATTTGTTTGCCAGTCTAAAAAAAATTCACTTCTTTTATTGTATTTTGAGTTGTCGTTTTTGTTTGATATTTCAAAAGTATTGTATGAACATTTTGGCACAAAATTGATTCCATACACATCTGTATCGCAGGCTTCAATGTTACTACAGACTTTTCTGGGTTTGA
Source organism: Neoarius graeffei (assembly GCF_027579695.1). Taxonomy (NCBI): domain Eukaryota; kingdom Metazoa; phylum Chordata; class Actinopteri; order Siluriformes; family Ariidae; genus Neoarius; species Neoarius graeffei. Next base: position 12,492,452 of record NC_083588.1, read on the forward strand.
ACGAAAGGTGTTTGCGGGGAGAGGGGTAGGGTTTTTTTATTTTTTTTATTTTTTTTTTTTTGGTGGGGGGGGGTCATCAGACAACTCGAAGCAGAGTTTCAAGCTTGATTAAAAAAAATCTTATGCACCCTTTGCCATCTCATAGGTAGGATTTAATCTCATGGCTTCTGTCCAGGAGTAACTGTCAGAGCAGGAACTTGAAATCAAGTGCAATTTTACCGAATAATGAGGTTGGAAGACACAACTGTAACCAAATACACTAGCTTTCCTGTTCGATGTTTTATTTTCAAGTCTTGCAAATTCCTTTCATTCCTACTGTATCATCTTTCGTATTTGCCTTCAGTTTGAATTTTTAAAATGTCTCTTGCGGTGTTTTTTTAAATGTGCGTCGCAATACACAAAAAAAAGAAAAAATCGATGCAACTTTGACTTGAGACAGCCCCACGAGACGAAGACTCCGACCCGAAAACTTCTCTTCAAGCTCCCTTTGCTTCGATCTGTCCCTAAATATGATGTTTTGTGATGAAATAAAGGCCACACCTGCCAGACCTGAGCGTTTGTACTGATGATTCGACTCTGTAGGTGAGCTGGAGTCCAGACAGCACTCAGCTTATCTCTGCATCCGGCGATAAGACCGTCAAATTATGGGATATGGCGAGCAGCACTGCCGTGACGACCTTTAAACTGGGCACTGATGTTTTCGATCAGCAGCTGGGTTGCCTGTGGCAGAAAAATCACCTCCTGAGCATTTCACTGTCCGGCTACATCAACTACCTGGATAAGAACAACCCAGACCGACCCGTTCGCGTCATCAAGGTTCAGAGAGCGCTAATAACCCAATTTTGAGTTATGTTCGGACTCGAATTGGAGCACAGCTAATCGGACGTTTGTTTATTACTCACTTAGGGTCATAGTAAGTCCATTCAGTGTGTGACTGTACATAAAGACGACGGCCGGAACATCCTCTACTCTGGCAGCCATGACGGACATATCAATATCCTTTAACGGCATGTCCCCAAGTATTATTCCTTTCTTCTATGTGCATGTGTTTTGACTCCTGACTCTGCTATTGTGGTGTAGATAATGATGTCTCAAAAGTCTGTGATGATAACTGCACCGTGTTTGGAGTCATTGTTCTCCTTAACGTGCCTGTGTGAACATTACTGGGATAGTGACAGCGGCGAGAACGATGCGCTATCAGGAAAAGGTCACACGAACTCCGTGACTCGGCTTACCGTAGATGACTCGGACCAACTGGTGAGCTGCAGCATGGATGATACAGTCCGCTTCACCGACCTGAAGAAGAAGGAGTACAGGTAAAATGCACAAACGATGAGCGGGAGGCTTTGTTTCGAAAATCGTTCACTCGCCGTCGGAAAGTCATACGATGTGGCCAAAAGTTTGTGGACACCTGGTGACAATCGGAACCAGATGTACTTTTTGATCTTCCCTTTGCTCTGATAACAACCTCCACACTCTTCTGGGAAGGCTTTCCACAAGAGTTTGGAGCATGTTCATCCGAAAGCCGTTTAGTCGGGTTGAGACGCAGCTCGCTTGAGTTCTCCCGTTCGAAACTTGGCAAACTGCGTCTTCCGAGCAGTGTTGTAGAGTCACTAAACCTCGAGTCCCCAGCGTTCGAGTCCGAGAACAAGACTCGAACCGCACTATTTGACGGTGGTTGTTGCTGCCTTTATGTGAAACCGTCTCTGCTACTGTGTCGGACTAACGTTACTGCTCGACTGTCCCGTTCTAGTGAAAAGGCTCCATATAAAAAGCTTGTTGGTCGTTCAGCAAGCCCCGCCCACTATCAACAGGGCAAACATGAGAGAGGGTTAACACTAGCTAGTTCATCGCACAGCAAGCAAGCCCCGCCATCGACAGAGCAACGAACATTGTGTGTCTCTTGCTTCTCTGGGTGGAGTCTTGCCAAACGACGATTGAAGTTCGAGGTCGTCGTCTCCTCGATAGTTGTTCTGCAGATAGAACACGTACAGTCGCGGCGCACAAGAAGTCTGTATAAGCAAAGCGGACAATCTTGGGGGCGTTTTCTCCAGGCATTTTAGCGCCATTGTTAGTTTGTTCCTGAACATGACGTATGAACAGGTCAGTGTGCATTCTCTTGCACAAAATTAGTCTCAAAGTTAATGTGAATATGAATATCTTCTGCCAAATTATGGCACGTTAGAAAAAAAAAAAGAGAAAATCAGATTCCTCGTCTCCAATTTACAAGTCCGAATGCAATTAATGCACGAGTTCGAGCCATCAGTGCTCAAGTCCTTAAAATTAGGGCACGAGTCAGGACCCGTTCAGGTCTGTGAATTCCAGTGAAGGGAAATGAGCAACGTAAGGGGTGTTCACACGGCACATATATTTGCATCGATGCTGCACCGATGTATTTTGTTGCGATATATCTTACACGGGTGTAAATTTTGTGGAGCGTTCACACGTCACAAACCTGCTTACTAGAGAGAAGCGTGTTAGCACCGGTGCAGCCCCACTTGCGTTCACACGGCAGTTTTTGCGACCGTGCTATACGATAGTAATAATGCGGAAATGAAATATGCGCATGCGTGAAAATGTACTTCCTTTTCCCGGTTGTCATGGCATCACCAAGTGCCGGGAAAACAACGTGGATGAAGGCACCAGTGTTGCCAGATACTGCTGACGTTTTCCAGCCCAAAATATGTTCAAATCCGCCAAAATGCATTTAAAACTGCCCAATCTGGCAACACTGGAAGACACACAGTTCTGTTGTTGATATTCGCCATTTTGGAAGCGCAAAATACCAGGATGCAGATAATGCAATGCCCGTATATGTAATCAACTCTCCTCACACGTAGCAAGTCTACCCCTGTAGCGTTCAGACGTCCCATTTTATATTGGTGCTGCCCTGCAAACTAGCATTTACTCTGGAGTAAATTTCTTAAACCACCTCCCGAGCAGGGTTAGATTTGCACCGGTTTAAGCAGCTTTCAGGGGCTACACCGGTATAACTCTGTACCGTGTGAACGCTCTACCGGGGCAGCCCCGGTGCTACACCGGAGTAGAAGTTGCCGTCTGAACACCCCTATATTGGTGTGACGGTTGTGTCCACATACTTTGGGTCATATCATGGAGATCGGAGCCAACAAACCAACAGTGTGATTGTTGCAAAAAAAAAAAAGTACTGAAAAGCAGAGGAACTCCTCTTTGCATACATATTCAAATGCAGGACAGGAGCAACGTAAACACTCGAGTCCTATCGAATTCATTAAGCAAACTGAGTTTTGAGAAAGGAAGTGGAAATGGGTTTTGAAAAAGGTCACGCATGATGGACCACAGACATGCACACACTCAAGGCACTGTCAGAAACGGTGTATGTAAAAGTGCATTTTGTGTGTGTGTGTGTTTTAGCGCTTCTGACGTGACGAAGATGGACACTCAGCCAAAGACCATATCTGTCGGATCAGGAGGCTTGGCTGTAGCTGCGTGCTTTGAACAGGTAATACGTACACGCCCCTTTCTTTGCATGTTCATTTGTTTCGGAAAGATAAGTTACAAATAAATGAGCTTTCGACATAGTGTGGAATACTGAGCCTCGTCACCATCCCCACCCTGTCTAGTGCTGCTTTCCTGGTGGGTGGTGGTTGTTGTTTTTTTAATAATCTGGTTTGCATGCTTCTTTTCTGTAGCTGGTGCTGTTGAAGGATAAGCGGAAAGTTTTCACTCTGGATAATCTGGGCTATGAGCCAGAAGTGGGCGCAATTCACCCTGGGGGTGGCACCGTGGCAGTGGGCGGAGCTGTAAGGAACAACTGAGTGTTTGAAGTTTATAATACATATCAAGAACAGCTTGTATAAGGCCATCCTTAAAAAAAAAAAAAATATATATATATATATATATATATATATATATATATATATATATATATGTATATGTTTCCTGTCCACCGGGTGAGCAAAAAAATTGTCGGGAGGGAGAGTTTTTTTTTTTTTAAATATATGGCTGGATAAGAAATCGCAATGCTGTTTGCTTTTTCTTTCAGTACTTTTTTTTTTTATTACAAAAGCAGACACATTTAATAAAATGACGGTTTAATCAACTGAAACTTGTACAAAAACTTTAAGTTAGCATTTTAAATGCTGACTGCAACATGTGCAAAACTTTTACAAAGGTACTTAAAATGTCCGACACACGGACTTTTTGTAGTTCTAAATCGAGCGTTAGGCCTAGTTCGGATGAAATTACACTATTAAAATGATCACTGAATGATTTGTTTTTCTGAATCTTTACTATTTTGTTGTTCGCTAGAATACCATTTTGCGATTTCACACTTAAGCAAATGTTTGAAAAATCCGGATCTCCTTCCTTCATGGTGGCTGCCATTTTTTTTTGTGCCGCACGGCGCATGCGCAGAGCTGACTCAGTTCAGAGTGCGCGCGCACTCAGCGGAGGCAGTAGTGTGTCGGAGGGGACAGAAGCAGAGATGACGCTTATTTTGTCTCTGGTAAACCAGTCTTCTCTCGTTCAATTACGTGCTGGCATCAAAAGACACCAAATTGAGTGGTTGGAGTGTATTTTCATACACAAATGGAGAAATGTTCGCTGAGTGTGTAATTGTGTAGCCACCACTGCAGACCGTTGTCGTTGTTAATTCATAGCATGCTCAGCTGCGTGAATGTGTCATGCACCGAAAATCAGAGATTTACAAGCCAGGAACGCCTCATGATGCAATACGCAAGAAAAGAAAGAAGATTTACTGCCATTTTATTTTGTATTTGAGTAAAGTGAATAAATAAATGGTCTGTGGAAAATACATTTAATCCTGGGAACTGCGTGCACAGGAGTTTTTGTGTTTACTCCCCTCCCCCCCGGCTGGCTACTTATTTGTCATGGCTGGCTAGTATGAGCCTTAGTGGAAAGCCCTGGGAATGCGTAAATGTCAAGTTTGATTTTAGATTTACGAACCCGAAAAAAATGTTGAAAAACCGGCGTTAAAAAAAAAAAATTTCAACCGCACAAACGGCACTCACCCGGCCGGTGGACCGGAAACGGAACATTTTTTAATAATGGCCTAAGGATTAAAGAAGATGTAAAGAAAACTGGGCAAGGATTCTTTGTGTGTGTGTGTGTGTGTGTGTGTGTGTGTAGGATGGAATGGTGCATCTCTACTCAGTCCAGGGGAACACCTTGAAGGACGATGGGAAGGTTCTGAACACCAAAGGCCCTGTGACTGATGTGCAATATTCCAGAGATGGGGCATTCCTCGCTGTCTCAAACGAGAAGAAAGTCATCATTATATACACCGTTGCCGATGATTACACGGTAAATAAATGCAGCGTTATCATACGTTTTGTCGTGTCACAGTCATGATCAAGACCGTCAATGTACTGTAGCGTTATCGCAGCCGTACGCGTGTTTTTGTGCATGCAGGTGAAGCACGAGTACTACGGACATCACGCTAAAGTGGTATGTCTGGCCTGGAGTCCTGATAATGAGCACTTTGCCTCCGGAGGAATGGACATGCTTGTGTTCGTCTGGACCATCTCTGATCCTGAAAAGAGGATCAAAATTCCTGGTATACAAACTTTGTATTTTCTGGACTATGCATGATTTTTGTCCTTCAGAAGGTACTGTGTTTAATCATTGATTTGTACAACCCCGGTTCCAAAAAAGTTGGGACAGAGTACAAATTGTAAATAAAAACGGAATGCAATGATGTGGAAGTTTCAAAATTCCATATTTTATTCAGAATAGAACATAGATGACATATCAAGTGTTTAAACTGAGAAAATGCATCATTTAAAGAGAAAAATTAGGTGATTTTTAAATTTCATGACGACAAATCTCAAAAAAGTTGGGACAAGGCCATGTTTCCCACTGTGAGACATCCCCTTTTCTCTTTACAACAGTCTGTAAACGCCTGGGGACTGAGGAGACAAGTTGCTCAAGTTTAGGGATAGGAATGTTAACCCATTCTTGTCTAATGTAGGATTCTAGTTGCTCAACTGTCTTGGGTCTTTTTTTTGTCGTATCTTCTGTTTTATGATGCGCCAAATGTTTTCTATGTGTGAAAGATCTGGACTGCAGGCTGGCCAGTTCAGTACCCGGACCCTTCTTCTATGCAGCCATGATGCTGTAATTGATGCAGTATGTGGTTTGGCATTGTCATGTTGGAAAATGCAAGGTCTTCCCTGAAAGAGACGTCGTCTGGATGGGAGCATATGTTGCTCTAGAACCTGGATATACCTTTCAGCATTGATGGTGTCTTTCCAGATGTGTAAGCTGCCCATGCCACACGCACTAATGCAACCTCAGACCATCAGAGATGCAGGCTTCCGAACTGAGCGCCGATAACAACTTGGGTCGTCCTTCTCCTCTTTAGTCCGAATGACACGGCGTCCCTGATTTCCATAAAGAACTTCACATTTTGATTTGTCTGACCACAGAACAGTTTTCCACTTTGCCACAGTCCATTTTAAATGAGCCTTGGCCCAGAGAAGACGTCTGCGCTTCTGGATCATGTTTAGATACGGCTTCTTCTTTGAACTATAGAGTTTTAGCTGGCAACGGCGGACGGCACGGTGAATTGTGTTCACAGATAATGTTCTTTGGAAATATTCCTGAGCCCATTTTGTGATTTCCAATACAAAAGCACGCCTGTATGTGATGCAGTGCCGTCTAAGGGCCCAAAGATCACAGGCACCCAGTATGGTTTTCCGGCCTTGACCCTTACGCACAGAGATTTTTCCAGATTCTCTGAATCTTTTGATGATATGCACTGTAGATGATGTGTTCAAACTCTTTGCAATTTTACACTGTCGAACGCCTTTCTGATATTGCTCCACTATTTGTCAGCGCAGAATTAGGGGGATTGGTGATCCTCTTCCCATCTTTATTTCTGAGAGCCGCTGCCACTCCAAGATGCAATTTGGTCCTCCAGCTGTTCCTTTTTTGTACCTTTAACTTTTCCAGCCTCTTATTGCCCCTGTCCCAACTTTTTTGAGATGTGTTGCTGTCATGAAATTTCAAATGAGCAAATCATTGGCATGAAATTTCAAAATGTCTCACTTTTGACATTTGATATGTTGTCTCTGTTCTATTGTGAATACAATATCAGTTTTTGAGATTTGTAAATTATTGCATTCCGTTTTTATTTACAATTTGTTCTTTGTCCCAACTTTTTTGGAATCGGGGTTGTACAAGACGTTCCATTGGGGTACACAACACAGGTCCGGGCTACTTAACCTGTCGAACTCTTTAGACGGACTGAACCTAGTACAAATACGGGCTACAAAATATATTCTCGGGCTGCCATATATCTGTGATATTAGTTACCAGGAAAGATTAAGAAGAATAAATTGACTTCCCTGGTGTTACTGGCACAAGTGTCTTGACAAGGTGCTATTCTTTAAGATCGTCACTGGGTTGGCCAAAATTGTTCCCAAGTCCTGCCGTCTGCCATTAGTCCCACTCGAGCGACAAGAAATCACAACAGTCCAGCTGGAATCGTGTACAAAACCATTCTGCAGCACCTCCATATGTCAAAAGCATTTCCTGATGAGAACAGCGAGAATTTGGACCACGCGAGCACAAACTCGTCAACTCGAACTAACTCCATCCTCCTCCTACGGTATTACACCTCATCTTTGCAGTCTACTTCCATCCCTGACGATCTATGAGCACGGAGAACAATGTGTCAAGTGAAATTCTACCCGTCGCCACCTTAGGCCTTTAACTTGTTTTTAAATATTTATATTTTGTTATTAAGCTAGTTGTAGTCACGTGATGTTAGTTTTACGTATGGGTCTGCTATAAGTGGCTTCAGCTGTTGCGGCTTTCCTGCCTTAGTTTATTTTATTATTGTAAAATTGGTTAAAGATATGCGTACTTCTTTCAGATTTTTCAAGTTTCGGTCCTAAAAAGAATTTTCCCTGACACCCAGTTATTTTTGTTTTAGTGGACTGAAAGCTACTGAATTCGAATCGCAGACTTCCAACTTTTTTTTTTAAATAGAACAATTAGTGAATTTAAGGCCACGTGGCCCTAAATTCTTTTTTTTTTTTTTTTTTCCTGCTTCACCATGACCCAATTCAAGATACTATGGCTACGTTCACACTGCAGGCTGAAGTGACTCAAATCCGATCTTTTCGCCCATATGTGACCTGTATCCGATCTTTTATTGACAATATGAACGACACAGATCCGATTTTTTCAAATCCGACCCAGGCCGTTTGGATATGTGGTCCTAATTCCGATCCCTATCCGCTCTTTTCATATGTGACTTCAGTCTGAACCGCCAGGTCGCATTCATCCGACTTACACGTCATCAACAAGCCACAAACGTCACTATTCTGCGCTGAAGTAGGCGGCGGGTCTCTCAAAAAAAGTTACAACAACATGGCGCATGACCACGGGCGCAGATAGAGGGTGGGACTCATCCCACCCAGATTTAAATTCACCTCGTTTGGTCCCCCCCACTTATAGGGAGGAAAAAACGTCTATGCTGTCTTTCTTTGCATAAGGCAAACCTCACGGAAAAATCAAAAGACTAATTACCATTCGGTTTATTGAGGTGCACAGCAGTGTATACATAGTTGCAACAACTCACATAAAACAAAACAAAGACTGATATTCGGTTGGTTGAGCTGCGCAGACTGCACAGGTTGCGAGCTCGAGCTTGGTTGCTATGGTAACCCACAACAAGTTTGACAGGCATATCGGGGTTGGTTTGCTGGCAGCTTTGTCCCCCCCCCAGTTTTTTTTTTTTTCCCCCCCCAGTTCAAAAAACGTATCTACGCCCCTGCGCATGACATCAATGCGAGGGACGCTTCGGGCTGTGAAGGTTCTGAATCTTCTCAATGGAAGGACGCAGAGGTTAGGGAGCTGATTTCCATTTGGGGGGATGCAGCTATTCAAGCTAGATTGGATGGGTCATACCGCAACCGGGCGGTTTTACTTCCGTAAACACTGGCCATGCTCACTGCGTGTGACGTCGTCGTATCCTGCAATGCGCATGCGGAACACTTTTAGGTCGCTTTTCGTTCATACTGAGGATCACATACAAGTCGCATATATTTGTTAATGTGAACGACCTCACAAAAAAATCGGATTTCACAAAAAAATCGGAATTGAGCATTAAGCCTTGCAGTGTGAACGTAGCGTATGTCATGCATCACATGGTGGGCTTTCCCCGTTTACGCAAGGCATTGCAGGAGAGAAAAATGGAGGACGTGAATGAAACTGGAAAGCCCGACTAGAGTAACGGAAAGCGAGAAGAAAAGACGTGATGTTCTATGCCAAGGAAAGGGAACGCAGGACCAAACGAATAAATGTCGGCGAGCACCTCGGTGTGATCAGCTGTTTGTTTAGTGACAGAACGATGTAACGGTCAGTGCACGGTCAAGGTAAACCTGCGCATGCGCACACGGACTTCTTCTGTTTGCTTGACTGCGCGAAGCAAGCGATTTCATGCACATTATATGCTTTAATCCCCTCAAATTAAATAACTTCCCAGCCACAGAATGGCCAGGTTTTTTTGTGAGCTGTTTTTTTCTGTAATATATGACTAAATTTCACTGATTTTATGAAATTGAAAGGCCGTCTAGCTTTAAATGTTATCATAAAATGTATCTAATAATTTTTTTTTTTTTTTTGGGGGGGGGAGGGCGTGATCCTAATTGCAGTTTTTCTGCTTAATGAGTTCTTGATAAGAATGGGTTTGCAGATACGTTTTTCCAGGTCTCAGAACAAAATGTAAGCTTTATCAAAACCGACTTTGAATAGCCACCAGGAATGGAAAGCTCTGAGAGATTACTCTGTGGTGAGTTTCGTCGAAACACTTGTGCAACTGCTCGTTCCGGCAATAATAAATCAGCCATGCGTACGATTTGGCAGCCATACAATGCCGACGTTCAAGAGCTTCACATCAAACGTCACAATGTGATCTCGCTCAGAACCAGCCTTCTCGAATAGCGTGCAACACCGAAGAAATGCCTTTTTGATGAGAAGGGCCAAGTTGATAGGAAGGCTGCGGTATTACAAATGGTTGCTCTTTTCAGCCATGGTGAGCAGAAAAGCATCTCCTGAGGTTGATTTGTCGGCCAAGAACCGCAACCTGAGAATCCGAAAGGCACTGGACAGTTAGAGTATTGAGGGAGGAGGGGAAAATGTCGCCTGGTCTCTTTCTCATCTTTGGCCTATTCAGATTCACATTCCATGGTTGCAGGTTTTCAGTTTCCTTTTCCTGCTTCCTGATCATGGACGTAAACAGGAAATACTGTGTTCGATGGTGTTTTCTGATTGCATGGATGCAAACGGCACGCCTTTTGGCGGATGCCGCCTTTTTCACGGCTGTCTGGGGGACTTGTGTGAATCATGCAGATCCGATGAGGGTTTTTTTTTTTTTTGGGGGGGGGGGGGGGGGGGGGGGGGTTGGAGTGTCTGATTTATAATTTCATCAAAGTAAATTCTGTATTAAAATTACTAAATAAGCAAATGCCGTTACAGTCCAAGAAACATAGGAAGTATAATTATGAGAAGAAAACAGTAAATCAGAAACCTGCGCACGTAAAGCCAATTACGTAACTTGTATAACTTGCGTTGGACTGATGGAAATCATTGCGCGTGCAGTGAAGTGCAGCCAGCAGCAGATAATGGCGTGCAGCCAATTGGCTTTACGTGCGCAGCTTTCTGATTTACTGTTTTCTTCTCATACTTGTACTTCCTATGTTTCATGGACTGTAACGGCATTTGCTTATTTAGTAATTTTAATACAGAATTTACTTTGATGAAATTATAATCAGACACTCCAACGCCCCCCCCCCCCCCCAAAAAAAAAACTAGTGCTGTCAAAAATGTCGCGTTATTATCGCGTTAACTTGACTCAATTTTAATGGCGATAATTTTTTTTATCGCGAGATTAACGCTCTGTGACATGATGTAGGTTTTTCGTAAGCTTTTGAAACTGCCAGGAACTTGGAACAGAACAGAGACTTTGCTTAGAAAAACGATAGCAGCTAGACTGTAATGTCACGCCCCGCACAGCCAGAGTCCTCTGCCCTCCCCCCAAAGAACCAGCGCGGGCAGCTCGCGCTGCCGCGCCTCGGGACGAAGAGCCACGGTGCTCGGCTTAGGTTTTGTTTTCCCATCGGCGGCTCCAGCCCGACTTTGCAGTGGCTGTGACAAGACGTGTTAAGGCCAATTTATGCTGACAACCCAGTCCTCGCAGATAGTGTCTGCGTAGCCCCCCCACCTTCGCAGATGCTCTGCGCGCACCTCCCAAAAATTGTGACCACCGCAGAAGCCTCGCAGACAGCGTCGCAGACAAGAGGGCTCTGATTGGTCCACTCTACATCCGCTGTACACGCACTTCCGCTTCACTACTTTCCCGGTTTGGTTTGTTTTCACGACCGGCATTTTTAAAAACACGAGCGAAGATGGAGCAGCATGAAGAGCGGTTGATTGAGGAAGTACGTACATCTATACGATTCCAGTTCTAGTCATTATAAAAAAAAAAGTTCTAGTCATTATAAGTAACCGGAGGATAAACACTCCACTAACCACACCCACCAACTACCCCTAGCGACTTTGCGCCCCCTTGCGTTGTGCCGGTGAATAACATCGCGCACGCCTATTCCCCCGCTCAGCAATAAATTACAACTGTCTGCGAAAAGCTATCTGCGAAAGCCTTGTCACAAGAGCATGCAGAGGCCTTTATACGGAGCCGTAGTAACTCGTCCCCTCACTTTTAATTACCCGAGCGCACGCCTTAACGCAAAGCGTCCGCACGGGTTATAACTCGTGCGCGCGCATTAATATCTCGTGCACACGCCTTATAAGTCGTTCCCACGCTTTTATTTATTTTTTTATTCACCATGTCCCCTCTACGGCTCCGTAGTGTTATGCTCTGCAATTAAAAAAAAAAAAAAACATTGGTACAAAGCAAGCCCATTCACTTTTTTTATGCTGATAAGAGAATTACAATGGTTTTTCATGTGACAAAAATGTGCGATTAAATTGCGATTAATCGCGAGTTAACTATGACAGTCGCGACATTAATCGCGATTAAATATTTTAATCGCTTGACAGCACTAAAAAAAAAAAACCTCATCGGATCTGCACGATTCACACAAGTCCCCTAGACAGCCGTGAAAAAGGCGGCATCCGCCAAAAGGCGCGCCGTTTGCATCCATGTGATTGGCTGATGCGCTACTTGCTATGACTGACCTTATGCGTCTGCATTGCAGTTGAAATTCTCACCTGCGCTAATTGTAACACGTTAGTTTCAGACCGACTTTACACTCAAATGACATGGATCGAAATCTTTTCATGCGAAATTGAGCATTATTTACATTTTGGATCAGGACATTTTAGGAAATGAAAATGGTGACTAATTGGACAATTATTTACGAATGGTTTTGTGTGGGTTTTTGCAGATTCTCACCGGTTGCACCACGTGAGCGGCTTGGCCTGGGTGGACGAACGCACGCTCGTCACGACTTCTCACGATGCGTGTGTGAAACAGTGGACGCTAAAAATCTAAGCACTCTTGCACACACTTGCAGGGACAGGAGACTTCTGTTGGGAATCTGTCTTTTCTCACTCACCTGGACTTGCGTGCTCTCTTTGTTTTTAAGGGTTGTGTGCCAGGAATCTCAATCTCCTTTTTTTTTTTTTTTTTTTCCCTTTTTTTTTCTTTGTGTGCGCAAACGCATGTGTGCATCTCCTTTCTGCCTTCAGTCAGTTAACATGCTCCTTATCCCTCATCTTTTATGAAAGGTGTGACATTCCAGAATCATGAGACCGAGACTTCCACTTGGCCACCATTCAACACGTGCGCGCACACAACTTATAAAACGTAACACAACTCCTGATCTAACAAGAAGTTTTCTACCCAGTGCTGTATCATGGCTCAGTCTTGTTTTTGACCAGGTGGAGGTTTCGCTTTAGGGCTCTCTTATCGTGTCTTGGGCTTCTGTGATGGACCGTGGTCTGTTTCTGCATTCTACTGACAGGATGCGTGTCTGTTTCTTCAGGGAGCAATAATAGGTTGTAAAGCAGAAACGGAACAGTCCAGAGATTTACTGTAGTGTATGTGTGTTGGATGCGAGTGTGGAAGAGGGACATCGGTGTACTGTCCTTTGTCTCGGTCACTGTGGGTATATTTTTGTGTGAATATCAGCCTCTGCTTTTTTTCACTGAAGTGGATGTGATTCATACTACTAATAATAAATGATTGAAATAAAGCTGAACGCTTTTTATGAGTGTGTTTGTGTTTACGTTTTACTTGGTCATCTTGAAATCTTTTTAAAAGGATGCTTCCATGTGAAGAAGAATTATGTGGTGAATACCACACCAAAGCAGCCGGAGTTGTGTGGGGTTTTAAATAGTGAATTAAGAACTCCGATATGTTCAAAGAAGTATTGCAGTTAATAACAAATGTTACAATGATGCTATTCTTTTTTTTTTTTTTTGATTTTGCTTTATTCCGAACAGTAAAGAAGATATAAAATAAAAAATGTAATCATCAAAACATCGTCAGAAAACAGAATGGCGTAGCCACAAGGCAATAACATAATAATGTTCGGAAAGGATTAGGAAGAAGTAAATTACTTGTCAAATCCTAACCCTCTATACCACCGTTAATCAAACGTCACTTTCCACGATAATGAACTAATATATATAAAATCAACAACAACAAAAAAAACATACCAACATGGTATAATATCGCCCAAATCAAATTTTATATATATACACAAATACTTATGCTATGCATATATACACCTACCTATAACTATACACATCCATATGTACACACACCCATTATCATAATTATGCTATATATATATATATATATATATATATACACACACACAAATACTTACTTTATATATATCTGTGTGTACCCATAACCACATATTTACACTTATCAATAGCACGTTATTGTAATTCCTCCTCCCTATACCTCCTAAAGATCTGTTCCTTGTACTTTTTTTGAACTGATTTATAGTTGTACATTTCATGAGCTCCACATTCAAACTGTTCCATAGCTTTACTCCACAAATAGAGAGACTGAACATTTTTCATGTTGTCCTAGCACTGCGAGTTTTAAATTTCAATTTCCCCCTAAAATTATAGCCCCCCTCTCTATCCGAGAACATTATTTGGATATTCCTTGGTACTTTATAATTCCTTACTTTGTACATTACTAAGGCAGTTTTATATTCTATAATATCCCTGAATTTTAAACATTTTGAATTTAAGAATAGTGAATTAGTATGATCTCAGTAACCAGCACTATGAATTATCCTTATAGGTCTTTTTTGAAGTATAGTTATTGCATGAAGTGAACATTTATACATATTTCCCCACACCACTGAGCAGTAATTTAAGTACGGTAAAACCAGGGAACAGTAAAGAATGCGGAGTGAATTATAGTCCAGGACGTGCTTAGCTTTACTCAACACAGATATGCTTCTTGATAGTTTCATTAGTATTATTTTATGTGATTTCCAATTAATTCTATCATCTATTATTACCCCAAGAAATTTATGATTAGAAACTCAATATCAACACCATCTACCTGTACATTTATTGCCCTATTTATTTTATAATTATTAAATAGCATGATTTTTGTTTTAGACAGATTTAATGATAGTTTATTTTGATCAAACCAACTTTTTAACCTGCACAATTCTGAAGAGATTATGTTTTCTAACTCATGTAAATTTGTTCCAGAACAATACATATGTGTCATCTGCAAATAATACCATCTTAAATATCTTTGATACATTGCACATATCATTTATATAAAGAATAAACAGTTTAGGACCCAATACTGACCCCTGGGGGACACCACAATCAATATTCAAATGAGTTGAGACAGAGTCACCCAACTTCACAAATTGAGTCCTGTTGCTCAAATAACTTTTTATCCAATTTAATACAACTCCCCTTATCCCATATTGTTCCATCTTATTAATATATCATGATTAATAGTATCAAAAGCTTTTTGAAGATCAATAAATATCCCAGCGACATGTTTATCATTTATAGAGTTACTGATTTCTTCAGTTGATTCCATTAGTGCCATCTCTGTTGATCTATTTGCTCTAAATCCATATTGACTATCACTGAGTAGTTTGTATTTTTCAGTGAATTTATCTAATCGGTTATTGAATAGTTTTTCAAGAATTTTGGAGAATTGAGGAAGTAAAGAAACAGGTCTGTAATTTGTGAAGTTGTGTTTGTCCCCAGATTTATACAATGGAATTACTTTTGCTATTTTCATATTGCTTGGAAATGTACCGGTTTGATATGACAAGTTACAGATGTATGTTAATGGTTTAGAAATCCCCCCCAATAATAGTTTTTACTTGTTTCATATCAATATCATTACAATCTGTGGATATTTTATTACTACATTTATTAACTATATCAATAATTTTCTTCTCATCTACTGGTGTAAGAAACATAGAACAAGAATTCCTCTTTATATTATCTATACAATCATTTGTTACTGGATCAGAGATATTTAGCGCTAATCTTGGTCCAATATTAACAAAAAAATTATTAAAACTATTAGCAACTACATCCATGTTATAATTTTCGATACCTTTGTCATTAAAGTATTTAGGGTAATGTATTTGTCCAGAGCCATCTTTAAGAATACTATTTAATATATTCCATCTTCCTTTAATATTATTTTTATTATATATTAATTTACCATAATAATCCTTCCTACATCTCCTTATGATACTCGTTAACTTGTTTTTATATTTATTTTCTGCCTCTTTGGTTCTTAATTTAATAAATTCTCTATATAGAGTGTTTTTCTTCTTACAGGCATTTTGTAATCCCTTAGTAATCCAAGGTTGGTCATTATAGTTTTGTTTTGTACTATATTGCTTCAATGGGCAATTTTTATCATCTAATAATTTGAATATACTTAAGTTATTATATGCTCTATCAATGCTATTCTCTATATAAACCGATTCCCAGTCTTGTATTAATAAATCATTATTTAATGCAAACATGGCTTCCTCAGTCCTAACTCTTCGATACTTAAGTTTATGGTCTGTCACATTTATCTTATGATTATAAATTGTATATAAATTGTATATAAATTACAGTCATAAATTGTAAAAACTGGTCGATGATCACTATCATTGATTAATATTCCACTTATAATGTTATCTATCTCATCTCATCTCATCATCTCTAGCCGCTTTATCCTTCTACAGGGTCGCAGGCAAGCTGGAGCCTATCCCAGCTGACTATGGGCGGAAGGCGGGGTACACCCTGGACAAGTCGCCAGGTCATCACAGGGCTGACACATAGACACAGACAACCATTCACACTCACATTCACACCTACGGTCAATTTAGAGTCACCAGTTAACCTTACCTGCATGTCTTTGGACTGTGGGGGAAACCGGAGCACCCGGAGGAAACCCACGCGGACACGGGGAGAACATGCAAACTCCACACAGAAAGGCCCTCGCCGGCCCCGGGGCTCGAACCCAGGACCTTCTTGCTGTGAGGCAATAGCGCTAACCACTACACCACCGTGCCACCAATGTTATCTATATCATTGGTAAATATATTATCTATTAAGGTAGCACTATGGTCAGTAATTCTGGTGGGTCTGGTAATTTTTGGGTGGAGACTCATACTGTACATGGTATTAATAAATTCCTCAGTCATACTGTGCTTATTAGGGTTCAACAGATCAATATTTGTATCCCCACAAATGAAGATAACTTTTTTATTATCTACTATAAATGTCTTTTCTACCCAGTCCTTTAACGCCTCTATACTAGTTTCTGGCGCTATATATATATATATATATATATATATATATATACACAGCTAATTAATACATTTCTACTTTTTTCAATATTAATTTCGATTGTTAAACATTCTAATAAGTTATTGTGGTAATCAGAGTGGGTGGGTGGAGCACAGAAGCATGGCAGGCCAGAACTGAGTTCCAAAAACTCTTTTTATTTGCACTTTTCAGTTGCCAAGCACACTCTCCCAGCCACACGCATACACACACACATAAGTCATCTGGTTGGGGAGAGCTCACTTCCTCTGCTCTCTCTCTCCTTATATAGGGCGTGGTTGCTGGGAAGACACACAAACACAGGTTAATTGAAAAATTAGAAGCGAATTTTTTACTTGGTGAAGGTCCCTCCTCCCAATTTTCTCGCAGCACATCTAGAATGCCGCACGGCTTACGCCCATATAACAATTCGAACGGGGAGAACCCCGTGGAGGCTTGGGGGACCTCTCGCACTGCAAATAACAAGGGTTCGAGCCATTTATCCCAATTACGTGCGTCCTCACTTACAAATTTTTTAATTATATTCTTGAGGGTGCGATTGAACCGTTCAACTAAACCGTCCATTTGTAGGTGATACATGCTGGTGCGGATCGGCTTAATACCTAATAACCCATACAGTTCGTTCAGTGTACGTGACATAAACGAGGTGCCTTGGTCAGTCAGAATCTCTTTCGGGATTCCAACTCGGGAGATGACGCGGAAGAGCGCTTCCGCAATACTGCATGCTGAGATATTGCGAAGAGGCACTGCTTCCGGGTATCGCGTTGCACAGTCCACCAGAACTAAAATAAAGCGGTACCCTCGTGTTGACCAGGTGCGACGTCCCGCCTCCGCAGTGGGGGAACAGGGCGAGGACGAGACACAGGAGGAGAGAGGGGGGGAGAGAGAGGAGAGGAAAGAAGAGGATGTCCGCTGTCCTGCCATTGGAACAGCCATCAAATGGTCCTCCACCAACTCGATGGCCTGATCCAGCGACGCCGGGCGGTGGCACTGGACCCACTCTGCGGTTCCCTCTGGTAGGCAGGCGATGAACTGCTCCAGCACCACCTGATCGATGATTCCCTTGGTGTCGCGGTTGTTGGCCCTCAACCACCGCCAGCAGGCATCCCGGAGCTGCTGGCCAAATGCGAACAGCCGGCCGACTTCCTCCAGACACAGAGCGCGGAAGCGCTGTTGCTGTTGTTCGGGGGTGCACCCCACCCGCTGGAGGACGGCCCGACGAAGGTCCGCGTAGGCCAGCCAGAGGTCGGCGGGGAGCTGTAGCACAGCCAGCTGCGCCTCGCCCGTTAGCAGGGGGAGGAGGCGTGCCGCGCGCTGTTCCACCGGCCAGCCCGAGGCCTCTGCTGCCTGCTCGAAGAGCGTGAGGAAGGCCTCAGGGTCGTCATGCGGGCCCATCTTAGTTAGGGTGAGGGAAGAAGGGCCCGCGGCAGTGGAGATGGTGGACCCTGCCGACGTGAGGAGGTGCCGGAACGCCTGTCGATCTTCCTGCTGCGCCAGCACCAGGGCCTTGAACCAGTGCTCTTGCTCCTTCCGGAGGGTGACTAGCGCCTGGTGCTGGCTCTGCTGGGCCGTGGCGAGGGCGTGGACCCAGTGTGCGAAGGGGGAGGACTCCATGGGGCTGTTTTTTTCCTGTGCTCGGTCCCGGATTTCGGCACCACTGTAGCAGTTCATAGGAGGGGGAGGAGCACAGAAAGACGGCAGGCCAGAATAAAGTTCAATAACTCTTATTTTGCTCTTTTCAGATGGAAAATTCACTCTCTTCCATGCACACACACCCACACAAGTCTTCTGGTTCAGGAGAGAGCTCTCTTCCTCTGCTCTCTCTCTCTTTATATAGGGTGCGGTCACTGGGAAGACACACAAACACAGGTTAATTGACATCAGGTATAGTGATTCTGCCACTTACCTTCCCTGACTCCTCCCTCCGGTCACAGACTGGCGCTTGACCACGCCCCCACTGCCACAATGACATATCAAATGTTTAAACTGAGAAAATGTATCATTTAAAGAGAAAAACTAGATGATTTTAAATTTCATGACAACAACACATCTCAAAAAAGTTGGGACAAGGCCATGTTTACCACTGTGAGACATCCCTTTTTCTCTTTACAACAGTCTGTAAACGTCTGGGGACTGAGGAGACAAGTTGCTCAAGTTTAGGGATAGGAATGTTAACCCATTCTTGTCTAATGTAGGATTCTAGTTGCTCAACTGTCTTAGGTCTTTTTTGTCATATCTTCCGTTTTATGATGCGCCAAATGTTTTCTATGGGTGAAAGATCTGGACTGCAGGCTGGCCAGTTCAGTACCCGGACCCTTCTTCTACGCAGCCATGATGTTGTAATTGATGCAATATGTGGTTTGGCATTGTCATATTGGAAAATACAAGGTCTTCCCTGAAAGAGACATCGTCTGGACGGGAACATATGTTGCTCTAGAACCTGGATATACAGTACCTTTCAGCATTGATGGTGTCTTTCCAGATGTGTAAGCTTCCCATGCCACATGCACTAATGCAACCCCATACCATCAGAGATGCAGGCTTCTGAACTGAGCGCTGATAACAACTTGGGTCGTCCTTCTCCCCTTTAGTCCGAATGACACGGCGTCCCTGATTTCCATAAAGAACTTCAAATTTTGACTCGTCTGACCACAGAACAGTTTTCCACTTTGCCACAGTCCATTTTAAATGAGCCTTGGCCCAGAGAAGACGTCTGCGCTTCTGGATCATGCTTAGATATGGCTTCTTCTTTGAACTATAGAGTTTTAGCTGGCAACGGTGGATGGCACGGTGAATTGTGTTCACAGATAATGTTCTCTGGAAATATTCCTGAGCCCATTTTGTGATTTCCAATACAGAAGCACGCCTGTATGTGATGCAGTGCCGTCTAAGGGCCCGAAGATCACGGGCACCCAGCATGGTTTTCCGGCCTTGACCCTTACGCACAGAGATTCTTCCAGATTCTCTGAATCTTTTGATGATATTATGCACTGTAGATGATGATATGTTCAAACTCTTTGCAATTTTACACTGTTGAACTCCTTTCTGATATTGCTCCACTATTTGTCGGCGCAGAATTAGGGGGATTGGTGATCCTCTTCCCATCTTTACTTCTGAGAGCCGCTGCCACTCCAAGATGCTCTTTTTATACCCAGTCATATTAATGACCTATTGCCAATTGACCTAATGAGTTGCAATTTGGTCCTCCAGCTGTTCCTTTTTTGTACCTTTAACTTTTCCAGCCTCTTATTGCCCCTGTCCCAACTTTTTTGAGATGCGTTGCTGTCATGAAATTTCAAATGAGCCAATATTTGGTATGAAATTTCAAAATGTCTCACATTCGACATTTGATATGTTGTCTCTGTTCTATTGTGAATACAATATCAGTTTTTGAGATTTGTAAATTATTGCATTCCGTTTTTATTTACAATTTGTACTTTGTCCCAACTTTTTTGGAATCGGGGTTGTACATGTCAGAACATGTCTCAGGATTTGCATGAATCATGTGAGACTATTTGAGACACTTCTGGCAGTGGAGTGAGTAACAGCTGGTGAGGGAGAATCATGTGAGGACAAACAGTGCTCATTTCTGCTGAAAAGCACCACACCAATTCTGAAAAATTCTGATCTGGTGGGATCACAGGACGCAATTAATTGCGGGAATCCGCCAAGAAAGTTTCAAGAAGAAGTTGTTTATCCTCTGTTTTCAAGGTGATCCTAGTATTTCCTATTTTTATTTTGATGGGTTTTTTTGTTCAAGACTCATTCCCCCTGTGTTGTATGCAGCCAGCGAGGTATGTTTATTTACGTTGCTTGTCGCGTTAATTAGTCTTTGGCATGTCAATTTTATGTTAAATGAATGCGTGGTTTTTTTTGTATATTGTCTTAACAGTTCGACGGTGGATTGTTGACGGTGAATTGGAATGAAGAGAAAAATAAATCCATCTGTATAAAGAACCAGCGTCGCTTATTTCATGGAGGGAGTGATAGTTTTGATTAAGAATACAACTTCATATCACCACAGTCGCACCCCTTGGGCTGAATTGATGTTGTGACATTACAAAATACAATTGTTAACATTAAAAATAACGTAAAAGATCAATATTCAGATTTATACTCCTAATTAAGACATAGAAAGAACATTTGAACAGTTAAGTGTTGATTAAACGAACCATGTGCAGTATGGCACTAGTTCTGTAACATTCAGTTCAACACTTAAGAATGTCCAGATTGCTAGCAGTACGGGTTTGACGGCAGCTAATGTTCACTCTTGTAGGCGGTAGAAGATGGCAATATTGTTCAGACACTAAGAGTGATTTAGCAAATTTTAAAGTCAGAGTCAAACGTCTGGAGTGAAGAGATGGCAAACCAAGGTATGCACAAGCTTCGGCGTAGCAGGTATAATCATGTCCCATTATGATACGTACCGCCCTACGCTGGATTTTTTTCAATCTCATTGTTCAACAATGTTGTCAAACCTGAGTGCCAGACAGGTGCTGCATACTCAGTAACAGGTCGTATGTAAGAAGTATACACAGTAACAAGATCATCCTTTGAAATGTGAAAATGCTTGAGTCTACGGAGAAGAAATAACTGCTGACTTGCTTTGTTATAGATGCAGTTGACATGCGCATTCCATTTTAGGTCCGACTGCAGGCAAACTCCTAGGATCCTCATGACTCCCACTCGTTCCAGAACTATATCATTTATCTTAAGCAAGGGGGGAGGATACAGAGACCTGCTGAACTGGACATGAAGGACCTTACATTTACACAGGTTAAAGACCATGTGGTTTTCCTGAGACCATGTATTCAAATCTGTCAAATCTTGTCGGATACTCGAAAGTTGTGATAAGGAGTTTCTGATTTCCAACAAATTCAAATCATCAACAAACTTCCACCTCTTGGAAGAAGCTTGGCGTGCCGCACCATTTATATAAGCTATAAAGATGAGTGGACCGAGGAGTGTTCCCTGCAGAAGGCCACATGTTACTGAAACACTGTCAGAAAGGACTCCATGATAACAGACCACCTGTTGTCTGTTTGTGAGGAAATCAGCAAGCCATCTGACTAAAGATGGCTGTAATCCAAGCTCGATCAGTCGGCAGTTAAAATATAAACACGCATTTCTGACAGTTGGACATCCAGTGCAATAAACATGGACATGTCACTTACCAATTCACATCATACTCGCATAACATTTGGACAGACAAAACTCAACCATTTTTGTTGGGTTACTATTTGACTTTTTCATAGCAGCTCTATGACGGGTAAGTTGATGCCTGGATGTGTAAACATTCGCACTTTCCGATTGGTTGATAGTGCTCTGGTACAGCAAGTCAAAGCGAGGTCAAAGTTCACTGACTCATGGAACTCATTAAAATGGACAGACAGTGAAGGAAATTTATTTGTTGGTAAATATTTTCAAAATAAATGCATAGATTAGCCCCAATCATTTAAAACATATTGAAATAAATGTTGCTAAAATCACAGAAACAGGAGTTATAATTGTTAATTACTTTATGTAGTAGGGCAGCACGGTGGTGTCGTGGTTAGCATTGTCGCCTCACAGCAAGAAGGTTCTGGGTTCGAGCCCAGTGGTTGACGAGGGCCTTTCTGTGTGGAGTTTGTATGTTCTCCCCATGTCTGCGTGGGTTTCCTCTGGGTGCTCTGGTTTCCCCTACAGTCCAAAGACATGCAGGTTAGGCTAATTGGTAGCTCTAAATTGACCGTAGGCGTGAGTGTGAATGGTTGTTTGTCTGTGTGTCAGCCCTGTGATGACCTGGCGACTTGTCCAGGGTGTACCCCGCCTCTCGCCCATAGTCAGCTGGGATAGGCTCCAGCTTGCCCACAACCCTGCACAGGATAAGCAGTTACAGATAATGGATGGATTTATGTAGGTGCTGTTTCATAGTTTTCCAACACAGTGGACAGACTGTGACATTAATACTAATCATCAATTCATCAATCTATTACAGATGAAAGGAGATGTCTTATAAACGTATTGTTGCACAAAGTAAAAACTTAAAACAATGTATTTTAACCCCAAAAAGCATTTCCTTTTCGCTAACATTTTCACACTTTTTGAAATTTTTTTTTCATATTTCATCCATAGCCACTGTCCTACAGGGTCGCAAGTAAGCTGGAGCCTATCCCAGCTGATTATGGGCAAGAGGCGTGGTACACCCTGGACAAGTCGCCAGGTCATCGCAGGGCTGACACATAGACACAGACAACCATTCATGCTCGCATTCACACCTACGGTCAATTAAGAGCCACTAATTAGCCTAACCTGCATGCCTTTGGGGGAAACCGGAGCACCCGGAGGAAACTCACGTGGACAGCATGCAAACTCCACACAGAAAGGCCCTCATCGGCCGCTGGGCTCAAACCCGGGACCTTTTTGCTGTGAGGCAACAATGCTAACCACTCCACCACCGTGCTGCCTTTCTTACTGAAAATAGTGGTTTCTTTCTTTTTTTTTTTTTTTTTTACCTTTGAAGGAATATGGAAGGAAAACAACATCATTTTATAAATGATCAACATTTGGTGAAATCATATGCTATGGCAACAGATGTCACAAAAAAAAATCCAGGCTTTTCAAAATTCAGGACATTAAAATACTGTAAAGTAAATAAATTCGGAGCCAAATACTTTGACATACAGTACTCGGCAAGAGTAGAATACAGAATGTGAAAATTGCAAAGTTTTCACTCCAGTCATTCTCCACGTTTGCTGCTGAGCCTCATGGTTCATAGTTCATAGAAGTAAGGGGAGGAACAGAAATTTAAATGAATTACACTAATGGATTTCATGTGAGGGGCTGAAAGAGATCAGGGAGACAGATTTAGAGAGAGATTTGTGAACCTGAGCTGAATTGCTGGGTGAGTGTTTTGTAATTTCTATTTATTTATTTTTTGGAAGAAGCTTATTTGGTATGATCATGAATTTGATTTTGCTTTCTGTGTTTTTTCATGTTGGAGTTTGACACTGTGAGTAAGAGTTGACTTATACTACACTGCTACAATCTTGTACTTTACTCCTGAGAGATCAGCAAACATTTACTAGACACAGAATTTAACTTGGTGTTAGTGGTGTCTCAGCAGAAGGTGATTTAAAATGTGTTGATGTTTTAACATGCCCAACATCTGAAGTATAAGGGTTTACGCAACTGGAAACATTTCAATTCTGGTTTTAACCACAAATACACTTCCCTTTATAAATACACCGATCAGTCATAACATCACGACCACTGACAGGTGAAGTGAATAACATCAATTATCTTATTATAGTCAAGTAAAGTCAAGTTTATTTGTATAGCGCTTTTAACAATAAACATTGTCGCAAAGCAGCTTTACAGAATTTGAACAACTTAAAACATGAGCTAATTTTATCCCTAATCTATCCCCAATGAGCAAAACTGTGGCGACGGTGGCAAGGAAAAACTCCCTCAGACGACATGAGGAAGAAACCTCGAGAGGAACCAGACTCAAAAGGGAACCCATCCTCATTTGGGCAACAACAGACAGCATGACTATAACATTAACAGTTTTAACATGAAGACAGTTTCGTTGATGTTATAACTCTTCATTGATGGAAACTTGAGTGCAAAACTGTTCATGATAACTGCAATCCTAAAGTTAGCAAGTCAACTGTAGTCCTCAGCTATAAAAGCATTACTGTAAGAGTCCAGAGCTTCTTCCAGGTATAACCCTCAACTGTCCTCATGGGGCCGTCCTTCACAGGAGCGATGCGATAAAACTCTGACCAGACACAGGGCACCAGGATGGATCAAGCAGGTCCGAGGGGCAGAAGAGGCCAGCATCTCAATCCCAGGACCAACATATAACTCAGAGGGACAGATTGGGGGGGGGGAGAGAGAAAGAAAACACGTTAGGTATGCCCTAAAAATGACAAGTATTAAATCTGTGTGGTAGGCTCGCAGAGACGAGAGTCTTGACATCAGGCATAACACACAACAATGGCATGTTAATATGGTTAAAAATATATATATATATATATCATGACCTGCTCTGGCTGGATGCTTGATTGGGTGATGGGAGCACACTCCTCAGCAATGATGAGATGCAGATGGGACCCAAGACAATTCAGTTACATTTCACTGGGTCTGGGACATGCGACAGACTGTCTGATGGACGATTCCCTGCAGGCTACGATAGCCAGTCGAGGTCTCCACCCTCTCCACCAAAAGATTTCCTGTTGACTCCATGGAACTCAGAGGGACAGATTGGGGGGGGGAAGAAAACGCAGGTTGTTAGGTATGCCCAATGTCACCTGAATAAGTAGGAACAGTATACATATTGCACCGAGTACAAGCAGGGACTCCGGCAACTAACTATGACAGCATAACTAAAAGGAGAGAGCCAGAAGGTAACACAGGCATGAGGGAGCCCCGGGACATAAAGCAGCCAGCCACTACACCGTCAACAAACTCGAGTGAGCAAGCGAGTGGGGACTAACAGCATCCATACATCCCAGTTTACCAAAACACTCTATGTCTGAGGACCCTCTAGATCTACACCTTTACCTCATAAACACCATTAACAAAAGGCTTGACTAAACAGATGTTTTCAGCCTAGACTTAAATGCTGAGACTGTGTCTGATTCCCGAACATATAGTGGCACCTGG
Organism: Neoarius graeffei; assembly: GCF_027579695.1. NCBI lineage: Eukaryota > Metazoa > Chordata > Actinopteri > Siluriformes > Ariidae > Neoarius > Neoarius graeffei. The sequence continues at coordinate 12,517,928 of NC_083588.1, forward strand.
CAGTGGGTGCGATACATTCGGCAGCAAGAGAACAGTCAGTTCTTGAAGTTAATGTGTTGGAAGCAGGAAAAATGGGCAAGCGTAAGGATCTGAGCGACTTTGCCATGGGCCAAATTGTGATGGTGAGATGACTGGGTCCGAGTGTCTCCAAAATGGCACAACCTGTGCGATGTTCCCGGTATACAGTGATTAGCACCTACCAAAAGTGGTCCAGGGAAGGAGAACCAGTGAACCGGCGACAGGGTCATGAGTGTCAAAGGCTCATTGATTTGCATGGGGCACGAAGGCTAACCCATATGGTCCAATCCCACAGAAGAGCTACTGTAGCACAAACTGCTGAAAAAGTTAATGCTGGCGAAAACAGAAAAGTGTCCGCATTAACTTTTTCAGCAGACTCAGAAGAGGCAGCTGGAGGATGAATATGAGTTTGTTGCAAGACGAATTTTTTTTTGCTAAAGACCTCGCAGAGGAACTTGTCTTTTTTTTTAGATTAATCTGTGTTGGTGCAATCAGTTAATTATTAATATTAAGTGATTAAATCAGTCTCATTAAATTTGAAGGTTAATAATTAAAATGAATCAATCCCATTGAATCGTTTACTTTGACTCATTTGAATTGAATCATACCATAGAATCAGTCTCATTTGAAGTGAATCATTCAGTGAATCATTTAGTGAATCGTTCAATGAATCATTTAGTGAATCATACCATTAATCCTGGATAAATTACCAAACAGCTAGATTATGGTATATTTCCAAATTATTATTGATCACTTACTATATTACATAAATCTGCACCTTTCTGAATTCTTTGCGATTGGGGACTTCAGATATTGTTCACACCAACAAGATGAATACACACAGCTTTGATAATAAATGAATTTATTATACAAAGATAAAAATAATAATCAATATATACAAGCAGTGAGGTGTATATATATATATATATGTGTTTATGTGTGGTGTGTGTTAGGCCCCTAGGCCTGAGCCAAGGTGTGTGTGTATGAGGGAGCTGCTATAAAATTTCGAATGTTCTTATCTGATGTTTTGGTATGTTGAGTGTGGAGGAGGGGCTTGACCATGTGTTTAGACAAAAGGCTAGTTCTGTATAGCTAACCAAAATGTGTTTGAGCACGAGGTAGGCCCAGATTAGCTTCGTGTTGCTAAGCTAAGACAAAAGGGAAGCTATCTAAAGTGTATCAGGCCTGGTCAGGCCTGTTGAGCACGTGTTTTCTCAGTAACAAAAGGATTCCACACTCATAACATTACCCAACCCCTGAACTCTTAATAAGATCAAAATGTGTGTTAAGAGAATTATGTTAGTAAAAGAAAAACATGCACAGCCTATCAACTGAAAACAAATAAGATTAAAAAAACAGAACAATTCAATTCGACACGCTGCGTGTCTAATAGTGTAATGAATAAACCTGGGTTTAAATTCACACTTTCAATAAAGCAACTTCCTAAAACTAGCTTAATTATTATGCCCAAATATATTTTACTCAATATCTTGCCTCTAGCAAAGTTCTGAGAAGATGTTCGCCGTTGCAGAGCTTCGCTGTTCATGAAGCACGTGAGTCGATTCCGTGAGTCGATTCCGTGGACAGAGAACTTCTCTTGATCCGATACGTCGTTCGTGATGAAAGGAAATTCTCTGATTAATGTGCACAGAACTTCAATCAGGAGGAATTCTGGTCGCTCCTTGGCCAGTGGTTAAGCACAGAACACGCTGGATGGTGAATCTTGCAAGAAAGAAGTGTTTCGGGTTTGAGAGCATCTCTTTTGTGTGTCTAGATTCCTTGGAATCCGGACACGAGAGACAAAGAGTGGCGCTTCCGCCTGGACTTATGCGCGCATGGCGGACTGACGTAGATGATCCCGCCCATGCGTGATGTAGGTCACGCGGAAGAGGACTGGGAGTTGTAGTTCTTAGACACAAAATGGTGGCATGATACCTACATCTGGGTTGCACAGACAGTGTAGTGATGGTCTGGGAGTCATCTAAAGCTTACATCAAAAAAAAAAAAAAAGAGAAGGTATTGATCAAATTAAGAAATTGGAAGCAGAATTACATGAAATGGAAAAGGAATTGGTGAAAAACTACTCAGAAAGTCTCTTCATAAATATTTGCAAATGTAAATTTCAAATTCATGAAATTTATTATTAAAAAAAAAGTCAGAATATGCTCTTTTTAATTTTAAAAATGTATCAATCATTTCATCACAACGATTGCAAAAGTGTACTGCAAGTTGGCCAAGTGGTTAGCGTGTCTGCCTCTCGATCGGGAGATCGGGAGTTCTACTCATGGTCGGGCCATACCAAAGATCATCATAAACATGGTACCGCCTGGCAAGGCATGCTACAATGCAAATGGGGAGTCAAACTCTCGTGGTTACTGGAGGACCAGCCCCCCACTGTAACCCTAGCTATGTAATAGGCGAGAGGCCGAGGGCTACGGAAATGAAGATTGGCACCTCCACATGGCGTGGGAAGGACTTTGTTTAATTACAAAGGTGACAAATCAGTAGCCTGGACACCCTGGACAAGCAGATTTCATTTCCAGGATATTCGTTTTTATTCACATTCATTCAGTTTGACTGATGGTATAGAGCAGCTTATTCTAAATCATATTAATAAGTGTGTTATTATGAAGCGCATGTTACAACAGTCTCGGACGATACCCCTCCGTACCAGCAGAGGTCACTATTACCAAAATCAAACTTACTGTTCATTTCCAGTTTATTTCCCGGTTCTGAACTGGAAAAACACATGGTTTTCATTGTAACTTCTGCAATGTCTTGCCAATTGTCCCTATGTTCATCAGTTCTGAGCTGTGCTAATCCTGACTGCTTTGTGTTTTTAATCCGTGTTTGACTCGTATTTTGGAGCATGCCTGTCTGTTTGACCTTTTTTTTGCCTGCCTTATGAGTATGGTTTTGGATAGTGTTTGGTTAAACCTCTGCACATGGATCGTCAGGCCTTTACCACGTGACATTCGATATGACAGGCATTTTTTCCCAAATCAGAAACCTACACATATCAATTGATTGAACCAGACAAAATAAAATTAAATGTCAAACTACCATCGAACCTGTTCATGAGCTTGTGCTGTTATAGGAGCAGCTTCATCATGCATTTCATCATATTTAGAGAAAATAAAGAAAGACTCAGATAATATCTTTTACATGTGATATGAGGACAAAAACACAGAACCGCACAGCTGAAATCATTTTTTCGCAGTCTCAAACACCGTGTTCTTCATACTTTGTTAGACAAAAATAATAATCATATACTTGTCTGTTTCTTTGAATCTTTGAATCAAGCTAGTTAATATACTTAACTAGCAAACTAGCTTGCCATGCATTACTATGTTAAGTGAACAATCACTTTTTAGCTTAGCCACTTATGTTTCCCGTCATCAAAACCACGGGACTGAGGTTTTACTTGCTCGGTGATATAGCGAATAAATTTAGGATTTGTCCACCCCTGCATCATCTGTAGTTCTCACTTGTAGTTATATAAACAGTCAGCACAATTGAGAATCATGAGTGTGTGATTCTGTGAATGCAGCAAAAGCATGTCAATTACGTCAACAAAGGAGGACCTCAGGGCTAAATGTCAGGTCCAAGGAGCAAAAGTGCTAACTCATACAGATGGGCTTACAGGAGAGGAAGAAAGACAGCCTTTATTGTCACATATACTGTACAAGTCCAGTGCCATGAAATTCTTCCTTTTTGCATGTTTGACATTGTTAGCAAGCTGAGGACAGAGTACAGGGTCGGCCGCCCTACAGCACCCCTGCAGCGAAAAGGGTTAAGGTCCTTGCTCAGTGGCATTTTGGTGGTGCAGGGATTTGAACTCGTGACTTCTGATTCGTAGATCTAAATATTAAAACACTGAAACTTAATCTTGACCACAACTACCCTTCAACGTTTTTCCCTCTTGTTACGTAGTATTATGCGGTCCACTTTGTGGAATAAATTATGCTTAGAATTTCCGCAACACCTTTTTATGTCTGGATACATTTCCAAAACTATTCAAATTATGTGTGTACATATGTGTTTCAGAGGATTACTGGTCCCCGTGAATGCGGATTGTGATATGAAGTCTTAGTGTTTCTACATTGGCTTTTTTTTTTTCACTCTTCAAGTTTCCTGCTGTCTACTGAATTTTAAGATGTCCAGCATTGATGACCACAGACTTCCACCCAGGACAAATATTGCAATGTTGGTGAAAGTGAAACTAAATTTGTTGATCCACCCCATGACTTGGATCCACTCCAAAGTTTAATGGATTCTTCCTTGACCCATGCTACACCCTTCTACAACCCCGATTCTAAAAAAGTTGGGACAAAATACAAATTGTAAATTAAAATGGAATGCAATAATTTACAAATCTCAAAAACTGATATTGTATTCACAATAGAACATAGACAACATATCAAATGTCGAAAGTGAGACATTTTGAAATTTCATGCCAAATATTGGCTCATTTGAAATTTCATGACAGCAACACATCTCAAAAAAGTTGGGACAGGGGCAATAAGAGGCTGGAAAAGTTAAAGGTACAAAAAAGGAACAGCTGGAGGACCAAATTGCAACTCATTAGGTCAATTAGCAATAGGTCATTAACATGACTAGGTATAAAAAGAGCATCTTGGAGTGGGAGCGGCTCTCAGAAGTAAAGATGGGCCCTTAGACGGCACTGCATCACATACAGGCGTGCTTCTGTATTGGAAATCACAAAATGGACTCAGGAATATTTCCAGAGAACATTATCTGTGAACATAATTCACCGTGCCATCTGCCGTTGCCAGCTAAAACTCTATAGTTCAAAGAAGAAGCCGTATCTAAACATGATCCAGAAGCGCAGACGTCTTCTCTGGGCCAAGGCTCATTTAAAATGGACTGTGGCAAAGTGGAAAACTGTTCTGTGGTCAGGCGAATCAAAATTTGAAGTTCTTTATGGAAATCAGGGACGCCGTGTCATTCGGACTAAAGAGGAGAAGGACGACCCAAGTTGTTATCGGCGCTCAGTTCAGAAGCCTGCATCTCTGATGGTATGGAGTTGTGTTAGTGCGTGTGGCATGGGCAGCTTACACATCTGGAAAGACACCATCAATGCTGAAAGGTATATCCAGGTTCTAGAGCAACATATGCTCCCATCCAGACGACGTCTCTTCCAGGGAAGACCTTGCATTTTCCAACATGACAATGCCAAACCACATACTGCATCAATTACAGCATCATGGCTGTGTAGAAGGGTCCGGGTACTGAACTGGCCAGCCTGCAGTCCAGATCTTTCACCCATAGAAAACATTTGGCGCATCATAAAACAGAAGATACGACAAAAAAGACCTACCGTAAGACAGTTGAGCAACTAGAATCCTACATTAGACAAGAATGGGTTAACATTCCTATCCCTAAACTTGAGCAACTTGTCTCCTCAGTCCCCAGACATTTACAGACTGTTGTAAAGAGAAAAGGGGATGTCTCACAGTGGTAAACATGGCCTTGTCCCAACTTTTTTGAGATGTGTTGTTGTCATGAAATTTAAAATCACCTAATTTTTCTCTTTAAATGATACATTCTCAGTTTAAACATTTGATATGTCATCTGTGTTCTATTCTGAATAAAATATGGAATTTTGAAACTTCCACATCATTGCGTTCCGTTTTTATTTACAATTTGTACTTTGCCCCAACTTTTTTGGAATCGGGGTTGTACAGTACCGAGTTTCATGGAAGTCTGGTTGGTAGGATTTGTACAATCCTGTTTACTTCAGACAAACAGAGTAATGATTTTCTTGGTAGCTAGATGGGTGTTGACCTCAGAGTGTGAGCATTATATTGATGAGATCATGGTAAGTGATTCCTGTTGGCACCCTTATTTCTGGTGTAGTATTTCTGGTTCTGCCAAGGAAGACGATTTCTGGTGTCATATTCCTTTCAAGGTGTGTGAGCCGAGTATGTGTGGTGGGATTAATTTCAAGGGGAGCCTCGGGAAGATTGGAGTGTTTTCATAATGTGGGGAAGGTTAGGTTAGGTTTTAGTGTGTCTTTGAGACAGAGGGAATGTATGGGAAACGGACAGAGATCAAATCTTTGTTGCTTTAGTATGCTCATCAGGTTCCATCTCTCTCTCTCTCTCTATGTAAGTGAAATGAGTGATTGCTAACTGCTTCCTGTGAGCATGATATGTCACATGAGCCAACTATTCTGCAGATGAGCTTTCTGCTCGCATGAAATAAATTGAGATTCGGTGCGGAGGAAGAAGAGGTGGCCCTGCTCATGCTGAAAACTTCCTTAAGATCCCAGTACTCTGTGGGAACTTGAGATAACTCGGTGAGATCAGGAGGCTCGGCAGGAGACACAGGAGAGCTAGAGAGCAGACAAGAGGTATAGCAAGCAGGACCCCATTCCACAACCTGGCTAGTGACCCAGTCTATACGAGGGTTGTGGCGGGTAAGCCAAGGGAGACCTAGAATAACTGGGAACTCAGGTGAAGGAATCAGGTGCAGGGATATTTCTTCCTTGTGACCTTGAGACTGGAGGAAGACTGGAGAAGTTACTTGGGTGACTCTTCCGTCACCTAAGGCTTGGCCATCCAGGGCAGACACAGACAGTGGGACTTCAAGAGGTGCAGTCGGGACATTGATACTTTGGGCGAAGTGAATATCCATAAAGTTTCCAGCTGCCCCGAGTCTAACAAAGCTTGACAAGAGTGGACGGACTCACCCCAGGAGATAGAGACCAGGATGTAGATTCCTTGGCCAGGGAGTCCGGGAGAGAGGGTAGGCCCCGTCACAACCCTCCCTCGGCTGGACGGGGCGGTCCTTTTCCCGAGAGTTCGGGACATGATGCTCAGAAGTGACCAGGCTTGCCACAGTAGATGCAGCACTTGTTCCTCCTTCTGCACTCCCTCTCAGATGCGGAGAGGTGAGTACAGCCCACTTGCATGGGTTCTGGACAGTCACTGGAAGAGGTAGATGGAGTCTTTCTGTTAGGGTTTTGCTGGGATTCGAACCTGGTTCGCTGGTGTGATAATCCAGCAAACCCCCACTAGGCCACCAGGGGGATGACTCAAGTGCAGAGGTGTGAGGCAGAAGTAGAAAAGTATCAAAAACAGTTTATTTACACTATGTACAATCTAAGGGAAAAAACAAAAAGAATAATCCAAAGCTCAGAAGATAAACCAAAAATAAAAATATCCAAAGGATCAAAGTCCAAAATCCAAATAAGAAAAGAGGCAAAAACTCAAACGCTCAGAAGATCAAAAAGGTCAAAAACAAAATCCACAAAGTCCAAAAGAAAGAAGCAAAAACCAAGAATACAAAGACACAGGCAAGGTACATGGGACAGAGGGAACTAGCACTAACAGCATAACATAGGAAAAAGACTCCGTGACAAGGGAACAAACAGAGGGGTATTTATACACAAACTAATTAAGGACAAGGCGGGGCAGGAAACAGGCAATAAGACAAAAACAAAACACAGAACACAGTGGTGACCTCTAGAGGCCCAAAACAAACATGACCAGAAAAGGAAATAACAGTGGCCTCTAGAGGCCAAAACAGTCCCAGTCCTAACAGATAAATGGGCCTCTTTATTTCTCCTGGAACTAAAAAGAGCCAAGTGACTAATTGTGGGAGCAGCGGTAAAATATGAGCAAGAAATGATACTGAGGCACCTGTGCAAATATTGCATTGATGAGGAAACATTCTTGCTAGTTGTATGGTTTGATTTTGCGAAATGAAACATTGTGAAACCATTGAGTTTTACTTGTTCCAGGAAACCCAGCTTATGTGACATGAATCCATGAGGATGCATGCAACAACTAATCTCAAGGATGTGTTTAAAGCCACTACAATTTATAAATTAGTGTTAATATATTTTGATACATTTTGAAGATGACTTTGAAGTTATAGTCAGGATAAAAAACAATGGACTCTGAGTGGTTTGATAAGACGAGCCAGATTTTTAATATGTTAACCCCAGTTTTATTTTATTAATTTATTTATTTTAGCAATGGCTTTATTGGCTGTTCAAAGATTACAACAACAGGATTCAAAACCATGAATATACCACATTTATCGAAATACTATTTTCTTCATCTGTCCAGGAGTGCCCTATTGCCCTTTTGGTTTTAAGAAGTCATTGGGGAATCAAGAACGTTTTGTTATTTTAATAGCTTTATAGCCATCTGGAAAAGCATGTAAATTTAAGGACTAAGAGAAAGAATGAGTGAGGTTATACCCAGGCCCGGCGCCGTGGGGGGGCGAAAGGGGGCGTCGCCCCCTCGTGGCTACAGCCCTGCCCCCTCAATGGAGACTCAGATCACTTAATTGTTTTCTTATGAAAATATAATGTATGATAGACTATTAATAATTTGCATTTTCAAATACGAAATATTAAGTGGTTGCGCATTGCACAAAAATACATTTCACATAAATCACTACTAAAACTGGCACAGTAGAACAAATCTGATTGGTTGTTATGATTCTTATGTTGTAATCGTAGAATTCAACTGTATTAAGGTAGGATTATTTCAAAAAACCTGAATTTAATATTAACCCTGTTTTAGACATATGTATCAATCCTAACTACTGGGGACTAGTTATTGTGTGTGTGTGTGTGTGTGTGTGTGTGTGTGTGTGTGTGTGTGTGTGTGTGAAATGCTGACACAGCCGAGCACACACAGACCTGTGATAAGGACAAGGGCGGGGCGTTTTACATGTACACTTACAAGTGCACTGTCTCTGCAATATCCTGCAATATGCAGTCAGTTTACGGGAGTAGTCTTTCCCCTTCCGAATTAAACCAATTCAATCACAATATTGTGAATCCATTTTCTTTCTTTGTAGGCTAAGTTTATCTCCGTTTTTGTTGGTGTATGTGTTCATATATGGTCCGCTTTGTGCGCAAATAGCGTAAGAATGTGTCGTTGACGTCACCCCCCATGCAGCGGGGGTGAAAATTCATCACTTGAGAGTGTTTAGTCCCCTACACGCCTAAACTGGGATCGCGGATTAAGTGATTAGCGTTGACTCGGTGCGAGTCAGGAAGGCTATTACTGGTGTAGCCGCGGGGTCTGTTGATTTTTTTAAATTATGATTTTGGCCGCCGAGCCAAGTACCTTAGACTTGCATTGGCATTTTGTTTTCATGCCGCGGAGCTATTTGTATGTATTTTAAATTTAAAGGACTTGCCTGTAGGTTTGTGTGTGTTGTTTTATGTTTGGCATCTTTCCGGTTGTACCGCGTGTCTGTGAGAAAATCGGAGGGGAGGGTTAACAGGTGGGCACGGGTGTTGATAAAGCGCAACTGCCCTGGTAATATGTCACATGATTTTCCCAGACTAAAGCAACCTTCGGGGCCGTGGTTTTGTGGTTGGCGCAGTTAATTGTTTGAAACACGTTGTCAGACCGCCATCACTACTACACACTATATGAAAAATATTTGCCCCCTTGCGATTTCTAATTGCCCCCTTAGTAAACTGTTCTTGGCGCCGGGCCTGGTTATACCCATTGAGCATTGTGGAATAGAGTACCTCTGGCCAGTTTACACTTTAAAGTATCCAGAAATGATGAGCACTCTCTTGTGCTAAATACAATGAGGCAGTGATTCTGTCCATGATGCACATCTTACTTCAGTTTTTATTCCCTTTTTTGTTTCAGACTTGCATTTCATGGTGGTGTTGCTCGTCCAAATCTACATGCTGCACGGAGTTACTGTGCTGCATGCAGGTGACTGAGGACACTGTAAAATGCTTAAAGTGAAAAACATTTAATATGGCTTCATGTATCAAAGAACCAAGAGACACTGAATCTTTTACATACTTACTTACCTTGTCATAAACTCTATCCACTACTCGAAGGACAAAACTGAAATTGAAAACAAATGTGATATTTTTCACATTACTACTTTTTTTTTACCTCTATAGAAGCCCATCATAAGAAAAAGTGTAATGTGGCATAATGAGTTAAGTTAACAGTGACCCAGAAAAAACACTTTTTTTCTCAGAGATTGACAGATGGATGGATACTTTTGAGGAATACATCATCTGATATAAAATATGAAAGCTCATCACAAGAAAAAGAAGGAATGACAATTTTACCAGAAACACCTTGAATGGGAATGTACAAACCTATGCAGAGTTTCCCCCAAGTTTACAGGTTGTGGATGGGGGGGGGGGGGGGTTCCATTGACCGCTGCCATGTTGGCGGATATACAATCAAACAATATAGTGTCTGTAAACAGCGAATCGTTATATGCCTCATATGCCTCATCAGGGCTGCCAACTTTTCAAAATTCCTTGGAGTGAGATTTTTTTTTTTGGGGGGGGGGGTCGACGGCAAAATTTTTCCGTACACCACGCAGTAAGTGGGAATTTTGTATTCAGTTTGATATTCACTTGTCCCCCTGCATTCTGGTGTTTTGTTTGTGGGTCGTCCAGCTGGAGATGGACAATGAAGGGGGGGGGGGGGGGGGGTGAGATTTTGGATTTAGTAGATGTTCCTGCATTCTGGTGGATTTTTGGAGTGGCCTGCTGTGCCATACCTACATTCTTACACACCCTGACTTGCCAGGCCTTCAGCTTGTGGCCAACAAAAGCACCAAGTTTTGGCTTAAAAGCCCCCACACTAGAAAAATACAGATGACTGCCAATGTTCCTGTAGCCCTATAGACCTGTGTTTCAGATTTAAAGGCAAGTTCATGTTTGAAAATATTTAATCAGCTAAGCCTAAACACCTTCTGAATTGAAACTAAATGTTAAGTTTTTAATAACTGTTGCAAAAAATAAGATTGTCCCTCACTGACTATTCATTATGCATTTAAGGGCTTTCCCCACCACTGGGTTCAGCAGAAGATTGGCATGGGGAAAAATATCAACAGCAAAAGAACAAATAAAATGCTTAAACAGTAAGCAAAATGTGCATGTGCTACAAGAAACATTAAAATGATTAAGTTTGAACAGTATTGAAACACAAAAAGCTGAACCTTGGCCATAGGTGGGAATGTGCACACAAAGTTGGGCTTAAAAATTGTGGTCATACTTAAATAAGCTATATTAATATATTTCTTATTAATTTATTTCTTATCTATGTTTCTTATTAGTAATAGAGCATTTGTCAGGGGCTGTTATCTGACAAATATTCTCTACCTGTCTTGCCCTCTTTGAAACCTTGTCTCCTCAGTATATTGTTCTCTGTCTTTTTTTTATTATTATTCACAACAAGTTCAAGTTCTTTGATATTACAGGTGACCATGCTTTATTTACTTTAACTGAGCAATTACATACATCATAAATAATTAAAAATAAGTACCCTGTAAATAAACAATAGGTATGGTGGCTAATGGCTCTTCTTGCATTTGTAATATTATCTCTTACTTGCTTTATTTGACAACATTTCCAGTATGGCTTCAAATAAAGTCATAAAGTATGATAACATACAGTAAACAAACTAAAAATGCGCCTTAATAAATGTGTGCTAAGGAGGTGCTTTCCCGTGCTGCTTGTTGGGGAAGATAGAGGCTGTGGCACGGCAGTAGGCCTATAATGATTTAGCATGCCTAGTACACAGCTCTTGAAATGACATTAAATATTCTCACAACACTTATAGGCTAAAACGATTAAGAAACTTTACATAAGTTCATAATTACGCCAGTAACACCACACATCGGCGTACATATGTACAAACCTGTCTGAGACACCCATCTTCAACTCAGATACCTTCTTCTCCCTCCTCGTCCTCAAAATTGACGGTAGGCAATTATCCAACTTCCGGCGAGTGCAGCATCATTAGATGCGCCACCTACCATAGGGGAGTGTGTACAGAAGGGAACACCTCTCTGTCTGTTTAGCCGTGCGTAAGGCATAATTGCTCGATCGCAAGTGGTTGGCGCAACACAATAGGTAGCCTAGATCAGATATATAAACTAGATTTTTTTCTAGCATGAGAAATCAGAGGCATGGTGTGTGAGCGTGTGAAGACAGTCAAATGCATGTGTCTCACGCTCATTGCATGAGAGTTGGCAGCCCAGCCTCATGTTCATGAATTGCTAGCTTTTTCACCTACTTGTGAGCTTCAACCATCGGGTAATGCACACACACGTTCTTTAATTGAGAGAAACCGTAGCAACCATGCCATTTGTCCTCTTTCCCTCAAACTCCTGCCTCTGAGGACAGAGGCATCAGATATCTGAGAAAGACGATACACTGTCTGACATGGAGGGTGGAATTCTCTGAGTGTTCAGTATCTGTTCTCTCTCTCTTTTCCCCCCGTGTGTGTGTTTTACACTTCTGAGCAAACAGAATGATCAGGTGAGAGGATTACGCAACAAAATCATCGATATGCTTAGTAGCTGAACTTCAGAATCTCATGTTTTGTTTTGTTTTATACTCCAACCAGGGAGATATACAGTGAGAGACAGACAGACAAGAGCAGTGGAAAAAGAGACAGAGACAGATAGAGAAACAGAAAATTTGGAACGTGGTAGAATGGTGGCACAATGGGAGGTTATGATGTCGGATGTTGGGGGACACAATGGGACATTGGAAAATGGTGGGAGGTGGTGGGATGCACAATGGGACACTCAGGTGAGGTGAGGAGCTGTTGGGCAGCAGTGGGGGGGGGTACATCATGCTACAGTGTAATGGGAAGTTGGTACATGATGGAATATAGGAGACCAATCGGAATTTGGGCTGTAGCAGGATGTTGGAGGGTAAAATCATGCTACAGTGCAATGGGAAGTTGGTATGTGGTGGGATATGGGGAACCAACAGGAAGTTAGGATGTGGAAGGATGTGGAGAGGCCCAGTGAGAAGTTTGGATGTGATGTGAACCCTTGAGCCATAAACTTGCATGACAGTTGTGGACATATTATATAATCCTACATTGCTATCTAGCAACTTCTAGTACCAGCATGAAGACCTGGTCGCACTATCCATTGACCAGGGGCAGTGCCTCCAGACTCTGTTCAAGGCCTAGGTGAAGGACTAGCAGGTGATCTTGAGCCTGGTCCAGTCAGTGAGTACTCCAGCAGTCGCTTCTGCGACCAGCATTTTTGTCCAGCTAGTCAAAATGGGGCCTTGGGACAACCCAGAGGGCTTCATCAAGCTGTCTGAGCATGTCACAGAGGTGAGCTCATGGGCAAACTCACAGTGGGCAACCCGTCTATTGTCGCTCCTGTCAGGGGAAGCCCAGCTCATGGCTCGGCACTCCCTGTAGCCAGCATGATGGAGTACCCAGACCTGGAGCAGGCTATACTGCAGTGGGTTGGCCACGCACCAGAAGAACATCGACTTTGCTGTATGCGCTGGCATACAGCAAAGTCAGCTTCCTGTGTGCTTTCGCTCAACGGTTCCAAGACGCCTGTTGATGGTGGGTGCTGACTTGTGAGTGCGACACATCATCAATTGGGTGGCAGTGGAACAGTTCATTGCGCAACTGCTGACTGAAATGTCAATGCGGATCCAGTGTCACCATGCAATGTCACTGGAAGGAGGTAGTCCAGCTGGCAGAGGACCATCTGGTGGTGTTTCCAGAAGCAGGCTCTCCTACAGCTTCTCTCTCCCTCCTTGCCTGTCCCCTACTCCAGCCCCATGGAAACAGGGGCCAATTTCCCCAAAACCCACTCTCTGAACCTGTGTCTCTCCCTGAGTCTCTCCCCATGTCTCCTCGGTCCCTTCTCCTTCTCGGTCTGTGCTGCCACTAACCCCTTCTCTCTCTCCACAGGAGTGCGGGGCACTAGGAAATGCATGGTTGATGAAGGTGAGGTGTATGCATGGGGATGTTCACAAATATCCACTAATACCCATCTCTATTAATTTTTCATTTGATTGTGAATCAAACACTAAAAAACTGTCTGTTGTTTGCTGTGCACGAGGTCCCACAAGCCTCCACTGGATTTTCCTCATTTGAATTGCTATATGGGCGCAAACCTCGTGGCATCTTAGACACCATGAGAGAAAATTGTTAGGAGGAACCTTCTCAAAACAAAAATTAAATTCAGTACATTTTTGAATTGAGAGCAAACTTCCACGCACTGAGTCACCTAACCCAGGAGAATTTGCTACAGGTGCATGAACATCAATCCCACCTGTAAACAGCTAAGGGAATTTACACCAGGAGATAAAGTGCTCATTTGCCCATGTCAAATGCCCACATCGAGCTCAAAATTACTGACCAACTGGCAACGGCCCTTTGAGGTCACACGACGAATTGGGGAAGTTGACTATGAGGTCAGGTGCATGGATAGGGGTGATGCATGTCAAATTTACCACCTCAGTCTCCTAAAACCATGAAGAGAGGAGGTTCCTGTGGCTCTGGCAATGGTAGTTCCCAAGTCAAGTCAAGTCAAGTCAAGTTTATTTGTATAGTGCTTTTAACATTGTCGCAAAGCAGCTTTACAGAATTTGAACGACTTAAAACATGAGCTAATTTTATCCCTAATCTATCCCCAATGAGCAAGCCTGTGGTGACGGTGGCAAGGAAAAACTCCCTACGACAACATGAGGAAGAAACCTCGAGAGGAACCAGACTCAAAAGGGAACCCATCCTCATTTGGGCAACAACAGACAGCATGACTATAATATTAACAGTTTTAACATGAAGTCAGTTTCATTTATGTTATAAACTCTTCATTGATGGAAACTTGAGTGCAAAACTGTTCATGACAACTGCAGTCCTAAAGTTAGCAAGTCCACTGTAGTCCTCAGCCATAAAAGCATTACTGTAAGAGTCCAGAGCGTCCTCCAGGTGTGACTTTCAACTGTCCTCATGGGGCCGTCCTCTACAGGAGTGATGCGATGAGACTCCAACCAGACACAGGGCACCAGGATGGATCAAGCAGGTCCGAGGAGCAGAAGAGGTCAGCATCTCGATCCCAGGACTGACATGTAACTCAGAGGGACAGATTTGGGGGGGAGGGGGAGGGAGAGAAAACACAGGTTGTTAGGCATGCCCAATGTCACCTGAATAAGTAGGAACAGTTTACATATTGCACTGAGTACAAGCAGGGACTCCGGCAACCAACTATAACAGCATAACTAAAAGGGGAGAGCCAGAAGGTAACACAGGCATGAGGGAGCCCCAGGACATAAAGCAGCCAGCCACTACACCATCACTGAGGGATTGGTGTTTGGTGTTTGTTTTCCTTTTTCCAACTCAAAACAGAACAAATAAATAGGGAAACCAAAACGAAATAACTCTAATTTACGATTATACGAGCAACTTAACTTTCATTTTAGATAAAACTAAATTCATTTGTATTCATGTCAGTCTCAAGAATTAGTTCTTATTCATACATTATAATTTTTTGCGCTCATTCAGGCTCCTTTTACTGGAAGCAAAACTCTAGGAAGATCATGGCTGTTCCCGAGTCTGACTTTCAAGCTGTCCAGCAAAAGAAGCGGAGAATCTCGTAAGTTGGAGTGCCAGTGACTTGTTACTCCTCCTCATATTTTCCTGTGTTTTGGTAAACTGGAATGTATGGATGCTGTCAGTCCCCACTCGCTTGCTCACTCGAGTTTGCTGATGGTCCATCAGCAAACTCGAGTGAGCAAGCGAGTGGGGACTGACAGCATCCATACATTCCAGTTTACCAAAACACTCTCTGTCTGAGGACCCTCCAGATCTACTCCTTTACCTCATAAACACCATTAACAAAAGGCTTGACTAAACAGAGGTTTTCAGCCTAGACTTAAACACTGAGACTGTGTCTGATTCCCGAACACTGCTTGGAAGGCTGTTCCATAACTGTGGGGCTTTGTAAGAAAAGGCTCTGCCCCCTGATGTAGCCTTCACTATACGAGGTACCAGCAGATAGCCTGCATCTTTTGATCTAAGTAGGCGTGGCGGGTCATAGAGGAGCAGAAATTCACTCAGGTATTGTGGTGCGAGACCATTCAGTGCTTTAAAGGTCAATAGTAGTACTTTATAATCAATACGAAGTTTGATTGGGAGCCAATGCAGTGTGGATAAGACAGGGGTGATGTGGTCATATTTTCTAGTTCTAGTAAGGACTCTTGCTGCTGTATTTTGAACTAACTGGAGCTTGTTTATGCACTTATTGGAACATCCAGACAGTAAGGCATTACAATAATCCAACCTGGAGGTAACGAAAGCATGAACTAGTTTTTCCGCATCACGTAGTGACGTTAAATTTCTTATCTTAGCAATATTTCTGAGATGAAAGAAAACTATCCAGGTAATGTGATCAATGTGAGTTTCAAATGCAAGACTGGGGTCAAAAATCACTCCGAGGTCTTTTACTGCTGCACGTGAAGAAACAGAAAGGCCATCCAGAGTTACTGTGTAATCAGAAAACTTATTTCTAGCTGCAAGTGGTCCGAGTACAAGTACTTCAGTCTTGTCAGAGTTAAGCAGTGTCTCTCATCAGGTTTTGCAGAAACATACAACTGTGTGTCATCAGCATAACAGTGGAAACTAATACAATGTTTATGAATAATATCACCCAGAGGTAACATATATAAAAAAAAAGCAGTGGACCCAAGACAGAACCTTGTGGAACACCAAACTTTACCTCAGTACATCTAGAAATATCACCATTTATATCAACATACTGATAGCGATCAGTTAAATAAGACCTGAGCCAGGAGAGGGCCATTCCCTTAACTCCCACAACATTTTCTAGTCTATCCAGAAGGATGGAATGATCAATTGTATCAAATGCTGCACTAAGGTCAAGCAACACAAGCAGCGAGACACAGCCCTGATCAGACGCCAACAGTAGCTTGTTTACTACTTTAACCAAAGCTGTCTCTGTGCTATGATTAGGTCTAAATCCTGACTGATACATTTCATGGATGTTATTCTTATGTAAATATGAGCATAACTGCTGTGCCACAGCTTTTTCAAGGATCTTGGAGATAAAGGGGAGGTTTGATATTGGCCGATAATTGGACAGCTGACAGGGCTCAAGATCAGGTTTTTTAATCAGGGGTTTGATAACTGCTATTGTAAAGGATTTGGGTACATAGCCAATCATAAGAGAAGAATTTATTATTTTTAGAAGCGGTTCAATTACTTCAGGTATTATCTGTTTGAATAGACATGTAGGTAAGGGATCTCGTACACAAGTTGAGGCTTTTGATGCCAAGATTAATGAAAGTAATTCATTTTCTTTTAGGGGAGTAAAACATTCTAATTGCTGATCTGATACAGTTATATTGAATTGAGAGCAAACTTCCATGCACTGAGTCACCTAACCCAGGAGAATTTGCTACAGGTGCACGAACGTCAATCCCACCTGTAAACAGCTAAGGGAATTTACACCAGGAGATAAAGTGCTCATTTGCCCATGTCAAATGCCCACATCGAGCTCAAAATTACTCACCAACTGGCAACGGCCCTTTGAGGTCACACGGCGAATTGGGGAAGTTGACTATGAGGTCAGGTGCACGGATAGGAGTGATGCATGTCAAATTTACCACCTCAGTCTCCTAAAACCATGAAGAGAGGAGGTTCCTGTGGCTCTGGCAATGGTAGTTCCCAAGATGGCGGAGCTGGGATCAGGGGCAAGTCCAGCCCAATTCACACTGGTCCCCTGTGGAGACCACCTCTCACTGTTCCAAAGAGCACATGTTATCAGGTTGCAGGAGGAATTCTGTGCTGTGTTTTCACCCCTTCCCAGTTGCGCTAACCTCATATGCCCCTTTTCCATCAAAGCAGTTCCAGGGCTGGTTCGGGGCCAGTGCTTAGTTTGGAACCGGGTTTTCTGTTTCCACTGACAAAGAACTGGCTCTGGGGCCAGAAAAACCGGTTCCAGGCTAGCACCAACTCTTTGCTGGGCCAGAGGAAAGAACCGCTTACGTCAATAACAAGACCACGAAAGATCGCCATTTTTAAGCGGCGAGAAGCCGCAGCTGTACAAACGCGAAGTCATCCATTATTATTAGTAGTAGTATTGTTGTTGTTGTTGCTGCTGGTGCTTCTTCCATGTTGTTTTTGCTTCGATATTCACGCCAAGGTTTAAGCAAACGTAGCGACGTAACTGACGTATACAGCGACGTAATGATGTGGCACCGCGAGCGATGGAAAAGCAAACTGGTTCTCAGCTGGCTCGCAAGTTGAACGAGTTGTGAACCAGCACCAGCACTGGCTCCGAACCAGCCCTGGAACTGATTTGGTGGAAAAGGGGTAATAGAGCTCCACAATGAGACTCCCCCGGGCGTGGTGGTGCACAGCTGCCCGTATCGGCTCCCCAAGCACAAGAAAAATGTGGTTCGGGATGAACTCAAGGTGATGCTTGATATGGGAGTAATTGAGGAGTCACATTTTTTATTTTTATTTAACCTTTATTTTACCAGGAGAAAAGACCCATTGAGATTAATAATCTCTTTTACAAGGGCGTCCTGGCCAAGAGGCAGCACAGGTTACAAAATTAAAATTACAATTTACAGGAGTCTGACTAAAAGAAAAAAAAATCATTTAAAACAGTTACAAATTAGGGATGCCATCTCAAGTGCTCTCAGTCTGGAGTTAAAATCGCTCAATGGAATAAGTTATTTTATTTTTAGGTCCGGGCGGCACGGTGGCGTAGTGGTTAGCGCTGTCGTCTCACAGCAAGAAGGTCCTGGGTTCGAGCCCCGGGGCCGGCGAGGGCCTTTCTGTGTGGAGTTTGCATGTTCTCCCCGTGTCTGCGTGGGTTTCCTCCGGGTGCTCCGGTTTCCCCCACAGTCCAAAGACATGCAGGTTAGGTTAACTGGTGACTCTAAATTGACCGTAGGTGTGAGTGTGAATGGTTGTCTGTGTCTATGTGTCAGCCCTGTGATGACCTGGCGACTTGTCCAGGGTGTACCCCGCCTTTCGCCCGTAGTCAGCTGGGATAGGCTCCAGCTCGCCTGCGACCCTGTAGAAGGATAAAGCGGCTAGAGATAATGAGATGAGATGAGATTTTTAGGTCCTTTTGCAGCTTGTTCCAGGTGGTGGGGGCAGAGAAAACAAAAGCTCTTTTTCCCTGCTCTGTGCGGACGGATGGGACAAAGAGCAGCAAATGATCATTGGAGCGCAGGCCATAAGAGTCAAGGTTCCTCGGTGTGATTAGATTACTGATGTAGGGTGGCAGTAGTCCAAGTATTGCCTTGTATATAAAGGTATACCAGTGAGTCAACCTCCTGGTAAACAGTGACGGCCATCTGACTCGGGAATATAGTTTGCAGTGATGGGTCAAGGCCCTACAATTAGTGATGAACCTCAGGGCAGCATGATACACAGAGTCAATTTTACTCAGGCATTGAGCTGAAGCGTTCATGTACAACAAGTCTCCATAGTCTAAAATAGATAAACAGGATAAACAGGTTGCAGCGACAAGGCGCTTCTTAACATCAAAAGAAAAACAAAATTTATTTCTAAATAAAAAACCCAGCTTCAGTTTAAGTTTCTTAACAAGATTTTCAGTGTGGGCTTTGAATGTCAGGGTGTCATCAAGCAGGATACCAAAATATTTATACGAGTGGACCACCTCTATTTCATTTCCCTCAAGAGTGAATACTGTGGGGATGTTTAACAGTCCCTTCCTTGGCTTTGAAAACAACATTTGTTTAGTCTTGTCCGCGTTCAGTACTCATTTTAGCTGCAGAAATGCATATTGGATCGCATCAAAGGCCTTCTGCAGGGATTCAACAGCATTAGTAGGGGATGACCCACAGCAGTAAATGATTGTGTCATCGGCATAGAAATGCATATTTGCATCAGACGCATTTTGACCCACGTCATTTATATACATAATGAATAGGAGGGGACCTAATATAGAACCCTGTGGCACACCCTTGTGGACACTCACAAATTCTGAACACAAGTCATCATATTTGATACATTGGGTCCTATCACTTAAATATTTTGTGAACCAGGAAACTACATGATCTAAAAGACCAAAACTGGAGAGCCTTTTCTTTAAAACTGTGTGGTCCACAGTGTCGAACACCTTTGACAGGTCAATGAAAAGCGCAGCACAGTACTGTTTTTTATCAAGGGCAACAAATATGTCATTAATCACTTTTGTGGCAGCAGTGACAGTACTGTGCTTTTTCCTAAAACCTGATTGCAGCTTTGAAAGAAGGTCGTTTGAGTATAAAAAATCTTTGAGTTGCTCACACACCAGAGATTCAAGGATTTTTGACAGGACACACAAATTAGATATTGGCCTGTAATTGGTTAATACTGCTGGATCACCTCCTTTTAAAAAAGGAATAACAAAGGCTGACTTCCAAACTGAAGGTAGTTCTTTGTTTTCAATTGATAAATTAAAAAGTGGCGGCACGGTGGTGTAGTGGTTAGCGCTGTCGCCTCACAGCAAGAAGGTCCAGGTTCGATCCCCATGGCCGGCGAGGGCCTTTCTGTGCGGAGTTTGCATGTTCTCCCCGTGTCTGCGTGGGTTTCCTCCGGGTGCTCCGGTTTCCCCCACAGTCCAAAGACATGCAGGTTAGGTTAACTGGTGACTCTAAATTGACCGTAGGTGTGAATGTGAGTGTGAATGGTTGTCTGTGTCTATGTGTCAGCCCTGTGATGACCTGGCGACTTGTCCAGGGTGTACCCCGCCTTTCGCCCGTAATCAGCTGGGATAGGCTCCAGCTTGCCTGCGACCCTGTAAAGGATAAAGCGGCTAGAGATAATGAGATGAGATGAGAAATTAAAAAGTGTTGTCATGGGCTGTGCAATAAAATCAACAGCCATTTTCACAAAATAAGGCTCTATAAAACCTGGCCTGGGAGGTTTACTGTGGTTCAAAGTTTTGAGAGCCTTACATACTTGTTGCACGGTAAAAGGTACAAATGTAAAAGGTTCTCCAAAGAATGCTTCAGAGCTTGTAGTACAATGAAGATTATTAAGATTATCAGTTGTAACAGACAAATAGTATTCTGATTTAGCCTTTTTAATGAGAGAAGTAGCGACTGGAGCAGCCTGGTGGTCTTGATTCCCAAGAGCGACAGGACAGTCTGGTTCTGTGTAAACTACTGAAAAAAAGTCAATGTGGTGTCTAAATTTGACACATATCCAGTGCCTCACACTGATGAACTGCTCGATTGGTTAGATGCAGCTCACTTTCATTCGGCATTGGATTTGACGAAGGGATATTGGCAGATTCCCTTGACTTCATTATCCCGCCAAAACCAACCAACCAACCAACCAACCAACCAAACAAATAAACAAACAAACAAACAAACAAACAAACAACAACCTTTTTCATTCTGTTTGGGTGACACCAATTTGTCACCCTTCTGCTTGGGTTCTTTGGGGCCCCAGTGACATTTCAGTATCTCATGGATATCAGTATCTCATCCTCCAGTATTTCCGTGTCTCATTCTCGCTCCCCACAGTGCGTCTGCTGTGACCCATTTAGATGACTTCACTATCTATAGTAATGACTGGCAGTGACATTTACAACATCTGAGGGCTGTCCTGAGATTGCTGAGCCATGTGGGACTCACAGCAAACCTGAAGAAGTGTGCGATCGGGTGGGTGGAAGTACGGTATCTGGACTTCCACTTGGGTCATGGGCAGGTGCATCCGTAAATTGATAAGACTGCAGCAAATGTAGCCTGCCCGAGAGCTAAGACCAAAAAGAGTGTGAGGCAGTTCCTGGGGCTGACTGGCTATTACAGGTGGTTCGTACCTAATTTTTCAGACATCACCAGCCCGCTGACTGACCTCACTAAAAAGGGGGCACCAGATCTGATCCAGTGGATGGAGTGATGCGAACAGGCTTTTGCTCAGGTTAAAGTGGTTTTGTGTGGGGGCCTGCTGTTGCATTCACCTGACTTTTCGGTCCCTTTTGTTTGATAGACCGACACATTGGACAGAGGGCTGGAGGCAGTTTTGTCCCAGATGGTGGTGGTGGTGGTGGTGGGGGGGGGGGGGGGCTGGTGCTGAACTTCAACCACAAGCTCTCGATGCAAAAGAGTAAGTACAACACCATAAAGAAGGAGTATCTGGTCATCAACTTGGCAGTCCTTGCTCTCTGGTACTACCTGCTCGGACACCCTTTCACCCTCTGTTCTGACCATGACCTGCTCCAATGGCTCCAACACACAAAGGAGGCCAACACATGGATCACTTGTTGGTATCTATCTCTTCAGCCTTTTAAGTTCAAGGTTAATTCACAGGCCGGGGGCACATATGGTGGTGGAGGTCTACCTCTTCTGGTGGTGGTGGTGGGGTAGTCAACTGCAGGCTGGGTGGCTCCCCGGCCTGAGTCGGGTGGTGGGGGTATGTGGCAGCGAGGGTGCTGTCAAGCATCAGCTGTGAATGCTGAGGAGTCAGGTTGAATCAATAGCCAGTAAACAGAGAGAGAGAGCTGTGTCACCCACGTGTGTGTTTGTGTGTGTGTGAGAGTGTGCATACATTGAAAGCACTGGAAAGTGCCAGATTAAAAATAAAAAAAAGTGCCTGCATTGTGAAGCCTGTCTCCCCATTCTTCATTGCCCAAACACAACATTGCTACAAGGGGAGGATCAGACTACCTGATTTTGACATGACTTTGTCATGGCCAACAAATTTCCAGCATTCGGTCCAAATACAAATGTCGGGAATGACTAATGGGCCTTATACTGTGAGTTAAATCAAAGAAGAAGAAGAGCAATGTGCCCCATGATACCCAGAGAAAAAAAAAAATCTACCATGTCAGAATTTTTTTTGTATTTTCTCACCAAGACTGACATCTCCTATGACATGTTCCTTGACGTTCCTTCTGTAGCCATGACTGACAATTTCTTGATCCTCCTCCCCAACAACATGCAAAGATTTGAACAATGATTGGTCAGTGTCAAACCTGTAGCATTTTCCAGTCCAAGACATGGCAAGAATTTATGACACTGTGATTGCTTAATCTGACATGGAGACCATGATGAATGGCAGAAATATTGTGCAGCCTGATTCAGCAATTAGTTGGAGGTAAAATTGGAATGTGGAATGTATAATTTTGGGGGCATAAGAGGAAATTAAAGATGTGGGAACACATTAAAGAAGTTGAATTGACAAGGTGTGGTTTTTTTTCTACCTCTGTAACTTGAAGACCTGCGAAGCAGCAATGTTTTCAAGCCAATTAGGGATTTAATCCTGGCACCAGGATGGACTGCCTTTCAGAGACTGTCACATAAATGCACTTTTAGTTAACATAGTAGTAAAGCAGCATGTAATAGTGATGTACAGTCACTGGCCACCTTAAGAGGAACTTGTTCTTGATTCTAAGGTTTCTGTTCTTGGCTGCAGGTGTCGTGCCTACCTGGCTCAAAATAAGCACAACATAAAGGGAGTCGCCCTGTGATGACCTGGCGACTTGTCCAGGGTGTACCCCGCCTTTCGCCCATAGTCAGCTGGAATAGGCTCCAGCTTGCCTGCGACCCTGTAGAAGGATAAAGCGGCTAGAGATAATGAGATGAGATGAGATAAAGGGAGTCCACACCGTTGCTCAGGTTAAATAATATTTTATTCAAACATAATTAAGAAATAAGAAATAATAAACATTTAAAGAAAAATAATAAAGCGCTGGTTGGCCCGTGCAGGGCTTCCATGGTGCAAAGTAAGAGTTACCCAAACCAAAAACCCCGATAGCCAGCCCGCCAACACTGAAGAGCCATGTATTTGAACTTGTCACGGCTGTCGAGACCAGGTGTTGCAGTACCAGACAGCTCCCCCTTTGGACTGGAGGAAGACCCGGACAAGTTCAAGTTCAATATCTGGGGAAGGAGTGAGCACTCTCAGCAAGGCAAAGCTGGGCGTGACACAGGAATGGAACCCAATATGGTCTTCTGCTGTTGCAAGCTGGGATGCTTTTCAGTTCACCATGGTTGTAAAGAATAATTATATGAGTTACTATATCCTTCCTGGCAGCTCAAACCAATCTTACCATTTTACTTTGACATCTCTTATCAACAAGGCCTTTGTTTCCATCCACAGAACTGTCACTCACTCAGTGGATTTTGTTTTTCGCACCAATCTGTCTGTGTAAACTCTCGAGACTGCGGTGTGTGAAAACCCCAGGAGATCAGCAGGTTCTGAAATACTCAAACCAGTCCATCTGGCTCAAACCAACATCCACGCCACAGTGAAAGTCACACTTTGAAATCACAATTTTCCCCATTCTGATGTTTGAAGTGAACATTAACTGAAGCTCTTGATTTGTATCTGTATGATTTTATGCATTGTGCTGCTGTCAAGGGATTAGCTGGTTAGAGAACTATAATAAACAGCAGGTGGATGGGTGTACCGAATAAAATGGCCAGTGAGCATAAGTGTACAGTGAAGCTCCATTGAATGGCAGGTCCACCAGGTGTCAGTAGTATTATTTCATTCTTTCTCTCTCTCTCTCTCTCTCTCTCTCTCTCTATTAATTTAAATACCATATCTGCCTCGGTCTCTCTCTCTCTCTTTCTCTGCCTTTTGATCTCACACATTCTCGATTTTTCTTTTCTCTCTTTCCATTCCAGTCACTGCTTTTATTGTCTTATTTTTTTATCTCTATTGTTGTCATGTGCCTTTGCCAGAGCTGTGGTATAAATGAGCATGATATGAAACTTTACAAATATGATATTGAGAGAGATTATTTTTTAAAAAAAAAAAAAAGAAGAAAATAAATGAAAACAAAATGGAGCCGAGTTTACTATTACAGGTAGATTGTCATATCAGTAAATTTGAGTAGTTCTTACTTCCCCGTGTCCACATTTACACTGACTGCTGTGTCTCGGACTGGAATTCCATCAAGTCCCTCGAAAAATCTTTCTCAATTTCTCCTTTAGTCTCCGTTCCCTTTTCTAGTTTCCATTCTTTATTTCTCTCCCTGTTACCCTGTCTCTTCCTTTCTCTTTGCCTGTCTCTCTCTTTTGCTCTTGTTCCTCAGAACGAGTGACAGTAAGCACAGTCAACACTAATATTTACATACTGGAATGAGATGTGTGATGAACATCATATGTATTGTGAATACATTGTGTATGAAGAGTGTGTGTTTCCTCTGTTGCTGCAGGGGATCATCTTTGTGTGTGTGTGTGTGTGTGTGTGTGTGTGTGTGTGTGTGTGTGTGTGTGTGTGTGTGTGTGTGTGTCCTTGAGTATAATTGGGGGATTTTCTCTCTTTCAGGCTTTTGAGCTTCTGAAATGGAAAAGATCCAACGATGCCTTGAAAATGAGCCAGCTCCATCCAAACAGGTGTGTGTGTGTGTGTGTGTGTGTGTGTGTGTGTGTGTGTGTGTGTGTGAGAGAGAGAGGCACCTTGGTCCGATTTCTTTTCTCCATTTTATCACCCTTTTTGCTCTGTTACCTGACTGTAGATAGAATTATGTGTCCTCGGGGAAAAACAGGGATGTGAGAACAGGAGAGTGGGAGGGGAAGGAGGGAGGTGCAGAGGGAATAGAGAAATTGTTGAAACCTGGAAGTCAGGAAGGGTGAAAGGATGGACATTTTTCAGGCAAAATGCTAAACATTTCAGATTTTCGGATTCAAGGCATTATTTGAATATCAGCCACAAAATGTCTCATCTCATCTCATTATCTCTAGCCGCTTTATCCTGTTCTACAGGGTCGCAGGCAAGCTGGAGCCTATCCCAGCTGACTATGGGCAAGAGGTAGGGTACACCCTGGACAAGTCGCCAGGTCACTGTAGGGCTGACACATAGACACAGACAACCATTCACACTCACGTTCACACCTACGGTCAATTTAGAGTCACCAGTTAACCTAACCTGCATGTCTTTGGACTGTGGGGGAAACCGGAGCACCCGGAGGAAACCCACGCGGAGAACATGCAAACTCCGCACAGAAAGGCCCTCGCTGGTCACGGGGCTCGAACCCGGACCTTCTTGCTGTGAGGCGACAGCGCTAACCACTACACCACCATGCCGCCTGCTACAAAATGTAAGCCAGGAAAAAACATGAAATCCATGTGGCTGCACAGTGTGACATTTTAAACTCTTTACATCTGGTGCAAACCATCACCTCCACATTTAAGCTTAATTTAATTCCACAGCATCCCTGTAAGGCAGTGAGTTCACTTGCGAAGCTAATTGTCTCCTTTCCACCACACAGTCAGTCCACTGTATACAGATGATGAGCAACAAATGAATGACGATGTTCACATCGGCTAACCCTTGTCAAGTCAAACTGTATTTTTCTCTGGATAGAAGGAGCAGTTTGGATTTTGCGCTTTCTGTTTGTAATTACAGTTTAATCAAGTCCATATTTGACCCTGTTTGCCACTTTGCCAAATGCTGTAGGAGATGTGGCGAGAAGCATCTCAATTTGAACAGGCGTAGAGAAAAAAATTCTCTTCATTTCACAGCATTAAATCATTCACGCGTTTACTGTGACGCCGGTCTAAAAATATTGCACGGTGATGCATTTGCAGTGAGATGGAACATCGCGACTGTCTGTTTTCACAAAGCAGCATCTGAAAAAAAAATGGTGAAAAAAATGGTGATTCTCTTTGAATGGCATAGCACTCAAAGCTCATAAAAGGCACTTGGTAGAGTGCATACCTCCGCCAAGCCACATATCAACATCAAAATCAAATCACTTGATCCTCAGATAATATTAAAGCTGTCCACCAGATTTCATCCAAATCCGTTCACAACTTTGAGTTACGTTGGGAACAGACAAAAAACCAAAGGGATGGAGAAATGTAGATGGAAAAATGGAGGGATGATGAGAGAGACAGCTCGGGGTGGAGTGAAGGAGGGATTAAGAGAAGGGGAAAAGCATAGAGAAAAAGGAGAAAAAAGGAAGATGGAGAGAGAAGAGACGATAGGAAGGGAGGGTTGAAGGGAGAGATGGAGTCAGATGGAGGGAGACATGGAGAGAGATAAAGGTACTGATGGAGAATGGCATGAGAGAACAATGATTCCACAACCCCACATCAGAAAAAGTTGGAATGACATGGAACATGCAAATAAAAAAAATTAAGCAGTGATTTCTGAATTTACTTTGACTTGTATGTCATCGCGGGGCGGCACGGTGGTGTCGTGGTTAGCGCTGTTGCCTCACAGCAAGAAGGTTCTGGGTTTGAGCCCAGCAGCCGACAGGGGCCTTTCTGTGTGGAGTTTGTATGTTCTCCCCGTGTCTGTGTGGGTTTCCTCTGGGTGCTCCGGTTTCCCCTACAGTCCAAAGACATGCAGGTTAGGCTAATTGGTAGCTCTAAATTGACCGTAGGTGTGGATGTGAGTGTGAATGGTTGGTTGTCTCCGTATTTCAGCCCTGCGATGACCTGGCGACTTGTCCAGGGTGTACCTGCCTCTCGCCCATAGTCAGCTGGGACAGGCTCCAGCTTGCCCATGACCCTGCACAGGATAAGTGGTTACGAATAATGGATGGATGGGTGTTGATGTACAATGCATATCATAGTATACAAACATTTTTGCTACTTACAGTGGATATAATAATTCTACACATTCCTGTGAGAATAGCAGGTTTTTGTGATGTAAATCTACAAGAGACCAACTGCAATATGAAGAGAGTTGAAGGAAGATATGGGCAGTACTGGTCACTCCTTGCAATCGCTTGTATTATTTATATGTCAAAGCTATGGGGTCGGGTGGTTAGATGAAAAAAAATTGCAAATTCACCTTTATCCATATGTCAAACTGGTAGAACATTTTGAACATAATTTTGTGGATAATTGTAAAAGATATGTTTGGTGTAAAAACAATACAGCTTATCCCCCAAAAGAACGCAATACGCTATACCTATGGTGAAGCATGGTGATGGCAGCATCATGCTATAGTGCTGTTTCTCTTCAGCTGGAACTGGGGTTCTAGTCAAGATCGAGGGGATGATGGATAGCACCAAATACCAGTCTATTCTGGGAATAAAAGCTGCAGGCCTCTGTTAGCTGAAAATGAACAAAAATTTCACCTTCCAGCACAATAACAATCCAAAGCACAAATCCAAGTCAATAAAGGACTGGCTTCAGAAGTATAATACCAACATTTTGGAATGGATAAGTCTGAGCTCAGATCTAAATCCTACCAAAACCTTTGTAATGGCTTGGAGAGAGCTGTGCACAGGCGATTCTGTCACAATTTAATAGTTCGGAAGCATTTTTTACAAGGAAGAGTGGGATAAATTTGCCAAATCAAGATGTGATAAACTTAGGGCGACCAGATTTCCCTAGTCTGAAACGGGGACACTTTTGCGCGTGACCATGCTCGTGCACGCACACCTTTTTTTTTACGTAAACGTGACACTCAGAGAGGTGCTCTTATCATTTTGTTGAAGCTCACATTTATCAACATCTCACATGAAATAAAACAAACAGGCATTTTGTTATCTAGTAGCATGGTGGTATACAGATCAGTTAAATTATGGTCAGACAACAGATTTTGTAATGGCTGAGAATAGGCCAGGCTATGTCCATAGGCCAAATTTAAACTGATTTATTTCACCTGTTTGTGAGAACACCAAGAAGATATGTGACCTCAACATAGCCTAGGTCAGAATCAACCTTACTAACCATTCCCCACAACTGAATGAATAAAGCAAGAAGATGTGGACAAAAGTGAACACTTTAATGGAAGGTGCAACAAGCTGTTCAACACAGCAATATGGCCAAACTGTCAGAATGGTATGTTAAACAGAAACAAAAAAGAGACAAGTGATTTGAGAATATACACTCAAACAAAACAGCAGTAAAGGAGGAGAGGGGCGACAGCCCGAGGAAAGCCCCCACAGGAGCGCGCAGCATTTGCAGCATAGGCTACCCAACTCAGTACAAGAACAAAACACTTACAGTGTGTGCAGTAGGCTTCGTGCGCATTGTTCTGCACCTCTCGGAGGAAGGGGTAGGTGCCCTGTAAATCTTTGGAAAAGGTACATTTTCTTTTCGGCATAATTGCTGCGGCATTACTGCTGCTAGCTGCTAGACAAAGAACATTCACGCCAGTTAATGTTTATTTTATTGTTGCATGGCAACACGTTCTGTTGTCTGTAATAATGTGGCTAAATAAACACCCATGCCACAGGGCCAGGGGGCAGTAACCAGGAAAGTTTGCGATTCCTGTCAATTCATCAAAATAGTAAATGCAGACATTTCTCCGCTAATGATTCCCACGCTGCTCAGTCGCAAACGTCGCGAGTAGCGAAAACCAGGACATATCCGTGTCCCGACAGACTTTTGTTGGGACTCGGGACACACAACCCCAAATCGGGACTGTCCCGGTAAAACCGGGACGTCTGGTCACCCTAGATAAACTGGGAGTGGACAACTCTGAATGCAAAAAAGATAGTGGTCAATTAATCCTTACAGCAACAAGGGGATGAGAGAGAGAGAGAGAGAGAGAGAGAGAGAGAGATGGGAATGAGTGGAGGAAAAGATTCGTAAAATTAATGAATAGAGTTGCACTGAAAGAGATGATTGTTGCTCAGCATTATTTAGGACTCGTGCTACATGCAATAATACTGTAAAATATGTTTGTTTACACTCATTAGCCATTTTAGCAAGTTGGCTTTCCAGATCACACAGTTTGAAATCACCAAGCAGAGCCGATCTGCTGCACAGCAGTGATGCGGACATAGTTGTGTGGGTGGCACTGGAACAAGTGGATCAAATATTGCTGTGGTCAGAAACTGACTGTGAAGATAAATCAACACAAAAAATATGCATTGGAGAAAAGAAAAGGCTCATTTCCCAACACTGGGCCGAATTTACCAAGCTTCATCAGAATGGATTTCTTTGTAAATTGTACATACGGACCTTTCCACAACAAATTTGGTATTTCGGGGGAGGATCCTACTTGTGCTCCTGAGTGTGTGTAAACTAATGTAAACCGATATTGATCAGCTTCAGAGGTAAGATGCAAGCTTAGACAGCATACATGCAGAGGCATAACCAAGTGTACAGGACAGTGTACAGGAACATCTGTGCTGAGTCTAGACTAGAAGTCCTCGAGTTCCAATGTCTACCACCAAAAGTGGTTGAGAACAACAGGGCTAAGATCTTGTGGGACTTTAAAAGGATAGTTCGGGATTTTTGACATGAATCTGTATGGCATCCCCATCAATAGTGTCGTGCAAACACACTGACTTACCCCCGACAGCATCCTGTGAGTCCAGTTCTTGTCCAGTTTTGGTCCAGACGAAAGTAGTCCGGCAAGTTTGTTGGGGTCACGAAAGTAAAACGTTTTTCGTCTCAAAACAGTATGTGTTCAAAAGAGTGATATATTTGCATCACAAAACCGTTGCCAAATAAAAAGTCAGACCTCGAAATCGCTTGGCACTATTTTCTCTCCCTTCTTATCACTGCGCGCTGCCGCCAGGTGACAGCCACGGCTGTTTCATTCATTGTTTTAGTGATGGGAATTTCGGCTCTTTTTCGGGAGCCGGCTCTTTTGGCTCTTCTTACTATAAGGAGCCGGCTCTTTCAGCTCCCAAACGGCTCCTGAGATTTTATTTTTGATTTAATTGCTGCAATTAACTAGTTAATTAATTACATTATTATTTATATTTTATCAATAGGATGTTTTCCATTTTATTTTTTAGTTTTTGTAGCCATTGTAAAGCTTTGTAAAGTATAGCAGTGTAACAATGTTCTAGCTATAGAAATAAAACTTACTTACCAATTAATAAATTATTTTCTCACAAACATAATGCAAAACTGTGTTATATTACCAATATAAAATACACAGAAGACATCAACTGTTTATCCTTTATGGCTTTATTTCACACTCGACCTTGAACAAAACGCCACAAAATAAATTATAAAGTATAAATCAGGCCTAAGAAACTATGAAGCAAAGTTTGAAATTATTTTAACAAACACAGAACAATGTGCAACAAAATATGTGGCACCTTGAGCGCATGTAAAAAGAGAAAAAAGTGCCGCACTCTGCTCCACCAGTAATGAGAAGCTGCTGGAACAGCAAATATGCTCCTGTTATAATGACCGCTGTCTCGTTGTATACCGCAGATTAATCTGGCCATGCCAAGGCGGTTGCCGACTGAACCTGTCAATTTATGAGCGACAATTTATATCATGAGCTTTAGGAATTCACGGCAACAAAACAATGATCATGTTAGGACTAGGACTGTTTTGGCCTCTAGAGGCCGCTGTTATTTCCTTTTCATGTCATGTTTATTTTGGCCTCTAGAGGCCGCCACTGTTCCTGTGTTTTGTGTTTGTGTTAATTGCCTAATTATCTTCACCTGTGTCCTTAATTAGTTTGTCTATTTATACCCCTGAGTTCAGTCCTCTTGTCACGGAGTCTTTGTGCTGTTATGTTTATCTCCAGTTTCCTTTGTACTGTGTTTTTTGATCTTCTTAGCTTTTGAATTTTTGCACTTTGCTTTTCTTTTGGATTATACTCTTTGGTTTTTTTTGTCTTTTGTTTTGCCCTGTATATAGTGTATATAGTTTAAATAAACCTTTTGATTCTTTTTCTACTTCCGCCTCACGCCTCTGCATTTGAGTCATCCCCCTGGTGGCCTAGTGGGGGTTTGCTGGATTATCACACCAACGAACCAGGTTCGAATCCCAGCAAAACCCTAACAGAAAGACTCCGTCATGACCGACTCAGCAGAGGCTGCTTCAACTGTCTACCCGGCCAATCTTCAGGGAATTATGGCAGCTTTGACACGCTTCGGAGCGACCATGGACGCTCATGGACGTACGCTCACCAGCCAACGTGAGGCCCTCGCTCGCCACGAGGAACTGCTTCAGCAAATTGGGAAAACCCTGGCACAGCTGACATCTCTGCCTGCATCTCCTGCTCCTGATCCAGTTCCTGCTCCTGATCCAGCTCCCACTCCTGCTCCAGTGCCTCCTGCAATGCTGCCTTCTTCACCTCGCGAACCCAGCCTTCCTGCACCACAGAGGTATGACGGCAAGCACAGTGAGTGCCGAGAGTTCCTTACCCAGTGTCAACTCACCTTTGAGCTTCAGCCTACCACCTACACTACGGATCGCCGCAAGATTGCCTTTGTGATAACCTTATTAGCTGGTAAGGCGCGAGCCTGGGCTACTGCTATCTGGCAAAGACAGGGACCTGAGTGCTTTGATTTCCAGCTGTTTTCTGAAGAGATGCTTCGGGTCTTCGATCAGGCAGACATCAGTACCGACGCAGCCCGAAAGCTCATGTCCATCCGGCAAGGAGGAAGCGTCGCAGATTACGCCATCTCGTTCCGAACACTCGCAGCAGTAAGTGGATGGAACGAGACTGCCCTGGTGTCAGCCTTCCACCATGGTCTGTCTGACCCCATCAAGGACGGTCTGGCCTCTATTGGATGCCCAAGTGACCTCGAAACCCTCATCTCACATGCTATTCGTCTGGACAACAGGATGAGAGAACGCCACCAAGCCTTGAGCCCCCCCAGCCTCCCTACCTCTACCTGGAGACCGTCTACCTCCTTCAGTGACTGTCCAGAACCCATGCAAGTGGGTCGTACTCGCCTCTCTGCATCTGAGAGGGAGCGCAGAAGGAGGGACAAGTGCTGCATCTACTGTGGCAAGCCTGGTCACTTCCGAGCATCATGTCCCGAACTCTTGGGAAAAGGACCGCCCCGTCCAGCCGAGGGAGGGTTGTGACGGGGCCTACCCTCTCTCCCGGACTCCCTGGCCAAGGAATCTACATCCCGGTCTCCATCTCCTGGGGTGAGTCTGTCCACTCTTGTCAAGCTTTGATAGACTCAGGGGCAGCTGGGAACTTTATGGATATTCACTTCGCCCAAAGCATCAATATTCCGACTGCACCTCTTGAAGTCCCTCTGTCTGTGTCTGCCCTTGATGGCCAAGCGTTAGGTGATGGAAGAGTCACTCAAGTTACTTCTCCAGTCTTCCTCCAGTCTCAAGGTCACAAGGAAGAAATATCCCTGCACCTGATTCCTTCACCTGAGTTCCCAGTTATTCTAGGCCTTCCTTGGCTTACTCGCCACAACCCTCGCATAGACTGGGTAACAAGCCAGGTTGTGGAATGGGGCCCTGCATGCCATGCCTCTTGTCTGCTCTCTAGCTCTCCTGTGTCTCCTGCCGAGCCCCCTGATCTCACCGAGTTATCTCAAGTTCCCACAGAGTACTGGGATCTCAAGGAGGTATTCAGCAAGAGCAGGGCCGCCGTTCTTCCTCCGCACCGGGCCTACGATTGTGCCATCGACTTGCTCCCTGGGACTACCCCTCCTCATGGCAGACTGTTTTCACTCTCTCAGCCAGAATGCAAGGCCATGGAGGAATACCTCAAAGATGCCCTGGTCTCTGGGTTTATTCGACCCTCCACTTCACCTGCTGGAGCCGGCTTCTTCTTTGTCGGCAAGAAGGATGGGGGGCTCCGACCATGTATTGATTACAGGGGCCTGAATAAGATCACTGTGCGCAACCGATATCCCCTTCCGCTGATGTCCACAGCTTTCGACCTGCTCCAAGGCGCCACCGTCTTCACCAAGTTGGACCTACGGAACGCATACCACCTCATCCGTATCCGACAGGGAGACGAGTGGAAGACTGCCTTTAACACCCCGTCTGGGCACTACGAATACCAGGTGATGCCCTTCGGACTCACCAACGCACCAGCTGTTTTTCAGGCCCTAATCAACGACGTCTTAAGGGACATGATTAA
This sequence comes from Neoarius graeffei, assembly GCF_027579695.1. Classification (NCBI taxonomy): domain Eukaryota; kingdom Metazoa; phylum Chordata; class Actinopteri; order Siluriformes; family Ariidae; genus Neoarius; species Neoarius graeffei. The sequence goes on from NC_083588.1 coordinate 12,551,470, forward strand.
CCTATACGTTTTTGTCTACCTCGACGACATCCTTATCTTTTCCAAGACCGTGCAGGAGCACCGCCACCATGTCCGCCAGGTTCTCCAGAGGCTGCTACAGAACAATCTGTTCGCCAAGGCCCAGAAATGCGAATTTCATGTTCCCGAGGTCTCCTTTCTGGGATTTATTGTACGGACAGGCCAACTCCAAATGGACCCTGCCAAGACCCTGGCCGTCCGGGATTGGCCTACTCCCAAGTCCGTTAAGGAGGTTCAGCGGTTCTTAGGATTCGCTAACTTCTACCGCAAGTTCATCAGGAACTTCAGTTCTGTGGCAGCACCCATGTCAGACCTCACCAAAGGGACAGGTGGATCTTATGGCTGGTCTCCTCAGGCAGAAAAGGCGTTCAAAGACCTCAAGGACCGCTTCTGCACGGCACCCATTCTGGTTCTCCCGGACACCTCCCAACCATTCATCGTGGAGGTGGACGCCTCGGACAGTGGTGTCGGCGCGGTGCTCTCTCAACGTTCGGAAGGAAAGCTGCACCCCTGCGCTTACTTCTCTCACCGCCTGAGTCCTGCTGAGTCCCGGTACGATGTGGGGGATCGAGAACTGCTAGCGGTCAAACTGGCCCTTGAGGAGTGGAGGCACTGGCTGGAGGGAGCACAACATCCATTCCTGGTTTGGACTGACCACAAGAACCTGGAGTACCTCCAGCAAGCCAAGAGACTGAACCCTCGACAGGCTAGGTGGGCCCTGTTTTTCAGTCGGTTTGACTTCACCCTCTCATACCGCCCCGGCTCCAAGAACACCAAACCTGACGCACTGTCCAGACTGTTCTCTGCCACTAACAGGGAGAATGAAGTCGGGCCTATTATCCCTGTGTCCCGGATTGTGGCCCTTGTCCGCTGGGGTATTGAGGAGGCTGTCCGACGAGCCCAACGCCAGGACCCCGGTCCTGGGATGGGGCCACCAGGCCTCTTGTACGTCCCACATCAAGCCCGGGCCAAGGTTCTCCAGTGGGGTCACTCTTCCCCTCTCACCGCCCACCCGGGAGCTCGGAGGACCCTGGACTTCCTGAAAAGACGCTTCTGGTGGCCTAACATGGAGAAGGAAGTAAGGTCATTTGTCCTGTCCTGTGAGGTTTGCACCAGAACCAAGAACCCACGACAGCGTCCCCAGGGTCTCCTGCATCCTCTGACCATTCCCCGGCGTCCCTGGTCCCACGTGGCAGTCGACTTTATCACGGGTCTCCCTGAGTCACAAGGTAACACGGTCATTTTGGTCTTAGTTGACAGATTCTCCAAGGCCTGCCGCTTCATACCACTGTGCAAACTCCCCTCTGCTCTTGAAACTGCGAAACTTTTGTTTAATCATGTCTTCCGAGTCTTTGGTCTTCCACAGGACATCGTCTCAGACCGAGGGCCCCAGTTCTCCTCCCGAGTGTGGCACGGGTTCTGCAAGGTCATCGGAGCCACTGCCAGCCTCTCCTCTGGGTTTCACCCACAGTCCAATGGTCAGACGGAGAGGCTCAACCAGGACCTGGAAACCACCCTGCGAGGCCTGGCTATGGATAACCCGACATCGTGGAGCACCTGGCTGCCATGGGCGGAGTACGCCCACAACACCCTGCAGTCATCGGCCACCAAGCTGTCGCCATTCCAGTGCCAATTCGGGTTCCAGCCACCTCTGTTCCTGGACCAGGAGGAGGACGCGGGGGTGCCCTCGGTCAACCAATATGTGAGACGGTGTCGCAAGACCTGGAGCAAGGTCAGGAAGACCCTCATACAGACCTCCAGAACCAACCAGACTCAGGCCAACCGCCCTAGAAGACCTGCACACGCTTTCCGCCCTGGGCAGCGTGTTTGGCTGTCCACTAAGGACCTTCCACTGCGGGTGGAGAACCGCAAGCTTGCTCCTCGCTACATTGGCCCCTTCAAGGTGGTGCGCAGGGTGAACCCTGTCTCCTACCGGCTCCAGTTGCCCCGGACTCTGAGGATCAACCCCACTTTCCATGTTTCCCTGTTACGGCCCGTACTGATGTCTACGTATGCCCCTGCCCCTAGGAACCCCCCACCCCCCCGCATCTTCCAGGGGCAGACTGTGTTCACTGTGAATCGCCTGCTTGACTCCCGCCGGGTCCGCGGCGGGTTGCAATATCTGGTGGACTGGGAGGGCTATGGTCCTGAGGAGCGCTGCTGGGTTCCTGCTCGGGATGTCCTTGATAAAGAACTATGTCGGGACTTCCATTCGGCCCATCCGGATCGCCCTGGGAACGTCAGGAGACGCTCCTAGAGGGGGGGGTCCTGTTAGGACTAGGACTGTTTTGGCCTCTAGAGGCCGCTGTTATTTCCTTTTCATGTCATGTTTATTTTGGCCTCTAGAGGCCGCCACTGTTCCTGTGTTTTGTGTTTGTGTTAATTGCCTAATTATCTTCACCTGTGTCCTTAATTAGTTTGTCTATTTATACCCCTGAGTTCAGTCCTCTTGTCACGGAGTCTTTGTGCTGTTATGTTTATCTCCAGTTTCCTTTGTACTGTGTTTTTTGATCTTCTTAGCTTTTGAATTTTTGCACTTTGCTTTTCTTTTGGATTATACTCTTTGGTTTTTTTTGTCTTTTGTTTTGCCCTGTATATAGTGTATATAGTTTAAATAAACCTTTTGATTCTTTTTCTACTTCCGCCTCACGCCTCTGCATTTGAGTCATCCCCCTGGTGGCCTAGTGGGGGTTTGCTGGATTATCACACCAACGAACCAGGTTCGAATCCCAGCAAAACCCTAACAGATCATGGTTGTCAAATAGACAATCATCCTTCAGCTGAGCTGAACTCTGTCTCTCTCTCTCTGAGGCACCTAAGGACAAAAAACTGATTCGGTTCCCCAACTCGGCTCCCACCGAAGAGCCGGCTCCCGTCGTTCACTTCAAAGAGCCGGCTCTTTGAACCGGATCGTTCGCGACCGACACATCACTACATTGTTTACTGCTAGCAAAGTTAGCAACAACATGTCTGACTACGATGGTGAAATGTGTGCGTAGATTCAGCCACATCTTTGTTGCTACAGCCTGGATAGTCGCAAGTGCGCACCATTTTCTCATTCTCATTATCTCTAGCCGCTTTTATCCTGTTCTACAGGGTCGCAGGCAAGCTGGAGCCTATCCCAGCTGACTACGGGCGAAAGGCGGGGTACACCCTGGACAAGTCGCCAGGTCATCACAGGGCTGACACATAGACACAGACAACCATTCACACTCACATTCACACCTATGGCCAATTTAGAGTCACCAGTTAACCTAACCTGCATGTCTTTGGACTGTGGGGGAAACCGGAGCACCCGGAGGAAACCCACACGGACACGGGGAGAACATGCAAACTCCGCACAGAAAGGCCCTCGCCGGCCACGGGGCTCGAACCCAGGACCTTCTTGCTGTGAGGCGACAGCGCTAACCACTACACCACCGTGCCGCCCATAAATAATAATAATAATAATAATAATAATAAAATATATGGTATCAATGGGAGTCAAAATAGTGTCACGTTCACTTCTACCTCTGAAAAAAAATTATTTGTGCGCTTTTGCTCACAATTTTCACTTTGTGAGAGCTTCCTTTTCTGGAGTTTCGTGGACATCACCCAATGCAAACCAACTATGCAATGCCAGGTTAGTGGCATTCATCAGCATTATACATTTGATTTCAATATCATTATTCGGCAACTGTGTAAGTTTCAAGGGCTCTGCATGAAAGACTGACCTAAAAGTCCTAATGAATGTAGATTTAAGCAGCACAAGCACGCCATGAATTAGCATTAACAAACATAGGCACAGAAGGTGTGTGTGTGTGTGTGTGAGAGAGAGAGATGTTTTGTGCCCCACATTTCTCTTATTTTAAGCTTCCTCAGATAAAAGGTATTTTCCTCCAGAACCTGAAGAGAAACGGCGGCTTTGGTGTGTGTGTGTGTGTGTGTGTGTGTGTGTGTGTGTGTGAGAGAGAGAGAGGGAGAAAGAGTGCTCTGCGCTCAAAGACTGAAATAAACACACAGGGATTCCCACAGTCTGTTCACACACCACGCCTGACGCTAATAGTGTTGATTTGTATTCATATAACAACTGATCACATGTTCTTTCTTTCTTGTTTCTTCGTCTTCATCTATTTCATAGACGAAGACTTGTTTTTGGTGATATTTATTTTTCATTAATCTTTTTTTTTCTTCTTCCAAAAGATGTTTTTTTCTGGATGAAATTTTAACCGCTGGTAACCACAGACAACGGAAGCTCACTGAACCAAAATGAGTGACCTTGACCTATTTTTCAAGGTCACAGAGCATATGTGGCTTTTGTTGAAAGGGTCATTTCATTTATTCCAGTAAATTTATTACAGTCTACTGAAGATATAAAGGATTTCCCCCGAGACTTTAAAGAAACAAATGATGTGCTAATTTCCTGTGCAAAAATCTTCGATGTCAGTCAAGCGGAAAGTGACAGGTTCTGGACCGCAGTTGAGGACAATTTGTTTCCATCCATCCATGATCTGTAACAGTTTATCCTGTGCAAGGTCGCGGGCAAGCTGGAGCCAATCCCAGCTGACTATGGGTGAGAGGCAGGGTACACCCTGGACAAGTCGCCAGGTCATTGTAGGGCTGACACTTCACCATTCACACTCACATTCACACCTACGGTCAATTTAGAGTCACCAGTTAACCTAACCTGCATGCCTTTGGACTGTGGGGGAAACCGGAGCACCCGGAGGAAGCCCACGCGGACACGGGGAGAACATGCAAACTCCGCACAGAAAGGCCCCCGTTGGCCACTGGGCTCAAACCCAGAATCCTCTGACTGTACATAGACTTGTAAGTGATTATGCATCGAGATTTGCATGCACACAAACAAACAAAAAAAAAAAATATATATATATATATATATATATATATATAGTCATTTGTACATATTTAACAGTTATTCCACGAAATCGAGTTGTACATGAGCTGATAGCCGACGAGGCACGTCGCTGTTTTATTCTATCCACATTCACTGGATTGTGAGAAACAGAGCATTTTTATTTTTTGCAAATTTGATAAATAAAAACTTTACACAAAACATCTGACAAAATAATTTCTGCAAAGAATGCAAACAACCCCACAAAATGACAGGAGCAATTTGTGAAAAATGTGATGATGATGATGATGATGATGATGATAATAATAATAATGCTTGAAAAATAAAAGATACAGTCTTCCCATCAAATACTTTTATTCCATTTTTTTTTTTGGGGGGGGGGTTCATTTTCGAGTAGAGTTTTTATTTTGTCCTCAGTTGGTTCAGCAACACGCTCTGCCATTTTGGTCTTCTTTAGTTTTTTTTTTTTTTTGATGGTTGGCAAAGTCACTTAAAAGATGCACTACTGCCACCGACTGGGCTGGAGTATGGAACAGGAACCGGGGGGGGGGGACACAATGTATTTTTTTAAGCTATTTCTGTTTCTTTTAAATACTTGACAAAGCCGCCATTTTGTTTTTCTCTACTTACGGTATATGAGCTGATATTTTAGGAGCAGAGTAGCCAATCAGAGTGCGCGATTGCTCATTTCCAGTGAACGTGGACAGAATATTAAGTTTTATTTCTCTTATACCACAGAAAATTTGCCAACATTAACAATTTTATATTTGTTAAATCAAGTCATACTTTATACTTTTTAACAGTTTATCGTGATTTATAGTGCTTGAGCAATGTCCGTGCTAAAATAATACTAAGTACACATCAAGTTACAGAAAGCTTCAAATACGTCAAAGGCAAACAAATCCAATTTTCTGAGGTTATTTATCTAATCTCATTATCTCTAGCCGCTTTATCCTGTTCTACAGGGTCGCAGGCAAGCTGGAGCCTATCCCAGCTGACTACGGGCGAAAGGCGGGGTACACCCTGGACAAGTCGCCAGGTCATCACAGGGCTGACACATAGACACAGACAACCATTCACACTCACATTCACACCTACGGTCAATTTAGAGTCACCAGTTAACCTAACCTGCATGTCTTTGGACTGTGGGGGAAACCGGAGCACCCGGAGGAAACCCACGCAGACATGGGGAGAACATGCAAACTCCGCACAGAAAGGCCCTCGCCGGCCCCGGGGCTCGAACCCAGGACCTTCTTGCTGTGAGGCGACAGCGCTAACCACTACACCACCGTGCTGCCCGGGGTTATTTATTTATTTATTTATTTATTTATTCATTTATTTGGCTGTTTGCAAGAATAAATGCAACTTCCAGTGGGTTTTCTCACAACGCCAGAGAAATGGTTGCAACATTGCGAGTGAACTAATCTGTATACACATCAGTAAACAGAAACAAAGAGCCTACACATGCTGATGATCGATAGCAGTTTCTCCATCACCTGGAAGGTCTTATCTATGCTTCTTCCCTCTGTATTTGTTTGATAAAAATCTCTCCTCATTGCTGTTTATGAAGTTCGCTTCTCAGTAAGCTCAGATCTTTTCTTTGTTATATTTTCCAAAGTCACTTTCAATGATGGCTTCTTTAAAAAGGTCCCGGTGAAGCATAAAGGAAATTCAAATAACTTATTTTGTTCAGTCCAAATGTCATTTGTTGCTATTTTGTTGTTGCAGTATGTGTGTTGTGCTCTGGGAAAACTTGTCGGTGTGGCTGAACTCTGGTAAACAATCCAAGTTTGACCATCATTGAGTGTGTATATATAAAGAAGAAGCCAGTTTAAAAAAGATACATACATGGTCAGAAATTTACATACACCCTTACGTTCACTTAGATTATTCATCCAGTGGTGCTGAAAGTTCCCAAATGCCTTTTAAGGCCTCTTAGCTTCCTGTTGGTGATTATGAAAAAGAAGCTACCATCTATAGTCAGTGCCGAAATAAAAAAGCTTTTGCTTGACAAGTAGGAGTTATTCGGAGGTGTTGCCATTTTGCCTCTCACTTTTCAGCTGAGAAGAAATTGGTTCAGTTGGACAGGACCAACCCAGGATCCGCCAAGGCACAAGCCTGCCATGAACTAGAAGCCAAGTCAAGCATGTTTTACATCGCCATATACGGAGAAGCTGCCATCCAAGAAAGCAATCCCTGCTCCAAAAATCAACACCTTCAAGCTTGACTCAAGTTTCCAGCCGACCACAAGGACAAACCGGTGCAACAAGTTCCAAAATGTCTTTTTAAAGGACTCTTAGATTCATGAAAAAGAAGCTACCAGCTGTATTCAGTGCCAACGTGAAAAGGTTTTGCTTGAAAAGTAGAAGTTACACTACCATTCAAAAGTTTGGGGTCACCCAGACAATTTTGTGTTTTCCATGAAAAGTCACACTTTTATTTACCACCATAAGTTGTAAAATGAATAGAAAATATAGTCAAGACATTTTTCTGGCCATTTTGAGCATTTAATCAACCCCACAAATGTGATGCTCCAGAAACTCAATCTGCTCAAAGGAAGGTCAGTTTTATAGCTTCTCTAAAGAGAGAAACTGTTTTCAGCTGTGCTAACATGATTGTACAAGGGTTTTCTAATCATCCATTAGCCTTCTGAGGCAATGAGCAAACACATTGTACCATTAGAACACTGGAGTGATAGTTGCTGGAAATGGGCCTCTATACACCTATGGAGATATTGCACCAAAAACCACACATTTGCAGCTAGAATAGTCATTTACCACATTAGCAATGTATAGAGTGGATTTCTGATTAGTTTAAAGTGATCTTCATTGAAAAGAACAGTGCTTTTCTTTCAAAAATAAGGACATTTCAAAGTGACCCCAAACTTTTGAATGGTAATGTATGAGAAGGTGTTGCCTTCTAGAAGAAAGCTTTCTCAAAAAGTTTAATCAGATGAGACAAAGATTGAGTTGTTTGGCCACAATGACTAATGTTTAGAGAAGTAAAGGTGAGGCTTTCAACCCCATGAACACTTCTTGAATTGATTTATGATATTATACGTCACAGAGGGTGAAATATCCAAATCCTTTCCTATCTTTCTTTGAGGAACATTGTTTTAAACGTTTCAATAAATTTCTCAGCATTTGCTGATGAACTAGAGATCCTCAACCCATCTTTGCTCCTCAAAGTCTCAGCCTTTCCTGGATACTGGTTTTGTACCAAACCATGATTACAATCACCTGTTGACATCACCTGCTTCAACTGATATCATTATTCAATTGTTTTGCCTCATTTGTAGCCCTAAATTGCCCCCTCCCAACTCTTTTGGAACGTGTTGCAGGCCTGAAACTCAGGAATGGATGTATATTAACAAATGAAATGAAGTTGACCAGACAATACGTGCAATACATTGGGTTCATACTGTCTGCAATGAAATACAAGTCAAAGTAAATTCAAAAATCGCTGGTTTTTTTTTTTGTTTTTTTGTATGTTGTGCAGTCATTTTACCCCAGGGGGAAACAGTTCAAAGAAATCACTGAAAGCCCAATATTGCCATGACATTCATGTCCACGGTGAGTGTATGTAAACTTCTGACTGCAAATATTAGTTTGACCAAGTAAAGGGTTTCGTAGACCACGACACATTTTAGTCTATCATCCTCACTGTTTTCTCATCACATCTTCTCAATCCAGTTATTTCAACACGCATGGACAAATGCAAAATCCAGGCTTGTCGTCCTCGAGTCCGACTCGTGCCCTAATTGTAAGGACTCGTGACTTGATTTGGACTTGAGCACCGATGACTCGGACTCGTGCGTTAACTGCATTCGGGCTCGTAAACTGAACACAAGGACTCGGATTTTTCTTTATTTTTGTCACATGCCATAATAATCTGGCATAAGATATTTATATCTACATTAATTTTTATACTAATTTTGTGTAAGAGAATGCACATTGAGGCGGCATGGTGGTGTAGTGGTTAGCGCTGTCGCCTCACAGCAAGAAGGTCCGGGTTCGAGCCCCGGGGCCGGCGAGGGCCTTTCTGTGTGGAGTTTGCATGTTCTCCCCGTGTCCGCGTGGGTTTCCTCCGGGTGCTCCGGTTTCCCCCACAGTCCAAAGACATGCAGGTTAGGTTAACTGGTGACTCTAAATTGACCGTAGGTGTGAATGTGAGTGTGAATGGTTGTCTGTGTCTATGTGTCAGCCCTGTGATGACCTGGCGACTTGTCCAGGGTGTACCCCGCCTTTCGCCCGTAGTCAGCTGGGATAGGCTCCAGCTTGCCTGCGACCCTGTAGAAGGATAAAGCGGCTAGAGATAATGAGATGAGATGAGAATGCACATTCACCTACACTACGCTAAAATGCCTGGAGAGAACGGCCCTAGGATTGTCCGCTTTGCTTATACAGACTTCTCGTGCAGTGGGGAAAAATGCATGGCTACGTGTTCCATATGTAGAAGAACTATCGAGGAGATGACAGGGACAACCTCGCATTTGGCAAGACGACATCCAGAGAAGGAAGTGACACGCGATGTTCATTGTTCTGTTGATAGCTGGGCTTGCTTGCTGACCGATGAACTAGCTAGTGTTAACCTTCTCTCATGTTATTTGCCCTGTTGATAGTGGGTGGGGCTTGTGTCGGACTCGACTCGGATCAGTCGTAGACTCGACCTGAAATTTTCTTGAAATTACTTGGACTTGACTCAGACTTGAACACTGGGGACTCGAGACTGGACTCGGACTCGAGGTTTCATGACTCGACTACAACACTGGCAAAATCAAAGATAAGGGATTAACAGTATTCATGTGCTGAATAACCCTGTTATTGGGCTCAAACCCAGGTGTCTTTATTGGATTTCTGAAAATCTGATAAATGCATTTAATCTGATTTCACATGCCGTTCGATACGAGCATGACAGGAATCGTATGATTGCTGAATTTTCAGTGTAAATGGAAAAGTACTCATTGTGTGTGTGTTTTGTTTGTAGCGACTGACACGATGTGTACTCAGTGCAGCGTTTTTTGGTGCTCTTGGCTCCTCCTTCCTGTATGGCTACAACCTGTCTGTGGTCAATGCCCCTGCCAAGGTTAGTCCTCACTCCATAACTCTGTTCAAAATTTTTTTTATTGTACTCTGTTTTCTATTCCACTCATACAGTGGTGCTTGAAAGTTTGTGAACCCTTTAGAATTTTCTATATTTCTGCATAAATATGACCCAAAATATCATCAGATTTTCACACAAGTCCTAAAAGTAGATAAAGAGAACCCAGTTAAACAAATGAGACACAAATATTATACTTGCTCGTTTATTTATTGAGGAAAATGATCCAATATTTCATATCTGTGAGTGGCAAAAGTATGTGAACCTCTAGGATTAGCAGTTAATTTGAAGGTGAAATTAGAGTCAAGTGTTTTCAATCAATGGGATGACAATCAGGTGTGAGTGGGCACCCTGTTTTATTTAAAGAACAGGGATCTATCAAAGTCTGATCTTCACAACACATGTTTGTGGAAGTGTATTATGGCACAAACAAAGGAGATTTTTGAGGACCTCAGAAAAAGTGTTGTTGATGCTCATCAGGCTGGCAAAGCTAACAAAACCATCTCTAAAGGGTTTGGACTCCACCAATCCACAGTCAGACAGATTGTGTATAAATGGAGGAAATTCAAGACTGTTGTTACCCTCCCCAGGAGTGGTCGACCAACAAAGATCACTCGAAAAGCAAGGCGTGTAATAGTTGGCGAGATCACAAACGACCCCAGGGTAACTTCTAAGCAACTGAAGGCCTCTCTCACATTGGCTAATGTTAATGTTCATGAGTCCACCATCAGGAGAACACTGAACAACAATGGTGTGCATGGCAGGGTTGCAAGGATAAAGCCACTGCTCTCCAAAAAGAACATTGCTGCTCGTCTGCAGTTTGCTAAAGATCACGTGGACAAGCCAGAAGGCTATTGGAAAAATCTTTTGTGGACGGATGAGACCAAAATAGATCTTTTGGTTTAAATGTGGAGCGTTATGTTTGGAGAAAGGAAAACACTGCATTCCAGCGGAAGAACCTTATCCTATCTGTGAAACATGGTGGTGGTAGTATCATGGTTTGGGCCTGTTGTGCTGCATCTGGGCCAGGACGGCTTGCCATCATTGATGGAACAATGAATTCTGAATTATACCAGCGAATTCTAAAGGAAAATGTCAAGGCATCTGTCCATGAACTGAATCTCAAGAGAAGGTGGGTCATGCAACAAGACAACGACCCTAAGCACACAAGTCGTTCTACCAAAGAATGATTAAAGAAGAATAAAGTTAATGTTTTGGAATGGCCAAGTCAAAGTCCTGACCTTAATCCGATGGAAATGTTGTGGAAGGACCTGAAGCGAGCAGTTCATGTGAGGAAACCCACCAACATCCCAGAGTTGAAGCTGTTCTGTACGGAGGAATGGGCTAAAATTCCTCCAAGCCGGTGTGCAGGACTGATCAACAGTTACTGGAAACATTTAGCTGCAGTTATTGCTGCACAAGGGGGTCACACCAGATACTGAAAGAAAAGGTTCACATACTTTTGCCACTCACAGATATGTAATATTGGATCATTTTCCTCAATAAATAAATGACCAAGTATAATATTTTGTCTCATTTGTTTAACTGGGTTCTCTTTATCTACTTTTAGGACTTGTGTGAAAATCTGATGATGTTTTAGGTCATATTTATGCAGAAATATAGAAAATTCTAAAGGGTTCACAAACTTTCAAGCACCACTGTATGCTAGTCTGTTTTTGTTTTGCTTTAAACCACCTGTCGAGGTCAGTCACATCGTCTTTACCACACTGTTCGGTTTCATTCTCCTCATCTTTCCCTTATCCGTCTTTACACTTCTCTGACATACGTATATACATGCTTTAAAGTGCATATTCTGGACCAATTTCATTTTTTTATATGAAAGTATGTCTCTTTACACACTCATCCAGAAGGGTAATTTTGCACAAGGCCATCTGTCTACAGCAGAAAAAAATAAAATAACAAAACGCGTCTGGAAAAATCCCAAGGGAGTCTGGAGCCAGATTCGTGACGTCACCTGCGGAAGCGCCAGCGGGCTGTGAGAGCTTACACAGTTTCAGTGCACAGCCTGTGTAGACCAAGTGCTCCAATTTCTCTCTCATTGTCCGGTCTTTTGGGAAACGATGAGTACTAATCCCATCAAGATTGGTGTTGCTACACCCTCCTACGATACATCTGTTAACCATTTTAATAATTACGTAATAACGTTGAAGAAATTTGCAGAAAACCACCAGGTCGTTTTCTCATAAACAAACCAGCGCTGACGTAGGATTCAGAGGGAGGCGTCCCGCACGCGACATCACGAAAATCGATGTTTGCCGGGAAATCCAAATGCCAAGTTTTTTCAGAGGCGGACCAATTCGCCTCAAACGGCTTGATTTCAACTGAATTTTTCTGGTATTGCGCAAGGGAAAAAAATTGCACAAAATGCAAAGTGTGACAGATATTTGACCAAAGTTTAATATAAAATAGGAGAATTACATTGATCTTGCTCCTGAATTTACCCGTGATATGCACTTTTAATTGTCGTATTTCATAATCAAATACAGTCGCACACATTTGAACACACAAACATGATCATGTTTGGCATTTGGTCTGATGTTTCTTTGATCTAATTGAAGTGCCTAATTATCTGCCACCTCCTATGATCAAATTGATGACACTGGAGATCAGAGCTCTCTCTCTCTCTCTCTGTGTAATTGAGCACATCTGGTCCTTCCTGGCTTTTCACTGACTTCTGCAGTTGAGATTCACCTACCCACACACCCACCCTGACATACACACACTGATGAGCAATTGAAAATTGTAATTTGACTCACTTGGTTGTCTATTGATGAACATAAAACAAAAAGTGAAATTATTGTTATTTTGCATCTTATTATTATTATTATTATTTTTTTTTTTAAATGAATTCATTTTTTAAAAATGGGACTCATGAATTTGTCCGTTCCACAATTTACGATAAGCCCACAACATTCTTGCCATTAAAATGAGACGGCCTTTCGATTTTATAAAATCGGTGAAATTTAGTTCCCTCTGAAATTTGGTCATTGTGGTATATGTTTATTTCTGTAATATCTCACAAAATATCAGGGCATTCTGTGGCTGGGAAGTTATTTAATTTGAGGGGATTAAAGCAAATAATGTGCATGAAATCGCTCGCTTCGTGCAGTGAAGCAGACACAGGAAGTCCGTTTGCGCATCTACAGGTTTACCTTTGACCGTGCACTGACAGTTCCATCATTCTGTCGCTAAACGAACAGCTGATCACACCGAGGTGCTCGCTGACCGCAGATATTTATTAGTTTGGTCCTGCGTTTCCTTTCCTTCGCATATAACATAACGTCTTTTCTTCTCGCTTTCTGTTACTGTGGTCGGTCTTTCACGTTTCATTCGTGTCCTTCATTTTCCTCTCCTCTTTCAAATTTGTATGCCACAATGCCTTGTGCGAACGGAGAAAGCCCACCACGTGATGCATGACGTAGGATCTTGAATTGGGTCATGGTGACGCAGGAAAAAATAGTGGAGAATTTAGGGCCACGTGGCCTTAAATTCATTAATTGCTCTATGAAAAAACTAATAAAATTGTAAGTCTGTGATTCGAATTCAGTAGCTTTCAGTCCACGAAACAAATAATTGGGTGTCAGGGAAAATTCTTTTATGACCTAAACTTGAAAAATCTGAAAGATTTTTATAGACACATATTACAAGTTACAATTAAAATAGACACATATTTCAAGTTCAGGCAGAGCCTCGGCTCAGGACGATAAGCACGATGGCACTTACTGCAGTATTACCATCAAATTTGAATCTTTGGAAGTTCATCTGTCTCACCAGAGTGTCCAGATGTGGAGGTGAGACATCTGGACAGACTAAAGCGCTGCTGCATCACTCTGTTTAGAGAGAGAATTCCCACTGGCACCGCCATCAACAAGTAATCCAATGGCATTGTGGGAAATTGTGATCTGACAAATAGTCCAACATGAAATAAGTTGAATTTAAAATTCGATTTTTTATTTTGTTACATATAAATCATGGATGCCATTGAAGACCACGTGTTACTGATCAAGATTCATGTGAAAGTCATTCACGGTAGATTTTGAATTTAAGTCCTTCATATAGGTAATGTAAAGGCTGAGTAACAGTCAACATTTCCCTCTTTGACTTAAATGGCACCTAGGTTCTGCTTAATAGTCATGATAAACCAAACTTCTACGAGTTCCACCATATTCATAACCATCAACATTGCGCCACAAACAGTTAACCTTTGAGCCATCAGAAGATTTTGAAGAGCATGAAATTGGACCATTCCAGTTCAAGGAATCGCTGCTGGAAAAAAACAGAAAACAAAAAACACAACCCCAGCTGAACGCAGCATTATTATCCATCTCCACGTTTCATATTTGTGCGGCAGTCTAAAAAAACCTGAGCGATGTTGCTCTGGCTGCATTCCAGAAAACTGAAATAAATAAAAGAAAAATGAACTCTGAGAAACTAAAATCATGCTTTTCTTTCTGTTTTAAACTAACCTAATGTTATCTTCCTGCAAATATCATGTTCGTTAAGAGGTTTTAAAATGTTTAAAAGTGACATATATTATACCCCTTTTCCATATTTTGACAGAGTTCCCTGTGGTCTTTGAGATGCTTTGGTCAAAAAGATCCCTTCTCACCCTGTCGAAACAGCCCTGTTCATTCATCTCATCTCATTATCTCTAGCCGCTTTATCCTTCTACAGGGTTGCAGGCAAGCTGGAGCCTATCCCAGCTGACTACGGGCGAAAGGCGGGGTACACCCTGGACAAGTCGCCAGGTCATCACAGGGCTGACACATAGACGCAGACAACCATTCACACTCACATTCACACCTACGGTCAATTTAGAGTCACCAGTTAACCTAACCTGCATGTCTTTGGACTGTGGGGGAAACCCACGCGGACACGGGGAGAACATGCAAACTCCACACAGAAAGGCCCTTGCCAGCCCCGGGGCTAGCCCTGTTCAAAATTGCAAATTTGAGCGCCTGTTCCTTTTAAATGATAATGAGTTCACCCCTGCTCACCCCTCCCCCTCCTCCGCCAGCCTATCAGGTAGCCCTTTCCTCATGGATCTTCATTCGTAAAGGCATTTCTCAAGCCATGAGTGGAGATACTCAGATGAGGGGGCGGAATCATTCTAATGAGCTCCTCTTGTGACATAAAATGAGGAGCCAAACTGGAACGGCTTGTTGAAGCAAATGTTTTCTGAAATAACAGCCCAAAAGCGGCACGGTGGTGTAGTGGTTAGCGCTGTCGCCTCACAGCAAGAAGGCCCGGGTTTGAGCCCCGTGGCCAGCGAAGGGCCTTTCTGTGTGGAGTTTGCATGTTCTCCCCGTGTCCGCATGGGTTTCCTCCGGGTGCTCCGGTTTCCCCCACAGTCCAAAGACATGCAGGTTAGGTTAACTGGTGACTCTAAATTGACCGTAGGTGTGAATGTGAGTGTGACTGGTTGTCTGTGTCTATGTGTCAGCCCTGTGATGACCTGGCGACTTGTCCAGGGTGTACCCCGCCTTTTGCCCGTAGTCAGCTGGGATAGGCTCCAGCTTGCCCGCGACCCTGAAGAACAGGATAAAGCGGCTACAGATGATGAGATGAGATGAGAACAGCCCAAAAGAAACTTCTTGGGTTGTCTTATTTCAGAGTTTGTGGGTTGGTCGGCACTCCAGACACCCAAATGTATGTACACAGGCACTGAAAAAGTGAATTTTTCATAATATATCCCCTTTAAATGACCTTGTAAAATGACAATAACAAAAATATTTTGGTAAATGAACAAGGTTGAATGAATCAGCAGTTATTTCTCCACTGAAGCCATGGCCTGATGGTTAGAGAAGCAGCTTTGGGACCAACAGGTTACTGGTTTGATTCTGTGGACCAGCAGGAATGGTTGAAGTGCCCTTGAGCAAGGCACCTAACCCCCAACTGCTTTCCAGGCTGATCTGGGTATGTCATACATGGCTCTGGAGAAGAGCATCTGCGAAATGCCTGAAATATAATTAAATGTTCGTTTGAATAGAGATCAATGAAGCAAGGAGACAATGTGCTTAAATATCAAAATTTTGCCATGAGAAGGGTTTTCTTAAGTCACCACACAGTTGATCGTTTGTTATTCCCTTGTGTGTGTGTGTGTGTGTGTGTGTGTGTAGGATATAAAGGCATTCTATAACTTGACATGGATGACGCGTTATGGTGAGCCAGCAATGGTGGACAGGCTCACTTTGCTCTGGTCCATCACTGTGTCCATATTTGCAATTGGTGGCCTGATGGGGTCGCTCACTGTCCCCTTCTTGGTTAAAGTACTGGGCAGGTAACACACACACACACACACACACAGATTGTGCAGGTTTCTGAAAGACACATTTAGCTGTCTAGATGTCATTATCACTCTATCTTTGTGTCTTTCCTTTCCTCTGTCTTTTTCTTTCTGTCTTTCTATTTTGTCCTCTCTCTCTCTCTCTCTCTCTCTCTCTCTCTCTCTCTCTCTCTCTCCCCTTCACCCTATTGCTTTATTTGAAAGGCTATCCATATAACAGCATCACTAAAAAGCTTTCTCTCTTACTGGCCTACAATACACATTTTGTCCATGCCCATAATTCAAAATGCATCTCGAACAGGACAAACATTTAAGCTTTCACCATTGATTACTCATCATTAAAAAATTATTGCATTATATTTACTTCTTTGTGAGATCAAGGCCCCCATAATGATAGCCAGACAATGTTAAAACTGTGACCTGTTGGGTTGGTTCCCCCAAAAAATTTTATAGAACTTTTCTATATATAACATTTTTTAAGCTTTGTATATAAATGCTGCAAAAATGTTTTCATGCCACTGGCTGCTAAGACGTATGAAAATGTTGCAATCATGGTGAAGGTAAAGGAGCTTTCGAAAGTTCTCAAGCAGATTCTTCTTCAACAACAATCAAATGGAAAAAGCTACAGTGTTTTTTTTATCTTGCAAAGATTTTAAATGTCCCTGTCAGGATAATTGGTTTAATTATATGCAGATGGAAAGTTCACAGAACCACCATCGATCATCCATGGACAGGTACGGCACACGAGATTGCACATCGCACTCTCAGATGAATGATAAGGAAGATGAGAGAAAAGCCAGCAGTCACTTGAAAAGAGTTGCAGGACAATCTGAAGGCAGCAGGAGCAATAGTTACACAGAGAACAATATACAGTGAACTGCACTGTGACCATCTCAGTTCCTACAACTCATGCAAAACTCCTTTGCTAAAAAAAAGAAGCACAGAGATATGCATCGAGACAAATCAGAACTCTTGGAACAATATATTCTGGTCAGACGAGAGAAAAATAGAACGCTTTGGCAGTAACTGTGTGGAGAAAGAAGGGTTGTGCGTATGATCCCGAGAACACCATGTCCACAGTGAAGTCCGGAGGTGGGAGCCTCGTGGTATGGTGGCGGTTTCTTTGCAAACATCACTGAATGCAGCGATGTACCAGGACATATCGGAGGAGAATTTATTCTCATCAGTCAACTTAATCTGGGGAGAAAATTGAGGTTTCAACAACACAATGACCCCAAACATATAGCCAAAATAAATGGTGTTTTCATGGACATTCTTTTTCTTATTCTCCTCACATTTTTTCGGATGCCGTAGGTGCTAAAGAAGGCAACTGGACTTGCTTGAAATTCTTGAAGACATTTCACCTCTCATCCGAAAGGCTTCTTCAGTTCTGTCTGACTAGTGGGGAGTTCCAGGTATTTATCCTCGAGTGGACCAAAAGCAAATCGGAGAGTCGTTGAGGTCACATGGGTCGCTGACACTCTCAGGCCCTGTCCACACGGCAACGGATTCAGGTGAATCTGATAAAATTGTTTATCGTTTTGGCCTGGCGTTCACACAGCACCGGCATTTTGGGTGCCCCAAAACGATATTTTTTGAGAACGGGTTCCAGAGTGGAAAAATCTGGCAATGGCGCCGTTGCGAAGTCGTCTGGATGAGTAGAACGGATTTGTTTACGATGACTTCACAACCACATGACTAGAACAAGCAGCACTCTCGCTGTTTTGTATGAACCACTGCATTGCATTCACTTTTGTATACAGCTTTTCTTTTAAATAAACAAGTAACTGAACCATTTCTTGAATTTCTTTTTTTTATTGGATAAGACTGCTTTTCAAAATGTTCACACACAATAAGAAAATTAAGTTATATAAAACTATGCACACTAATAAAACTAATTTGTACACACCGAAGGCACGATTTCCTTGCGTAGTCGCAGCCATCTTCTTCTTGTTGTTGTGTGCTTGTTCCTGTGAGTGCTTCACGCCAGGTAGAAGAAGGGGTTTATGCACATGCGTCCTACTTCTTCTATTGTTCCGGTGTCTCCGATGGGACCGTCTTACAGCGCACGTAGAGGTGTGGCATGTGTATTGCATCGTTTTCAGCAAGCGTTGCGTTGCCATATGTACCTGATATTTTACTGATCCGTTGCCCATGTGGACGCGATATTTTTTTAAATAAAATCTCGTTGCCGTTGTCGTGTGGATGTAGCCTCAGTTATCCTATCGGTGTTAGGGTCACTGGAGGCCAGGTGTGAATGGTGTCAGCAGCCTAGAGGGTTGTTAGGGTGAACCGTGGGTCGTTGGCTCTCTCTGCCATCATGTGAGTCATTGAAGTCAGCTGAGTCTTGGTGTGGATGTGTATTCAGTTTTCTGGGAAGTGTGCCAAAGATTGCATTTTAGGTGACTGATAAGTGGTGTCTCTTGACCACCTACTCTGTTCAGTAATGGTCGTTCCAGGTTGAGAAAGATGGCTTCTTTTACTCCTCTTGCATACATCGCAGTCCTGAAACGAGTGTCCTTTGTTATTGAAATGAAGATAGACTGCAGACTCCTGGCCTGAGGAATTGGCTCTCCTGTGTTGAGCCATGCACCTGTGAAGCGGTTGTTTTGTTTCCCCAGTGTCCAGGTCTGTGCATTCTTCACTGCACTGAATTGCGTACACTACGTTGTCCTGTTTGTATCTGGGTATCCTGTGAAATTCAAGAATTTCAAGCAAGTCCAGTTGCCTTCTTTAGCACCTACGGTTTACGATGACCTGGATGACTGAGAACCTCCACAGACATGTTTTTGAGGAAGCTATTTCGCCCTCAGTTTTCAACCAATCATCACCAAATTTCACATGAATAATACCTCTGGGCTGAATTACATTGCTCTGACTTTTGGTGCTGAACTGGATCATTAATTCGGAATGATCCATGAAAAATGGGATTTATTTTTCAATTACTTATAACTGTCAATTTTCATGATATTTTCAATCAGTTTTTTATTTATTTATTTTTTATTTTGTTCTGGGTGGCAGGGCACAACTTTTCCTCACTAAGCGTCTGGATCTATAGGATACAGTGACCAGACATCCCGGTTTGGAACAGCTCACACAAATTACTTTAGTTTCTATCAAGTTTCTGATGATGTCCTCCTTGGGAATCTGTGTGAGCATTCTGTGCATGTGTGTTACAGTCACAGTGTACTCCTTTAAAGCATTTCAATAAGAAAACACAGTTCCTGTTACAGATTTGAATGTCTTTAAATTAATTGTAAGGTTACATGGGCATCAAACTAGTGCAAGACAAGATATGAATTGACCTCAGTGCATTTTTTTTAATTTATTTTTTTTAATGTCAACCAGAAATTCAGTGATGGAGACCAAAAACTTGGATAAAGTCTGTACTTGTGTGACTCCAAAACAATAACATTTAATCTTAGGATCATCAGAAGATAAGTAAAGGCGTTATAATGTATATCTGTTTTCCAGATGTGTGCATTTTGTTATTTTCAAAACCAGAGCATCTTTGTTCTTGAATATGGCACATATACAGTTGTGGTCAGAAGAAGTTTACATACAGTGACATGAATGTCATCTTGAATATGAATGTGATGGCAATATTTGGGCTTTCAGTAATTTCTTTGAACTGTTTTTCTGTGGCAGAATGTACAGCATGCATCTTTTTAATAAAAAAAAAACCACACACACACACACACACACACACACACACACACACACTAGAATTTGGTGCACAAGTTTTAATTTTCTTTGGGTTTTCTGAAATCAACACAGGGTCAAAATTATACATACAGGGTCAAAAATTTACATACGCTCACTTAGATTCTTAATTCAGAGGTGCTGAAATGTCCAAAGTGTCTCTTATCTTGCCAAGGCCGAGGTCTCTTAACTTCCTGTTAGTGATCATGATTGACTACAGCTGGTAGCTTCTCTGTGCCTTCATAAAAAGGGTTTGTTTACAGCACTCATTGGATTGACCAACACAGTAAAATGCGAAAGTCCAAGAAGCTCAGTGCAGATCTGAGAAAGAGGATCGCAGATATACACAACTCTGGAATGTCTCTTGGAGCCATTTCTAAACAACTGCAAATTCCAAGATCAGTTCAAACAATTGTATCCAAGTTATTGTGAGGTGGAGTCACTGCCAAGCCACTTTACTTCAAGAAAATCCAAACTCATTGGATTGACCAACACACAGTAAAATGGCAAAGTCCAAGAAGCTCAGCGCTGTTTGAGGGCTCAGATCACAGCAGCATATCAATAAAATAAAAATAAAATAAATAAATAATATACATAACCTTTTAAAAAGCAGCATATTGGCATATAAGCAGCAGTATAAGTTTGAAGCTGACCACATGGACAAAGAAAAAGCCTTCTGGAGGATAGCTGTATGGTCAGATAGATAGATAGATAGATAGATAGATAGATAGATAGATAGACTGATTCTTTATTGTCATTGCACATTACTATACAACAAAACACTGTTTGAGGGCTCAGATCACAGCAGCATATCAATAAAATAAAATAAATAAAAAAATATACATAACCTTTTAAAAAGCAGCATATTGGCATATAAGCAGCAGTATAAATTGCAATCTGTAATTCTACAATGAAGCCAAACACAGTAAGGTGCAGAGTGTGAGTCCAAGTCCAGATTCAGATTAGTCCTCCAGCAGAGCTTTTACAGCCCTGGGGAAGAAGCTATTTTGGTAATATAAAGATGAGACAAAGATTGAGTTGTTTGGCCACAATGACCACCATGTACAGAGGGACACTGGTGGTGGTGGTAGGATCATCATGCTCTGGGGCTGTTTTGCTGCCAGTGGAACTGGTTCATTGCACAAAGTGGATGGAATAATGAAGGAGGACTACCTCAGAATTCTTCAGCATAAACCATCAGAAACTTGAACATGACTCGGGATTTGGGAGTTACAACAGGACAATGAACCCAAACACGCATCAGAGCTGGTTGTGGAGGATAAAGCAGGCTAACATTAAGCGTAAAACAAGTCCTGACTTCAACCCTATCGAAAATATATGGACCGTGCTGATAAGTCGAGTCCATGCCAAGCAAAAAAACAAATTTAATTTAACTCTACCAATTCTACCACGAAGAGTCGTGAAATATCCAACCAGAGTTCTGCCAGAAGCTTGTTCATGGTAAACAGAAATGTTTGGTCAAGGTGAATCTTGCGAAGAGACATTTTACCCAAATATTAGGTGTGCTGTATGTATAATTTTGACCCTGTGTTGATTTCAGAAAACCCAAAGAAAATTAAAACTTGTGCACCAAATTCTAGTGTCTTTTTTTTAAATTAAAAATTTTGCCACATTCTGCCACAGAAAAAGAACAGTTCAAAGAAATTACTGAAAGCCCAAATATTGCCATGACATTCATATCCAAGATGACATTCATGCCACTGTATGTAAACTTCTGACCACAACTGTATAAAATGCTTTTGTGACTCTTCTTGACTTTTTAATTACATTTGGATGACAGTTTGCTGAGACAGGAATAATTTAAAACTCATTAAAACACAAACAATTAAAAAGCTGAGCCAGACACACTTGTTAGAATAACACCGCTCCATGGATGCGCATAACTTATAAAATGCCACAGGATACATGACTAGAGGTGTAACACAGTGCCACTATCCATATCTGTAATTGTTTAGTGCTCCAAATCATTTTTATTTCATGTTTTAACTTAAACTGGAAGTGCGTGTGGTTGAGACTGGAAGGGAATAAATAATAGGGCTTCTTGGTCGAAAATTTGTTTTTCCATTTACATATTATACAAACAAATAGCAGTGTGCAGAACATACAGTATATCAACTCCTGAACCAGAAGCTCGATGGAACTTTCTCGCAAGCTTTCTACTATCGAATGTGACTGAGTAAGCTCTGGAATTATCTTTCAAAACAACAGGGTCTTTCCCCAAGTCCAGGAACTGTATTGACATTTGACAATAATAGTCGTCTTATAATATTTTCGCAGATTTAGTTTAGTTTTTGGGTTTGTTCCATTCCCAAATGTTTGTTCCATTCCAGAAAGACCAGAAGCTGGGACGGGCTTGCAGTGTTGAACCGCAGACCTTTAAGCTGCATTTCATTAAAATGATTTTCCAGGACGGGGCAGCACGGTGGTGTAGTGGTTAGCGCTGTCGCCTCACAGCAAGAAGGTCCGGGTTCGAGCCCCGTGGCCGGCAAGGGCCTTTCTGTGTGGAGTTTGCATGTTCTCCCCGTGTCCGCGTGGGTTTCCTCCGGGTGCTCCGGTTTCCCCCACAGTCCAAAGACATGCAGGTTAGGTTAACTGGTGACTCTAAATTGACCGTAGGTGTGAATGTGAGTGTGAATGGTTGTCTGTGTCTATGTGTCAGCCCTGTGATGACCTGGCGACTTGTCCAGGGTGTACCCCGCCTTTTGCCCATAGTCAGCTGGGATAGGCTCCAGCTTGCCTGCGACCCTGTAGGACAGGATAAGCGGCTACAGATAATGGATGGATGGATGGATGGGACTTGACTCAGCCCATGTTTACATTAGACCGTATCAGCGGATCATCAGATTAACGTTTTTAAAACGATTAGTGTGCACACAGCAACACCAATACACGATTCGCGTGCACACAGCAACACCAATACACGGATACGCTCGGCTCCGCAGGCATCCTGCGCTCCAAATCACTCCGCCCTGAACAGCGAGTGCCCTCTGGAGGGTGCGCACTCCGGCCCTGCGCAGCTCACAGAGCACGCGAGTGAAGTGCACAAGCTGTGATTCGGGACTGAGCCGCTGTGTGTGTGATCCCAGCGCATATCACTTACCACTTGCAAGTGGAAGGATGGCAAGCCTAAAGACAATCATAACTACACAATGGGCAGTATTTGCATCAGTATTTGCAGTATTTTCATACTTTTATACTCTTTAATGAAAGGTGATACAAGGCGGAAGTCCACGCCGTTTTTCAGCAGTCGCGTCACATGACCAACGCCAGCGAATCAGGAAGGTGGATGTCACAGTGACGTTGTCCAATGACGACGCCAGCTAGAGCTCAGCACAGCGTATCCGCGTATTCTCAATGTTTACACAGCACCGGAGCTGACACGATCTGGATTGAATACGTGGACCCTGGCGGATTCCCGTTTCCCGGCGTTTCCAGGCGGTTTAATGTAAACGGACAGTGCATCCGCGAAGAAAACGAGACAGATACTGTCTAATGTAAACTTGGCCTCAGACTTGAACACTGGGGACTCGAGACTGGACTTGGACTCTAGGTTTAGTGACTCGATGGCAACACTGCACCGCTGTTAACTTTGTTTTCCATGCAAAGACTGAGAAATAGAATAACAATGTGTCTCACATAATTTGTGATCCTTTTGGCTAGTTTCAAGTCTTTTTGTGCCTTTTTTGAGCTGAAGCTCAGATGGGAATTTTGCTAAAACCAAGCAACTCTTCCCACAATCTTCAGACTCGCCACTTTTCAAGCTCCGTGTGAAAAGAAAAACCTCAGGCTTTTTTTTTGTTTATTTGTTTCATCCTGCAGGATCCCAGTGTGATCTCAGTGTGCATACGTAGTCTCAACATGAAGCTTTCTTGCAAAAAGAAGAGTGCACCTACTATCATACAACCAGTGTGACAAAATACCATAACAATTAAATCAGAGAGCATTTCATTGATAGTGTTGTTGTGCTGGCATAAGTCATGATGTGACACCTAGTCTCAGCAGATGGGCCATTAACATGATGTTGTTACATACTTCTGTGTGTGTGTGTGTGTGTGTGTGTGTGTGTGTGTGTGTGTCTCACTTCCTCCGCAACCCACTCATTCAGTTTGTCTGTCTCACTTAGCAGCGAAGGAGCTGGAGGATCTCGATGTGGAAGGTTATTTTTGGTGTAGAGTCCCTGATGATGCATCCTACTAATGGATGTTGTCCTGTGTACACACGTGTGCGCGCGCACACACACACACACACCTCTCTATATAGCTGTCTGTCCTTATATCTATCTGTCTATCAAAAGGTCTACAGTCATGGGAAAAAGAAAGTATACCCTCCTTCAATTTATTATTTTTATTTTTCAGAGCCGAAATAGTCAAGTTTATTTGTATTGCGCTTTCAACAACAGACATTGTCGCAAAGCAGCTTTACAGAAAATTAAAGACTTTAAACATGAGCTAATTTTATCCTTAATCTATCCCCAATGAGCAAGCCTGTGGTCACGGTGGCAAAGAAAAACTCCCTCAGATGACACGAGGAAGAAACCTCCAGATGAACCAGACTCAAAAGGGAACCCAGCCTCATCTGGGTGATAACAGACAACGTGATTATCAATAACTCACCTCGATAACTGTGTCCGAGAAAGTTACAAAGTACAACTGTGTCACCAGGAAAATTGTTATAGTTTTAACATAAAGTTGATTTTTTTGAAGTTATAAGCGCTTCATTAATCGAAACTTGAGTGCAAAACTGTTCATGACAACTGCAGTCCTAAAGTTGGCAAGCCAACTGGAGTCCTCAGTCATAAATGCATTATTCTAAGTCTCCAGAGCCATCTTCCAAGTCCGACTTTCGACTGTCCGTGTGAGGCCGTCCTCCACAAGAGTGATATGATGAGACTCCAGCCAGAAGTAAGGCATCAGGATGGATCAGGCAGGTGCGAGGAGCAGAAGAGGTCAGCATCGTACTGGTCTCTCAGGATCAACATGTAACTCAGAGAAATACCAATTAGGTCCTCACCAACTTCTATAAACAAAGGTACAATCTCAGGTTACAACGATGATAGATAGATAGATAGATAGATAGATAGATAGATAGATAGATAGATAGATTGATTGATTGATTGATTGATTGATTGATTGATTGATTGATTAGTCATTTCTTTCCAAAAAGTAAACCAATATCCAGAAACCAGATGGGGAAAAACAAGTACACCTTATAATTCAGTCACATCTAAAGCCACCTTTAGCAACAACCACATGAAATAAACTCTTCCAAAAAATATTTATCAAATCTCTCACATTGTTGTGGAGAAATTTTAAGCCCACTCTTCTTTACAGCATTGCTTCAGTTCACTGATGTTTGAGGACATTAGTTTTATGCACAGCTCTCTTCAGATCCCACCACAGCGTCTCACTGGGTCAAGACTTTGACTTGGCTGTTTCAACATGTCAAATTGCTCGTGTTCTTGGGATCACTGTCCTGTTACTTGACCCAGTTTTAAGCCCAGTTTAAGCTGCTGGACAGATGGCCTCAATTTGTCTCAAGAATATTCTGGTATAAAATGGCGTTCATTGTTGTCTCAGTGACTGCAAGGTTCCCAGGTGGTGTGGCAGCAAAACAGGTTCCAGTCATCTCCCCTCCACGACCTTGCTTGACAGTTGGTCCCAGGTGTTTAATGTGATATGCTGTGTTTGGTTATTGCATTAAAAGTGTTGGCTTGGAAGGCATGCAGCAAACTCAATAAAATATGGAAGTCTAACCTCCCAAGGGAAGCCATGGCCAAATGATTAGAGAAACAGTTTTGGGACCAAAAGGTTGCTGGTTTAATTCCCTGAGCCAGCAGGCTTGGCTCAGGTTCCCTTGAGCAAGGTGCCTAACCCCCAACTGCGCCAGCAAGAGAAAAACTGATGATGTGATTATCAGTTCGGGCAAGAACCCGGCCATAACTAATAATAACTAAAAACCTCCCAAGGCCCCTGAAAGTAAAGCTGTTCCAAGCCACAGTTGAAAGCGTGCTGCTATATGGTTGTGAGACCTGGACCATTACAAAGAAAAATCAGGAACGCCTTGGATGGGTGTTACACCAGAATGTTGAGAGCAGTTTCGAATGTGAGCTGGAAGTCACATATGACCAACAAAGAACAAAATGGTGACATCCCTCATCTCACAACTGAAATCGCTACCGGGAGACTGGCTTTTGCAGGACATTGTAAAAGGGCAGAAGGGAGTGTGGTGTAAAAACTGGTTACATGGCAGCCTAAACAAGGGAGAAGAACTCAAGGGCATCCCATGAAGACCTACGTTGACTTACTACAGGATGACACCAGCTATAAGATCCAGGAGATTGAAACCAGCATGCAGGATAGATATTTTTGGAGAGCCATCATCAACGCCCAACAGCAAGCGTCGACAGAGAGAGAGAGAGAGAGAAAGGTTATTGCCAGATATATTGCTGTGCATAAAGACCAAACCTCTCCATCTTGGTCTCATCAGTCCAAAGGATATCGTTCCAGAACGATTGTGCTATATTCTTTTTGAGAGAAGGGGCCTTGTCCTTGCCATCCTTCCATGAACGCCATGCTTGTTCAGTCTTTTTTCTGATTGCCATGAATAAATATTTACTGTTCTTACAGAGGCCTGTCAGTCACATAATGTGGCTCTTGCTTTCTCTTTATAATTCTGAGCATTAAAACAGTCTGACCTTGGACTGAATTTGCTAGCATGCCCTCTCCTGAGAAGATTGGCAACTGTTTTGAAGGTTCTCCATTTATAAACAATCCTTCTCACTCTAGAATGGGCAATTAAAATTTTGTTGGAGATGGCCTTATAACCCTTCCCAGATTGATGAGCAGCAACAGTTGTTTCTCTGATGTCATGGCTGATTATCTTTCTTCTTGGGATGATGTCGTCTCACTCCAGAGTGCTCCAGAATACAAACCTGCCCAAGGTTCTGGTTTTAGAGAGGTATGATGAACTTGATGATTAATCTTGTGCATTTCATTAGTAACATGTGGCTGCTCATTACTCTTAACAATTGTGGAAATAGAAAGGGTGTGCTTATTTTTTTTCCACCTGGTTTCTGAATGTTGGTTTACTTTGGGGGGGAAAATGACGACAAACTGATGTCTGTTGTGTTTTTTGTTGTTATCTGAGGTTATTTGTTTGTTTATAAAAGTTGGTGAGGACCGCACAATTATTATTTAGGCCCTAATAATTAAAAAGCATAGAATTGAAGGACGGTGTACTTTTTCTCCCGTGAGTTATCTATAAGATGCGAAAATGAGTCTGAAAACACGCAACCACTCACACACATGCACACAAGTCAATTTTTAGTGACCATGAAACTTTCTAAATCTCCATACAGAGAATATTTATTGTCGGGAACTGTGTGTGTGTGTGTGTGTGTGTATTGAGGCACCATCTGTACAAATTCAGATTACCTCTTCAATAGATAGAGCAGCTAATTTAAAGTCCCTGTGGTGTTTAAAATTGGACCTGGATAAAAAGCTACACATCCTCCTCCATCATGATCCTTTTACACCACTAATGACCACTGCTCTGTGACAAATAAGTCAGCAATCTGTGGTCTCATCCTGATCCAAGCCCAGTCTGCACACAGAATCAAAATAGCCAAAACTAAACACTTTCAACTTGATTGGCTCAGTTTGTTCAACATTCAACATTCAGTCTTAACATCAGCACAAACTTTGGATCGAACCCTGACTACATATTTATTTATGACACAGCTCTATACAGTTTCAGACATTAAATGTAACTAACACAGGCGTTCCCAAAGTAGGCATCGTGATTTATAAATGGAGTGGTGAGTGAAACTCACAATCTCCTCTTTTGTTTTCTTCTTTTATTTTAGAAATTAATATTATGAATATGGGCGGCACGGTGGTGTAGTGGTTAGCACTGTCGCCTCACAGTAAGAAGGTCCGGGTTCGATCCCCGTGGCCGGCGAGGGCCTTTCTGTGCGGAGTTTGCATGTTCTCCCCGTGTCCGCGTGGGTTTCCTCCGGGTGCTCCGGTTTCCCCCACAGTCCAAAGACATGCAAGTTAGGTTAACTGGTGACTCTAAATTGACTGTAGGTGTGAATGTGAGTGTGAATGGTTGTCTGTGTCTATGTGTCAGCCCTGTGATGACCTGGCGACTTGTCCAGGGTGTACCCCGCCTTTCGCCCGTAGTCAGCTGGGATAGGCTCCAGTTTGCCTGCGACCCTGTAGAACAGGATAAAGTGGCTAGAGATAATGAGATGAGATGAGATATTATGAATATCGCATGAATTCTGAACACAGTATTTGTGTGTGACTGTTTTTAAATGTTATTGGGAGTGGCAAATAAGTCACATTTAAATTGTTAAAGTGTACATGCTGCACTAGCACAGGAGTTCAACAATTCAAATGTATAGAGGGACTATGACTCACTCTGTGGGAAGGAAGTCATGAAAATCCATGCTGAAGCATTTATTCAAAATAGATTTTTGGAAGTGTGATGGTAAAAAACAAATAGAAACCAAAAGGTTTGGAGTCGCAGAAAATGTCTCATGTCCATTTGAGTTAATGTGCCCAAAAAGTTTGGGAAAACCAAAAAGCTCTGAAAATGCTCTGGAAAGCCCAAACGTTCACAGAAATACAGCTTAAACTCGAACCCAAAACACAGACCACAAATTCAATATTCATGTAGAAATGTACCCTTCAATGGATTGACCTGACCAGGGTATACCCCACCTTTTGCCCGAAGTCAGCTGGGATTGGATCCAGCTTCCCCTGCTACCCTGATGGATAAACAGTATGGATAATAGATAGATAGATGAATGAATGTAAAAAAATGTTTGGAGCTCCTGAGTGGCACAACAGAAGTGTTTTACTCTGCTGTTGGGAGAAAGCCAAAATCCTCATGATGCCATAGCCATCCAGGTCTAAGAGTTTAAGAGAACAAAATTGGCCATGGGTGGGAAGGATGACATACACACTCCCTTGTCAATCACAATGACAGTAGCTAGTTGTGGGCGTCCATGAGCTTAGGTATGTAGAAGAGGGTAAATAGCACTTTCCTCAGACTTTGAGCTTCATGTGTCTCAGAAGAAGCATGTGCTAGCTTTCTCCATGACTAGAAAATTATTGCATTCAAGACTATACAACAGCACATTATTTGATGTTTTACCTCATGATTTTTTTCCCCCCAAAATAAACGCATTACAATTTTGGTTCTCGCAGCGCATTTTAAAAAAAAAAAATGTTTGGACAGTTTACCATTTACCATTTTGTCATGTTGCTATTCCTTGAAAGATGTTCAGGGATTGAAGACACCAAGTGATGATGTACTTCAGGTGTTATTTTGTCCCATTCTTCTGCAACAGGTCTGCAAACAGGTGTGCAACAGTACGGGGTCATCCTTGTTTCAAAATTCACCACATATTCTCTTTTGGGGACAGAGGGGACAGGCACCCCCTTCTTTCACAGCCATGCCTTTGTAATGTGTGCAGAATGTGGTTTTGCCTTGTCTTGTTGAAATATCCTTGGAAAAGGTGTCATCTTCAAGGCAGTATATGTTGCTCCAAAATCTCAGTGTACTTTTCTGCATTAATGCTCCGTCACAGAAGTGTAAGTTACCTTTGCCAAGGGCACGGACGCAACCCCATACCATGACAGATTCTGGCTTTTGGACTTGTTCTTGGTAACAGCCTGGTTGGTCCTTTTGGTCTTTGGTACAGAGCACACGATGTCCATTTCTTACAAAAAAAAAAAGACCGAGAATACTGATTCATCTCACCACAATACATGTTTCCACTGTGATGGTCCATCCCAGATGCCTCCAAAGGCTTCTTTTTTTTGCACAGTAAAGTTTTAACTGACATTTGTAGATGTAAGCCCTTATTGTAGTGCTTGACAAAGGTTTGACAAAGTAATCCCGAGCCCATGTGGTTATATCAGCTAGAGATGAATGACGGTTCTTGATGCAGTGCCATCTGAGGGATCGGAGATCACAGGTGTTCAGCTTAGGCTTGTGCCCTTTCCCTTTGCGCACCAAAATTCCTCCAGATTCCTTGAATCGTTGAATGATATTATGCACCATAGAGGGTGAAATATCCAAATCCTTTCATATCTTTCTTTGAGGAGCATTGTCTTTAAACATTTCAATAATTTTCTCAGCGTTTGTTGATCCTCAGCCCATCTTTGTTCCTCAAAGACTTGGCCTTTCCTGGATACTGATTTTGTACTGAATCATGATTACAGTCACCTGTTCACATCACATCATTATTTAATTGTTTTACCTCATTTGTAGCCCTAAATTGCCCCGTCCCAATTTTTTTGGAATGTGTTGCAGGCCTGAAACGCAGGAATGGATGCCGATTAACAAATTAAATGAAGTTGACCAACAAAACATGAAATATTTTGAGTTCATACTGTCTGCAATGAAATACAAGTCAAATGAATTTAGAAATCACTGCTTTCTTTTTTTAATTTGCATTTTCCATCCCGTCCCAGCTTTTTCTGATTTCGGGTTATACTTGACAAACATCGAATTCTTCTCTGATGTAAAGTTTTCATCCCTGACCTGCGTGGTTGTGTTTCTTGTCGCTGTGCATTTTCCCCCACAGTGTTATTTGATTAGAAAAGAAACTCGCACAGCTTTGCTTCAGTCAATTCTCCATTTGTCTGACTTTCAGTTTTTCTGTTGCTTGACATTCACTGATTGCTGTTTTTGTGAAGGTT
Organism: Neoarius graeffei; assembly: GCF_027579695.1. Lineage (NCBI taxonomy): Eukaryota > Metazoa > Chordata > Actinopteri > Siluriformes > Ariidae > Neoarius > Neoarius graeffei. Next base: position 12,582,188 of record NC_083588.1, read on the forward strand.
TGGGATTGAGAAATTACACACACACACAGAGGAAAATAACAAATGTATATTTGTAAGGCTAAAGTAGCAACAAGGAAAACATACTTCTGGTGTAGATAGATTAGATTAGATAGAGCTTCCAAGGAAACCATTGCGTGGTCCGATATAGAAATTTAGTGTATTTCACATGAGGAAATCAGATTCAAACAATTTTTGGGAAGAAAGAAATAATCTAAAAGAGAATAAGTTTTGTATCTGTTAGAAAAAAAGGTATAGTCCCTTTTTGTGGGATTCTTTACTCTCCATACATCTACTAAACCTGTTTCAAGTCCCAAAGCATTCAATATTTTTGCAGATTTAGGGTTAGATCCTCCAGAATGAGAGGATTTGTCTAAACATGAGAGAGTTAAGTTGTAGTCCCCCCCTATTAATCCCAATGTTGTACAATGAGTGTTAAAGAGGGAAATCTCATCTCATCTCATTATCTCTAGCCGCTTTATCCTTCTACAGGGTCGCAGGCAAGCTGGAGCCTATCCCAGCTGACTACGGACGAAAGGCGGGGTACACCCTGGACAAGTCGCCAGGTCATCACAGGGCTGACACATAGACACAGACAACCATTCACACTCACATTCACACCTACGCTCAATTTAGAGTCACCAGTTAACCTAACCTGCATGTCTTTGGACTGTGGGGGAAACCGGAGCACCCGGAGGAAACCCACGCGGACACGGGGAGAACATGCAAACTCCACACAGAAAGGCCCTCGCCGACCCCGGGGCTCGAACCCAGGACCTTCTTGCTGTGAGGCGACAGCGCTAACCACTACACCACCGTGCCGCCCCAAGAGGGAAATCATATCAGAAATAAATAAAGGTGTGTCTGTGTTAGGAGCATATACAGTATATTAAGCAATGTTAATTCTTTGTCCCATAATTTCCCTTTCGCCAGAATATATCTTCCCTCTATATCCGAAATCTGCTCAATGAGTTTATGAATCAGAATAGCAACCCCTCTGCTGTTTGTTTTGAAGGATGAGAAAAAGATTTGCCCAACCCAGTCTTTCTGCAGTTTAAGATGTTCTTCGGGTGTAAGATGGGTTTCTTGCAATAAAGCTATTTCCACCTTTTCTTTTTTGAGTGTTGTGAGTATTTTTGTTCTTTTGATAGGATGTCCTATACCTTTAACATTCCATGTAACTAATTTTAATGGTTTCATGATAAACTTTTATCAAAAAAACTTAAGATAATACTCTGAAAAATCCTCGGGCTATGATAGGTAGGATTAATGAAAAAAAAATTGTGCACAGACTTTACTTCACCTTTGGCCACAAATATTAAAGTAAAAGAGACTAATTATAAATTTTTGTTCAAATATTACATAACTCCAGTAAAGCTTAATAAGTTTGATAGATTAAATTCTCCTATATGTAAGAAATGTGGAATTGAACGGGGAACATTTATGCATCTATTTTGGGACTGCAAAGTTGTTTATTCTTTTTGGGAGAAGAGTCATAAACAGGGCTTTGAACCAGAATTTTTTTCCTATTGGTTCGTTCTGAACAGAAACGGAATTTTAACGTTTCCGGTTTTGGGTTCCACCATTAAATAGACGTTCCCGAACCGGTTAGAACAAAAAAATTTCGTTCCCGGAACGGTTAATTACATTCCCTGTCAGCTGTTTAACAAATGGCTATAAAATTATGTCTCTGTCTCATCCAGCTTAAGCCAAATGTAGGCTAATTCTATTACAACCTTCATTAAATAAGACAAGAAATAATTTAAAACAATTATTATTTCAAATGTTGGCGATTTGGGGCAGCACGGTGGTGTAGTGGTTAGCGCTGTCGCCTCACAGCAAGAAGGTCCTGGGTTCGAGCCCCATGGCTGGCGAGGGCCTTTCTGTGCGGAGTTTGCATGTTCTCCCCGTGTCCGCGTGGGTTTCCTCCGGGTGCTCCGGTTTCCCCCAGTCCAAAGACATGCAGGTTAGGTTAACTGGTGACTCTAAATTGAGCGTAGGTGTGAATGTGAGTGTGAATGGTTGTCTGTGTCTATGTGTCAGCCCTGTGATGACCTGGCGACTTGTCCAGGGTGTACCCCGCCTTTCGCCCGTAGTCAGCTGGGATAGGCTCCAGCTTGCCTGCGACCCTGTAGAAGGATAAAGCGGCTAGAGATAATGAGATGAGATGAGATTATTTCAAATGTTGGCGATTTGGGGCGGCACGGTGGTGTAGTGGTTAGCGCTGTCGCCTCACAGCAAGAAGGTCCTGGGTTCGAGCCCCATGGCTGGCGAGGGCCTTTCTGTGCGGAGTTTGCATGTTCTCCCCGTGTCCGCGTGGGTTTCCTCCGGGTGCTCCGGTTTCCCCCACAGTCCAAAGACATGCAGGTTAGGTTAACTGGTGACTCTAAATTGACCGTAGGTGTGAATGTGAGTGTGAATGGTTGTCTATGTGTCAGCCCTGTGATGACCTGGCGACTTGTCCAGGGTGTACCCCGCCTTTCGCCCGTAGTCAGCTGGGATAGGCTCCAGCTTGCCTGAGACCCTGTAGAAGGATAAAGCGGCTAGAGATAATGAGATGAGATGAGATGTTGGCGATTTGGATTCTCAGTACGTCTTCCCATCTACACAAACAGAAAAAGTGCCAAAAATGAAAGATAATTCGTTTAGTGTGTTACCAAAGGCTAATCAGGCCCTATAGAGGGCTACCGCATGACGTCACCGTGCCGCGAGATTTTGTTAGGCGCCATATTGGAAGACCAAGAACACATCTATGCAAGTACATACATACATAAAACAAACTACACCTGAAATGTAGCCAGGGCCGGTTCTGCCCTAATCTGGACCCGGGTGCAACATCGCGCAAACCCCCCCCCCCCCCCCCCCCAAAAAAAAAAAACCAAAACAAAACACCAGTCTAAATCAGGACAACCATCACATAACTATAACTATAAACATTTTATATCAACTATTTTAACTAAATGGGCTATAATAAATAAGCCTGCAGGCAGCCACGGCGGGCTGCCTCAGAAAAGTAACCATTCAATGACACAACTGAAAGCCTGCGGCCACGGCAGGCTGCCTTAAAAAGTAACCATTTGTCCTACCTTAAAACTCGTTTTGCATTTTCTGCCTCCTTTTTTGTATTTTCAACCCTCCGTTTATTTTCTTTCCTTTTCTGAAAACCCGATTTGTGTCCAGACATTTTGTTCTGCTACCAACGAACTAACTCGTCAGGTCTCGTCTCTCGAGCCCGTGATGATTCCCGTGGGAAGGGCAACAATTGATACATTTTTACAAACAGCCAATAGGGAGGTTGCAACGTTCAGGCTCTTCTTTGCTCAGGCACTCAGTAATGGAGACGTGATAGTAGTCCACCTTCCCGCTCTCTCCATTCAGTCAGCGAACGTCACACAGGAAGTGAACCCCAGCGGGTCATAGAAACTTGCGCAGGAGAAGAATGACTTTTTTATTTGTAGGCTACGGAAACTTTGAGGAACGAAATAAAAACCGGTATTAACCGGTTACCATTATTTTTAATAAGCGTTTCTGTTCCGGAACATAAAAAATAATAAAGTTTCTGGTTTCGTTTCTATTCCATGTGAAATAGAAAAAGTTCCCGGTTTTCGTTTTCGTTCCTTGAACCGGTTCAAAGCCCTGGTCATAAAGCAATTCAAGATATGTGTAAATGTACTTTTGATTTATGTCCTATGTTGTATTTGTTGAACTATGGGGTAAAGAATAAGTTTCCTTATACAAAGAAATGTGTGTTTATAATATTGTCTTACTTTGCAAAAAAGTGTATACTCACTACTTGGATATCTCAGTCAGGACCAACTCTTACCCAATGGCTGGATCAGATAATAGACTTTTTACCCATTGAAGAAAGTACAAATAAGCAATATTCAAGACAACAAGATTTCATATCCACATGGTCTTTAGTACAGAATTACATTGACACAGTAAAGATTATCAATTAAAATTAAATAGCATACTGTGTAACCCACTGAATGTGCAAAGTAGGTAGGATCTATTTAGTTATTATTTTATTTACTTATTTTTATTTACTTATTTGTGGGGTTTTTTCTCCTTTTTTGTGTGTTTTTTTTTTTTGCTGTAGTTGTTGTTATTCTTTTTTGTCTTGTGGACAAGTATTGTCCACATTGTGGTGTGATGTATGTGTGTGATATGTGCAAAATTATGAATTAAAAAAAAAATAGATTAGATAGAACTTTATTGATCCCTTTGGGAGGGTTCCCTTAGGGAAATTAAAATATCAGTAGCATCATTACAGGATAAACAGAGAATAGAAAATAGAGAAAACTTCAAGATAAATTAAGTATTTACATATACAAATATATGTTTAAAAAAAGATATGAAAAAAAGTCCAGCAGGAGAGGTATTGTCCATTTATATTGCACATTGTCCCGTATTGCTTTTTGTCAGGTTAGGCTGCTGCTCCTTCCTGTCCTCTGTCCTCCTGTTATCCCTCCTCTCCCCCAGAGAGGAGTTGTACAGTCTGATGGCGTGAGGGACAAAGGAGTTTTTAAGTCTGTTTGTCCTGCACTTGGGAAGGAGCATTCTGTCACTGAACAGGCTCCTCTGGTTGCTGATGATGGTGTGCAGAGGGTGACTGGCATCGTCCATGATGTTCAGTAGTTTGTCCATAGTCCTCTGCCACCGTCACCAGAGAGTCCAGCTTCATGCCGACCACAGAGCCGGCCCGCCTGATCAGTTTGTCCAGCCTGGATGTGTCCTTCTTGGATGAGCTGCCCCCCCCAGCACACCACGGTGTGAAACAGGACACTGACGACCACGGACTGATAGAACATCCACAGGAGTTTCCTGCAGATGTTAAAGGACCACAGCCTCCTCAGGAAGTACAGCCTGCTCTGTACCTTCCTGTACAGGTGGTTGGTGTTGCAAGTCCAGTCCAGCTTGCTGTCCAGCCACAGCCCGAGGTACTTGTAGGAATCCACAGCCTCCACCTCGACTCCCTCGATCAGAACTGGTCGTGACTTTGGTCTGGACCTCCCAAAGTCAATGACCAGCTCCTTGGTCTTCGAGGTGTTGAGCTGCAGATGGTTCCTGTTGCACCAAACGGCAAAGTCCTTCACCAGGCTCCTATATTCCTCCTTTCTGTCGTCCCTGATACACCCCACTATGGCTGTGTATGTGTGGGCATGGGCCTTTATACGTGTACATGAAGGGAGAAAGATACAAAATTAAAAAGAATAAAGGAGAGAGAGAGAGAGAATGAGGCATGAATGAGAGCAGAATCATTCCTAATGGACTGTTCATGTAGCTGTTAGCCTTAGAAAGCAGACCGAAGGTTGCGTCAACAGAAATCAATACACACACACATGCGCGCACGCACACACACACCTCTGTGTGATGGATGGGTAGATCTACGGGTAAGAAACCAATCACAAGGTCTCAGTAAGCACCATTACATCCCAACTTTTGTGTGTGTGTGTGTGAAGTTTGCAGTGATTATGTGTATCATTCGCCAAAGAAATTAATGCAACTTAATTCAGTTCAAGCACACCATTATCCATACCACTTATCCTTCAGGGTTGCAGGGGAAGTTGGAGCCAATCCCAGCTGACTTCAGGCAAGGTACACCCTGGGCAGAGTTCCAATTTATTGCAGGGCTAACACCAAGACAAACAGCCATTCACAACTACTAGCTACAATTTAGAGTAGCCAGTTGACAGTTAATCCAATGCAAATTTTGCACAGAATGACCCCAGTTGGCCGCAAGGTTCAAACCCAGAACTTTCTTGCTCTGAGGCGACAGTGCTAACCATTACACCACCATGCCATTCTACACCATTATTTTTCCAGCTATATGCAAGTAATCAGTCAGAAAAAAAAAATCTCCAGGGTTTTGGTGTAACATACGGTACAAGAGTACCAGAACGACAACAAAGAATGCAAATTAGGTGCAAGATGATATCATTCAGGCGGCACAGTGGTGTAGTGGTTAGCGCTGTCGCCTCACAGTGAGAAGGTCTGGGTTCGAGCCCCGTGGCCGGCGAGGGCCTTTCTGTGTGGAGTTTGCATGTTCTCCCCGTGTCCACGTGGGTTTCCTCTGGGTGCTCCGGTTTCCCCCACAGTCCAAAGACATGCAGGTTAGGTTAACTGGTGACTCTAAATTGACCGTAGGTGTGAATGTGAGTGTGAATGGTTGTCTGTGTCTATGTGTCAGCCCTGTGATGACCTGGCGACTTGTCCAGGGTGTACCCCGCCTTTCGCCCGTAGTCAGCTGGGATAGGCTCCAGCTTGCCTGTGACCCTGTAGAACAGGATAAAGCAGCTACAGATAATGAGATGATATCATATGCAAAATGAAAAAACAGAAAGCACAAAAAGGCTTTTGGGAAAACTTACTAACTGTTACAAAGTCTTAAAGAAAGTTTTTCCATCTCAATGATTATCCATTTATTTTTGTAAATGGTTCCATTTATTATTAGTAGGCATAATCAGACACTCGCTGACTGTGCTGTGAAAATTGTCCATGCAGACGCTCATCTAAGTTTCCAAATCTGTCATTGCTTAACTCTTGAATATTTTCTATCATGAATACTATCATTAAAAAGCTTATAATCTCTGCTTTCCAAAGAAATGTATCTCATTAAGATATGTTCAGTACTTTGGGAGTAATGGCAGGTTGAAGTTGGCACAACAGAGTTCACTCTCTGCTCGTGGGACGTCAGGAAACTGCCGGTGCTTTTCTTTTTGAGTCACGGGAAAGCGGTCAGGCTCTCTGTCTCTCTCTTCTGATGGGTTTCCAACTGGATTACTCGTGAATATCAATCAGATAACTTTTATAGGAATGTTCTCTCACGCTCACTGTTTCTGATTAAGTATTCAGCAAAATTTTCCGTCAGCTAGTTTTGATGTTCTTTGAAGTGTTTTCATACAGTAGCTTTACCGACTTATTTTTTTTTCAAATCAAACTGATTCATGTAAAAAAAACTATTTTTGAATATAACTGTAGTTGTTTTAATGAAAAATATTGAGATCTTAGTGGTCGGAATGAGATTTTTAAAAAACCTGGAAATCAGAAACGCGAGTTTCAATTTCAATTCAGTTAATGTGAATTGTTTATTGGATGTGGCTCACACAGTTTTTTCAAGGTTCGCCTTGAAACCTGTGAATATTATCATTGATATTCTTCAATATAAACACTAGTAGGCCCTGTTTTTGAGAAATACAAAGGCCTACAGAGCACAAACGGTATTAGAAATAATCTTTTATTACATTTTATTCAGTTTTATTGAGTACTTTTTAAATTACCAAATTAGCATAATTAAAACTAATTAAATACTAATTTTCAGAATTTGTTTTTACTAATTTTTCAAACTTTGTATTCAGTAACCAACCATCTATGTGCCTGCCAATTTCCATGTAAATATCTTGAAAAATAGAAAAGTTATGAAGAAAAAACCTTTGATCTCATTGGTCAATGAGGCCCATTTTGGACCATGTTATCCGAATACAGAATATTACGGCAGGTTTCGAAAAATTAAGCCGTTTTTTCAGTCTTTGAATTGTAATATCTCAAGAATGGATAAACATATTTCATTTATATTAATATTTGAGTTTATATTAATATTTATTTTAAACAAGGGTGTGATTTGAATTACAATCGGGTTCGGGTAATATGGGACAGCCTTGGGCTGAGGTGCCCTTGAGCGAGGCACCTAACTCCCAACTGCTTCTTGGGCGCTGTTAGCATGGCTGCCCACTGCTCTGGGTATGTGTGTGTGTGCTCATTGCTCACGTGTGTGTGCATTTGTGTGTTCACTGCTTCAGATGGGTTAAATGCAGAAAGGAATTTCACAAGCGTGTGATGAATAAAGTTGTTCTCCTACAGCCAGCACTATTGTTCTGGTTGCACTGTTCTCCAACACCTTCTGACCAATCAGATTTGAGAATCCAACAGCGCCATCAGTGGTATGATAATAATAAATATCATAACTTTGACGATGGTGATTTCCACCACCAGGCCAGATTTAACAAATCGCAGACCTCTTAGTCATGATTCGTTGATTGCAAATCCCCTGAAAAATGTCCGCTCATTGCATCTGGAAAGTCATTGGATTGTAGAAGCCAAATCGTTTACACTTCATTTGGGTTTTTTAGTAGTTTAGGACTTAAGGGGTGAAAAAATTAACTTGGCCCTGCCGAGAGAAAACCTCATCTCATTATCTCTAGCCGCTTTATCCTGTTCTACAGGGTCGCAGGCAAGCTGGAGCCTATCCCAGCTGACTACAGGCGAAAGGCGGGGTACACCCTGGACAAGTCGCCAGGTCATCACAGGGCTGACACATAGACACAGACAACCATTCACACTCACATTCACACCTACGGTCAATTTAGAGTCACCAGTTAACCTAACCTGCATGTCTTTGGACTGTGGGGGAAACCGGAGCACCCGGAGGAAACCCACACGGACACGGGGAGAACATGCAAACTCCGCACAGAAAGGCCCTCGCCGGCCACGGGGCTCGAACCCGGACCTTCTTGCTGTGAGGCGACAGCGCTAACCACTACACCACCGTGCCACCGAGAGAAAACCTACATCTGATTTTTATGATCGAGGCTGTAGGGTTAGTGAGGCTTTCCATGGTCATGGGTGACGGACAGAATGACAGACAGGTAGACAGACAGATAGTTCCTGTGCATGTGCGTGCACACACACACACACACACACACACACACACACACCTGTAGTAGTTGCTCTAGACACTTTTTTATTAAACTGCACAGTGCAATCATTAAGCTGAGAAAGATTCTCTCTAGGGTGTGTGTGCGCGCATGTGTGTTCTTTCTCCACCACTACACTTTAAGTCAATGTGACATATTGCTTGAGCCACTGGGAGCTCTCTCTCTCTCTTTCTCTCTCTCTCTCACACACAGAGAGAGAGAGAGAGAGAGCGCAGTATATGAAGTTAAACTCACTCTGTGGTACTGTAATGAGTTTCCTTCCTCAGTAATTAGAGCCAACAACTTCTCTCCAAACTTCACCCTCTCACTCAGGCCAGTAATCATTGGAGACACATATTACACACACACACACACACACACACACTCAGTGGGAATGCTGACCTGGAAACAGTGCGATAGACGCTGAACATGAGAGACAGTATAGTAAAGGATTTTAATGATGATCAATCCAGTGTGTTTCTGATGCTCCCTTTAAGCCTTGTGCTGCCTCATTCTCAGCAGGCCACAGTTTATCGGCAAAGACGCATGTCCAGAAATAAGTTTTGATCGTTTCTCGTGATTTTTTTTAAATTATTTTTATACTGAAGTTTGTTGTCCTGGAGATTTCGACAGACAGATTATTTATAAGTACATATTCAGAAAGACATCCAGACAGCTAGATTTATAGGCATAAGTAAATAGACTGGCAAATGGAGATGGAGATAAATTGCCATGCCTTCGTCCTGTCATTTGCATAATCACTCTCGGATGAACGTACTCTATTTGGATATTCACAGTCCAGAATTTGCATGATCCGCTCCCACTTTTAGGCTCATTTTCAAACATAAATGGTAATAAATGTTGAACATATACATTTCCGCTCAGTCTTTCTCACTGCCTCCGTCTCGCTTTCCCTCCCGGTAGGAAAGGCACTCTGCTGGCCAATAATGTGTTGGCGGTTATCTCCGCTCTATTAATGGCTCTGGGTGAGAAAGCAGGGTCATTTGAGATGCTCATCATTGGTCGCTTCATTGTTGGCATGGATTCAGGTGAGTCCTTTCCTTTTTTTAACCACTCTGGCCCTGTGTGCTGGCCATTCATTATACCTCCGCTCCGAAGGAGGGGGGGTATACTGTTTTTTTACCTCTCTGTCCATCTGAAAGTCCCTTTTTCTCAGCAACCACAAATCATAGCCACTTGGTACTTGGTACCAAACTTCAGCTTGGGGTTCTATGCTGTGTATACCATTTTCAGGTCTGTTGCACATCGACTACCTGTTTACCGGCTGAATGTATTTATGAAACACACAGGGTGGATTTACAAAATTTTTGCAACACTTTTCTCAGCAACTACAAATCACAACTGCTTGATATTTGGTACCGAGCTTCAGCTTGAGGTTCTATACCGTGTCTACCATTTTCAGATCTGTCGCACATCGAATTCTTGTTTACCAACTGAATGTATTTACGAAATATATAGCGTGGATTTACAAACTTTTGTCACACTTTTCTCAGCAACTACAAATCACAACTGCTTGATATTTGGTACCAAGCTTTAGCTTGGGGTTCTATACTGTATATACCGTTTTCAGGTCTGTCACACATTGACTTCCTGTTTACCAACTGAATGTATTTACAAAACATATAGCGTGGATTTACAAACTTTTGTCACACTTTTCTCAGCAACTACAAATCACAACTGCTTGATATTTGGTACTGAGCTTCAGCTTGGGGTTCTATACTGTGTCTACCATTTTCAGATCTGTCACACATCGACTTCTTGTTTACCAACTGAATGTATTTACGAAATATATAGCGTGGATTTACAAACTTTTGTCACACTTTTCTCAGCAACTACAAATCACAACTGCTTGATATTTGGTACCAAGCTTCAGCTTGGGGTTCTATACTATATCTACTGTTTTCAGGTCTGTCACACATTGGCTTCCTGTTTACCAACTGAATGTATTTACAAAACATATAGCGTGGATTTACAAACTTTTGTCACACTTTTCTCAGCAACAACAAATCACAATTGCTTGATATTTAGTACCGAGCTTCAGCTTGGGGTTCGATACCGTATATACCGTTTTCAGGTCTGTTGCATATTGACTTCCTGTTTACCAACTGAATGTATTTACGAAACCTATAGGGTGGATTTTGATGCTATTTCAAGAAGCAAAATGCTATTTCAAAATGACAGTTTACCAGGATGCTATTTGAAATCCCTGGGGAGAGACACTGCTCTTTACTTACTTGTTTCAGGGTTAATTATTTGTTGAAGTCAACATTCATAATAAGTGTCCTTTTCCTTCGATTGCTTGCATTATGAAATAAGCGAGAATGGGGGAATACGTAAGTGAGCAGTAGCTCACAGTTGATCTTGTTTTTGAACTAAATCAACATAACCAAGCCCATATTCACATGCATTAATGGGACAGAATGAACTTTATTTCTGGCAAACCAAAATTCAAAGTCACAGTCGAGAGCAGGGGTCAGAACACAAGCAGACTGAGATTAACACCATCCATAATCGTTACAACTGCATGCCTCCTTATGCATGTGTGCAAGCATAAATACTACCATCAGGCATGCACCTTTCTTCTTCCCACATTGTAGATAATATGAAGCTATTTGCTTCAAGATAACTTCCTGCCATCTCCTCTCTTCTACCTCAGTAAGTGTATTTCTTGTATATTACAATCATTTTTCATATAATACAGCAGAGCAAAAATCAGTGACTCTGAAGCTGAAAATATACATTTTGAGTTGTTCCTCCAATGACCAGAAGTCCTTATTGTTCCTTATCAGCAATCATATGTCTAAAGTTGCAGCAGTCTGAGTCTAACCTAGAAGACATTAAAACACCGATCAAAAGATTGTGTGTTTTCAAATCCCAGCACTGCCAAGCTGCTGGGCAAGGCCCTGATGCTCAGCTGCTCACTTTTATATTTTTCGGTTGCTCTCGTGAGGGGTTGTCACAGCGGATCATTATGATCCGCATATTTGATTTGGCCTACGTTTTTACACCAGATACCCTTCCTGACACAACCCTCCTCAGTTTATCTGAGCTTGGGATTGGCACTAAGTGTGCACTGGCTTATGCAACCCCACTGGCTGGGTATTTTACTGAATCACTCACTCACTATCCGTTTTGAGTCAGTTGACATGTCAGACATGTCTATGACAATCTGCACGTCTTTGAACTCTGGGAAGAAATCGGAGCACCCACTGCAAACTCCACACAGAAAGGGCCCTGTCAACAGTAAGGCTCAAATCCAGAACATTCTTGCTGTGAGGCGACAGTGCTAACCACTGCACCACCGTGCCACCCCAACTGCTCAGGTTTATAAATGAAATAAGTGCTCTCTCTGGACATGGGTATCTGCCAAGTGTCAGAAATGTACATTTCAAAAAAAGGGTTTGCATTGGTCTCCACTAGGTCAAAGACATCAGCCAACCTGATGTTGTTGGTGGCCTGAGTAGGATTGGGGTTGGATGGTGCAAAGCAATACACCATCTTTTTACTTTTACACGTGGTAAAAGTGAAAGTACAAAGGTCTTATGGATGATTGATTTTATCAACTTCATTTAGACAAGTCAAACTTGTGGCATGTGTTCTGGCTAATAACACAAATCACAAGCAGTTTGGGTGTGGCAATTGATACCACTGAGCCCCAGAGAAAGAAACGTGGGTTGCTCAACCAACACTGAATTACATAAATAGTACCGTTTAAAAATACAGTACAATGTGCCATTCCTGTAAACAAACATTAAATTATGAATGCTTTTATTATTACTGACATTAACTATTTGGCAAATCTGCTTCCAGTAAGATTCACGTTTATAGCGTGATCCAAGAAAACAGGGACAGAATTACGACAACTAGAACATGGGGAAACCAAGTCTTAGAATTGCATGACACAATAAGATTTAACAACAAACATATGAAAACAAAGAGAGTTTAAATTCTCAAAGAAACAAGATACATTCAGGAAAACATTAAGGAAACAAACCAATGACTGGATGAGGGCAGAGACTAGGAAAAAAACAGGAAGAGAAATGAAAACAAAGTAAAATCAAAAGCCCATGATACCAGCATGGGGACCATGAAGAAGTAATGTGAATGCAGAGGGCACTCGGAGCTTTAGGAGACATTATAGTACAAACCCTATTCCAAAAAAGTTGGGATCCTGTGTAAACTGTAAATAAAAACAGAATACAATCATTTGCAAATCATGGAAACCCTATATTTCTTTGAAAATAGGACAAAAGACAACATACCAAATGTTGAAACTGAGAAATTTTATTGTTTTTTGAAAAATTTATGCTCATTTTGAATTTGATGTCAGCAACACGTTTCAAAAAAGTTGGGACAGGGGCATGTTTACCACTGTGTTGCATCACCTCTACTTTTAACAACCCTCTGTAAATGTTTGGGAACTGAGGAGACCAGTTGCTGTAGTTTTGAAAGAGAAATGTTGTCCCATTTTTGCCCGATATACAATTTCAGTTGCCCAACAGTTCGGGGTCTCCTTTGTCGTATTTTGTGCTTCATAATGTGCCAGATATTTTAAATGCAAGACAGCTCTGGACTGCAGGCAGGCCAGTTTAGCACCCGGACTCTCTTACTACGGAGCCATACAGTTTTAATATGTGCAGAAAGCGGTTTGGCATTGTCTTGCCGAAAGAAGGAAGGCCTTCCCTGAAAAAGATTTTGTCTGGATGGCAGCATATTGCTCTGAAACCGTGTATATATCATTCAGTATTAATGATACCTTCCCAGATGTACAAACTACCCATGTCGTGTGCACTAATGCACCCTCATACCATCACATATGCTGGCTTTTGAACTGTGCACTGATAACAAACCAGATGGTTCCTCTCCTCTTTCGCCTGGAGGACGGAGTGTTCATGATTTCTAAAAATCTACTTTTTATTCGTCAGAGCTCGGGACAGTTTTCCACTTCGCCTCAGTCCATCATAAAAGAGCTCAGGCCCAGAGAAGGCGGCAGTGTTTCTGGATATTGATTATATCTGGTTTTAACTTGCATTTGTGGATGCAGTAATTGACCTGTCCTTGACCTGTGGTGTCCCCCAGGGGTCGATCCTTGGACCATTACTATTCAACCTTTATATGCTCCCACTTGGACAAATTATCAAGAACAACTCAATTTTGTATCAGTGACACCCAAATTTATTTTGCTCTTTCACCTAATGATTATGCCCCCCTTGAATGTCTCTACCAGTGTATCGATCAAATCAACAACTGGATGTCACAAAACTTTCTTCAGCTGAACACAGATAAAACAGAAGTAATTTTATTTGGGAAAAAAGATGAAAGACTCAGGATTACCACTATTCTTGACACAAAGGGGATTAAAACAAAAGATATGGTTAAAAATCTTGGTGTTTTCATTGATAGCGAGCTAAACTTTGACAGGCACATGAAAGCAATCACTAAATCGGCATTTTATCACCTAAAAAACATTTCCAAACTAAGAGGACTTATATCAAAAAATGATCTGGAAAAACGTATATATGCCTTCATCTCTAGTAGGGTTGACTACTGCAATGGCCTTTTCACAGGCCTGCCAAAAAAGACCATCAAACGACTTCAGCTGGTTCAAAATGCAGCGGCTAGGGTTCTCACATGAACAAAAAGAAGAGAGCACATTACCCCAATTCTAAGGTCCCTTCACTGGCTTCCAGTAAGCTACAGAATTGACTTTAAAGCATTGCTGCTGGTGTACAAATCTCTAAATGGTACAGGGCCCAATTACCTCTCTGATATGTTGCAGCGGCCTAACCCAATCAGATATACCAGATCGCAGCAGCAAAATTTACTGGTAAAACCTGTTGTTAAAACAAAGTGTGGTGAAGCAACTTTTAGCTGCTATGCAGTACAGCTATGGAACCAACTGCCAGAGGACATTAAAAATGCTCCTGCTGTTGGCAGCTTCAAATCTAGATTAAAGACCAGGCTGTTTTCAGATGCTTTCTGCTAACTGATAAATATCGTCATCTTTACATGTTTTAAACTTTACTTAACTTTTACAGTCTCTGCATGATTTAAACTTAACTTTTATTCCATTTTATTCTGCTGTTTTTTACTGAACTTTTACTCATCTCATCTCATTATCTCTAGCCGCTTTATCCTGTTCTACAGGGTCGCAGGCAAGCTGGAGCCTATCCCAGCTGACTACGGGCGAAAGGCGGGGTACACCCTGGACAAGTCGGCAGGTCATCACAGGGCTGACACATAGACACAGACAACCATTCATACTCACACCTACGGTCAATTTAGAGTCGCCAGTTAACCTAACCTGCATGTCTTTGGACTGTGGGGGAAACCGGAGCACCCGGAGGAAACCCACGCGGACACGGGGAGAACATGCAAACTCCGCACAGAAAGGCCCTCGCCGGCCCCGGGGCTCGAACCCGGACCTTCTTGCTGTGAGGCGACAGCGCTAACCACTACACCACCGTGCCACCCTGAACTTTTACTTCATTTTATTATTTTATTTCTACTATTGTTTAATTCTTATTTTTTTCTCTCTTCTTCCCCCTTTATTTTAGGTAATTTTATTTTCTATTGTTTACTGTTTTGCTTTTACCTCTGTAAAGCACATTGAACTGCCACTGTGTATGAAATGCGCTATATAAATAAACTTGCCTTGCCTTGCCGTAATGAACTGTTTTCACAGACGACGGTTTTCTGAAGTGTTCCTGAGCCCATACAGCGATTTCCACTACAGACACGTGTCTGCTTTTAATGCAGTGTCTCCTGAGGGCCTGAAGATCACAGGCATCCAATGTCAGTTTCCAGCCTTGTCTCTTGCATACAGAGATTTCTCCAGATTCTCTGAATCTTTTAATTATATTATGTACCACAGATGATGTGATCCCCAATTTCTTTTGTAGGCTTACATTGAGGAACATTATTCTAAAATTGTTGCACTGTTTTTCCATGCAGTCTTTAACAGAGCGGTGAACCCCTCCCCATCTTTACTTCTGAGAGACTCTGCCTCTCTGGGATGCTCTTTTTATATCCAATCATGTTACTGACCTGTTGCCAGTGAACCTAATTGGTTTGTTTTAGCATGACACAACTTTTCCATTCTTTTGTTGCCCCTGTCCCAACTTTTCTGAAATGTGTTGCTGACAACAAATTCAAAAGGAGTGGATATTTTTCAAAACTTTTCAAAACAAAAATTTCAGTTTCAGCATCTGATATGTCGTCTTTGTCCTATTTTCAATGAAAAATACGGTTTCCATAATTTGCAAATCTTCACATTCTGTTTTTATTTATGTTTTAATCAGTGTCCCAACTTTTGTGGAATTGGAATTGTAAATACAACCCCGATTCCAAAAAAGTTGGGACAAAGTACAAATTGTAAATAAAAATGGAATGCAATAATTTACAAATCTCAAAAACTGATATTGTATTCACAATAGAACATAGACAACATATCAAATGTCGAAAGTGAGACATTTTGAAATTTCATGCCAAATATTGGCTCATTTGAAATTTCATGACAGCAACACATCTCAAAAAAGTTGGAACAGGGGCAATAAGAGGCTGGAAAAGTTAAAGGTACAAAAAAGGAACAGCTGGAGGACCAAATTGCAACCCATTAGGTCAATTGGCAATAGGTCATTAACATGACTGGGTATAAAAAGAGAATCTTGGAGTGGCAGCGGCTCTCAGAAGTAAAGATGGGAAGAGGATCACCAATCCCCCTAATTCTGCGCCGACAAATAGTGGAGCAATATCAGAAAGGAGTTCAACAGTGTAAAATTGCAAAGAGTTTGAACATATCATCATCTACAGTGCATAATATCATCAAAAGAGTCAGAGAATCTGGAAGAATCTCTGTGCGTAAGGGTCAAGGCCAGAAAACCATACTGGGTGCCCGTCATCTTTGGGCCCTTAGACGGCACTGCATCACATACATGCTTCTGTATTGGAAATCACAAAATGGGCTCAGGAATATTTCCAGAGAACATTATCTGTGAACACAGTTCACCGTGCCATCCGCCGTTGCCAGCTAAAACTCTATAGTTCAAAGAAGAAGCCATATCTAAGCATGATCCAGAAGCGCAGACGTCTTCTCTGGGCCAAGGCTCATTTAAAATGGACTGTGGCAAAGTGGAAAACTGTTCTGTGGTCAGACGAATCAAAATGTGAAGTTCTTTATGGAAATCAGGGACGCCGTGTCATTCGGACTAAAGAGGAGAAGGACGACCCAAGTTGTTATCGGCGCTCAGTTCAGAAGCCTGCATCTCTGATGGTATGGGGTTGCATTAGTGCGTGTGGCATGGGCAGCTTACACATCTGGAAAGACACCATCAATGCTGAAAGGTATATCCAGGTTCTAGAGCAACATATGCTCCCATCCAGACGACATCTCTTTCAGGGAAGACCTTGCATTTTCCAACATGACAATGCCAAACCACATGCTGCATCAATTACAGCATCATGGCTGCGTAGAAGAAGGGTCCGGGTACTGAACTGGCCAGCCTGCAGTCCAGATCTTTCACCCATACAAAACATTTGGCGCATCATAGAACGGAAGATACGACAAAAAAGACCTAAGACAGTTGAGCAACTAGAATCCTACATTAGACAAGAATGGGTTAACATTCCTATCCCTAAACTTGAGCAACTTGTCTCCTCAGTCCCCAGACGTTTACAGACTGTTGTAAAGAGAAAAGGGGATGTCTCACAGTGGTAAACATGGCCTTGTCCCAACTTTTTTGAGATGTGTTGTTGTCATGAAATTTAAAATCACCTAATTTTTCTCTTTAAATGATACATTTTCTCAGTTTAAACATTTGATATGTCATCTATGTTCTATTCTGAATAAAATATGGAATTTTGAAACTTCCACATCATTGCATTCCGTTTTTATTTACAATTTGTACTTTGTCCCAACTTTTTTGGAATCGGGGTTGTATACAAAGTTCTGTAGACATATGATATTCCCCGATATCATGACCCAGCAAGTATATCAGTAACATTAAAGCCTTCAAATGGAAGCGTGTTCTTTCTGGTAGTAAAATGGTACTGTGAGCTATTTGTGAAATAACATGGAATAAGCAATTCTCCAGAAACTCATCCAATGCGTAGTAAAGGGAAAATAATATCTTATTCTTATTTATATTTTATAAGGAAAAGAAGGTGACTCAAAATTGAATTTGTTAGTAGAGAACAGTACAGAAAAAAACGCATGAAGAAAACTCCTATTCGAATAATAAATTCAGAAATAAATAAAAGCAAATATATACTCCACAGACTCAGCAGAAAACTGTACATCTGCTGTTGCAATAAAAACGCACTAAAAACAAAACGGCACTGGAAAACGCCTCATCATACAAACGCCAAAAGAGATGAGTAATACTTTTACAGTGTTCTTGAATGAAACCCTGCATTCATTACATCATGGCCCAGAATAAATTTAAGATTTAAATGCAGTTCTTAACAGTACTGATCTACCAGAATGAACCCTGAGAACCAAAAAAAAGTAAACTGGATAAACCAACAGCACCTCATGAGGTCTTTCAGGGCTTAAACATATGCCTAATAACTAGGCACCATGACCTGATGACTTTTTACTGAGTTCTAGAAGCACAAACGTACCATTTTTTTAAATAGATTAATAGATGAAGTAAAACAATATGAGACTACAGAACTTAATATCGCCACTATCTCAAGACACACACACACCCCATCCTCAAGTTATTGTTCATTATCACTCATCAATCAGACACAAAATTATCAGCAAGACCTTAGCTACCCCAATAGGAAATATTATTCGAGGTTTGCTTTCAAATCTCTAGTTACTCTATAAATTGGATCAAATCCACTGTCCTCCCACATGACAAGAGCTTATCAGATGCTGCAATAGATTATCCTATCCCCAATAAGCATGAACCACTTTTCATATTTGGGCATTAAAATATCTCCCCAACTGTTAGAGTGATCCAAACCTCTCTCTCAGTCTCAGTGACATGTACAGACATAGTGATCTTCTGTATAATGATAACACTGCCGAAAATACATCACATCATCTCTAGCCGCTTTATCCTTCTACAGGGTCGCAGGCAAGCCGGAGCCTATCCCAGCTGACTACGGGCGAAAGGCGGGGCACACCCTGGACAAGTCGCCAGGTCATCACAGGGCTGACACATAGACACAGACAACCATTCACACTCACATTCACACCTACGGTCAATTTAGAGTCACCAGTTAACCTAACCTGCATGTCTTTGGACTGTGGGGGAAACCGGAGCACCCGGAGGAAACCCACGCGGACATGGGGAGAACATGCAAACTCCGCACAGAAAGGCCCTCGCCAGCCCCGGGGCTCGAACCCAGGACCTTCTTGCTGTGAGGCGACAGCGCTAACCACTACACCACCGTGCCGCCCTCTGCCGAAAATAAAATACCAATATTCAGCAATGCCTGCTGAACCCCCTGTACCTGGTTTCAAGCCACTCAATTATATTATCTCAAGATTTTCATGAAACAGCGAACCAGCCTTCAAAAACTCAAATTCAGCGCCCAATCTTTCAACAAAAATCCTTGTCAACCAACTTCACTACATATTCATACGGATAAAGCCAATCAGAGAGCCAACCTGTGGATAGAAGCAGAACAAACACTCTGTAAGGAACCATAGGTGCTAAAGAAGGCAACTGGACTTGCTTGAAATTCTTGAAGACATTTCACTTCTCATCCGAAAGGCTTCTTCAGTTCTGTCGGACCAGTGAGGAGTTCCAGGTATTTATCCTCGAGTGGACCAAAAGCAGCCCTGAGGAGAGTCGTTGAGGTCACATGGGTCATTGACACTCTTATTTGTTCCTTTTTTTTTTGACAAAGCCATCTTTGTCAACCTGGAACGACCATCACTGAACAGAGGAGGTGGTCTGAGACTCCATTTATCAGCCACATACAATACAGTCCTTGGCACACTTCCCAGGAAACTGAATACACATCCACACCAAGACTCAGCTGACTTCAATGACCCACATATCACCCAAACAGCCCTCTTGGCTGCAAACACAGTTCACACCCGGCCTCCAGGGACCCCAACAACCTACAGGATGACGGAGACTGTTAACGGCCCATGTGACCTCAACAACTCTCCTTAGGATTGCTTTTGGTCCACTAGAGGATAAATACTTGGAACTTCCCACGAGTCAGACAGAACTGAAGAAGCCTTTCGGATGAGAGGTGAAACATCTTCAAGAATTTCAAGCAAGTCCAGTTGCCTTCTTTAGCACCTCCAGTTTACGATGACCTAGATGGCTGAGAACCTTCACAGACACTCTGTAAGGAAATTAGAAGTTCAGCTCAACTATTCATCAGCCGAGTTCTCAAACACCATCTCGGTTTCATAAGCCCAACTCAGACAGCTTGGTGAAAACGTCTCAAACTCACATACTCACTCTCAGTAGCCAAATGCACTCCCATATGACACAATCCTGATTCCCCAGTCACCAAAAAAACACCAAACTTGACATGGGTATTAAAAGATATGACACATATTCAGCACATCTTTCAGAACAATACCTTTGTATCATTCTCGGATCTAATGCAGAATCACAGCATCGGGAAGAACCAGTTTCTTGAATTACAACTTGGATCAGTCACTCGTTTGTTCGTTCATTCATTTCCTCTGCCAACTTTGTTGGAGAGGGCGGCACGGTGGTGTAGTGGTTAGCGCTGTTGCCTCACAGCAAGAAGGTCCTGGGTTCGAGCCCCGGGGCCGGCGAGGGCCTTTCTGTGTGGAGTTTGCATGTTCTCCCCGTGTCCGCGTGGGTTTCCTCCGGGTGCTCCGGTTTCCCCCACAGTCCAAAGACATGCAGGTTAGGTTAACTGGTGACTCTAAATTGACCGTAGGTGTGAATGTGAGTGTGAATGGTTGTCTGTGTCTATGTGTCAGCCCTGTGATGACCTGGCGACTTGTCCAGGGTGTACCCCGCCTTTCGCCCGTAGTCAGCTGGGATAGGCTCCAGCTTGTCTGCGACCCTGTAGAAGGATAAAGCGGCTAGAGATAATGAGATGAGATGAGATGAGATGAGAACTTTGTTGGAGAAGGTTATGTTTTCGACACCATTTGTTTGTTTGTTTGCCTCTTCCCAACATAACTCAAAAAGTACGAAATGGATTTTGATGAAATTTTGAGGAAGGGTGGGCCATTATCCAAGGAACAAATAATTCAATTTTCACACTCAATTCAATTTTCATTCACACTCCATTCACACTTACAGTCAATTTAGAGCCACCAATTAGCCTAACCTGCATGTCTTTGGACTGTGGGGGAAACCGGAGCACCCGGAGGAAACTCATGCAGACACTGGGAGAGCATGCAAACGCCGCACAGAAAGGCTCTCGCCGGCTGCTGGGCTCGAACCTGGACCTTCTTGCTGTGAGGCGACAGTGCTAACCACTACACCACCCAGGATTTATTTATTTATTTTTACATTTCCCAATGTAACAATGTATTTTGGTTAAATTTTGAGGACGGGTGAGTCATGGGCCAAACAACAATTGAATCAAAAAGTTCTGAGACTGGTCCTGTTGTGAACGAACAGAGTGCAGCACAGTCATTTTGTGACTGTACATTTTGTGAGTCGGTATGCCGCATGACATTGCGCTGTCAACATCAGGACCTGTGTTCCATGTGTTTTTGTGACAGCATGCACACACACTTCAATTTCTTGGACATTTTTGTGGGTTGTGCTCGTGAAACACTTCAAGGATCTCTGCTGCTGATTTCCAGCGTTTGACACAGAATTTGATGTTTGCTCTCTGCCCAAGTTTGAGGTTTACAGTAAAATCAAAAATGCATGTAACACAGGCCGTGCTGTTGACAACGTGACGAAAAGTGGCATACTGGCTCATGAAAGTTACTGCTTGCTGCTGTTGCGCACACACACAATTGTGTCACAGTCAGTTCATCTGTAATAGGAACATTCTCTGAATTTTTTGATCGGAACTCAGAAAGCTCTCTCAGCCACTTAAAATGTCTATGTGCCAGCATTCACAAATCACAGAAGGCCATAAGCATGAGGGGTTTTTTTGCGTGATATTTAAAGCTGGGGGTGGCACAGTGGTGTAGTGGTTAGCACTGTCGCCTCACAGCAAGAAGGTCCGGGTTCGAGCCCCATGGCCGACGAGGGCCTTTCTGTGCGGAGTTTGCATGTTCTCCCCGTGTCCGTGTGGGTTTCCTCCGGGTGCTCCGGTTTCCCCCACAGTCCAAAGACATGCAGGTTAGGTTAACTGGTGACTCTAAATTGACCGTAGGTGTGAATGTGAGTGTGAATGGTTGTCTGTGTCTATGTGTCAGCCCTGTGATGACCTGGCGACTTGTCCAGGGTGTACCCCGCCTTTCGCTCGTAGTCAGCTGGGATAGGCTCCAGCTTGCCTGCGACCCTGTAGAAGGATAAAGCGGCTAGAGATAATGAGATGAGATGAGCTTTATTTCGGCTGCCAATGTGATTTGAATAAGAATTATTATTGGAGGCTTTTAGATGTTATTTGATGACTTTTCCTATCTTGGTGGGCTCCGCTGTACAAGCATGAAAAACACCATCACTGTCAGGAAGCTGCACTATGTGTCTGCAAATATCAGATTTAATTTTGTTGTGAATATAATTCAGCCATAAACAAACAATCAACATTGAGTTAAAGCCTCCAGGCTTTTCCATTAGTCATCAACACAGAGTGAATGTGTGTGTGTGTGTGTGTGTGTGAGAGAGAGAGCGAGAGAAAGGGAACAATCATATAAGACCAAAATTGGCTGGCAAATGAGCTCCGCAGTGCTGCAGCACACACTTTTGTCTAACTTTTGAAGCTAAGCTTTTGGATGCGTGTCTCCGTGTCTGTGTGCACATGAAGTCATCTCATCTCATCTCATCTCATTATCTCTAGCTGCTTTATCCTGTTCTACAGGGTCGCAGGCAAGCTGGAGCCTATCCCAGCTGACTACGGGCGAAAGGCGGGGTACACCCTGGACAAGTCGCCAGGTCATCACAGGGCTGACACATAGACACAGACAACCATTCACACTCACATTCACACCTACGGTCAATTTAGAGTCACCAGTTAACCTAACCTGCATGTCTTTGGACTGTGGGGGAAACCGGAGCACCCGGAGGAAACCCACGCGGACACGGGGAGAACATGCAAACTCCGCACAGAAAGGCCCTCGCCGGCCACGGGGCTCGAACCCAGACCTTCTTGCTGTGCGGCGACAGCGCTAACCACTACACCACCGTGCCGCCCCTGAAGTCATCTCTGCGAGCTAAAATTTTACAAGCCATGAATCACACAGTTCCAGTTCATACAGTTATTTGTGCAAGCAGTTGAGGCTGGTGGTGATATTAGATGGGCGAGCTGATCTAATATCTGTCAGTAGCTCAGCAACTGAACAAAAATGTTTCAGTTGAAATTATGGTTCTGTTGTCAGTCATTTTTGTGTAATTACCTCCACCAGAGAGGTGATGTTTGCAGTGCAGTGCAGTTTGTCTGTTTGTTTGCTTGTCTCCCTTTAAGTAGGATTGTGCAAAAGCTACTGGCCTGATTTTCATGAAACTTGGTGGAAAGGTATAGCATGGACCAAGGAAAAACCCATTAAATTTTGGAGTGGAACCAACTCACAGGGTGGATCCACAAATTTATTTTCACTTTTGCAAATGTTAAGAGATATTAACATTTAGCCTTGATCAAAGTCAAAACTCAACAATGCCATACAATGCCAAAAAACATTGCCACTGTAGAAATACCATGACTCCATGTCTCAATCTACATTTTCACAGGTTCGGGTAATCCTCTGAGATACGTATGTTGGCATTAATAGTTTTTGAAAACATATCCAGACATATAGTGTGGTTGCATTTGCAGATTTGCACATCACAGAAGAGTCGACTGTTGTCCTTGGCGGAGGTCTGTGCTCTCCGAGCCTCTGTGCCCTTCTACTGTCATTGGACAATGTATGCTTAGTCTACCCACTTTCACTTTCTTCTCAGGAGGCATTGGGCGAAAAAAATAATCCAACTTGTTTGCATTCCTTCCACTCTCGACTGTATTTCAAATCCACCTTCTCAATCACTGGTGATTAGTGTTGTAGCCAAGACCACCGAAATCGAGACAAAGTCATGACCGAGACCAGAGTCCACTGAGACTGAGACAAGACCAAGACTTTGATGGGTTAATATCAAGTCAAGACCAAGACCAAGTCAGACCAGAACCAGGTCAGAATGTGTGAAAGGGGGCAGGGGAGAGGTGACGACCATTCACAGTAACAAAAAATAAAAAATTAGCAATGAGTCATGTTATTGGTTGCATTTGAAGCAGGAAATTTTACATCCAGCCACAATAATGATGTTAAAAAATAAATCAGACAATATACATGAAATTTCGTGAAATCCCCACAGTTGTGGTCTTGAAATAAAATCCAGAGTCCTCGATGTCTGAGATCAAGATAAGACGGAGTAAAAATGCGGTCGATTCCGAGATGAGAACAAGACCTTCGATAAGTGGTCTCGAGACGGGTCTTGAGAGCAAGACCAATCTCAAATACTGCAACACTGGGACAATCTCCACTAATGTACCCTGGTCCGTGTATCATCCGATCATTCAAGTATTCCATTCAATCTGGAAAACGAAAAACAAAAAAAACACTCAATATTTCGTTTTCCTGTTTTTCTGTATGACCAAAAAATGAGGGATTGGTGTTTGTTTTCCTTTTTTCAACTCAAAACAGAACAAATAATAAACAGGGAAACCAAAACGAAATAATAACTCTAATTTACGATTATTGGTCCCCATTTCCCACTGTGCTTTTCTACTGCTCGCGCAAGCGGAAAAAGTAGCCTCGGCCCCAACAACGTGGACGAGCAGTCATTGACATTTAACAGTGGAGATGGACCAGATGGACACATCCTTTGTGGCATGGGCGTAGCCATGGGTGTGCTAGGGTGTGCCAGTGCCGCCCAAAGACGCAGTTGGCACACCCACTCGTCACCTGGCAACCGAATGATCGGATGATACACGGACCCCCCTCGAGGGCTCATTATTGGACCTCAAGGTAACTGTGTGTTCCTTTTAGGGCCAAAGAAGTATATACTTGTTCCCAAGCAGTATATAAAGGTTACAAATAAGTATATTAGATGGTACTGCCCCAGTTACAGTACCTCTAAAAGTACAATAATGTACTTTATTTTCTGAGAGTGCATCCTTGCTTCTTCACACCATTCCCTGTAATTTTCTTCCTCCCATTGATGGTGCTGTTGCACATGATTCCACAAAAGTCCAAAATAGTCTTAAGGCATTTTTTAAAGAGCAAATAATCTGATGTGGGTGCTAAAAACGAAACCTTAGATCAATGTCTTCTTCTCTCGGAAGGTCAACAGGGCTTAGTCCTGCTGGCATTAATACCAGTGTGTGTGTGTGTGTGTGTGTGTGTGTGTAAGCCAAATATTCCCATGATGATGATAATGTCTTTATAATTTGATATTTCTGGGATATTTGGCTGGTCCTCATCAATAAAATGGCTTTTATTCTTTATTTAAAAAAAAAAAAACACCACAGAAAGGTGCCAAACGATTTCGTTTTGGTTAATAAGGTTGAGATTACCATTACCTAGCCATAGTTAAACCCAAATCAGTGAAAGTCCCTAAAATATCCATCCATTATCCATAACCGCTTATCCTGTGCAGGGTCATGGGCAAGCTGGAGCCTATCTCAGCTGGCTATGGGCAAGAGGCAGGGTCCACCCTGGACAAGTTGCCAGATCATCACAGGGCTGACACACAGAGACAAACAACCGTTCACACTCAGTCAATTTAGAACCACCAATGAACCTAACCTGCACGTCTTTGGACTGTGGGGGAAACCGGAGCACCTGGAGGAAACCTATGCAGACACGGGGAGAACATGCAAACTCCACACAGAAAGGCCCCCGTTGGCCACTGGGCTCGAACCCAGAACTTTCTTGCTGTGAGGTGATAGCGTTAACCACTACACCACTGTGCCACCTGGCCCTAAAACAGATAATCAAAAATGTTTGGCGTTTAACCATTACTGCTACGGACTGGTATCGAATCAACACAGCAGGTTGTTCATGCCTGTTTTATTTTATTTGTTTTATCAGCTCTATTTCATTCACTGACTTTTTCAAAAAGTAAACAGCTCATTAAATCCCACTGTCATTTTTAATAGCCTTTGTAACATTGTTTGGAATTTCTCATTCAGATTTGTCCGCATTGGGAGGTGTGTTATTTATGAATCTGTCTAACTGATGCCAGGTCCATGCTACTATTTCCCATTTTTAATGTCATTCAGCTGACAACCACCATCACCAGAGACTTCATCAGGGGGGAGAGAGATTATCACTTGAAATACGAATGGGACACTGTATCATGCAGCTGTATGATGGGAAGTTGTGTGCTTAATAAAACAAGCCGATTGCTTTTGAGCAGAGTTACACTGTGTAACTTCCAGTGGTTTGACATCCCATAATAACATTTTCATGAATTTCAAATTAAGTTGAACTTCTTTTATAATCAGGCACATAATAAATGCACAATTGCTCATCTTATTGCACTGTTATGTTTATTCAGTAGAGTGCAAATGCATAAAAACTCTCAGCCGAAAGCAGAAAAAGTAAATGTAAAGCATAACAAGCGAAGCAAAACTTGAAGCATAAATTATAAAGTATAAAATTACACCACTTCTTACCCTGGTAACTTTTGAAATAACTTTTTTTTTTTTTCTGGACAGTTCGGCACTGACAAAGATGCTCGTTATATACACTGTTTAAAATTATGATGACAACTTATTCTAATGACAAACTACAATGCTTTGCATCCCTGAGTCAAGGCTTGATAGAATCATCTTTGGTTGCAATTCAAGGATAAGTCTCTCTGAGCTTTACACATCTGGATCCTGCTATTTTTGTCCAGTCCTGTTTGAAAACTTGTTCATGCTCTGTCAGAATACATTGAAAACATGATTGCGTAGCAATGTTCAAGGCTTTTCACAGATTCTCAACTGGATGCAGGTCTGGGCTTTGACCAGGCCATTATCAGACGTTCATGTTTTAGAGCCGCTCCAATGTCACTCTGGGAATATGCTTGTAATCATTATTCATCTCATCTCATTATCTCTAGCCGCTTTATCCTTCTACAGGGTCGCAGGCAAGCTGGAGCCTATCCCAGCTGACTACGGGCGAAAGGCGGGGTACACCCTGGACAAGTCGCCAGGTCATCACAGGGCTGACACATAGACACAGACAACCATTCACACTCACATTCACACCTACGGTCAATTTAGAGTCACCAGTTAACCTAACCTGCATGTCTTTGGGCTGTGGGGGAAACCGGAGCACCTGGAGGAAACCCACGCGGACACGGGGAGAACATGCAAACTCCACACAGAAAGGCCCTCGCCGGCCCCGGGGCTTGAACCCAGGACCTTCTTGCTGTGAGGCGACAGCGCTAACCACTACACCACCGTGCCGCCGTAATCATTATTGTTGACTGAAATTTTTTTTTCTTGAAGGAATGCCCTCTGTTTTGTTTCCATCAGTCATGCCAGGTTCTCAGTCCCTGCTGATGAACATATCCCCACAACATGATGCAACCACCACCATGCATCACTGTGGGGATGGTGTTTTGAAGGGTGTTGACCAGTGTTGGGTTTCAACCAAATGTAGACCTTTCTGCCAAGGCCATGAAGTTGAAAGTATTACCTTTTTCCACTTGATTGCTTCTCAGACTAATACCCTCCTTCCTCAATCGCTGACTTTTGTTGAACAGTCTCTTCTAGGTATTGGTTTATACTGGATTTAACAGTGCTCTACAGGATGTTTAAACTTTATATGTGAGGCACTAGTTAGCTCCACAGTTTAAAAATCCAGCCACTGGGATATCCTGAATGGCCATAAACATGTACAGTAGCTGTGTTTATTGGTCTCTTCCCACTTAAGTAGACAAGAACCTGGTCTTGATGAGAAATACCTACCTGGGGACAGTGCCAAGCAAATCATTGAGTGGACAGATTTGTCTATAAGGACTTTGCTTATTAGCTTGCGAAGATAAGTGGTGTTATCTTGCACAGTAAAACAGACAGGTACTGCTACTGTGGTGTCGCTGTGGTTTTTTTGTATTTCTGCCATCCGTGCTCTCGTTTATTTCTGTTTATTCGTTTGTTGTTATATATAGTAGTACCAGTCAAAAGTTTGGACACACCTTCGAACGCAATGTTTTTTCTTTATTTTTATTCAGTAAAAGACACTCCATGTCTTAAAGTAATGATGGATATCGTTTACTGAGTTCAGCGGTTCTTGACATAATATGGATCACTACAGTTGTGGAAAAGGTCTATTTACTGTATTTGTATGAATTACTATTTATTGTTTGATGATTGCAAACGCATTAAGAAGGCAAGAAACTCATCCACTAATTAACTTTTAATGAGGCACACCTGCTGATTTAAAAGCATTCCATGTGACGACCTCATGAAGCTGGTTCAGATAATGCCAATAGTGTGCAAAGCGTCATCGAGGTAAACAGTGGATACGTTGAAGAATCTCATCTCATCTCATTATCTCTAGCCGCTTTATCCTTCTACAGGGTCGCAGGCAAGCTGGAGCCTATCCCAGCTGACTACGGGCGAAAGGCGGGGTACACCCTGGACAAGTCGCCAGGTCATCACAGGGCTGACACATAGACAAAGACAACCATTCACACTCACATTCACACCTACGCTCAATTTAGAGTCACCAGTTAACCTAACCTACATGTCTTTGGACTGTGGGGGAAACCGGAGCACCTGGAGGAAACCCACGCGGACACGGGGAGAACATGCAAACTCCACACAGAAAGGCCCTCGCCGGCCCCGGGGCTCGAACCCAGGACCTTCTTGCTGTGAGGCGACAGCGCTAACCACTACACCACCGTGCCACCACGTTGAAGAATCTAAAATATGAAACATATTTTTTAAACACTTTTTGGTTACCACATAAATAGAGGATATTACACAGTTGTATGAAGATATGAAGTTTATCTTCGAGTGGTGAATGTATATTTCATATTTCAAGATTGAGCAAAGCGAACGAGTGATATGTTTCAACACAAGAAGATAAACTTCATGTACAAGCCACCATGTTATGTTCTTTGTATTTTTGTTGGACACACACACACACACACACACACAAAAGAAAACCCACAAGTGAATCAAAAGAATTTTAATTTTGAACCGGTTCGCCATTTTGACAACACAGTTGTCTTGTCAGCGGGGAAACACTGGGACGACATCATCAGAGTGAAATATCGGGAATTATGATACATACAGGCCACTTTTTCCACGGAATAAAAACATGTGTTCTATTCCCTTCTAGTGGGTTTATGGATAGCATGCAATATTGTTATCATATCACTTATCTCCGTGTATTACACCACTCTACCCAATGGATAATGAGCACGCAATATTGTTACAATATTGCATGTTGTCAAGACAACATGACGTCACATGTCGGATACGTAAAACTTCCGCGTTAGCGAGTGACTGACAATTTGTAAATAAACATGGCTGCTAGGTTTGCTTCATTAAAAATGGAAGATTTTGAGAGAATTTTGGCTGCCAGGTCGCTTTGTTGTGTGGAGTTGTTGATGTTGATTTTAAAAGTAACTAAGTAGATTACACAGGGGATAATAATAATAATATTCGGCTTGGCTGCGCAAGCGTTGGCCTTCGCTAATGCTACACCGGCTGGTAGGTAACTGGACTGCCACACTCACAGCACCGAGTCGTGGGTAAGCTAGCACTGGCCTTCGCTAACGCTACTGCTATGCTGGCTGGAAGGGAACTGGACTGCCGTGCTAACAGCACCAAGTCGCGGGTAAGCTCACGCTGGCTTTTGAGTATGCTGATATGAAGAGAGTCTGTATGTAGAATAATAATTATATTGGCTGGTTTTTCATGGTATATCAGATATATTCCATTCAGCTCCTCATCTTTGACTCGTTCAATATCATGCAAGCTGAATGGACTATATCTGACAGACCACTCAACGCCACCAATATTGTTTAAATATGTGACTCAGATCTACGATGTATTTCGTATGAAAAATGCGAGTTTTTCAACACGAGAAGATAAACTTCGTATCTACAAGCCAACATGTGATATTTTGTTTTATTATATAGACACATTCACAAACAAAATTAGCCAAATTTATCAAAACACTTCATCAATTTCCTCATGCGTGACATATGGAGATTTATGTCATGGTTTTGGTTCTCCATGTCCTGAATGCAGCTTGTATGAAAAATATAAGTGACGTATTTCCCAGTTGAACACTCGTATCCATATAATAATTGTTCCATATGGTACTTCATAGTTCTAATGTCTTCAGTATTGTTCTACAATGTAGAAAATAGTCAAAATACAGAAAAATCTATCAATGAGTCGGTGTGTCCAGACTTTTGAGTGGTACTGTATGATGTTGAGGTATGAATAAAAAAAAAAATGAATAACTTAGAATGGTTGCTGTAGTCGTAGTAGTAACAGCAGCAGTAGTAGTCACAGTAGTTGTTATTGTATGGTTTCTATTATTATTAGCCTGTAAGCTGGTGAGGTTTATTCTTATCAGGTTCCTACTCTAATAACGTTATTCCACGCTTACTCGAAAAACACATGGATACATTAAAAAACAATGAATCAATCAATGAATATAACTGTATCAATAAATGAATCAATGTAATCATTTTCATGAGTTTGCTGTAATTGCTGCTGTTATACATTACTTCAACAGAGTGAAGTCTCATGAGCTGTTCCTCTCTGTCTTCTGTCCTTCTCTTACTTCGTCCCTCAGGAGTGTCTCTCAGTGTGTTGCCGATGTATCTGGCTGAAATCTCTCCACGACAGTACCGTGGTTCCATCGGTCAGTTTAATTCTGTCTTCATCTGTCTTGGAGTTTTCACTGGACAGCTGTTCAGCCTTCGCGAGATATTCGGCCATGTGAGTGTGTTCATGATGAGTGAGCGAGTGTGAGAGTGTGTGTGTGTGTGTGTGTGTGTGCAGCTGGTATGTACTTTAATAGGATGTCACTGCTGCTGTCTGTCTTTTTCTCCATCTATTTAAATACCTCTTTTCTTGTGCTGTCTCTATGGGTCTTCTTCGATGTCAGGATTATCCTTCCAATGAATCTATGAATTGGTCACATTTTACAAGGACAGACTTTACAACCCTTTATAACACACTCACCATCTTGGCATGTAGCACTTTATGTCCTGTGTGGTCAATTGCAGGTTTAACACTTAATATGGGGAACTTGGCAAGTCCAGATTCTCAGAACTGCATTCCTTTTTATTTTGCTGTTCATCCTGATTTTTTTTTCCTTTATAGCAGACAGGGACCTCTTTAACTTTGTCACTTTCAGTAACCGCTTTATCCTGGTCAGTGTGGTGGAGGAGGATCTGGAGCATATCCCAGGATCAACTTTCCTCCAACAGAACACAATGGGTCCAAGGTGGCATGAGTTATAGAACGACTTGCTTTGGAGTTAATGAGATTTGGATTAAACACATTCCATTCATGTGACGAGCTCAACTAATTACTACATCCATCCATTATCCGGAGCGGCTTATCCTGTACAGGGTCGCGGGCAAGCTGGAGCCTATCCTAGTTGACGACGGGCGAGAGGCGGCGTACAGTACACCCTGTATAAGTCGCCAGATCATCACAGGGCTGACACATAGAGACAAGCAATCATTCACAACCACATTCCCACCTATGGTCAATTTAGAGCCACCAATTAGCCTAACCTGCATGTCTTTGGACTGTGGGGGAAACCAGAGCACCCGGAGGAAACACACACAGACACGGGGAGAACATGCAAACTCCACGCAGAAAGGCCCCATTGGCCACTGGGCTTGAACCCAGAACCTTCTTGCTGTGAGGCGACAGCGCTAACCACTACACCACTGTGCCACCGCCCCACTAATTACTACAAGAACTTGATAATATATGTGAGTATGGTAATGCCAGGTTGTGGTTTCCACCACCGTAAATAAATAAATAAAAACAAAACAGGGGCGGCACGGTGGTGTAGTGGTTAGCGATGTCGCCTCACAGCAAGAAGGTCCGGGTTCGAGCCCCGTGGCCAGCGAGGGCCTTTCTGTGCGGAGTTTGCATGTTCTCCCCGTGTCCGCGTGGGTTTCCTCCAGGTGCTCCGGTTTCCCCCACAGTCCAAAGACATGAAGGTTAGGTTAACTGGTGACTCTAAATTGACCGTAGGTGTGAATGTGAGTGTGAATGGTTGTCTGTGTCTATGTGTCAACCCTGTGATGACCTGGCGACTTGTCCAGGGTGTACCCCGCCTTTCGCCCGTAGTCAGCTGGGATAGGCTCCAGTTTGCCTGCAACCCTGTAGAACAGGATAAAGCAGCTAGAGATAATGAGATGAGATGAGATGAAAAACAAAACCAAGCACCAAGCCTCTGGATAACCTTTACAGAGTCCACTTCACTCACACACACACACACACAGAGTCAAACTCAGCCTTATTTTATGAGAGTTTATTTGTGTGTAGGAGGTATACTTATCCAGCTCACGCCGAGCACTCTGCATAACCAAACACTTCATAAAGACACTGCAGGATATAATCAAATGTAATCTCATTTCACAAGTGTGTGTGGGTGCAATCAGTTAATTATTGATATTAAGTGATCAATCTCGTTAAATCAGTCTCATTAAATTTTGAAGGTCAATAATTAAAATGAATCAATCCCATTGAATCATTTAATTTGACTCGTTTGAATTGAATCATACCATAGAATCACTCTCATTTGAAGTGAATCGTTCAGTGAATCGTTCAATGAATCATTTAGTGAATCGTTTAGGGAATCGTTCAATGAATCATTTAGGGAATCGTTCAATGAATCATTTAGGGAATCATTTAGTGAATCATACCATTAATCCTGGTGCTTAATAATAAATTACCAAACAGCTAAATTATGGTACATTTCCAAATTATTAAGATCACTTACCATATTATATAACATTTGCACCCTTTTTGAATTCTTTGAGAAAATTGGGGACTTCAGATGTTGTTCACACAAATAAACACAGTTTGTTTAATAAATGAATTTATTATACAAAGATAAAAAGATAAATCAATATATACAAGCAGTGAAGTGTGTGTGTGTGTGTGTGTGTGTGTGAGAGAGAGAGAGAGAGGGAGTGTGAAGGACTTGACCATGTGTTTAGCCTCGTGTAGCTAACTACACGTGGTGGAGGCCTAGCTTGTTGGTAGCTAAACAAAAGAATGTTATCTAAACAGAACAAAGGATTAGCTCTGTGTTTAGCCTCGTGTAGCTAACTACACGTGGTGGAGGCCTAGATTAGCCTTGTGTTGCTAGTATGTGTTTGTGAAAGGCCCTATAGCCTAGCTAAAGTGTGTTTGTTAGGCCTGATGGCTTGCTGAGCACATGGTAGGCCTTGATTAGCTTTGTGTTGCTAAGCAGACAAAAGCGAAGCTGTAGCTAACCCACTAGCTCATAACCATACTGAATCCACTGAAATCTTAATGACATCAAGATGTATAATAATGAGAACTATATGTTAGTAGTAAAGAATAAAAGAGAGAAGCATGCGCAGCCTATCTATTAAACAATTGAGAGAACATAGAACCAAAATAAATCAACACGCTGCGTGTTCAACAGTGTAACAATAAACCTGGGTTTAAATTCACACTATTTCAAATAAAAGCAAATTCCTAAGACTATCCTAATTATGCCCAAATGCCAAAATCTTACTTAATCCTGCCTTTAGCAAGATATGAAGAACTATTCGCCGGTGTAGTCTCGGGCCTCGCCGTGGGAGCACGTGAGCCGCTCGTGATGGAGGCGGAGAAACTTTCGGGTCGAACGGAGCACTTGGGTGGTTCCCGTGGAAAGCAGAGAGTTCTTGGTCCGAACCTCAGCGTTCGTGAGGAAAAGTCTCTGATCAGAATAAGATGCACAGCGCTTTGAGTTAAAAAGGATTCAATCGCTTCTTAACTTTTAACTGCCTGGGCTGCAGTCGTGACGTCACTTCTAATGCAAGTAAACCGGTTGTAACTCAGGTTGAGTTTAAAGATCGCGCGACTCTAGAGTTTACCTTTGCCAAGGGTAAGAAGGAAAATCGCGCTGAGTGATGGATCTTGCAAGAAAGAAGACGTCTTTTTGGGGTGGAGAGCGCGCCTCTTTATACATCCAGATCCATCGGAAGCCAGACGTGAGAGACAAAGATGGAAGCGTTGTCCCATTGTTTTATGTTTCCTTGTATGATGACGTAGATGATCCCGCCCACGCGTGACGTAGGTCACACGGAAGTGGACTGGGAATTGTAGTTCTGACACAAGATGGCGGTATGATACCTACATGTGTGTTTCTGTTCACTCAGACCCCATTTTCCAGTTCTCTCTCACACACACACACACACACACACACACACAGAGTTAATCTAGGCATTACATGTTATGAGATTAATTAATTTGGGCAGTGTTTGAGACATGCACCCTAAATTAGAGAGGGGGGATGAGACAGAGAGAAATAGACCGAGAGACACAGGAATGACAGACAGACTGATTCAAGGGACAAAGAAAGACTGAAAAGTTGTGTATTACTCATATTCATGTCTGTTTTAAGTGTTTTAAAGGTATATTCATCATGATGGTTTGTGTGGTTCCCCATAATTGGTTTTCTGATTGGTGTGTAATTACACATATTTGTTTTTCTAATCTTTCCCACAATTCTGCAGTCATGTTTTGTGTTCTTGGTTTGTGTTTTACTGTGTTATGGGCATTGGGTTGAGAAAAAATCTTTATTTGTCACATGTACTCAAGCACAGTGAAATTCCTCTTCTGCATAAAGATGAAGCAATGAACACACACATGTACACACAAGTGAGCAATGAGCACACATGCATACCCAGAGCAGTGGGCAGCTATGCGACAGCAGTTGGGGGTTAGGTGCCTTGCTAACCTTCAGGCCATGGCTGCTGGTCTGTGTTTTGCAGGAGAACAGATGGAACTTCCTGTTTGCCTTTCTCACAGTTCCTGCCATTCTGCAGTTGTGCGTTTTGCCATTTTTGCCGGAGAGCCCACGATTCCTGCTGATGGAACGCAAAGACCAAGCTCGAGCTGAAAAAGGTACATCGTTCATCATCATCATCATCATCATCACGATTATAACCATCACCACTAACACCATCATTACTATCATGAAAATCACTATTATCACCACTATGATAACATCACTATCATCATCATCATCATCACTATTATGACCATCAAAATTGTCATCCCCATCACCATTAACACCATCATGACTGTCATCACTATCACTGTTATCACCACTATTGTAACCATCACCATCATAGCCATCACCACTAAAATAACCATCGCCATCGTCATCATCATCACTATTATAGCCATCATCCCGATCTCCCTGGATGTCACTGTCATCATCACAATTATAATCATCCTCATCATCATCCCTATCACCATTAACACCATCATAACGATCATCACTATCACTATTATCACCACTATTAGAACTGTCATTGTCATTGTCATCATCTTCACTATTAAACTTTCACCATGGTCATCACTGTCACCATGAGTGTCACCGTCATCATCACAATTATAACCATTACCATCATCATCCCTTTTACCATTAACACCATAATTACTATTATCACGATGACAATTATCACCACTATTATAACCACCATCATCCCTATCACCGTCAGTCACTATCATAACCACTATTATAACCATCATCATTGTCGTCATCCCTATGACCACGAACAGCATCATTACTATCATCACTTTTCCTACCACCATTATGCCACCATTATAATCATCACCATCGTCATCACCGTTATAACATCACTATCATCACTATCACCAGCACTGTCGCTGTCATCACTATTCTAACCATCACCATCATCACCTTCATTGTCACTGTAATCATCACTATTATAACTATCCCCATCATCATCACTGTTACAACCATCACTGTTATACTCAACATCATCATTACTATCACCATCAACACCATCACATTTTTATTCTTTTTACTTTATTACTTATCTCTTCTTTTCAGCCTTTTTCTCTTTTACTCTTTCCTTCTACTCCTTTAATTTCCACATATATTTTGTCTCTTTTTTTCTGATCTCTTTTGTGCTCCTCTCATCAGTCTTTTATTTATTTATTTATTTATTGCCGTTTACTACTTTTTATGCATTCTTTCCAAGTTTTACTGCTCCTTACTACTTTTATTTATTTATTTATTTATTTATTTAACACTTTCTTCCTCCTCTTCCTACACAAGCTCATGTACTGTATCTGGTTCATTCTTTGTGGCTCTGTTGACTATTTCCACAGCGTGCTACATTTTCTTTCTGAACTCTTTATAGCTTGCATGCAAACACACATCAAGGTCATGGATTAAACCCAAAGCTTTGACTATGTTCCAGTTCAAAGGTCTCTAAAGATCAGTAGATGATTATACAACAGGTTGTTAAATAACATTTAAAGCTGCTTTTCTTCCTTTGTCTGAAATCAGAAAGATCATGTCAAGAATAAAACAGTTTAGGAGTACTGGGGGTTTCATGATAGGCATTTGAGGTCATTCTCCCTTCTTTGAAGTTCCTCCTTTTGTCTTTTCCTTTTTTTCCCCTGACAAATTGTTCCCAAAGTGTTCTCAAAAAGCTTCCTTCTGTGTTTAGTGCTTTAGGTCAAAGCAAGTTGTTACTAAACTCTGTGATTGAACCTTTGTAGAATGGACTCGAATGACAGAATGAGGTCAGAAACCTGGTGTTTATCTCATTTGACATTATTAAATCATTGAGAAGCATCATCAAGGGCAATCCCTTGGAAGACTGTGTATTTTGAGGTCTGAATGAACATCCAGCTTCCTAATGTCTGGATGTTTGAGACCTGGCCAAAACACCAGCTCCTCAAGCATGTGTATTTAAGACTTGGATGAAGGCCCAGCTCTGTCAGAAATGCGTTTGAGACTTGGCCAAAAATCCAGTTTCCAGCAGAGCATGTGTTCAAGACAGGCAAATTCCATTTTCCTTTTGAGACTTGGCAGATGGGCCAGCACCCTCAGGAGTATGTTTAAGACTTGGCTGAAGGTCAGGCTTTCTAAAGAGTGCATGTGCGACAAGTGTGTGTTCAAGATGCAAAGTGTAACTTCTTCAGGAGTGGAAGTATTTTCCAGGTTCTTCCAGAGTGTGTGGGTGTGCAAGACTTTGTTGGAATACAGTTTCCTCCAGAATGTGTTGGACACTTGGAAGCAGGTTCATTTCTGTCAGGAGTGCTTGTTTTAGACTTGCCTTTGTTAAGATAAGTGTATTTGGGACTTGGTCACAGGTATAGCACTTTCAGGAACATGTGGGTGGCACGGTGGTGTAGTGGTTAGCGCTGTCGCCTCACAGCAAGAAGGTCCTGGGCTCGAGCCCAGTAGCTGACGGGAGCCTTTCTGTGTGGAGTTTGCATGTTCTCCCCGTGTCTGCATGGGTTTCCTCTGGGTGCTCCGGTTTCCCCCACAGTCCAAAGACATGCAGGTTAGGCTAATTGGTGGCTCTAAATTGACTGTAGATGTGAGTGTGAATGGTTGTTTGTCTCTGTGTGTCAGCCCTGCGATGATCTGGTGACTTGTCCAGGGTGTACCCCGCCTTTCGCCCATAGTCAGCCGGGATAGGCTCCAGCTTGCCCGTGACCCTGCACAGGATAAGTGGTTTGGGATAATGGATGGAGGAACATGTGTTTTTGTTGTCCTGGCTGAAGGTTCAGATGTTTGAGACTTGGGTCCACCTCAGTCAGGAATGCTTGTTTCAGACTTGCCTTTGTTAGGAGTGTGTGTTTAGACTTGACTGATGGGACAGCTTCCTCAGTAGCACGTAGTTGAGAATTGGCTGAAGGTACAGCACTGTCAGGAATGTCGGTGGGAAGCATGGTGGTGCAGTCTTTACCACTGTCATTTCACAGCAAGATAATTCTGGGTTTGAAATTTGCAGTCAACTGGGGCCTTTCTGGCAGAGTTTTCATGTTCTTTCTGTGCCTACATGGGTTTCCTCCAGGTGCTCCTGTTTCCTCCCACAGTCCAAAGATATGTAGATTCGGTCAACTGGCTACTCTAAATTGCCAATATGTGTGAATGTGAGGATGAATGGTTGTTCGTCCCTGTGTTAGTCCTGCAAGAGATTGTTGCAGGGTGTACCCTGCCTCTTGCAGAAACCAGCTGGGTCAGTCAGCTTGCCCTCGCTGTAGGTCCAGCTACCCGAGGAATGTGTAATTTATATCAGGCTGACATACTTGCTGCTTTTATTTTCTTATATTTTCCATTCTGAACTTTCAGACAGTGAAAAAAATCAATTGTGTTGATCATTTGTTTATAGAATTGTTATACTGTTTTCCTGCTCAACAGTGAAAAGCACTATATTGCCCAAGCAATGTTTTCTGTTAGCCTGAGGTGAATAAGGGTGAGGGTGAAATAAATGTGATCAACTGATAAGCCCTTGCAGTCCTGGCCCTTTTTCCATTTTTTAATATCTAAAGCTGGGGACAAAATATAAAATTTAGTAATTCATCAAACAGAACTCCATTGTTGTCTGATAATTCAAGTCCAATATAGTACGGCTGATAGCAGAAGGGATGAGGAGCAGTGTGCATCACCCTAGATTGATACTAAATGAGCAATTGTTAGTATTCAACAATATTTCTGGCAATGTTGAATATGCTGGTGTGCAATATGAACATTATGCAGCCTGACTATGTTAATGTGTAGTGTGATAGTTTGAATGCAGAGTGGGCTTGTATGAATGTATAGTGTATTGGTGTGCAATGTGAACATTAATATGTATGAGCACACAGGGGCCCTAGGGATCAAGGAAAGTTCACTGAACGCTTGGTACCTCTCCATGCCCCAGTTCCTGAGTTCTTTCTTCCAGTTTCTACAACAGCTGCTTCCACCCAACTCACATTTTTGTGTGGATGGTACAGTGCTTTAGGAGTCAGAGAAGCAACCAAGAGGCCAAGAATAACTCTATGAGAGTAAGGAGCTTGAGAGATCCACAGCTCATGTGGAAGATGCTGTTCCCAGGATAAATATAGCTTGGATACTCCACAAAGCTGGGCTTTATGGAGGAGTAGTGAGGCATCAGAAATCCCTTTTGGAGTTTGTGGAAAGGTAAAGTGGAGATTCAGCATCTGTGTCCAAAAAAAACCCCAACATTATCTAACCTACAACCCCAATTCCAAAAAAGTTGGGATACTGTGTAAAACATAAATAAAAACAGAATGTGAAGATTTGCAAATCATGGAAACCCAATATTTCATTGAAAATAGTACAAAGACAGCATATCAAATGTTAAAACTGAGACTTTTTTTGTTTTTTGAAAAATATATGTTCATTTTGAATTTGATGTCAGCAACACGTTTCAGAAAAGTTGGGACAGGGCAACAAAAGACTGAAAAAGTTGTGTAATGCGAAAAAAAATAATTTGGTTAACTGGCAACAGATCAGTAGCATAATTGGATCTAAAAAGAGCATCCCCAGAGAGGCAGAGTCTC
The DNA here is from genome assembly GCF_027579695.1 of Neoarius graeffei. NCBI lineage: Eukaryota > Metazoa > Chordata > Actinopteri > Siluriformes > Ariidae > Neoarius > Neoarius graeffei. The sequence goes on from NC_083588.1 coordinate 12,621,517, forward strand.
TCAGAAGTAACGATGGGGAGGGGTTCACTGCTCTGTGAAAGACTGCACGGACAAACAGTAAAACAATTGAAGAATAACATTCCTTAATGTAAACTTGCAAAGAATTTGTGGATCACATCATCTATGGTACATAATATCATTAAAAGATTCAGAGAATCTGGAGAAATCTCTGTATGCAAGAGACAAGGCTGAAAACTGACATTGAATGCCTGTGACCTTCAGGCCTTCAGGCGACACTGCATTAAAAGCAGACACGTGTCTGTCGTGGAAATCACTGTTTGGGCTCAGGAACACTTCAGAAAACCATCGTCTGTGAAAACAGTTCATTATTGCATCCACAACTGCAAGTTAAAACCAGATATAAACAATATCCAGAAACACCGCCACCTTCTCTGGGCCTGAACTCTTTTATGATGGACTGAGGCGAAGTGGAAAATTGTCTCGAGGTCTGACGAATCAAAAGTAGAAATTCTTTTTAGAAATCATGGACACCATGTCCTCCAGGCGAAAGAGGAGAGGGACCATCCAGCTTGTTATCAGCGCACAGTTCAAAAGCCAGCATCTGTGATGGCATGAGGGTGCATTAGTGCACATGACATGGGTAGCTTGTACATCTGGGAAGGCATCATGAATGCTGAATGATACATACACATTTCAGAGCAATATGCTGCCATCCAGACAAAATCTTTTTCAGGGAAGGCCTCGCTTCTTTCAGCAAGACAATGCCAAACTGTTTTCGGTACATATTAAGCCTGCATGGCTCTGTCGTAAAAGAGTCCGGGTGCTAAACTGGCCTGCCTGCATTCCAGACCTGTCTCCCATTTAAAACATTTGGTGCATTATGAAATGCAAAATATGACAAAGGAGACCCCGAACTGTTGAGCAACTGAAATTGCAGATCAGGCAAGAACGGGACAACATTTCTCTTTCAAAACTATAGCAATTGGTCTCCTCAATTCCCAAATGTTTACAGAGTGTTGTTAAAAGTAGAGGTGATGCAACACAGTGGTAAACATGCCCCGTCCCAACTTTTTTTGAAACGTGTTGCTGATATCAGATTCAAAATGAGCATATATTTTTCAAAAAACAAAAAATTTCTCAGTTTCAACATTTGATATGTTGTCTTTCGACAATTTTCAATGAAATATAGAGTTTCCATGATTTGCAATTTTTAAAAAAATGTTTTTATTTACAGTTTACACAGCATCCCAACTTTTTTGGAACTGGGGTTGGATTAAACCAAAGCTATACATGTAGGAGAAACCCAACATTGCTCATCATCCTGAAAACACCATCCTCACAGTGAAGCATGGTGGTGGTAGCCTCATGTTGTGGAGATACTTTTCATAAGTTGGATCTGGGAAACTGATTGAGATTGAGGATAGGATGGATGGATGAAAGGGCAATGGTAGAAGAAAACCTATAATGTTTCAAAACACAGACCTCAGTCCTGTTGAGAATCTATCACAAGTCTTGAAAATTGATGAGAACAGTCATCTTTCAGTCTGACAGAGTTAGAGCAGTTATATTAAGAAGAATGGGTCAGAATTTCATGTGGGTTCATGTGTGAACATAATCCAATAAGCCAAGCCTGAAAAACCTGATGCAATAACATCTGTGGGAAGCTGTCATGAATGCAGATTTTATACTGAGTCTTTTCTGAGTCACAGAAGCCGTGTCATCGTTTAATCGCCCCATTTTTAAAACGTTCATATTATTTACACAGTGACATGACTCTAGTAAGCTTTTCCAAAAAAAATCACAAACCAGACTTTAAAGATAAGGGCAGTGAAGCGACAAAGGAAGAAAAAGCCTGAAGGGAGTGTAAAAGAGGAACAGAGTAAAGTACAGAGGAACTCAGAAATTAAGAAACTGTTGGCCGTTCATGCCAAGGGCAAAAATCTTTGTCAGATGGTAAATTGTACAGGTACCCAGCCTGGTTTAATGATAAAAGCAGAAGAACTCTCAGAACTGACCAAGAGTCGGAACTGTCTCTTAGTAACTGGCTTTAATGACCCTAACCCAGAATTACATCATTGCTTGTTTACCGCAATGCATTATGGGTGATACCCGGGGTCAGGTCCGCTGTATTGTTTACTTTCGCCTTTGCTACACTCCACATTGTTCTGTCTAACCGGTTTTAACCAAAAGTGAATTTAGGAAGGTTTTGCCTCAAGTGAATCGCTGTGTGCCTTAAGGCCTCTGCATGCTCTTGCGACAAGGCTTTCGCAGATAGCTTTTCGCAGACAGTTGTAATTTATCGTTGAGCGGGGAGTAATAGGTGTGAGCGATGTTATTCACCGCCACAACGCAAGGGGGTGCGAAGTCGCGAAATCGCTAGGAGTAGTTGGTGGGTGTGGTTAGTGGAGTGTTTATCCTCCGGTTACTTATAATGACTAGAACTGGAGTTGTATAGATGTACGTACTTCCTCACTTCCTCAATCAACCGCTCTTCGTGCTGCTCCATCTTCGCTTGTGTTTTTAAAAATGGCGGTCGTGAAAACAAACCAAGCCGGGAAAGTAGGGAAGCGGAAGTGCGTGTACAGCGGATGTAGAGTGGACCAATCAGAGCCCTCTTGTCTGCGATGCTGTCTGCGAGGCTTCTGCGGTGGTCACAATTTTTGGGAGGTGCGCGCAGAGCGTCTGCGAAGGTGGGGGGAGCTACGCAGATGCTATCTGCGACGCTATCTGCGAGGACTGCGTTGTCAGCATAAATTGGCCTTTACTGTGTCTCCACAACAAAGAGAACACCTAATTTGACTTTTTATCAGCTGCCAGTCAAGAAGAAGAGAAGAAAGAAATGGATAAGCTTAACCCCCAACGAAAACCTTCAAACTGATTCAAAATGGACAAGTATTTGTAGCTTACATTTGTCTGGTGGGAAAAAGATGTACTTAAACTGTGACCCAGCAATATTTCCATGGTCTGCGGACTGGCCTTCGGTTATTGAAGATTATAACGATCGACACTGTTGATCATCTGAAACTAGCGATATTCCAAAGCTTATAAAACAAAGAAGCATTCTTCGGCCTTTGCCTCTCAATGTACCGAAGCACTCGGCAGCCGAACGAGCCTGTCGGACCGATAAAACTCCCAAACCATGAAGGGTTCTCTTTCAGGTAAGTATAATGTTCGGTGTACCTCACTAGCGGCATTTATTGAAGAAAATGCATTTATACTGAACATGACATGGCAGATCAGCGGGTTTCCAAAGTTTTTTTTGTTTGCTTGTTTGGTTGTTTTTTTTGGAATGTTTCTTGATCTCAAGTTTTATTTAACTCATCACTCATTTCTAAATGTTTTGATGCTGTTCATCTGGGCCTGGGATCATGAAGCAATCTTAGACTGAAGTCAATAATTGATTTTTTTTTTATTCTAGTTTCCCTTCCTGCATCTGTAACTTTCATTGTACTGGATCAAGATGAAGTACAAGGCTAAGATTTCATTTGAACAAAGTTCCTGAGAAAATGGAAAGGAATAAGTGAAGATTAAAAGAAACAAATTGCAACTTAAGTCTAAGATTGCATCGTGATCCAATATACGTCCTCAGAAATAAGACAGTCTGAGATTTGATGATGTTGTTGCACAGTGTGGTAGACTCGGTCTGGACTCTTCCCTTCTCACCAAGCTTGATTTGGATTCCGATTTTTCTGCTGTAAACCCTCAACATGTTATCCACCTGTTTAAATCACCAATTTCATCATCTTCCACGACAGAGCACAGCAAAATCGTTCCTCTCACATCGCTCTCACGTAAAATTAATCTGACATCCGTCATATCGCTCAACTACCGACCTCGGCTGTCTCCCACAGTGCATTGTGGGAAACAAGTGACGATGTAGTTATGCTTGGGGGCTATTGCAATCTTAGATCGCAGTGCTGTTCATTCAAAATTTGCTTTAAGTTACAAATCATCCTGGATTCATTTCACCTGATTTTGCTCTTCTAAATTTACCCTCTAAGCATGAAAAACCATGAATATGTGACTATGTAAAGCAAGTGCGCTTCGAATGTCCTTTTTTGAATGATCATACCATGTCGAACTTTCTTCGGGGTCTGAAATGCAACACTTCTACACAACTTATTGATTGAAAGACCCGCTGGTCTGACATATTACACACAGCTGGATCCGACACTCACCCACACTTTCACTCCTCATCTGTGATTTAATTCGGTGAATCTCCTCATTATGCATATAATATGCCAGCACGAGTCAAGGACACCATTGCTGATGGCTTTAATTAAGCACCACTGTCAGTCTTTTGTTTTTAGTTTGCTGTTATTTTGTTCGCTGAAAATATTTCTGACCGTCTGAAGGATATAACTACCATGATAACATGTACCAACAGCACACAATTTAGTTTGCATCATTATTTTAATTCATGTGCCAAGGAGATCAGGTTCTGTGTAGAGGGGATGATCAGCAGGAAACAGAACTTAACCATTCCTGGTTTTGCATTAAAACCTATCCATATCTTTATATGCAGGACTGAATTACTTCTGGATAAAATTACGAACAATGCTTTTAAAGTGAGCTATAAATGAAGCACACGAATGTGATGGCAGCTTATCCTTCAAACCATCCATGTGTTATCTTTAAGGAGAGTGCATCTAATGAATAGAAAATATTGGTGCTTTTTAATATTCCTTTAACCAGTCAAGAGAGCAAATTAAAAGTGTGATTCAATAGATGATATCCCGTACACACTATATGATTTATTACCTCAGCGTAGTTGTGTGCATGAAGTAACTCTCGTCTTGTGATTTAAAATCATAAAATGCAAAAGAATAGTATGTGCTGGGTCAAGTGCTATTTTATAAGCTTCCGAATCATGAAAGACTTATTGTTTAGTTTAAAGAAATGTGCCATGATTCATGTGATAATAATTAGAACAAGAAGACATGGTCATCACTGTCCCCTGCCACGAGCAATTTATGAAGCCCTTTTAACACTGTTGGTAACTCGCCAGCGCCCCCTATAACGATCCCACAATTTCCTTGCGCGCTCCACCCGGATGTGACGTGAAGTGGAACTGCTTTAACTGTATCGAGAGCGCCTCGATTCGCTCTCTCATGTTCTGACTACTGGAGTGGTCGGACGGACTGTAGGCACGCAAGCTACAGTGTTGAGACTAACCGCTATTGTCTGAGAACAGCCTGTTCAAATTAGTTTCGGCCGAACTTTTGAACGACCCGCTAAGTTTCAGCGATATAGTGGTTTCGATTCTAAACCTTTGCAAAGTTTAACTACAGTTAAGTAGTTTTCCACGCTAAGAGGCATTTGCGGACAGCTTCGCTCCTCTCAGCCTTTTTCTCGTCGACGCATCACCGGAGGTTTCTCCTGAAGCACCGTGGGCCAGCTAGGCCTTCATCTCCCTGCTTCGTTAGCCGCGGTTGGACGCAACGCGCCGCTAACCTCCTCTCCTCGGACTGCGACCCTCAGCGCGGACATCGGAGAAAGAACTTCCATCGCATTGAGTAGGCACTTGGGCAAATTTTTAATTTGTAGCTTATTCAGATGGTTGTTAGGGTCATGTTTAAGCTTTGAGCTATTTAGCATACCCGCTCAGACACGGAAGGTGTTTGTTTGTTTTTATTGTTTGTTTGTTTGTTTTATTGTTTGTTTTGGTTCTGTTTTTTTTCTTTGAACTTGTTAGACAGGGTATCTTGCATGATATCTTTCCTTAACTCCATTGCTAGCTTCCCTATCTGATTAGCAGCGCAGCGACAAGTTTGTTATTTTAAGCTCCGAGGCTAGACCGCTACAAGGCCTAGTTCTCTCCATCCAACACATATACACACTCTCTCACACTCTTTCTCTCTCTCTCTCTCTCTCGCGTTGAGTTCTTTGCCTAGATAGTCTGTTGGAAATTGTTGTTAAGTGCAGTGTTTGGATCCAGCTGTAGCGTGGTCAGATTCTCCTTAGCAACTTATTGCTAGCTGGTAGGCTTGTGTTCTCGACTAGGCCTGCAGGCGCCATTTTTCCGACGCCATTTTGATACCTTCCTCATTGAGTTACCTGTGATACGACACCTAGGCACTGACCGCCATTTTGTTTAAGCATTGCCAGAGTGGCTAGCATTAGCATCTGCCCACAGATACCTACACAAAGCACACATTAGCCACAGAGCTAATCCTTTGTTCTATTTAGCTAACATTCCTTTGTTTTAGCTAACATTCCTTTGTTTTAGCTAACGACAAGCTAGGTCACACACACACACACACACACACACACGCATCGGCTTGCCCTAGCCTCACACACACGCACACACAAGGGATTCTTTTCTTTTTTTTTTTCCTTCTCTCTCTCTCTCTCTCTTTCCCTCAAATTTATAGTCCAGGTGTAATTGTTCCATTGTTTTGTCTTGTTATTACCTTTGCTGACATTGAATGTATTTTGAGTTTATTATTATTAGTGAGTAGTAGACAAATAAAAGCTAATAAAATTGAATTGCATTTTACTTGTTCCTGTTGTTTATTCACAAGGTCAACTATTTAGAACTCCTTTTTCCTTCAGAATTTAGCTTTTGTATACAACTGGGTTTCCCATCTAATACAGAGCTACCATTAATCTTGAGTGTAACCATTCACGGTGAGTATTAAGATTAATAATTTAAGATTTTATGAGACTGATCTTTATTTATAAATTGATTAATTTAATTATCAATTATCACATAATTTATAATTTAATTAATCCCAATTCCACCTACATTAAAGTGGTGCCCCGTGTGAGGAATAGTTTAATGACCTTGTGAATTTCTCAACAATAACTTGTAAACTGCTGTATACCCAAAATCAACTGCCAAGGTATAACACAGATGACTTTAATGGTGAATCATTAACAGTGTGTTAATCACAGAACTGAAATTCAGCTGCCAACCACAGTTAGCTGATAAACTGGTTTAATTGATTAGTACATTAGAGTAATATCTAATCCAAGTACTTAATTAATATTATTAATAATAATAATCATTATTGTTAACTAATTATTAATTGAGCTAATTAATACAAGTGAAACATTAGTGAAAACAAAGTAGCTAAGAAACCACATCAATTATTTAGCAACTTGGATTAAATTAAATTCTAACCTAATCAACCCCTAGTATTAATTTCCTTTAAGTTAATTAATACATTTCGAACAAAATGTCGCGTTCCCCATCAAGGGAGTCAGAAGGGCCCCTCCTCTCTCTCTTCGACGTTGTAGGCGATTTAGGCCAAGTCCCGGAGGATAGGAGAAATTACTTCTGTGATCTGGACCAAAAGGCTCGCTTTGATGAAATACACATAGCCGTTAGGGAACTTAAGGAGCGTACTATGACTCTTCCAGAAGGGCTACCCAAATTGTTCATGATCTACTATAAGGAAATGGAACATGTGTGTATGACCCTCGAACAAGAGAAAAGAACACTAAAACGACAACTGGCCGAAGCTCAAAGGAGAGCAGAAAGCGCGGAGAGTAGCCTCGTGGGCCTGAGAGCCACACAAGATGAACTAAAGCGCGAAATAGAATACCTCAGAGAAGAAGTGACGCAAGCACGTCGCTCAGATGAGGGATCGGCCAAACCCTCCCAAGAACAGAGTTCCGCTCTGGAGGAGGAAGAACCTGAGCTTAGAACGGTAGATCAGACACCGCACTCAAGCTCAACTCGCGTGAAAGTCGCGCGATCGCCACCTCGTGGCGCTGGGAGTTTTTACTTTACTCCCCACTACACCCCCTCGCGCTTCAATATCGCTGCAGCCTCTAGCCCGCAGAAAACGCCGCGCTACGTACCCTCAGACTCCTCTGACGGAGAGGCCGCCTCCAAGCCGAAACGCAGACATAGGCGATATGAGAGCAGCTCAAATAGCGAAGACAGCGAGGACCCCTACGGGTCAAAATCAAAACGCCTCGTCGCAGAACGCAAAACTAGGATCCGCCAAATCGACGTCCTTGCGAAAGACATAGAGCGTTTTGAGCCGGAAAATCATAGACACCGAAGCGTTAATGATTATTTCCGGGAAATCGAGCGTAGCCTCCTGGACCTGCCAGAGGCTACGTCGCATGAAAAGGCCAGACTAGTCTGGAAAACTTTAGGTAGTGGCGTACGAGCATTCGTTGAGACCTTACCGCAGTCAGTCCTCGACAACTACAAGAAAATACGTAAGTACTTGAAAGAGGAATACTCGTTGTACGAGGATGAGACTGCTGCGACGATGGGTGCTATTCTGATCAGACAGAAACGAAGCGAACACCCTCGCGAGTACTACCGTCGGCTCCGTGCAGCGTACTTTCAGGGCAGAAGCGAGCCCGGGCTAGAGGAAGATCGCAACTTCAAGTCCCTCTTCCTCCATAACCTTCACCCGTGCATCCGTAACCAAGTAACACTCGCGTGTCGCCAGCGCCCCCATACTATGAGAGAAATGCGTCGCACCGCACAACTAACGTGGGAGACGTTCGTCCGACCCACAGACCGCCACGAGGACGATCCCAGAGTCCTCAGCCTATATGAGCAGGAAGATCAGTCCTTAGGCCTAGAAGGGGGTGAAGCCCCAAACCGCGGGCCCCCTTGGGCGAACCCAAACCCCGGCCACCAGACGTCGAGTCAACCCAAAGGTAACTGGAAAGTTCGACAAGCTGGAGCCAAGGGGGAACAGGGCCCCAACGCCAAAGGACAAGGTAACCGCAAACCTGGCAGTCACGGCCCTAAATCTCAGAATAGCGGACAGTCAAGGCCCCATCGCAACTCCTCTCGAAGGGAGCGGAGCCCTAAGCTAGCTACCGCTAAACAAGCCAACCAAGAGCCACTTGGGATGGCAGAACTGAGGGCTGAATTAGCACGGATTAAACAAGCCAACCAAGAGCCGCTTGGGATGGCAGAATTGAGGACCGAATTAGCACGAGTTAAACAACTGCTGAGCAATAAGAACAGGAAGGGTAAGCCGAGCAAGGACAGGGACGAACCGTCAGCATGACTAGGCCGGGACCCATCCCCACCACCACCGCGTGTCTACCTCGTGGGGTGGGGAAAGGACCCCTGCCCAATAGGCAGCGATGAGTTGAAACCACCCCCTCCGTTAGTGAAGCCTGACCCGCAGGATGCACCCCTGACGCAGTTTCTTGGAGATTTGGTTAGGAAAGGCAACGCCAAGCGTATCTATACCCCAGTTGTGGTAGAAGGCAACGTTTCCCTCCAAGCTCTCTTAGATACCGGGTCAAAAATCACCCTGATGTGTTCCAAAGTCTTCGCAGAGGTTTCTGATGCGCGGCGCGCGCAAGGTAGACCCATCAGAACCGAACGTTGTGACGTCAACTTGGTTAGCTTCACCCAGAATCAAGCCCCAGTAACAACCATTGCATGGTTAGAACTCACCTTCCAGGGCATGTCCATCACTCACCCCACTTACATCTGCTCTGTTGGGGTAGAACCGTTCCTCATTGGCCAAGACCTACTAGATAGGCTAGCGCCCCTCATTGACTGTCGTCGTGGGCAACTGTGGGCCCAGGTCGCGTCCCCACAGACCCCAGATCCTCGTCGTCACGATCGAGCCTGTTGCGATGAAGTTAGCGTGGAGGCTACTCCACCGATAGCTGAGTCAGGGCAGGTCCCCGAGAACCTCGAGACCACTCCGCTCCACCCTGAGCCGAGTCAAGACGCACCAAACTCAACCGACACTCTTCTCAACCGCAACGCGCTTGATGGCCACCCGTCTTTCCTTTGCTTTCTTGGCGAATCTGCCCCAACCAGGTACTACCCCTGGATATCTGGCAACATTGCTGTCAACGGCGTCACGGCACCTGCCGTCAGGTTAGCGCTTTGGTCAGAGAAGTCAGCCATCAGCCAAACGTGGTTCGACATAGTGCGTCAGAGCACTCCTTCCGCTGTCTTTGTGCAGAAGAGCCACCGGCTACTGTCAGCCGAACAACCCCAGAGCCCCATCAAAGCCACGGGCGTCTGCGCCGTGTCGCTCGCCATCGGTCAGAGAGAATTCCTTCATTTCTTGAGTGTCGTCCCCGGACTTCCTGACCCACTGGTCATTGGGGCAGACATCTTGGTCAGACTGGGAGCCCAACTGGACCTAGTCAACCGGGTCATCTGGACCCAAGCCGACGCTGCTAAGCACCCGTTCCAAGCTGACCCGGAACAAATGCGGTCAGGACAAACGATTCCCCAAGCCTGCCATGTCGCTAGCGAATTTGACATCGTCATTCCCGCTAGGACTGCTGGTTCCCCTCTTAAGCTGGTCATCATGAAAGACCAACAGTTTCGTAGCTCCCAGGCGTTCTTCCAGCCTCTCAGATTCTTCATGGAGCTCGATTTAGCCGTGTGTGGGACTCCGCTGCTTGAAGTGAGTCATCGTTCCGCTTACCTCCTGGTTCAAAACTCCACGCGGGACGCCATCACGATCCCCGCCCGTCGGCCTTTAGGCCTTCTGATAGACCAGGCATTCCATGACTTTGAACTCACCATTCCGGTCATCGGTGAGCTGCCAACGCCGGACACTCATTCCGATCCAGTGGAACCTCCCTGGATCACTCTTCCTTTCCACATGATCCGCATCGAACCTCACATCATGCTTTGCGACGAGCGCATAGTCATGACCAAAACTAACACCCCGAAACACATGCTGGTGTACGCTCTTGCCACGCAATCGAGCAATGACACCCCTGCAACTGAGGTCGTCGATTCAGCTCTAGGTGAACCGTACCCAGGCTTCGAACGAGGAGTTCAACAACAGCTGGTGAAAGCTGACAGCCTGACCACGGACGCCCAGAGACGACAGCTCCGTGAACTGTTCTACGACTTCAAGGCGATCTGGGCGCGAGATTCCAATGACTGCGGAGTCACGGACATCCACACCGTCCGAATCCCAACAGATCCGAACGCTCCACCGACGTTCGTGCGGCAATACAAAATCCCGTTAGCCGCATACGACTCAATACAAGAAACACTGGACACTCTGCTGGAAAAGCAGATCATTCGCGAGTGTAACTCGACTTACAACTCCCCCTTGTGGCCGGTGCTGAAACCGAACGGCAAGTGGCGTCTCACCATTGACTATAGGCAGCTGAACAAGCAAGTGCCCTTGTCAAGATGGCCCATGATCCATCTGGATCAAGAACTTGCCAAGGTGAAGGGTGCAAAGTTCTTCTCCACCGCCGACGTGGCGAGTGGATTCTGGACCATGCGCGTGGATCCAGCTGACCAGCACAAGCTGGCCTTTTCCTTTGGGAACCGCCAGCTAACTTTCAACCGATGTCCGTTCGGCTACGCGAACTCCCCCGCTGAATTCAACATCTTCTTGCATAAGGCAATGAGCGATGCCGCAGCTCGTGGCAACTTGATCTATGTCGATGACATCCTCATTAGGTCACAGACTTTTGATGCACACCTCGAAGAGATACGCCATGTTCTGTCTCAGCTGTCCAGAGCAGGAGCGAAGCTCTCTGTCACCAAAGGGCAGTGGTGTCGCACCAAAGTTGAATACGTTGGACTGTGCGTCGGGCCAGATGGCATTGAACCCCAGTCAGGGAGGGTGCGGGCTATCCAAGACATCGAAGCCCCATCCAACGTACCCGAACTCAGGAGCTTCTTAGGGGTCTGCAACTACTCCCGACAGTTCATTGAGGACTACGCGGACATAGCACGACCGCTCACCGAGCTCCTCCGGAAGGATAAACCCTTCCAGTGGAGTGACCCTCAAGAACTCGCGTTCAAGAGCATGAAGCAGAAGCTCTGCTCCGCTCCCTGCCTCGCGTATCCCGACAAAGACAAACCGTTCTTCTTGGAGGCTAGTTTCTCCACCCACTGCCTGAGCGCTGCACTGTCACAGCAGCATGACAAAGATCGCCGTGTCGTAGCATACGCCAGTCGGCCCCTCAGTGCTGTGGAGTTTAAATTTTCAGACTGCGAAAAAGCCCTGCTGGCCACGGTCTGGGCCGTTGAACACTTTCGCAGTTACATTGGTGGCCAGAAGGTGGTGATAGAGACCAATCATCAACCGGTCTCGTTCTTGAACAGCCAGAGGCTGAGAGAGGGAAGAGTTTCGAACAGTCGCATCGCAGCTTGGATGATGGCACTACAGGGCTACGACGTCGAGGTGAAGTACGCCCAGAACCACAAGATGGTGCTTGGCCGAGGGCTGGCGGAATGCCAGCATTGCGACTGCGAGAATAGTCCAGATCAAACCGAACTAACAACCGTACCTGCTCTCCCCTCCGACCACCACTACTATGACGAGAACGTCTGCAAAGACCTCCCCACCGCTTACATAGATGGATGCTCATTCCATCATGAATGCAAAGTGCAAGCCGGTGTCGGTATCGTATGGGCGAACGGCCCTATACAAGGGAAATACCAACACCGACTCGGGGCTAAGACTAGCCAATATGCGGAGGTAGCAGCCGTGCTCATCGTCCTGCAACAAGCTGCCCGTGAGAACATCAAGCGGTTAGTCCTCTGCTCTGATTCAAATTATGCCAGGCATAGCTTCGTCTCACACTTTCCCTCGTGGAAGGTGCAGGACATGAAAAATGCAAGGGGCAAGGAAGTGAAACACTCCGAACTCTTCCTAGCATGCGATCGACTCGTAACCGAACAGGGAATGTGCGTCTATTGGAAGAAGGTGAAGGGACATTCTCAAGTCCCAGGACCTGACAAAGTCGGTAACGATGAGGCAGATGGCCTCGCCAAAGCGGGAGCCGTAGACGGCCCCCTTTGGGAATTCCAGCCGCCATGGCTTCCCGAGACGCCACGCCATGACGTAACCGCGATTACTCGCCGACAGGCTAGAGCAGGTCAAACTGACGCAGTACCCCAAGCAGGAACAGTGCAACTCGGCCGACTGCCCCAGGATGCCGACCTGGTGTCTATGCAGGAAAGGGACCCCGTGATCCACCAAATCCGTAAGTTCCTTGCGGACCCCGTGGCGTCCCCAATTTCCCCACAAGAGTTGCAACAGTCCCGAGACTTAAATCACCTTCACAATCTCAAAAACGGCTTAAAACTCGAGAAAGGACTCCTGGTGTACACACCACGCAACCAGGGACCTCCCCGGTGGGTCGTGCCCACAGATCATAGGGGGGTCATGTTGCAGTACGCTCACGACAGCCCGTGCGGGGGCCATAGGAACGCTCAGGCGACCTACCAGACACTCCAACAGATTGTCTATTGGCCCTTCATGATTCAGGACGTTACCGAGTATGTTAAAGGGTGCTTGATTTGCTGCCAATTCCGACCAGCCCAACCGTTGAACCGCGCCCCACTGCAAAGCAAAGGCATCTCATTCCCCTGGTCTAATCTCCAGATAGACTGGGTCGGACCGGTGCCGAAATCAGCTCGAGGTAATAAGTACCTCCTGACCGTCACTTGCGCGTTCACGAAGTGGGTGGAATGCTTGCCCGCCCCAAACGAAACCGCAGAGACCACCGCTCTCCTTCTTATGAACCATGTGTTCAGCCGTTGGGGCTTGCCCCTATCCATTGATTCCGACCGAGGTACTCATTTCACCGCAGAGGTCATGAGAGTGTTGTGGGAGATGCTCGGAGTCGAGGCAAAATTCCACATCGCGTATCATCCTCAGTCTTCCGGTCAGGTCGAACGCGCCAACCAAACCATCGTGAGCATGCTTCGCAAGTATGTGAGTCACCATGGCAAAGATTGGGACATCAAACTCCCTCTGGTGCTGATGGCCATTCGGTCCACTCCTCACCGCACCACCGGAGTCACCCCGTTCGAAATGATGACTGGCCGTGAAATGGTTCTTCCCTTACACCTCCTCTACCGACCAGAGGACCTAAGCGTTGCCACTGCGTACACCGCACACCAGTACGTCACCGACTTGCAACGCCACTTGCAGGCCACATTTGCGTGGGCCCAGGAACACCTCGAAAAGAGTGCAAAAGGACAGAAAGCTTACTACGACAGAAAGGCGACACACCGTGAGTACGAAGTAGGCGACAGAGTCCTATACTTCAATTTCACCAAACCGGTAGGAGTAGCCAGGAAATTCTTACCCCGTTGGTCCGGCCCTTTCGAAATCGTCGGTAAACTGTCCCCCGTCGCCTACCGCATCAAAACTTCGAAGCCCAGCCAGGCGCCTTCGTATAGATGGGTCCATAGCAACCAAATAAAGCTTTTTGAGCAGTCCACACTCCATAGGGGGGTGGACAAACAGTAAGTTATAGCCTGCCCAACTTAGTTGCATGCCTCTCAATCCATAAGCGTGCATCTATAAGTAACCACCCTTGTTACCACTCAAATCGGAATAACAAACTCCTGTATGTTGCAGAAATCCAGGGTAGACTACTAACTCAACAGGAGGAGCTGCAGGGCCTAGGCAAAACCCTGCAGGGAACCATACTAACCGTTAACATGCATTCTACATTAATCAAGAACACAGTACATGCCGTAGACAGGCTAGCAGCAATCATGAGAAGCGAAGTCAAGTACGTCCGAGTAATCCGAGACCTAATGCAGGACCTGATGAGAGAAGTAAGTAGCTCTCTCAGCACCCTGAGTGGAGGTAAAATCCCACCATATTTGATACCCCTCAGCATGGTTGACAGCATACTCCGATCTACTACCACGACTAACGTTTACTCATCACAGATTCATCTGGCTTATAGTCTTGGCAGTGCTATCCCCATTTTTGTGAACCCTCAAAACCTAGAAATAGGCTTCATCCTCAATCTCCCCGTTATTGAACGGCAAAACATATACAGAATCAAATCTGTCCTTAATGTAGGTTTCTGGAACAACGACGTACACGTACGTTTGCAGACACCTTCCACCATAGCCTATCACGATGACAACCCCTCTATCTACCTCGTCCCTAATTTAGACATGTGCACCTCTACCAAAGATATCCACTGGGTCTGCCCCAGCAATCCCTTTATCCGAGACACCACAGACCGTCTCTGTGGATTGACAAAAGTCCCCGAGCAGAAGTGTGCAGGCAAATTGTCTATTAAAGATGAAGGAATAGGAACTAGAGTAGAAAGAGCTGGTAATCGGTGGCTAATCAACACTCCCCAAACTGAGATTCTGGTATCATATGATCAACATAACACTGCCACTAGAATGAAGATCCCTAACGAAACCTCTCTCCTAAGTGTCCCACTAGGAGCCACTGTTCACGTGGGTGACATCACCCTCCATCACCTTAGCGCTGACCAGTATGAGACCGAGATAGAAATGCCCGATGCCTTCCCAGGTCACGAACTTGAGATAAACTCCACCCTCCAAGCACAACTACTGCTGGAAGGGACCAAAACCGTGCAATTCGATCTTAAGCCCACTGGCATCGCTACCACTTTCTTGAATAACCGCGCAAACCCTTCGTCCGATCAAGGATCTTTAATAAGCCGAATTGCGCTGGGATTTCTAACTAGCGGTTGGGTTATCACAGTCTTCATAGCCATCACTCTACATAGGTACATACTGACACTACACCGCAAACTGGACAAAACGATCTACGCACCTGAGAAATTAGATCGTGGCATTGTCCGATTCTCCATCAGGCCTAAGGCCTCCACTAACTTTCTTGAAGAGTAGGCTTGCTAACACGCTAACTAACCCCTCTTTTCCATTTTCCTTTGTGGAGTTTTGATTATTTTTGTTTGCTGTGTGAAATATTGTATGTAGAAGGTAGTTAAGTAGCCATAGTGTAATTGTTTTCATGTCCAAGTGCCTATGCTTTCATGCCCAAGTGCCTATGCATCTTATGGACTGTATGAAATGAATTGAACTGTTGAACTGTGTCTGAAAGACTTTTCACAGAAAGGACCCTTGGAACTACCTCATTGTGGAACTACCTCATTGTGGATTACTAGGGACCGTGGGTCGCAGACTAAACACCATGTGCCCATAGGGTATCACTCCTTTCAGCGCCTATGGCCAAGGGGGGAATGTTGGTAACTCGCCAGCGCCCCCTATAACGATCCCACAATTTCCTTGCGCGCTCCACCCGGATGTGACGTGAAGTGGAACTGCTTTAACTGTATCGAGAGCGCCTCGATTCGCTCTCTCATGTTCTGACTACTGGAGTGGTCGGACGGACTGTAGGCACGCAAGCTACAGTGTTGAGACTAACCGCTATTGTCTGAGAACAGCCTGTTCAAATTAGTTTCGGCCGAACTTTTGAACGACCCGCTAAGTTTCAGCGATATAGTGGTTTCGATTCTAAACCTTTGCAAAGTTTAACTACAGTTAAGTAGTTTTCCACGCTAAGAGGCATTTGCGGACAGCTTCGCTCCTCTCAGCCTTTTTCTCGTCGACGCATCACCGGAGGTTTCTCCTGAAGCACCGTGGGCCAGCTAGGCCTTCATCTCCCTGCTTCGTTAGCCGCGGTTGGACGCAACGCGCCGCTAACCTCCTCTCCTCGGACTGCGACCCTCAGCGCGGACATCGGAGAAAGAACTTCCATCGCATTGAGTAGGCACTTGGGCAAATTTTTAATTTGTAGCTTATTCAGATGGTTGTTAGGGTCATGTTTAAGCTTTGAGCTATTTAGCATACCCGCTCAGACACGGAAGGTGTTTGTTTGTTTTTATTGTTTGTTTGTTTGTTTTATTGTTTGTTTTGGTTCTGTTTTTTTTCTTTGAACTTGTTAGACAGGGTATCTTGCATGATATCTTTCCTTAACTCCATTGCTAGCTTCCCTATCTGATTAGCAGCGCAGCGACAAGTTTGTTATTTTAAGCTCCGAGGCTAGACCGCTACAAGGCCTAGTTCTCTCCATCCAACACATATACACACTCTCTCACACTCTTTCTCTCTCTCTCTCTCTCTCGCGTTGAGTTCTTTGCCTAGATAGTCTGTTGGAAATTGTTGTTAAGTGCAGTGTTTGGATCCAGCTGTAGCGTGGTCAGATTCTCCTTAGCAACTTATTGCTAGCTGGTAGGCTTGTGTTCTCGACTAGGCCTGCAGGCGCCATTTTTCCGACGCCATTTTGATACCTTCCTCATTGAGTTACCTGTGATACGACACCTAGGCACTGACCGCCATTTTGTTTAAGCATTGCCAGAGTGGCTAGCATTAGCATCTGCCCACAGATACCTACACAAAGCACACATTAGCCACAGAGCTAATCCTTTGTTCTATTTAGCTAACATTCCTTTGTTTTAGCTAACATTCCTTTGTTTTAGCTAACGACAAGCTAGGTCACACACACACACACACACACACACACGCATCGGCTTGCCCTAGCCTCACACACACGCACACACAAGGGATTCTTTTCTTTTTTTTTTTTCCTTCTCTCTCTCTCTCTCTCTCTTTCCCTCAAATTTATAGTCCAGGTGTAATTGTTCCATTGTTTTGTCTTGTTATTACCTTTGCTGACATTGAATGTATTTTGAGTTTATTATTATTAGTGAGTAGTAGACAAATAAAAGCTAATAAAATTGAATTGCATTTTACTTGTTCCTGTTGTTTATTCACAAGGTCAACTATTTAGAACTCCTTTTTCCTTCAGAATTTAGCTTTTGTATACAACTGGGTTTCCCATCTAATACAGAGCTACCATTAATCTTGAGTGTAACCATTCACGGTGAGTATTAAGATTAATAATTTAAGATTTTATGAGACTGATCTTTATTTATAAATTGATTAATTTAATTATCAATTATCACATAATTTATAATTTAATTAATCCCAATTCCACCTACAACACGTACACCCTTATAAGCCCGTTGCTTTAATATTGACTTTTGATGTCGTAAGTGGGGCGGCACGGTGGTGTCGTGGTTAGCGCTGTCGCCTCACAGCAAGAAGGTCCGGGTTCGAGCCCCGTGGCCGGCGAGGGCCTTTCTGTGTGGAGTTTGCATGTTCTCCCCGTGTCCGCGTGGGTTTCCTCCGGGTGCTCTGGTTTCCCCCACAGTCCAAAGACATGCAGGTTAGGTTAACTGGTGACTCTAAATTGACCGTAGGTGTGAATGTGAGTGTGAATGGTTGTCTGTGTCTATGTGTCAGCCCTGTGATGACCTGGCGACTTGTCCAGGGTGTACCCCGCCTTTCGCCCATAGTCAGCTGGGATAGGCTCCAGCTTGCCTGCGACCCTGTAGAACAGGATAAAGCGGCTAGAGATAATGAGATGAGATGAGATGTCGTAAGTGCTATGACACCTTCATAAAACGCTACCCAGTTGTTTTTCAGTAGTATGAACATGCAAAGTTTCATAGATGTAGCTGATGTAGTTTCTGAGAAAACTTGTCTAGATTGAGTCCATTTGTACCAAGTCCAACAATAACATAAATCAAGGGCCATAACTCTGAAAATAATAATGTCTCGTAAATGATTTTTGAACTCATCTTAGATCATGAATAGTAATATCAGCACGCAGCGTTTCATTGACGTAGTTTATGTAGTTTCTGAGAAAACTTGTCTAGATTGAAACAGACGGAAGGATGGACAGACGGACTCCATTCCTATATCCCTCTGTGCTCTTCGTGGTGACGGGGGATAACTAGGATTATGCAACAATATATTGAAAAGACTCCAATTAACTTTGTTCCAATGTTTCTCATTTGTCTTTTTTTTCATTTTTAAATTCTCTTGCTTTTTTCGCAGGTTTAGAACAAAGAAAAATCTATTTCTTTCTTCACTCTATTTCCTGTCACTGATTTTTTTTTTTTGGGGGGGGGGGGATTAAGGCAAGTGTTTAAAGGTGCTGATTTATATGCCATTGAAAAACCCTGTCTTGGATGCTTCAAGTCAAAAAAAAAAGGGGGGGGGGGGGTCTTGTTTTAGCCCCACTGTGAATCAAAGTCCTGGGATGAGCACAGGACAGTATTTATGATTCCAGCAGCAGTTGTTAGATATTACGCTACAGTATCCAGGTGAGACTATCCACTGAATCAAGGATGACACTTTGGCATAAAATAAACTATAATCCAAATAAAACCAAAAGACACTTTCATGTGTCACATCATTTTCTGCTCAAATAAAACCAGAAATACAGTCATTTCTCCCTGGCAATTTAGATCACTAGATAATAAATGTCTATCGTCTCTGGGAACAAGAAGGTTCTGGGTGTAAGCCCAGTGGTCGACGGGGGCCTTTCTGTGTGGAGTTTGCATGTTCGCCTCATGTCTGTGTGGGTTTCCTCCGGGTGCTCCGGTTTCCCCCACAGTCCAAAGACATGCAGGTTAGGCTAATTGGTGGCTCTAAATTGACCGTTGGTATGAATGTGGGTGTGACTCATTGCTTGTCTCTATGTGTCAGCTCTGTGATGATCTGGCGACTTGTCCAGGGTGTACCCTGCCTTTCGCCCGTAGTCAGCTGGGATAGGCTCCAGCTTGCCTGTGACCCTGTCCAGGATAAGCGGTTACAGATAATGGATGGATGGATGGATGGGCTCTTGAAACTCGACCAAAAAATATACAAACGAGAATAAATCTACATGACCTCTGACCATAAACATCTGGAATATTTTGTAAAGAAACACTAATATCACAGAGACCACCTGTTTGTTGCCTGGCTTATTGGCTTCTTTTTTCAGTTCCTTGTCTGTTTCATACTCCTTGTCACTGTTCACATCTGTTACCTGTTGCTTCTCATTATCCAACATATAAATACCCCTGGGTAGGTCCTTGGGTTTTGTGAAGCCATCATTTACAAGATAGTTAGTTAATAATGAGTCTCTGCACTTATGCCAACCCATCACTGACTCAACCAGAACCAAAGGGATGCATATGCACAGACCCAAGATGAATGAGGCTAATTGCAAGGAAGTGGAGTCAGGGCAGGAGCTGGAAAAAGCAGGTATTTATTGCAATAGTGTCCTGTTCCTGGAACATATTACTGTGGGTTGGAATTTTACTCATGTGCCTGTTTCGTGTCATAAATTCTCACTTTTTAGTTTCACAATTGAACACGTGGGACTGCCCTTGAATAATTATCCATGGTACTGAAAGTTCACAAGAAATCACTTTGTGGGGGTAAAACTTCTGACTGTTTTAATAGACCTAACCCATGACGATGTCATTGTTTGTTTACCGCAATGGGCGATACCTGGGGTCAGCTCCGCCGTATTGTTTACTTTCGCCTTTGTTAAACACCGCATTGTTCTGTCTAACTGGTTTTAACCATGCCGAAAATGAATTGCTGTGTGCCTTACTGTGTCTCCACAACAAAGAGAACACCTTATTTGAGCTTTTATCAGCTGCCAGTTGAGAAGAAGAGAAGAAAGAAATGGATAAGTTTAATTCACAATGAAAACCTTCGAACTGAATCAAAACGGACAAGTGTTTGTAGCTTACATTTCTCTGGTGGGAAAAAGACAAACTGTGACTCAGCAATATTTCCATGGTCTGCGGAATGGCTTTCGGTTACAGAAGATTATAACAATCGACACTGTTTATCGTCTGAAACTAACGATATTCCAAAGCCTGGAAAACAAAGAAGCATTCTTCGGCCTTTGCCTCTCAATGTACCGAAGCACTTGGCAGCTGAACGAGCCTGTCGGACCGATAAAACTCCCAAACCACGAAGGGTTCTCTTCCTGGTATGTATAATGTTCGGTGTATCTCACTAGCGGCATTTATTGAAGAAAAAGTTTGTTTTTTTGTAATGTTTCCTGATATCAAGTTTTATTTCACGAATCACTCATTTATCACTCGACCCGTTATTCGCTCACGAATCCTCTGAGAGAGTGCTGCTGTTCCACGCCAATTCCCAATTTTCAGATAGATTTGTTTTGTCGATAAAAGTTTAGCTGGTGTAATATACGTCCTCTGAAATAAGACATTCTGAGATTTGATATTGTTCTTGTACAGTGTGGTAGACTTGGTCTTCTCACCGGATTCCGATTTTCCTTTTGTAAACCCTCGACATGTTATCCACCTCTTTAAATCATCAATTTCATCGTCTTCCATGACAGAACACGGCAAAATCGCTCCCCTCACATCACTCTCACGTAAAATTAATCTGCTATCCCCCACAATGCATTGAGATAAACAAGTGATGACGTAGTTATGCTTGGGGCTATTCACCGATTCACTTTTTAGTGTTTTCATGCTCTGACACAAGCTCAGGAAGGGCTGTTAATTAGCCGTTAGTTAGTTGTCATTTTGGGATGTGTTTGGACCCGTTATAGTTCCAGTGAAGGTAAATTGCAACATGCTGCAGTACACAAAGATATCCGATACAGTCGTGTGTTTCCAAATTTCTGGCAACAGTGTGAGGAAAACCCACATTCGGGTATCGAAATACTTTTGGCCAACAGTGCACTAACAGGCATATACATCTGCGAATACAACACACTCACACTTGCTTAGAATAATCTACAGATAATAAGTATGGCAAGTTACAATTTAAAACATCTAAATAAATAACCATATCAGCCAATCCTATAGTGTTGCAATTCATAAATATCTCATCTCATTATCTCTAGCCGCTTTATCCTGTTCTACAGGGTCGCAGACAAGCTGGAGCCTATCCCAGCTGACTACGGGCGAAAGGCGGGGTACACCCTGGACAAGTCGCCAGGTCATCACAGGGCTGACACATAGACACAGACAACCATTCACACTCACATTCACACCTATGGTCAATTTAGAGTCACCAGTTAACCTAACCTGCATGTCTTTGGACTGTGGGGGAAACCGGAGCACCCGGAGGAAACCCACGCGGACACGGGGAGAACATGCAAACTCCACACAGAAAGGCCCTCACCAGCCACGGGGCTCGAACCCGAACCTTCTTGCTGTGAGGCAACAGCGCTAACCACTACACCACCGTGCCGCCCCTTCATAAATATGATCGATTTATTTTTTTTTTAACAATTATCAAGTCAGCTTTTCGATTTTCTATTCAATAATTCATACAGAAACACACAGAAGCATGTTTTAAAAGCAGCAACATTTGTTTTATTGCACCTCATTAAGTAGCTTGTAGCCTGTAACCACATAATAGTATTATGATGAGTGGCTTGAAGTGTGTGTATGTCCTCTTTTCTGAGGCATTTTAGTGAATATGTTCTGTTTTTTAATTCTGCAGTGAATAAGACACGAGACTAGCATTGCTGGAAACATATGCTGTATTACCTTCAAAAAAAATCTATTCATCATTTTTGGTTTAAAGTGCCTTCTCCTTGTTTTTGTGTACTCTGTCAGTCTGAGCATTCAACTATCTTATTCTTCTGGCTCCATTCAGATCAATTCCCACCAGCGGTTCTGAAGCAGTGCAGTGTGCATCTCACACACACACACACACAGCAGTTCAGCTTCCATTCGAACAAATGTTTCACCAGCAGTGTTCAAGCACAAGCCCTTGTTCATGTCATTGACATGGAAAAACTCAATAGCAATTGAATGGAATCACACAATCCCACTCCACTTAGTTTGAGTGTGTAGCTGTCTGAATCCGTTGCTAGGCATGGGAGTGCCGAAAACTTTAAAAACTAGAAAAGCACTTGGAGAGCGCAGACCTCCGCCAAGAATCCTTTAAAAAAAATCCGGGATCCAGAAGGTGATCCAGATCACTGCCAAAATTTAATGGATTGTTACTTGTGCCCAGTCACACCTCTGGAAAAAATTTCAGAGCAATCCGTTCATTACTTTTTCCGTAATGTTGCTAACAGACAAACCAACAAACAAACAAACCAATGCTACCGAAAACATAACCTCCTTGGCGGAGGTAAAAATATATCTGGTAAGTAAAAATAAGCTTCTAGGTTTTAAGGGAGCAAAATACCAGCGAGTAATGATCCAATTCTGTGGAGCCACTGGTAAGCATCAGTGTAAGTTATTAAGTATGAAAACACAAAGTGCTCCAATCCTATTATTATTTTTCACTGGTGAAAATTTGCAACAACCTCCAAAACTCAGGCATGTAACAAGATCTTTAATCTCAGGCTCTGGCTTCATGATTAGTAATACTTGCGTCATGTTTCATGGCTCATTTTCAACACCGTATATTTACCCACCTATCAATGTTTTCTCGTGTTTGTTCTTCACTATTGCCTTGTTATCGTCTTGCATTGTACAGCATGTTTGCTCATTTGGTCCGTTAGCCTTTTGCTAAGCATCAGATGTTACTCAGCCTTTCTGCCTTTTGACAAACATCAGACGAAATGATATTTTCTGTTTTTCACGATGGTCACCATGTCAGGTTAGGCAGTCATAGGACCATAAATTCTTGCCACGTCTTGGTTGGAAGACTGGCATCACTACAAGTTTGACCCCGACCAATTATCTTTCAGATTCTTGCATGTCATTGGGGAAGAGGGTCAAGAAATTGTAAGTCATGGCTACAGAAGGTATATCTCGGAACTGTAGGATTGGTCAAACTAAGCGAGAAAATGACAAACTAGACTTGTTTCATCAACATCTACATCAGGGCCCTTCAACCTACTCTAAACAAAGACGGGGAGAGGTTCCAGTTATCGATGACCTTTGACCCTCTGCTCCAATCACGTGTTGGAAAAGTCACGTGCCGGAAGCAGAGGGTCATTCCTTGACAAGGACTGGAGTAAGCCAGTTGGAAATTCAGGTAAATCCAAGTCCTTATGTGTTGGAACAAAAGTTTAGTCTCTTTTATGTCGTTTACCAACACAGATGAGTCTACATGTGAATACTAGACTTTCATTGGGGTGTCATGGGGCATTCCAGATGCCACATCTCTATTCTTTGTTTATGTCACACTATAAGGCCCATTCATCATTCCTGATATTCATATTAAGGCCCAACACTGGAAATTTATCGGCCATGACAAAATTGTTTCAAAATCAGGCTGAATTCATGTAGTCTGGTCCTGGAATTACTTGTAGCTATGTTATGGTCTTGCCATTTAGTCCTGGGTATGACTTTAAACTGCAAGTGGTGGTGAGTCTCAGGTCTGGGAGGATTTGAGTATTGGGGAAAGTGGAGTTACCCCTTAATCACCATTGCGCCCAGGTCTGCTCTGACCCAAAGTGGTAGCACCTGCCTGGGTTCCAGCTATGGGTTAAATAGTACATCACCAATAAGGTGCTGGCAGCAGGGCACGTTTTGGTGCAATGTCGCAGATGAACCCAACAGGATCAATGGCACACCACCAGATGGCATGTGGAAGAGCCACTCAAATGGCCAACGGATGGTATCACTTGACAAGTCACTTGTCACTGTGGGGCAACTTCCATACCTGTCAAGTCTGTGGCATTTTTGTGCACCACTTGGCATCAGGTCTGGAGGTCCAGAGAGACAACACAATGGGGGCACAACAGGACATCGTTTGTCTTACCTTACTGTGCAAGGTGCTTCATTAGGAGAGAAGAATAGTATGTGAGAGCTCACGAGGCCAGACATTCTGTGGCGGCTCGGCCGGGCCATTCTGCCACCACTGTGTGCAACTCTGTTGCTCTGGTGCAGGCCTTGCGGCCCATCTGTGTTTCTGCACATCCTAATGAAGCAGTCATTATCGCTAGCGATGGACAGCCAACGATGATGTCTTGCCCTGAACCTCAAAATTAGCTTCAACCTAATTGCTGTTTTGCCTTAGTGGGTGGGTGGGCGGGTGGGTAGATAGGTAGGTAGGTATATTCATCCTGAAGGAAATTAAGGCATCCAGTAGCTTATATCAAATGCACAAAAAAAAATTGCAGAAGACAATTGTGAGATGATCACAGATTCTAAAGCAGTATGCACAGTGGAAGTGGTTCAGTAGGATGCTATGGTAGAACAAAATATGCATTATGGTGGTAGTGCAAAAAGTGAACAGTGCAGGGATATACCAGTTCAATTACTCTATCTTGTACAAATACACAGTATAACAATACAAGAATGTCAACAGCAATATAAATTAATGATACAAATCCTGTAATACCCGTGAGCAAATACTTGAAAGACTAAAACAACAGGTTAAATTTTCAGACAATACAGACAAGATTTAAAAGATTTTTTTTTAAATTAAGTCAAGCTATTTTGAGTGCAGTGTACAAAAAAATGCCTTTAGCCAGACAAAAAGCTTTGAATGTTGACTGCTGGAATTTTGAGTGAATTAGCCTCTGTCACACCTGCACAACAGATGGACTCTCGGGCGTGCTCCGGACAGTGCGCACTCCAAACGGACTCTCATGCGCACGCCGCAAATGACTCACACCTGCACGGGATTAAGACGCAATTAGCGCGCCTATATAAAGATTTTGAAACTTCCATCCTGACTGAATACCTCACCCAGCTAACAGCCTAACGTACGAAACTTACTACTACTTAGAATTAATCCCAGGCCATTCATTTGAAACATGAAATTTGCCAAATAAGCCCTGCGCTGACCTGGCGACTTGTTCAGGGTGAACCCTGCCTCTTGCCCATAGGCTCCAGCTTGCTCACGACCCTTCACAGGATAAGCGGTTATGGATGAAGGGATGGAAATTTGGCAAATAGCATCAAAGGGCTAAAAAAATGACAAAAACAACAACCCCTAAAAGGACTAAAAAAAAAAACAACTAAAAAGAATTTTAATTGGCCAAAATGTCTGCATGCTACAGATCAAAGAACTGATAGTGTTGCTCTATATAAATAATAAATAGAAATAGAATATATTGAGAATAAAACAAGATGTACAGTCATGTGAAAAAGAAAGAACACCCTCTTCCAGTTACATGGTTTTACCAATAAAGATCATCCTTACCAGGTTCTAAAATTATGCAAATTTAACCTCAGCTGTAAAGTAACACACAACAGATTCCTCCATGTCATTACTTATTTCACATAAATTAAGTGAAAACGCAGAATCCATGTGTGAAAAAGTAAGTACACCCCATGATTCAATAGCTTGTAGAACCACCTTTTGCAGCAATAACTTGAAGCAGTTGTTTTCTGTATGATTTTATCAGTCTCTCACATTGTTGTGGAGGAATTTTGGCCCACTCTTCTTTACAACACTACTTCAGTTCATTCATGTTTGAGGGCATTTGCTTATGCACAGCTCTTTTAAGGTCCTGCCACAGCATTTCAATTGGGTTGAGGTCTGGACTTTGACTTGGCCATTCCAACACCTTGATTCTTTTCTTTTTTAGCCATTCTGCTGTAGATTTGCTGGTGTGCTTGGGATCATTGTCCTGTTGCATGACCCAATTGCGGCCAAGTTTTAGCTGTTGGACAGATGGCCTCACGTTTGCCTCGACAATACTTTGGTATCCAGAGAAGTTCATGGTTGATGCAATGACTGCAAGGTGCCCAGGCCCTGTGGCTGCAAAACAAGCCCAAATCATCACCCCTCTACCACCGTACTTGATGGTTGGTATGAGGTGTTTGTGCTGATATGCTGTGTTTGGTTTTTGTCAGACATGGTGCTGTGCATTATGGCCAAACATTTCCAGTTTGGTCTCATCTGTCCAAAGGACATTGTTCCAGAAGGCTTGTGGCTTGTTCAGATGCATCTTTGCAAACCTAAGCCATACTGCCATGTTCTTTTTAGGTAGAAGAGGCTTTCTTCTGGCAACCCTTCCAAACGAGCCATACTTGCACAGTCTTTTTCTAATTGTACTGTCATGAACTTTAACATTTAACAGTTAACTGTGGCTTGTAGAGTCCTGGATGTAGTTCTTGGGGTTTTTTGCAATTTCTCAAGGTCAAAGCATTGCACGGTCTGACCTTGAAGTAAATTTGCTGGGATGTCCACTCCTGGGAAGATTGGCAACTGTCTTGAATGTTTTCCTCTTCTGAATAATCTTTCTCACAGTAGAATTATGGATTTCAAATTGTTTGGAAATGACCTTTTACCCTTCCCAGACTGATGTGCAGCAACAGTTGCTTCTCTGAGATCATTGCTGATGTCTTTCCTCCTTGGTATTGTGTTAACATACACCTGAGTGCGCCAGACCAGCAAACTGCCAAAACTTTTGCTTTTTAAGAGGTGGCCACACTTGCTGATGATCAATTAATCAATTCATCTGATCAGCAACACCTGGCTGCTAATTGCCTTCATAATTTCGATGGAAGCAGTAAGGGTGTGCTTAATTTTTCACACATTGCTACTGCATTTTTTGCTTACTTTTGTGTGAAATAAATAATGACAGTGTGAATATGTCATGTGTTATTGGTCATCTGAGGTTGTATTTGCCTAACTTTAAGACCCGGTAATGACCAGGTGATTTTTTATGATGTCCTGACACTTAAAACCTAGACTTAAGAGGGTGTACTTTCTTTTTCACATGACTGTATCTTGTGAATTCAATGTTTGATTTTCATGAAACTTATACCGAGTCCTGTATACAAAAGACATCCCCCCGTCTCTTTGTGTCTCCAGCATTCCAGTCATTTTTAGGAAAGGAGGATGTGAGTGCAGAATTGGAGGAGGTGTATGGAGAGATTAACGTGCAGAACACTCAGCAGTCTGTGTCTTTCTTCCGTCTGTTCCGTAATCCTTCTATCCGTTGGCAGCTGATCACCATCATCACCATCATGAGCAGCTACCAGCTGTGTGGCCTCAATGTCGTGAGTGCACACTGCCACACTATCACACTCACACTTTCACGCTGTCATAGTATCAAACTCTCATAGTACCGCACTATCACACTCACAATACCACATTCTCACACTACTGCATGATCACACTTCAGAGTACCACACAAGAAGAAGAAGTGTCACATGAACACTCAAGCACAGTGAAATTCACCCTCTGCATTTCACCCATCTGAAGCAGTGCACGCACACAAGTGAGCAATGAATGCGCACACACATACCCAGAGCAGTGGGAAGCTATGCTACAGTGCCTAGGGAGCAGTTGGGGGTTAGGGGCCTTGCTCAAGGGCACTTCAGCCCAAGGTCACCCCATATCAATCTAACTGCATGTCTTTGGACTGTGGGGGAAACTGGAGCACCCGGAGAAGAACATGCAAACTCCACACAGAAAGGGCCCCGTCAGCTACTGGGCTCAAACCCAGAACCTTCTTGCTGTGAGGCGACAGTGCTAACCACTAGACCACTGTGCCGCCCGCTATCAAACTCACACTACGCCACTCGCATACGACCACATGATCACTCATCGTACCACTCAAACTACCCCACTATTACACTTTCATAAAAACATACAACTGCATGATCACCCTGTCATAGCAAGGCACTAACTTATTGTAACACTACCACATTACACAATTCCATACTACCACACTATAGTGCATCACTTACATGCTCACACTCATACATTGCACATATGGCCAGCATGTTGGTGTCGTGGTTAGCACTGTCGCCTCACAGCAAGAAAGTTCTGGGCTCAAGCCCAGTGGCCGATGGGGGCCTTTCTGTGCAGAGTTTGCATGTTCTCCCTGTGCTCCAGTTTCCCCCACAGTCCAAAGACATGCGGTTAGGTTAACATGGAGAGGCCTTGGCCTGAGGTTGGGCTGAAGTGCCCACCCTTAGCAAAAAGTAGTATACTTAAAGTTCATTTTGTAAAGTATTCTGAAGTGTAAGTATATCAAGTGTACTACAGGCCA
Organism: Neoarius graeffei; assembly: GCF_027579695.1. Lineage (NCBI taxonomy): Eukaryota > Metazoa > Chordata > Actinopteri > Siluriformes > Ariidae > Neoarius > Neoarius graeffei. The sequence continues at coordinate 12,649,911 of NC_083588.1, forward strand.
TGTACTTCAAGTGTACTAGAAAGCATACTAATTTAATATTTCTTCGGACTAAATTGGAACATTTTAAGTTTATAAAAGTATACTTTCAAGTCCGTTTTAAGTTTACAAAAGTACACTTTCAAGTATACTCATTTATATACTATCAATGCACTTGGTATATCCTTATTGTGTACTTGAAGTATATCATAAGTACACTTATTTATGTACTGCCATTGTACTAGTTATATACTGTAAGTATACAAGAGGGATATACCAAGTACATTTACAGTATAGATATAGTATAGATGAGAGTACTTAAAGAGTACTTTTGCTAACTTAAAAGTAACTTTGAAGTATACTTTTATAAACTTAAAATGTTCCAATTTAGTCCGAAGAAGTATTAAATTAGTATGCTTTCTAGTACACTTGAAGTACATGGCCTGTAGTACACTTGATATACTTATACTTACACTTCAGAATACTTTACAAAATGAACTTTAAGTATACTACTTTTTGCTAAGGGAAACCAGTATAAAAATGTCATATAGGCTTGCCATTGAAAAGTTGTGTGGGAAACTAAGTAACTGCTTTTGGTCTTACAACCGTTTTTTGGTTGATGGAGTTACGTACCACAGTAAAACCTATGACAGACTAAAGAAGAGATTCAACAGTGCTGCATACTTGAAAGATGGTACATTTTGTTGTATTATAGAATTGGTTGTTTTTAAACAAATATGTTCACATGAAATCTCTGCTTTTTGTCCATGTCGCAAACTATGTTGTGTTTTAGTTGACGTACTTAGTAAATCAGGCAGGCCTGTATGTAAAGATTCGCAAATAAATGTACAAAGTCATTTTGTATATGATGTTCAAAAAACTGAAACTGTTCATGCTGTCTCACCTGACATGATCAAAACAAAATGTGTCCTTGTTGAAACAGCTGACACACTGTACATAACACCATTGCCAAACCCTTTTGAAAGGGACTAGTTAAATAAATAAAGTCAAGCCAAACTTTTTTCTGTTTTCCTGTTTTTGTGTAAGATGAAGTGTAAGGTACATGAAGATAATGCAATTCAGTACACATAATGACTAAGTGTTAATCTCCAGAATTATAATAAGACATTAAACAAGACATGCATGTTGACGGTTGGGTTGGCTGGTAATGTTCATCATGTGCTGTTGAGTAAGGCTGCTGCAGAGGGGATGAAGGACTTTTTGTTTATAGTGGTACATTGTAGCGCCAGCCTGATGGGAGCAGTTGGAAGGAGTGATGGAGGGGGTGAGAGGGGCCCTCTGATCAGGTTGGATTCCCTAATCACTTACCAGCTGTATAGCTCAGTTAATGTAATATTAATTATAAATATAATATATATATAAAATATAATGTAATATAAATTATAAATATAATATATACATGGTGGCACGGTGGTGTAGTGGTTAGCGCTGTCGCCTCACAGCAAGAAGGTCCTGGGTTCGAGCCCCGTGGCCGGCGAGGGCCTTTCTGTGCGGAGTTTGCATGTTCTCCCCGTGTCCGCGTGGGTTTCCTCCGGGTGCTCCGGTTTCCCCCACAGTCCAAAGACATGCAGGTTAGGTTAACTGGTGACTCTAAATTGACCGTAGGTGTGAATGTGAGTGTGAATGGTTGTCTGTGTCTATGTGTCAGCCCTGTGATGACCTGGCGACTTGTCCAGGGTGTACCCCGCCTTTCGCCCGTAGTCAGCTGGGATAGGCTCCAGCTTGCCTGCGACCCTGTAGAAGGATAAAGCGGCTAGAGATAATGAGATGAGATATATACATATAGTATAAATATATAAATTAAACATTGAGTCAATTAATGAGTTGACCTTATTGTGCTCTTGAAGCAAGATATATGCTAAGCATTCCTATTTTGTGGCAAAAAGATTTACAAAGTATACTTAGGTCCAAGTATAAGTTTTAGTATTAAAGTAATGTATAAGTGTAAGTCTTAGTATTGATATAGGTCTACTTATACTTTTTTATACTTGGTTCAGTATAAACCAAGTATACTTCCCTGTACTATGTTGTAAGTGTATCAAGAATTAGTTTATAAGAAGTAACCTTCAAGTACACTTCCTCGATTTTAGTATAAAATAAGTATACTTGTAGCACACTTGATTAAACTTCTTTTTGCTAAGGGCACCTAACCCCTAGCTGCTCCCCGGGTGCTGTAGCATAGCTGCCCACTGCTCTGAGTATGGGTATGGGTGTGTGTGCACTCATTGCTCACTTGTGTGTCCATGTGTGTGTTCACTGCTTCAGATGGGTTAAGTCCAGAGGTTAAATTTCACTGTGTACTGAAGTCTGTGTTTGAGTGTACGTGTGACAATAAAGGCTTCTTGGCTTCTTCTTCTTCTTCTTCTTCTTCTTCTATTAATGTACTATAACACCTTACACACACCCCATGTTAACATTGTTACACCACATGACATACACATCTACTCCCACACTTCACAAGTGCTCAGCTGTGTTGTTCAGAATATCAGACTAACAACAAGAAGTAGTGAAAGCTGTGATGACTTCCCTTAGCAAAAAGAAGTTTATTCAAGTGTACTACGAGTATACTTATTTTTTACTAAAACTGAGGAAGTATACTTGAAGTTGACTTTTTTATAAACTATATTTTATATACTTAAGAGTAGTATAGTGAAGTATACTTGGCTTATACTGAAAAGTATAAACAAAAGTCTAAGACTAAGTACATTAATACTAAGACTTACACTTATACTTTAATACTAAAATTTATACTTATACCTTAATATACTTTTTACGTTTTTCTGCCACGAAGTACTAATACTTAGTATATCTTGCTCCAAGTGCATAATAAGGTCAAGTCATTGGCTCATGCTTAACATTTAATTTATATATTAATATAATATAATGCTGGAGTTTAAAACTTTACAGTATATAGTATGTGTGCTCAATTGCATTATCTTTATGTACCTTAAAATCATACACAAAAACAGAAAAACTTTTGACTTGACTTTATTGATCAAGAGACCATCATGTTTACATTTTTATATGCAAATGTGCACTTTTTCCTTTCATTTTCTTCAGTAAGGAAGGACTTGATTTCATAGGTCTTTGTTTTTGAAATGTTTGAAAGTATATCAAACTTGTTTTCAACATTCTGTCTTGTGATTTTGTAAATGCATCACACTCTTGTGTACATACAGTATGAATAAACTTTAAGAATAAGCTACAAGTAATATGCCAAATAGGGGTGTCGTGGCTCAGCTGGCTACGGTGCCATACCATAAGTCTGGGGACCCGGGTTCGATTCCGACCTGAGGTCATTTCCCGATCCCTCCCCGTCTCTCTCTCCCGCTCATTTCCTGTCTCTACACTGTCCTATCCAATAAAGGTGAAAAAAAGCCCAAAAATCTTTTAAAAAAGTAATATGCCAAGCAAACTTAAAGTATAACAAGTAAACTAGTGAAATAACCAATGTTTATAACAGTATACTTAAAGTATACAATGATAAACTAAAAATAGGGACTCAGAGTATATAACTAGTACAATGGCAGTATATCAATAAGTGTAATTGTGGTATACTTTAAGTATATGAGAGGGATATACCAAGTACATTGATAGTATATAGATGAGTGTACTTGTTGTATACTTTAAAGTGTACTTTTGCAAACTTAAAGGGGTACCAAATATAATATATACAGTTACTGATGTGACAAAGTAACGTATTCTATCAAATTTATATACTAGAAAACAACAAAATATCTTGGTAATTGTAAATATAATAGTCGGTACGCTAAACGACACAAGAGTCGCCATTTTTAAAAGACCGTGACATCAGCCCTACCCACTGCACTAGGAGAGAAGCGTGTAATCATGGCGTCGGGCGCATCAAGTGAAAGCGACAGCTCTGTCGAATCATACGAAGAGATCCCACAAGACACACTGCAAGCAGGCTATGGCTTAGAAGGGTACCAGTTTGAACCTAGGAGAGGTACTCTCGACTCCGGTGATGACGAAAGAAGAGAAGAAAGCTTGAACTCGCTTGGTGTTTTTCAGCGGAAACGAGTGAAAAGACACGTCTGGAGGATCGTTATGCTTTCCATCGGTCCTGTTATTACACCCGAAAGCAACACACTGTGGCACTGTGTAGCCGATCACTTACAATTCATCCTACTTTCCGATTCACACGTGCTATTCCCAACCTCAATGAGCTAACACAACTGGGCACATACATACGTCATGAGCGTTACGCAGAGAAAATGAACGTGCATTCTGATCGGATAAAATTAATATCATGGCGGGCTGTTCAAACTGCGGAAATAGTTTGCTCGAGCTACTTTCAAAACACTATAACTTTCCAACCTTAGAACAAAAAACTTTTGTAAGTCTTGAATAAGGTTCGTTAATGTGTGTTTTATTGTTATATTTACTCTAATATATTGCCCTCTGTTCCCCTTTAAAATGAACTTTAAAGTATACTTTTAAAAACTTGAAATGTTCCAATTTAGTCCGAAAAAGTATTAAATTTGCATACTTTCTAGTACACTAAAAGTACATGGTCTGTAGTATACTTGCTATACTTATACTGAAGCATACTTAATAAAAAAAAGTATACTACTTTTTGCTAAGGGTTACACACACACACACACACACACACACACGAGCTCGCTGTCCAGAAATATTCGCAAAATTACAAATGTGAAGTGGCATAATTATACGCATATTTACCTTTTCATGAACTGTGACCACTGACTGTCTCTTTCACTGTTTCTCTCTCTCTCTCTTTTTCTGATCTGTCTCTCTGGGCCAGATGTACTCAACTCTTTTAGGTTTGATTTGATTTGCATTCTGCATGAAAAACGATGCGTTTTATAGGTGAAACTGGAATATGACACTTGCCTCATAATTTAAGCACTGTCCATGCAGCAAAAAGCAAATCCCCTCCCACACACACAAGCATTTGAGGGTGTATTGCACACAAGTCAGCACAAAAAAAGTGAAGGGAAATAGGCAGCGTGGCTGATGACATGTTCTGTTCTAAACTTTGGGGAATTAATAGCAGCCATGTGATTTTGTCACATGTAAGTCAAGAGCAAAAAACAATCAGCGTCTGTTAGTGCGATCTAAAATACAGCCTTGGTTGACGCACTCAAGCGCTTTTCCGAATGAACAACTGACTTGAATTTGTGGATTTAGTTGGACGAAAGGATATTTGTTGTATCTCAAATTGAAGATTGATTGAACCTTGATTCCAGCGTGAATTGTTCCAGTATGGAGGTGCAAGATGTTGTGTTGTAGGCCCAGATTTCCCGCTTCGTTTGAAGTAGCGCTTGCCACGGTCAAAAACCGTATGGCTGCATACCTTGCATTCCTGAGTCCCCCTGAGAGGATGCGCATGCCACACTAAATTAGGCCTGACAGATCAGGTGCTGCAGTCACCTGCCTGAAGTGGGAGGGTCCAAAATGCACTTCTGTATTGCTCGGAGGAGACAATGCGCATCAAAATCAGAATATATTATTGTTTCAAGCCATCATAAATCTCCTCTCATTATCTGTAGCCGCTTTATCCTTCTACAGGGTCGCAGGCAAGCTGGAGCCTATCCCAGCTGACTACGGGCGAAAGGTGGGGTACACCCTAGACAAGTTGCCAGGTCATCACAGGGCTGACACATAGACACAGACAACCATTCACACTCACATTCACACCTACGGTCAATTTAGAGTCACCAGTTAACCTAACCTGCATGTCTTTGGACTGTGGGGGAAACCGGAGCACCCGGAGGAAACCCACGCGGACACGGGGAGAACATGCAAACTCCGCACAGAAAGGCCCTCGCCGGCCACGGGGCTCAAACCTGGACCTTCTTGCTGTGAGGCGACAGCGCTAACCACTACACCACCATGCCACGCCGCCATCATAAATGCAAAACATAAATTAAATATTTCATAATTGTATCATACCATTACCATGAATAATAATAGCTCATTCTGGCTCCAACAGCCTCTGTACCCCACAATTTACGGCAAAGCTATAGATGACTTGCAACCACGTGATGAAAATGTGCTACGTCATGAGCATCCACCATGATGGTGGATATACAAAGGAACTGGGATGGCAGCCGCTGAAAGCGTGTCTGTAAACCATGTTGACTTTTCTCAGTATTACCACGATTTGAACGGTCGAGCGAATATTCGAGATAAAGAGAAGAGCTGTAAATCTGTCGTATAACTTGAAGAATGCTGTACACCAACACAACCCATCTAACTTGAAGAAGTTGGAGCAGTTTTGCCTTCAGGAATGGGCAAAAATCCCAGTGGCTAGATGTGCTAAGCTAATAGAGACATACCCCAAGAGTTTTGCAGTTGTAATTGCAGCAAAAGGTGGCTCTACAAAGTATTGATTTTGGGGAGTGAATACCTATGCACACGCCAGATTTCTGTTATTTCATCTTAATTATTGTTTGTGTCCCAATAAAACAACAATTTGCACCTTTAAAGTGGTAGGCATGTTGTGTAAATCAAATGGTGCCAACCCTCCAAAAATCAATTTTAATTCCAGCTTGGAATGCGACAAAACAGGACAAACACCAACGGGGATGAATACTTTTGCAAGACACTGTAAATGCATAGCCTTCAGATGTCTCCTGTATCGAACGTTGTCAATGCTATGACTAAGCTGTCAACCTTGGCATGTTAGTAAGTGGGTTTTAAAACACTGACAATAGTTTCAGATCTAGATTCATATTTAATTTCGGTCTCATATATCTATCGAGATGTTGAGAAATAGGCAAACATGTGAAGGGATGTTCATGTTAAGGGAGCATTAGCGTAAACGTTTGTTGAGCACTTTGGGCATTATGCATTATGACTATGAATGAGTGGATGAATGTGGAGTGCGCTAGTGTGAATTTTATACCATGCGTGTCTTGTGTTACAGATCTGGTATTACACTAACGGGATATTTGAAGGTGCAGGATTTGAGAAGAGCACAATTCCTTACATTACCCTCAGCACGGGATTCACTGAAACGCTGGCAGCCATCATATCGGTGAGATTTACGTATGTATCTATCTGCATGTCTGTCTGTCATGTTTTCAGTATGAATGGGCCCATTGTAATCCAGGAGCAGTTCTATATTTAATTCTCATTCAGTGTAAAATGAAGAGGTGAGATGCAGAAAACGCCCCCCATCCACAGTGTAGATTGTGTGTATATATTGTATATACACCTATACCATGCTGAGGAATATTCGACTGTGCCGTTTTTAAATGAAATGAGTTATGGGTTTCTCATTTTCCACTTAAAAATATGGATGAAGCCGCTTGCTGTTGGAGAAATGAGCTGCTGGGGCTCATTTAGCCTCTCAAATCCCTCATCACCCTGCTCAGATTTATGCATTATATCTCACGCTCTCTCTCTCTCTCACACACACACACACACACACACACACACACACACACACACACAGTTGCAGGTCGATTGTGTTTCCAGAAGGTGTTTACAATGAATTAAAAAAACAAGGACATTATACTTTAGACAGACAGACAGACTGATAGTCATGCATATCGAAAAAGACAGACAGACAGACAGACAGACTGATAGTCATGCATATCGAAAGAGACAGACAGACAGACATGTACTGTATTTCAAAAGGACGGACAGACACAAAGATCAATCGACAGACAAATAGGTTGACAGACGCACATGCAGATCAACAGACGCATATATCAAAAGACAGAGACAGACAGTTAGCTTGACAGATAGACGTCTAGGCAAACGCGTAGATCAACAGACAAACAGATACATGGATCAACAGATAGAAAGACATATACAGTAGATCAACAGACATACCCGTACAGTTACTGTACATTCAAGAGACAAGACACACAGCTCAACAGTCAGAAAGATATCGTGATTGACAGACATACAAACAGATACACAGATTGACAGACAGGAAGCTAGACAGACAGACAAATCCATGAGGGTCTTCATAATTAAGGCAGTTCGATGTGATTTGCTGATTGTCAGGATGTCTACTTTTAATGCCCCTCAGTCTCAGCAAGGAGGTGAGGTTCGGGGTTGATAAACACACACACACATGCACACACACACACACACACACACACACACACACACACACACACACACCAGGTGATTTAAATGGATTTCCTCTTATGCATGCATCAAAGACCCGGAACATGTGGCCTTCTGAATTATTGAGGATATTTGGTTTGCTTTCCTGCCCCCTGTCTGTCTATCTGTCTGTCTGTCTGCTGTGATATAGCGACTGTCCAAGCTGCACATTACCACACTTCATGCTTCCTCTATACTACACATTCTTACGAGTGTACTCCATATCCATACCAGCACACACATTCCCATAATGCCAAATGCCTACAGTGCACATGAACAGACTCCATACTTCTCCTCCTACACATTCTTAGACATTCGTACATCCTCACACACGCCACATTCGAATCAAGTGCCATATTCCTACAAACATACTACCATTCATACTAGCACACTCCACATTCATACTCACACCCTCCACATTCTTATTAACTGCCACATTCATACGAACGTACGAATATTCATACTAGCACCCTCCACAGAAATTAAGTTCCACATTCATACTAACATACAGTACATTCATACTAGCACAATCCACATTCATACTAGTACCCTCCACATTCTTATAAAGTGCCACATTCATACTAGCACCTGCCATGTTCTTATTAAGTGCCATATTCATACACGCACACTCCACATTCACACTAGCACCCTCCATGTTCTTATTAAGTGCTATATTCCTATGAACATACTACCATTCATACTAGCACACTCCACAGTCCTATTAAGTTCCACATTCATACTAACATACTCACATTCATACGAGCACCCTCCACATTCTTAAGTGCGATCTCATCTCATCTCATCATCTCTAGCCGCTTTATCCTGTTCTACAGGGCCGCAGGCAAGCTGGAGCCTATCCCAGCTGACTACGGGCGAAAGGCGGGGTACACCCTGGACAAGTCGCCAGGTCATCACAGGGCTGACACATAGACACAGACAACCATTCACACTCACATTCACACCTACGGTCAATTTAGAGTCACCAGTTAACCTAACCTGCATGTCTTTGGACTGTGGGAGAAACCGGAGTACCCGGAGGAAACCCACGCGGACACGGGGAGAACATGCAAACTCCGCACAGAAAGGCCCTCGCCGGCCACGGGGCTCGAACCCAGGACCTTCTTGCTGCGAGGCAACAGTGCTAACCACTACACCACCGTGCCGCCCTTGGGGCAAAGTACAAATTGTAAATAAAAACGAAATGAAGTAATTTACAAATCTCAAAAACTGATATTGTATTCACAATAGAACATAGACAACATATCAAATGTCGAAAGTGAGACATTTTGGAAATTTCATGCCAAATATTGGCTCATTTGAAATTTCATGACAGCAACACATCTCAAAAAAGTTGGGACAGGGGCAATAAGAGGCTGGAAAAGTTAAAAGTACAAAAAAGGAACAGCTGGAGGACCAAATTGCATCTTGGAGTGGCAGCGGCTCTCAGAAGTAAAGATGGGAAGAGGATCACCGATCCCCCTAATTCTGCGCGGACAAATAGTGGAGCAATATCAGAAAGGAGTTCGACAGTGTAAAATTGCAAAGAGTTTGAACATATCATCATCTACAGTGCATAATATCATCAAAAGATTCAGAGAATCTGGAAGAATCTCTGTGCGTAAGAGTCAAGGCCGGAAAACCATACTGGGTGCCCGTGATCTTCGGGCCCTTAGACGGCACTGCAACACATACAGGCATGCTTCTGTATTGGAAATCACAAAATGGGCTCAGGAATATTTCCAGAGAACATTATCTGTGAACACAATTCACTGTGTCATCCACCGTTGCCAGCTAAAACTCTATAGTTCAAAGAAGAAGCCGTATCTAAACATGATCCAGAAGCGCAGACGTCTTCTCTGGGCCAAGGCTCATTTAAAATGGACTGTGGCAAAGTGGAAAACTGTTCTGTGGTCAGACAAATCAAAATTCAGAGTTCTTTATGGAAATCAGGGACGCCGTGTCATTCGGACTAAAGAGGAGAAGGACGACCCAAGTTGTTATCAGCGCTCAGTTCAGAAGCCTGCATCTCTGATGGTATGGGGTTGCATTAGTGCATGTGGCATGGGCAGCTTACACATCTGGAAAGACACCATCAATGCTGAAAGGTATATCCAGGTTCTAGAGCAACATATGCTCCCGTCCAGACGACGTCTCTTTCAGGGAAGACCTTGCATTTTCCAACATGACAATGCCAAACCACATACTGCATCAATTACAGCATCATGGCTGTGTAGAAGAAGGGTCCGGGTACTGAACTGGCCAGTCTGCAGTCCAGATCTTTCACCCATAGAAAACATTTGGCGCATCATAAAACAGAAGATACGACAAAAAAGACCTAAGACAGTTGAGCAACTAGAATCCTACATTAGACAAGAATGGGTTAACATTCCTATCCCTAAACTTGAGCAACTTGTCTCCTCAGTCCCCAGACGTTTACAGACTGTTGTAAAGAGAAAAGGGGACGTCTCACAGTGGTAAACATGGCCTTGTCCCAACTTTTTTGAGATGTGTTGTTGTCATGAAATTTAAAATCACCTAATTTTTCTCTTTAAATGATAAATTTTCTCAGTTTAAACATTTGATATGTCATCTATGTTCTATTCTGAATAAAATATGGAATTTTGAAACTTCCACATCACTGCATTCCATTTTTATTTACAATTTGTACTTTGTCCCAACTTTTTTGGAATCAGGGTTGTACTACCACACTCCACATTCATACTAGCAGCCTCCATATTAAGTGCCATATTCATACTAATATACAAACATTCATACTAGAATGCTACACATTTATACTGTCACACCACACATCCATATTAGTATCCTGCCACAGTGTTATCACAAATCACAAGCCACATTTATACTGCACATTCACATTCGCATAGCACACGACACACTCATGTTAATGTTCCTGGAGTCTAACATGCGAATGATTCATGATAAATACATTATGGTTGCTACTGCCTTCAGCTAGTCAGACATGAGCTCATTTTCAGTAACTTTATTTTCATGGTGGCTTGCTTGTTTGTAAAATTAGAAATGATGCTCCACAAAGATGCTCCTTCTCAGTACACTCGTATCCCATAATGCTTTGTGGCTCGTTTTAATACTCTCCACTCTGATTTCCCCTGAGTGTGAACAACAAGATCCTAAAATGCTTTCCTCTAAAAAAAAAAATCACCACAGCCTCCCAGAAGTAATTAACAACAATAAAAGAAGATGCACACCATTGCTGAGTGTGGCCAGATAAGGATACGCAATGGGGTCGTCAGCCTGCTGAGAGTATGTTGGACGTAACAATGCAAAACTCACACATACAGACACATAACTATGAATGTGTGTCTTTGTGCATGCATGCGTGTATAAGAGACCACTTCTTCATTTTTTTTTTAATACAATCAGCATCGCTATGCAGGGGCGCCGCCAGAAATTTTGGGCCCCATGAAAGATTAGAATTTTGGGCCCCCCAACTTTGCCCACCCTCGTCACAATTGCACTATTGTCATTATTTGACTTTTGATAGCCCATGGACCTTGAGTTTGTGACTTTGTTATTACATTTTATGTATTAACCTACCAGGGACTAGATGAAAACTGGTCAGTGACTAATTCTGGTGCATTTACAATCACAAATGAAAATTCAAGATTTTGCCACATGCCTTCTAAAGCATTTATGGGTTGTATTGCTGCTTACCTCCTTCTCCAAAGGGGGGTTCAGTGGTTTGGTAGGGCGGAGGTCCCCCTGAGGCTGAATCTGTGCGTATTTAGGGCACCCCATTAGTTATGAAACTGGTTATTAGCACTAGTTATTAGCACCAGCATAACGTAATATTTCATCTTATCACACAAGTCAGTTCAGTTATTAAAATGGAAAAAATGTCACTGTACAAACTGTAAAAGTGCTCTCTTGATAGGCTAATCCAACCACGTTCATACTGTTCATTTACCATTCGCTAATATTTTGAACACACATGTGAGCAATAGCTACCTTTCTTTGGGGAAAAACTGAGTAACCAGTTGCCTGCCTCTCCGGTCCCTCTCAGTTTTCAGCTGCCTTTCTTTACGTTTTTGACAGCCACTCTTCATATTTAGTGATCATAGACTGTGCACACTCCACTGCTGGCTGGCTGGCTGCTGCACCGCGACACAGCAGCAAGTAGCGTTGCACTGATCATCATACAGATTTAACGCATCGCGCTTCTACCAGAACTGGACCGTACCATTTCGCAAAAGGGGGAGGGTTAAATGACAATATGTTGAAGAACTCAAGAAATAGACAACCTTGTTCAATTAGCTCATTTTACCAGATGGAATATTGCATTGTTGTTATTTCAAAAGTCTTATTAAAATCATTAAAAGCATATTATCAGCCCCTTAAAGGGCCCCATGGCAGTGCTGGGCCCTTAGAATTGTTCTAACCTTTCCCCCCCTGGTGGCGCCCATGTCGCTATGTATGGCAGCCATTTCATTCCAGTGTCTGTGCTGGAATTCCAACACAAGCACACCTCATTTTACTTAATGGGGTACTGATTAGGTGATCACCTGAACCAAATTTTATTTAAGAAGGAAAAGTATAAAAACCGCTGCTGTGGTCATCACTATCCTCTTGCAATAGGACCAGTTTGGATGGGGGGGGGGGACAGTGCTAGTAGTACTTTAAATTTAACTGGAATATAAAAATATCTATTCATCATGCCGAAAGCGTTCAAAAGAAAAGTTTTGAGTGAGAAAAAGAAGGGTTCAATTCTGGCTTTACTGGCAGAAGGATACAGGGTGCTTCCATCCTCAACATTTCAAAGACGACAGTTCAGAAGAACAGGGTCAAGCAGCAGACCCTGTGGGGACAACAAAGTTACAGACTGGCAGAGGGTGAAAATGACTCTCCACTGACCGGGATGATCGACAACACTTTCGAATGTCACTCAACAACCATAGGGTGACATCAAGTGACCTACAAAAAGAATGGCAAATGGCAGCTGGGGTTGACTGCACAGCAAGGACAGTTCGAAACAGGCTCCTCTGGATGGGCTTGAAGTCATGCAAAGCTAGAAAAAAAAAGCATTTCATCAATGAGAAGCAAAGAAGAGCCAGGCTGAGGTTTGTTAAAGACCAGAAGGATTGGGCTGTTAAGGACTGGAGTAAGCTCATCTTCTCTGAGAAGTCCAAGTTTCAGCTTGGATCCCATCACCTGGTTGTCTAATGGTAAGATGGAGACCTGGAGAGGCTTACAAGCCACAGTATCTCGCAACCATAGTTCGAATTAGGGGGGGTACTATACCCCCCAAAGACACAAAAATATAAGTTTTGGGGGGGTCCGATATTTTTTCTGATATTATGAAAAGGAATATATAATTCAAACCAACTCCCATTCGGCATTCTTATTGTAGGAACATTTTAATGTAAATCGATTTCAGACAGACACCCCTATTGTGGACCGTACCATTTTTAGTCACCGCAGCGCTAGAACGCGCTAGAAGCAACAGCTTCTAGTCCACACCGTATTCAGTTGATTCATCAGATACAGTCCATGGGTTTGCAGCAATTCATACAGTCTATGGTTTGCAGCAGAAGACGTGCATTGGTAATGTTAGTTGCTCACCAAATTTTAGCCTGTTGAAAATGTGTTATTTTACAACTTTCATTTATTAAAGTGATTTGTTCTTCTTTCAGCTCATGTCACGTCTTTATACGTTGAATTACTTACCCACTGAGGCCAGTAGGCTACAGTGGACGGACGTTAACGTTAGTTACCAACGTTAGTTAGCAAGATAAGCTAAGTTTCTATTTAAATCAAGCTTATTACAGTGTGGTATAGAAACGATTCTCATTTCAAAGGAGAAGAACGCCATATGTTTCCATTCTCATTTTATCATGAATAAATTGTGCCCTTCTGAAATTCATTTGGCACATAGGCCCATCCTGTGTGTGTGATTAGGCACAAGAAGTTCTGATGTAGGCCTAGCTAAGCCTATGTAAAATTACAATCAGAACCTCTGGGGGCAACATAAAAAGAGCCAGGTAGTAGGCAAGCCTAGGCAAAATAGCCTAGTACATATGCTAGTATTTGAATTTGTTTTCTATTGTTTTTACTTACATTCCTTTTGTATTATTTTTAAGATATTCATAGTTTCATCTGAGTACCCTGTTTGATTTTATTCACAGAGACAGTAGGCCAAACATGAGGAAAAGAAAAGGGCCAAACATCAGGCATTTTTTTGGTGCTAAAAGAGTAAGTAGTAAATATTAGCACTAAGATCTACAGACAATTACAGTACAAGTGTAGGTGCAGTTAGGCTTTATACACTGTTCATGTGAATAAAGAAAATGGGTTCCCAGCAGACAGGAGAGGCACAGCAGGACGAAAGAGAGCAAGACATTCAGCAGGACTGTTCTGCATGTGTGTATATACTGTAGTGTTGATACCCAGTTTCTTCTGACAAAGAAGGCTATCAGCATGGTTTGTCATGCTTCTTAATGACATTAAAAATTATTGTTCAGAGTTATTGCATTGAGTTACTGACACCGACTTCCATAGACGGGAAGGGACCGGGGGGGGCGCGATTGATATGATAGTGGACCATGATGGTACCCCCCCCCCCCCCCCCCCCAATTATGGTGGGATAATTCGCACTCTGCTCGCAACCATTGTGAAATTTGGTGGAGGATTGGTGATGATCTGGGGGTGCTTCAGCAAGGGTGGAATGGGGAAGATTTTTGTTTGTGAAGGACACATTAACCAAGCCATGTATGAGGTTATCCTGGAAGAGAACATGCTTCCTTCTACTCTGACAATGTTCCCAAACTCTGAGGACTGGGTTTTCCAGCAAGACAGTGTTCCATGCCACACAGCCAGGTCAATCAAGGTGTGGATGGAGGACCACAAGACCAAGACCCTGTCATGGCCAGCCCAAGCTCCAGACCTGAACCCCATTGAAAGCCTCTGGAATGTGATCAAGAGGAAGATGGATGGTCACAAGCCATCAAACAAAGCTGAGCTAATTGAATTTTTGCACCAGGAATGGCATAAAGTCACCCAAGAGCAACATGACAGACTGGTGTAGAGCATGCCAAGATGCATGAAAGCTGTGATTAAATATCACGGTTATTCCACCAAATATTAATTTCTGAACTCGTCCTAAGTTCAAACATTAGTACTGTGTCATTTAAAAGTGAACATGGCCTTGATTTCGATGCATTATTCAAGGTCTGAAAACATTTAGTCTTTTTTGTTATTTTGACCAGTTGTCATTTTCTGCAATTAAATGCCCTAAGTGACAACACACACACACACACCAGAAGCTGCCGGAACATCTGGCACCCTGACAAATTCTACATGTCTCTGAAACTGTGCTGGAGTGAAGAAGGATGTTCCTTTTAAAAAGATGATGATGATGATGATGATGATGATGATGGGGAGCGGCTTCCGTAATGTGGCTCCAAAATCTTCCATAATCTCCCATCGGTGTTCAATTAGGTTGATATCTGATGACTCTGAAGTCAGTAAAACACTGATTTGTGGGACAAGTGGAGCCAAAACATGCCAGCACAATCCCTGCAGCCGAACAGGGAAAACAGATTTTTCTTTAATTAGGTCTTTGTCACCTGCCTGTGAATGTACAGGTGTGGACAAGTGATAAAGCCATGAGCTTTCCCAATGGACAAGTAAGAACTTGAAAGCTCGCAGTCCCACTGCAGCAGCAGCACATGGTTTCAACAATCCTGTTTCACTGGATTAAATTACTGCAGTGTAATGCCACACAAATCTTTCATTAAATCCATTTATCTCGAGTCATTCATTCATCTTTCGGATTCATCTTCAGGGAGATTTGGACACAACTTGACCACTTTTTTGTGACATCGTTATCTGCATGATCTAAAACACCGCATAATCATGTGCTCTCACCAGGGTTGGAAATTAACTTTTTAATCCACTTGTCACCGTGGCTGATGGACTCCCAAATCGACCAGCCACTCAATTTTTTTTTTTTTTAAGAGCCACTTTCTTGTTTTAATGGAAAGTGTTTAACTGCATGTGAAAAATAATACAGTAAGAGCTACAATATTCAAACATGATTATTTTGGGAAACAGGCAAGCTAAATATTTAAACTCGAGGAAAATACTGACATTCTATCTCTATCTCTCTCTCTCTCATGCATGCACATGCACACACAATGATGAACTGATGTTAGTTGCATATGATGAGTTGGGTAGATTCACTGGACTCCCCATTGTTGGCTTTTCTCCACTTCTTATTTCAAAAAATGTTTTTTTTTACCTTCGCTTCTTTGGCCTTCGTCTCCTGGGGGGTTTTCTCGACAGACCCCCTCACCCCTACAATGTAACTTTTCTTTTGTTGTCGTTTGCTGCAATGCTAGCCTTGGCTGCTTGACCTAAGGCAATTCTCTTGAACCGTCAGACGATAGTTAGCGTTTTATGTTCAACTTTAGCGCTAGTTAGCATTCTCGACTCATGTTGGTGCTAGTTAGCGTTCTGTGCTCAACTTTAGCACTAGTTTGCATTTTATGCTCAAGTTAGTGCTAGTTAGCGTTCTGTGCTCAACTTTAGCACTAGTTAGCGTTTTATGCTCAAGTTCATGCTAGTTAGCATTCTATGCTAAAATTAGATAGATAGATAGATAGATAGATAGATAGATAGATAGATAGATAGATAGATAGATAGATAGATAACTTTGTCATTCACCTGTACCTGGGCTGCCAACTCTCATGCAATGAGCGTGAGACACACGCATTTGACTGTCTTCACACGCTCACACGCCATACCTCCGATTTCTCATGCTAGAAAAAAAATCTAGTTTATCTATCTAATCTAGGCTACCCATTGCATCGCGTCAACCACTTGCGATCGATCAATTATGCCTTATGCATGGCTAAACAGGCAGAGAGGTGTTCCCTTCTGTACACACTCCCCTATGGTAGGTGGCGCATCTAATGATGCTGCACTCACCGGAAGTTGGATAATTGCCTACTGTCAATTTAGAGGAAGAGGAGAGAGAAGAAGGTGTCCGAGTTGAAGACGGGTGTCTCAGACAGGTTTGTACATATGCACGCCAATGTGTGGCATTACTGGCGTAATTATGAACTTATATAAAGTTTCTTAATCGTTTTAGCCTATAAGTGTTGTGAGAATATTTAATGCCATATCGAGAGCTGTGTACTAGGCATGCTAAATCATTATAGGCCTCCTGCCGTACCACAGCCTCTATCTTCCCCAACAAGCAGCACGGGAGAGCACCTCCTTAGCACACGTTTATTAAGGCGCATTTTTAGTTTGTTTACTGTATGTTATCATACTTTATGACTTTATTTGAAGCCATACTGGAAATGTTGTAAAATAAAGCAAGTAAGAGATAATATTACAAATGCAAGAAGAGCCATTAGCCACTATTGTTTATTTACAGGGTATTTATTTTTAATTATTTATGATGTATGTAATTGCTCAGTTAAAGTAAATAAAGCATGGTCACCTGTAATATCAAAGAACTTGAACTTGTGAATAATTAAAAAAAAAGACAGAGAACAATATACTGGGGAGACAGGGTTTCAAAGAGGGCAAGACAGGTAGAGAATATTTGTCAGATAACAGGCCCTGACGAATGCTCTATTACTAATAAGAAACATAGATAATAAATAAATTAATAAGAAATATATTAATATAGCTTATTTAAGTATGACCAAAATTTTTAAGCCCAACTTTGTGTGCACATTCCCACCTATGGCCAAGGTTCAGCTTTTTGTGTTTCAATACTGTTCAAACTTAATCATTTTTAATGTTTCTTGTAGCACATGCACATTTTGCTTACTGTTTAAGCATTTTATTTGTTCTTTTGCTGTTGATATTTTTCCCCATGCCAATCTTCTGCTGACCCCAGTGGTGGGGAAAGCCCTTAAATGCATAATGAATAGTCAGTGAGGGACAATCTTATTTTTTGCAACAGTTATTAAAAACTTAACATTTAGTTTCAATTCAGACGGTGTTTAGGCTTAGCTGATGAAATATTTTCAAACATGAACTTGCCTTTAAATCTGAAACACAGGTCTATAGGGCTACAGGAACATTGGCAGTCATCTGTATTTTTCTAGTGTGGGGGCTTTTAAGCCAAAACCTGGTGCTTTTGTTGGCCACAAGCTGAAGGCCTGGCAAGTTAGGGTGTGTAAGAATGTAGGTATGGCACAGCAGGCCACTCCAAAAATCCACCAGAATGCAGGAACATCTACTAAATCCAAAATCTCAACCCCCCCATTGTCCAGCTCCAGCTGGACGACCCACAAACAAAACACCAGAATGCAGAGGGACAAGTGAATCTCAAACTGAATACAAAATTCCCACTTACTGCATGGTGTGCGGAAAAATTTTGCCGTCGAAAAAATCTCACTCCAAGAAATTTCGAAAAGTTGGCAGCCCTGCCTGTACATTCAAAATGCACATTTGAACGAAATTTCGTTCCACTGGCTTATGTCAAGATAACTGCTGCATATAATCATTGCACACTCAAACTGCCACACTGAATCCGAGTCTTTTTGTTTCATTTGGACACTTTTATGAGGAGACTGTGTTTAAAGAGGAGATTGTGTCCTTATTAAAGTGACCAAGTGGAACAAGCAGACGTGCGATTCAATCTGCGTTGTGGAATGTCACAAATACCTCTGTCGCAATTGCATTATTTCTTTGTACATGCTACTTTTATTTATCCGCCACTGTAGTTGGTAGATTGAGCAAATTCACCCGCCACGACACAAAATCACCTGCATTTGGCAGGGAGCAGGTGCTGATTTCCAACACTGTTGTGGACGCTCCTCCTGGAAGGATGACAGCAAAGACCAACAGAGCATGAAGGGGAACACTGAAAGGAAGAGTGTGCCACAGATACACACTCATATTTCATTTATAAAGTGTCACTTCCAGGTTCCATGTTACTGGAACTATTATAGATGGATGGATGGATGGTTACAGGTTAACCTGCCTTTAAAATAGCCATGTTTTGAACAACCAGACCCGGGTCATTATCAACCTGGAAAACCCTCCCAGATGATGCTGTTCATGTAACACCCTCAATGCTAATCACTGAGTTATGAGAAGGTCTGTTGATGGATATGAGCTTCTCTGCTGCGCGCACTCACTTCCAGACTCTGCTCTTTCAGAACTGGTATTTCCTTAAAATGTGACACAGATTTATTATCTGGCATATTTTTACTTCACTGATTCGATTTTTGTAGTCAATGCTGTCGCTTTATTTGTAGCTTGTGTATCGCTGTTAACTGAAGTGCACTCCTCTTTTACCGCACTAATATAATTGCCCAAAATGAGTGTTTAATTAACTCTGGAAAAGGCGTCTAACTAGCTAGTTTATTTCATTCCATTCCTGGTTTACTTGTAAAGAATTATGAAACTCCTCCCAGGAATGGAGATCGAGAACAAAAATAAAACATGATTGTGTTTCAGTAGCGGAAAGAAAAAAAGAACCCTAGTACCATGACTCACTGTGATAGGTAGTCAGTATATCGCGTTGCTTCTCATTGAACATGACGTAAACTATTTGGATACGGGTCACTTCATCCACATTGTATTACCAGCAGTCAAGAGAGGATGAACTGTCAGCTCTCACTGAAAATAAATGACTTCCCGACACTTTGCCGTGCTGCATCACTGCTGGTGGGAATGCAGGGTCAACTGAGATCATCAGTATCCACGGGCCAGTTCCCAAACCAGAAGCTACTATCATAAATAGGATGGCAAAATAGAATAGGCTAAAATAGTAATCTGGGACGCAGCTTATAGAAGAAAAAAAACTAGAATACACTCTCTATGTAGTCTTCTTTTTATGTACATCACAACTGTTTCATCTCAGACACACATGTTCTTTGTGTGTCCACTTCCCTGTTCCTGTTTGTGGATGTTGCTGGAGAAACCCACCCCCAAGGGCCCCCTGTCACTCCGATGAAGCCATAAGGAGAGTAGGATGACAAATCATATCAGAGTCTCTCTCTCTTTCTCACACACACACACACACACACACACACACACACACACACACACACACACACACACACACACAAGCATCCAAAATTGTTAGAGAGACAGAGAAAGAGAGAGAGACTGGAGCAAAGTGGAAAACAGAGGATGAAACACAGAGAGAGAGAGAGAGAGAGAGAGAGAGATCAGATGACTTGTCAGAACTCAGTGGCTGATTTGAATTGAGTGTTTCTATTTATGTGCACACACACTTCAAGTCCATATAGGCTATTATTAGATACCTTGCCTCTGTGTGTGTGTGTGTGTAAGCACTCACACACATGTATGAGTTAAATGGTCTTACTCACTGTCTCTTTATCTAGGTCTATACATCTCATCATTGACTTGTTCATTGTGTATTTGTGTGTGTGTGTCTCAGGGTTTGGTGATCGAGCGCGTTGGACGGAAGCGGTTGCTGATATTTGGCTTCTCAGCAATGGCCGTGTGTTACAGCCTCCTGACAGTCTTCTTGCACTTCCAGGTCAGGAGGTCATCACCTCAACAAACGAGGTTAAAAAAGTTACAGATTCGAGGTCAAGATATTCTCTGCACTGAGGTCATGGCTGTGTGTGATGGTAGTCTCAGAAGTACCATACGTGTACGCGCGCACACACACACACACACACACACACACCAGTTGGCATTCAGTCCACACACAAATATTGATGTTTAATGAGTTCTTTGGAGAATAAAAACAAAAGGTCACTTTTCTGTTTTTTTCTTGTTATTCACACAAACGGTGCTCAGTAAAGCAGCACTTCATGACAGTAAACCTTAATTTGAATCAGTCAGTCCGAATTTCAGGTGGAGCAAAATGTTGCAGTTAATGTGCTTTTACACTAACACACATATTAAAAAAAAAAAGCTTAACAGCTATGTTTTAGCAAACTCACTTTCAATAAACAGAAAAGATAGGACGTCCATGTTGTCCAGTTGCCTAGCAACAGTATTTAACTTTCCACTTGAATGGTGAGCATTTCTTATGGTTAGGGTGACCAGACCACGGGCGATTGCTCTAAGACAACGAGGGAGGCTCAGCCTCCTCTAAAAATGACGAACATCGTGTAGGATGAATTGCGCTAGGCTTATGTTATAGCCGACCTTATAACATTGCTATTTCAGATCCAGAATCATAGAAATATATGTGCTCAACCCAACTACAGTGCAAAATCATTCCGTTATAACTTTCCCCAGTTCGCCTAATGTGTGCGTGAGTTTTTCCCCCTCTTGACAGCGCAATGCAGCCTAGCCTCAGTGGATTGGGAGTTATGTGCTTGTCAATCTCAAAATGCAAGACGATTATTGGACAAATACTGCGAAAATGCCCGCCCACGGAGTCTCACGGACTCCCAGCCTCAATGGACTTCAACGGCATTTGGGA
This sequence comes from Neoarius graeffei, assembly GCF_027579695.1. NCBI lineage: Eukaryota > Metazoa > Chordata > Actinopteri > Siluriformes > Ariidae > Neoarius > Neoarius graeffei. The sequence goes on from NC_083588.1 coordinate 12,671,428, forward strand.
GCTATGCGCTTTTCAATCTCAAAATGCAAGACGGTTATTGGACAAATACTGCGAAAATGCCCGCCTACGGACTCCGAGCCTCACATGGGAGGGACATGGCAGTTTCCGCGAGGAGACTGGTGATTGGTGAAAGCAGCCGGATATTTTCTTTGATTGACAGCTCGTTTCAACTATAGACAGGCAGCACAGTGTTGCCAGATTGGGCGGTTTCCCGCCCAATTGGGCGGTTTTAAGTGCATTTTGGCGGGTTTTGAACATATTTTGGGCTGGATAACGTCAGCAGTATCTGGCAACATCAGTTCAGTCCCATGCGGATTCGCAAGTGCTGTGGTGTATTGTAAGAGATCGGTTTACATTTTGATTTCATTCATTACATACGGTTTCTACCAGCTTTTTTAGTTTGTATATATTTTCATTGTAAATAAAGTGTAAATATAGTGTTGTCAAGTTTGCTATCTTAGTTCCAGAAATTTTGTTTATTTTAGTGACTGAACTTGAGGGGGCTAGTCAGCTAGCAAGAAAGCTGCGCACGGATGCCAAGCATTGCTGATTTAATTTTGGCGAAGCCATTTGCCAGTCTTCCTTTCGAGGAAAAAATTAAAATTAAAGAGCAGGGTAGACCAACGCCTCAAATTGACTTGGTGAAAAAGGTCGGGAATAATACTCGTTCCTTTCAGCTCTCCTGGTATGAGAAAGTGAATTGGCTAACAGCAAGTGACCCACATCAACAACAGTAAATAGGCTACTTTAGTAATATGTCATGGATGGATCAAAAATATAGAATCTATTTAAAATGTTTATGCTGAGTATATTATATTGGAATATATGTTTTTCTGGATATGAATTAAACACAGCTACAATTTGGAAAACATTTTTAAACAAAAACACAGCTGAGGTCAATTTTTAAACAACATGCCACAATTTTAAAATATAAAATGTTAAAATATAACCCCCCCAACACCACCATCATGTATATTGGAAAGTAGGCTAATGGGCCAAAAGAACCTGTTATTTCACAGTTTGTGACCCTGCCAACAATCAGCCAGATCAGAGGCAAGAGTATGGGCAAAATTGATGTGTTTTTTCTTTTAAAATCTGGAAATATCGTAACCGACCAGCCTCCCCTGTTTGAAAGACTACCAGCCACCACTGGACCAGATGTCCCGGTTTTACCGGGATCATTCCCGATTTGGGGTTGTGTCCCGAGTCCCGACAAAAGTCTGTCGGGACACGGATATGTCCTGGTTTTCGTCACTCGTGACGTTTGCGACTGAGCAGCATGGGACTCATTAGCGGAGAAATGTCTGCATTTACTATTTTGATGAATTGACAGGAATCGTAAACTTTCCTGGTTACTGCCCCCTGGCCCTGTGGCATGGGTGTTTATTTAGCCACATTATTCCAGACAACAGAACGTGTTGCCATGCAACAATAAAATAAACATTAACTGGCACGAATGTTCTTTGTCTAGCAGCTAGCAGCAGTAATGCTGCAGCAATTATGCCGAAAAGAAAATGTACCTTTTCCAAAGATTTACAGGGCACCTACCCCTTCCTCCAAGAGGTGCGGAACAATGCGCACGAAGCCTACTGCACACACTGTAAGTGTTTTGTTCTTGTACCGAGTTGGGTAGCCTATGTCGTAAATGCTGTGCGCTCCTGTGGGGGCTTTCCTCGGGCTGTCGCCCCTCTCCTCCTTTATTGCTGTTTTGTTTGAGTGTATATTTACGGAAGCCGCGAGAGGCCCTTCATATAATCTTTTTTTATTCACCTTGTTATCCCGAGATAACGACATAATTAATTCAGGATCTCGAGAAAACAACACAACTAATTCGAGATCTCAAGAAAACAAAACAATTATTCCGTGATCTCGAGAAAACAAAACAATTATTTCATGATCTCAGCTGGATCACTGTATCTCCGTCGGTAGAGACGAAGCCAGGCCAGTCTTCTGCGGAGGTGCCGCGGACTAATTTTGAAATTATCCCTTATTAAAAGACTTAATGCAATCTCTCCCTGTGTCAACCCCTGATCAAAATATTGCCTTATTAGGTGATCGATTATTTCAGACATTCTAATGACCAAAGTTGCATCTATACAGAATGAGAAATAGCCCCAAAGTCAGCATATCACAAGTCTCTTGGCGCACCTGAATGAACCATTTCTCAGCTGTTTACTCGAGATCATGAAATAATTGTTTTGTTTTCTTGAGATCACGGAATAATTGTTTTGTTTTCTCAAGATCTCGAATTAGTCGTGTTGTTTTCTCGAGATCCTGAATTAATTATGTCGTTATCTCGGGATAACAAGGTGAATAAAAAAAAGGATTATATGAAGGGCCTCTCTCGGCTTCCGTAGTATATATTCTCAAATCACTTGTCTCTTTTTTTGTTTCTGTTTAACATACCATTCTGACAGTTTGGCCATATTGCTGTGTTGAACAGCTTGTTGCACCTTCCATTAAAGTGTTCACTTTTGTACACATCTTCTTGCTTTATTCATTCAGTTGTGGGGAATGGTTAGTAAGGTTGATTCTGACCTAGGCTATGTTGAGGTCACATATCTACTTTTTAAGTTCATGCTATAGTGCATACAATTTTAGAGATATAGCCTACATGTGCATTCTTCTTGGTGTTCTCACAAACAGGTGAAATAAATCAGTTTAAATTTGGCCTATGGACATAGCCTGGCCTATTCTCAGCCATTACAAAATCTGTTGTCTGACCATAATTTAACTGATCTGTATACCACCATGCTACTAGATAACAAAATGCCTGTTTGTTTTATTTCATGTGAGATGTTGATAAATGTGAGCTTCAACAAAATGATAAGAGCACCTCTCTGAGTGTCACGTTTACGTAAAAAAAAGGTGTGCATGCACGAGCATGGTCGCGCACAAAAGTGTCCCGGTTTCAGACTAGGGAAATCTGGTCACCCTACTTATGGTCAACGTCATGTTGAAAGCATGTGACAAGATTGATTTGAACGCACCATAAAGCATGAGAAAAGCAGTGCCAAGTCTGGTAAATCACCTTTGAATTGATATTATATCATTCTGAATCAGATGTAAACTTGACAAGTCATCATCTATCAGTCCACAGTCAAGAAGCTGCACCACCAAGTACACTTATAAATAGTAAACATTCCAAACATATCAACTAGCATTATAGTAAACTTACTAAGTAAACAAAGAGGAAGCATAATCCATCCATCCATTATCTGTAGCCACTTATCCTGTAGAGGGTCACAGGCAAGCTGGAGCCTATCCCAGCTGACTACGGGTGAAAGGTGGGGTACACCCTGGACAAGTCGCCAGGTCATCGCAGGGCTGACACATAGACACAGACAACCATTCACACTCACATTCACACCTACGGTCAATTTAGAGTCACCAGTTAACCTAACCTGCATGTCTTTGGACTGTGGGGGAAACCAGAGCACCAGGAGGAAACCCACACGGACACGGGGAGAACATGCAAACTCCACACAGAAAGGCCCTCGTCAGCCACTAGGCTCGAACCCAGGACCTTCTTGCTGGGAGGCAACAGTGCTAACCACTACACCACCATGCCACCCTGGCAACATAATAAAACCAGAAAATCTGACCAGTCCATACTTGCCAACCCCCTCGATAATGAAACATGGTAGATCAGACTGCACAGTGCATTCGTGCCCTTCTAGGCTGGTCAGGGGGCATGCCCTCTCAATATATCTCATGTCATCTCATTATCTCAAGCCGCTTTATCCTGTTCTACAGGGTCGCAGGAAAGCTGGAGCCCATCCCAGCTGACTACAGGCGAAAGGCGGGGTGCACCCTGGACAAGTCGCCAGCTCATCACAGGGCTGACACATAGACACAGACAACCATTCACACTCACATTCACACCTACAGTCAATTTAGAGTCACCAGTTAACCTAACCTGCATGTCTTTGGACTGTGGGGGAAACCGGAGCACCCAGAGGAAACCCAGGCAGACACAGGGAGAACATGCAAACTCCACACAGAAAGGCCCTCGTCGGCCACGGGGCTCGAACCCGGACCTTCTTGCTGTGAGGCGACAGCGCAAACCACTACACCACCGTGCCGCCCCCTCAATATATTTAGGGGAAAAAAACAGTGTAAATGGTGCATTCTCCTGCATTCTGAGTGCCATATTTGAAGAAAATGGATTGAGCAATAGGACCAATGTACTTCACAAAACACATGCATCTCACCTTGCCTCAATGCTTTGATGCTGGATGACCCAACGAGGCGGCACAGTGGTGTCGTGGCTAGCGCTGTTGCCTCACAGCAAGAAGGTTCTGGGTTTGAGCCCAGTGGCCGACGGGGGCCTTTCTGTGTGGAGTTTGTATGTTCTCCCCGTGTCTGTATGGGTTTCCTCCGGGTGCTCCGGTTTCCCCCACAGTCCAAAGACATGCAGGTTAGGCTAATTGGTGGCTCTAAATTGACCATAGGTGTGAATGTGGGTGTGAATGATTGCTTGTCTCTATGTGTCAGCCCTGTGATGATCTGACGACTTGTCCAGGGTGTACCCCACCTCTTGCCCATAGTCAGCTGGAATAGGCTCCAGCTTGCCTGCGACCCTGTAGAACAGGATAAGCGGTTACAGATAATGGATGGATGTTCCAACAACCAAGTCACCTTGAACTTGTCATAGCGAATATTTTTTTCTTCAGAGTTTTCTTTTTTCGTGATCGCCAGAGCATGTTTGGTTTTTACAGATACTGGCACAATTTGTTGTAATATGTGACCTCATTGCTGACTGACAAGAACAATAATGAGAACCAGTGAAAGGGCGCGATAGAGCGATACAATTTAGATTCAACATCATTATGCCATTTCTTTGGCTCTCGGCTTCAATTAATATGACTATTTGACACAGTATGCTTGAATTTCTTGTGCCGAAAATAGCTGAAGTAAGGTCAGAAGAGCGAATCCAACAGCATTCATGGATTTATTTTGTAACATGGTAGTTTTTAGAACTAAAATCAGTAGGTGGTATTCACCTGTCAAAATCGGTAGACTACCACGTGAATTGGTAGGGTTGGCAAGTATGCCAGTCAAACCAATCTGAAAACACCCTAAACCCCTTGAAAACCAAATAAAACACAAACTAGCATTATAGTAAGCAAGTTAAAACACAGACTAGCATTACAGCAAACAGGCAGAAACACAAACTACCTGTACCATTCTAGTAAATAAACTAAAATACAAACTAGAATTATAGTAAACGAAAAGCAAATTACAAATTTGCATTGTAGCAAACAGACAAAAACACAAACTAGCATTATTGTAAGCAAACAAAAACACGAACTGGCATAAAAGTAAACAGGTTAAGACATAAATTCGCATTATCGTAAGCAGACGAAAACCAACTGCCATTATAGTAAATGAGCTAAAACACAAAAGTACACATGTAAGACAAGCTAGCATTATAGTAAACAGGTTAAGACACAAACTGGAACAGATGATGATGTTAAAATGAGCGATTTGGAATTGTCAGTTCAGAGATGGACGAAGGCAATAAAGCCAAGGAGATCTTCCAAATCCTTTATCGAATTTACATTTTTTGAATCTCAAAAAAAGTCAGTTTGAACCACAACCAAAAAAGCTGTTCATCATGAATGACAACCACACACATGGCATGTTTCCATCCTTGGGATTTTATCAGAAGATTGTTTTACCAGAAACTACACACAGTTGCAAAGGGGAAGGATGCACAAGGCATGTCAAGAATGCAAAAAAAAAAAAAAACCTCACATTATTTAATTATCATACAGCAGGACTGCAAACATTTACAAAAATGCATATACAGTATGTACAAAAGGTGTAACTGTTCAGCTCACATTTTTTTTTTTACATGATACCTATAGTTTTGCCCCAGTTAATCTCTGTTGAGTTTGTGTCACGTGAATTAATTTATCACATGCCTCTCCTAATACTAACCCCATTTCCAGAAAAGTTGGGATATTTTCCATAATGCAATAAAAACATTAATTCATGTGAACTTTATTTAACTGACAAAAGTACACAGAAAAGATTTTCAATAGTTTCCCGACCAACTTAATTGTATTTTGAAAGGTAAACAAAGTTAGAATTTGATGTCTGCAACACACTCAAATAAAGTTGGGACAGAGGCATTATTACCATTATATTACATCACCTTTCCTTTTAACAACACTTTATAATCATATGGGAACTGAGGATACTAATTGCTGCAGTTTGGCAATTGGAATTTTTTTCCATTCTTACTCGATACAAGATTTCAGCTTGCTCAACAGTCCATGGTCGCCACTGTCTGATTCTCCTCTTTGTGATGTGCCATACATTCTCAGTAGTAGACAGATCTGGACTGGCAGCTAGCCAGTCAAGCACACGCACTCTGTGTCTACGAAGCCATGCTATTGGAGCCCATGCAGAATGAGGCCTGGTATTGTCCTGCATAAGCATGGACTTGTATGTATCTCTAAAATTCCAGTATATGCCCCAATATATCAGTGGTACCTTTACACACTTGCAACTCACCTATGCTGTGGGTCCTGATGCACCTCCATACCATCACTGGTTTTTTTCACCCATCACTGCTTTTTTTCCACCCATCAGTGGTCCTGATGCTGTTTTTTTGTACCTTTCTCTGATAACAAATTGGATGGTTGTATTCACCTTTGGCACTGACAATTTGGCGTCCGGTTTTCCTGAAAACAAGTTGAAATGTGGACTCATCTGAATTCCCTAGTATGTACTGGAGATTTTGAAAGAACTAAAATCTTGCATTGAGAAATGTTCTTTATGAATTAACGAACAATTTTCTCTCGAATTTTGGCACAAAGGAGTGAGCCACGACCCATCCTCACTTGCAAAGATTGAGCCTTTGGTGCATGCTCCTTTTATACCAATTAATCTGCTTATTGTGGAATTTTCCAAAATGGTGTTACTTGAATGTCCTATAAACATCTCATCTCATTATCTCTAGACGCTTTATCCTGTTCTATAGGGTCGCAGGCAAGCTGGAGCCTATCCCAGCTGACTACGGGCGAGAGGCGGGGTACACCCTGGACAAGTCGCCAGGTCATCACAGGGCTGACACATAGACACAGACAACCATTCACACTCACATTCACACCTACGGTCAATTTAGAGTCACCAGTTAACCTAACCTGCATGTCTTTGGACTGTGGGGGAAACCGGAGCACCTGGAGGAAACCCATGCGGACACGGGGAGAACATGCAAACTCCGCACAGAAAGGCCCTCGCCGGCCACGGGGCTCGAACCCGGACCTTCTTGCTGTGAGGTGACAGCGCTAACCACTACACCACCATGCTGCCCTCCTATAAACATATTCATCTTATTTTGTGTCTGTCCCAGCTTGAGTGTTGCAGGCATCAAATTCTAACTTTGTTTATATTTACAAAATACAGTTAAGTTGGTCAGGAAAACTAATGAAATATTTTGCTTGTACTTTTGTCAGTTAAATAAAGGATTGTGTGAATTAACAAACCACAGACTTTTGTTTTTATTGCATTTTGGAAAACGTCCCAAATTTTCTGGAAAATTTCTGGGGTTAGTATTTAATAAGGAAGATAATGTGACAATAATGTATTTTTCTTAAACCTGGATTCTCTCAAGGCAGAACCGTTTTAAGTTTAAATCATTAAATATATCAAACTTAATCTCATTAGCTCTAGCTGCTTTATCCTGTTCTACAGGGTCGCAGGCAAGCTGGAGCCTATCCCAGCTGACTACGGGCGAAAGGCGGGGTACACCCTGGACAAGTCACCAGGTCATCACAGGGCTGACACATAGACACAGACAACCATTCACACTCACACCTACGGTCAATTTAGAGTCACCAGTTAACCTAACCTGCATGTCTTTGGACTGTGGGGGAAACCGGAGCACCCGGAGGAAACCCACGCGGACAACATGCAAACTCCACACAGAAAGGCCCTCGCCGGCCACAGGGCTCGAACCCGGACCTTCTTGCTGTGAGGCGACAGCACTAACCACTACACCACCGTGACGCCCACATCAAACTTAATCTTCAAATTATTTAAAAACTTTTAGAAGGCTGTCAAATGTTGAGATTTATTCAGAAAATGCTTTGAAGTACATGTTTTTCGTTACAAACAAGAGGGAAGGAAGTATTGGGCACAACATCAGCAGATTATGGAGGAGACAAGAACCGAGTGTCATTCTAAAACGTATAATTCTAAAAAGTATTTGCGACTCAAATAAATCAGCATGCGACATTGTTTCCAAAAGATATGAAATATACTTTGTTGGAGGACCAAAATGTATGTCCTATTATAGACAGTATTAGGGATGTAAATAAATGCAAATGCATTATTTGGATTGAACGGATAATTAAATAAAGGGATGCAAATGCATGCGTGAATAGGAGGTGCATTATTTGTTTGTTTGTTTTTTCGACTATTCACACATCTCTCGTTGATTTCAATTATGAACTTGAGTGATGTATCTGAAAATAAGGAACTCTCAGCTGAGGCAGAATTCACACACCATCACATGCCTCAGAGGTTTTTCTTTATTATATATATATATATATATATATATATATATATATATATATATATATATATATATATATATATATACAGTGGTGCTTGAAAGTTTGTGAACCCTTTAGAATTTTCTATATTTCTGCATAAATATGACCTAAAACATCATCAGATTTTCACACAATTCCTAAAAGTAGATAAAGAGAACCCAGTTAAACAAATGAGACAAAAATATTACACTTGGTCATTTATTTATTGAGGAAAATGATCCAATATTACATATCTGTGAGTGGCAAAAGTATGTGAACCTTTGCTTTCATTATCTGGTGTGAGCCCCTCGTGCAGCAATAACTGCAACTAAATGTTTCCGGTAACTGTTGATCAGTCCTGCACACCGGCTTGGAGGAATTTTAGCCCGTTCCTCCGTACAGAACAGCTTCAACTCTGGGATGTTGGTGGGTTTCCTCACATGAACTGCTCGCTTCAGGTCCTTCTACAACATTTCAATTGGATTAAGGTCAGGACTTTGACTTGGCCACTCCAAAACATTCACTTTATTCTTCTTTAACCATTCTTTGGTAGAACGACTTGTGTGCTTTGGGTTGTTGTCTTGCTGCATGGCCCACCTTCTCTTGAGAGTCAGTTCATGGACAGATGTCCTGACATTTTCCTTTAGAATTTGCTGGTATAATTCAGAATTCATTGTTCTATCAATGATGGCAAGCCATCCTGGCCCAGATGCAGCAAAACAGGCCCAAACCATGATACTACCACTACCATGTTTCACAGATGGGATAAGGTTCTTATGCTGGAATACAGTGTTTTCCTTTCTCCAAACATAACGCTTCTCATTTAAACCAAAAAGTTCTATTTTGGTCTCATCCATCCACAAAACATTTTTCCAATAGCCTTCTGGCTTGTCCACGTGATCTTTAGCAAACTGCAGATGAGCAGCAATGTTCTTTTTGGAGAGCAGTGGAGTTCTCCTTGCAACCCTGCCATGCAAACCATTGTTGTTCAGTGTTCTCCTGATGGTAGACTCAGGAACATTAACATTAGCCAATGTGAGAGAGGCCTTCAGTTGCTTAGAAGTTACCCTGGGGTCCTTTGTGACCTCGCCAACTATTACACACCTTGTTCTTGGAGTGATCTTTGTTGGTTGACCACTCCTGGGGAGGGTAACAATGGTCTTGAATTTCCTCCATTTGTACACAGTCTGTCTGACTGTGGATTGGTGGAGTCCAAACTCTTTAGAGATGGTTTTGTCACCTTTTCCAGCCTGATGAGCATCAGCAACACTTTTTCTGAGGTCCTCAGAAATCTCCTTTGTTCATGCTATGATACAGTTCCACAAATATGTGTTGTGAAGATCAGACTTTGATAGATCCCTGTTCTTTAAATAAAACAGGGTGCCCACTCACACCTGATTGTCATCCCATTGATTGAAAACACCTGACTCGAATTTCACCTTCAAATTAACTGCTAATCCTAGAGGTTCACATACTTTTGCCACTCACAGATATGTAATATTGGATCATTTTCCTCAATAAATAAATGACCAAGTGTAATATTTTTGTCTCATTTGTTTAACTGGGTTCTCTTTATCTACTTTTAGGACCTGTGTGAAAATCTGATGATGTTTTAGGTCATATTTATGCAGAAATATAGAAAATTCTAAAGGGTTCACAAACTTTCAAGCACCACTGTATATATATATATATATATATATATATATATATATATATATATATATATATATATATATACACACACACACACACACACACACACACACACACACATTTGTCTCAGTCTCTTGCACCTGGATCAGTTTGACTGTAATCAGGTCTGTTATTCACCTCTCTCTCTCTCTCTCTCTCTCTCTCTCTCCATTTATTGATACATTCATTTTGCTGGTGTTAAATTATGAGGCATCATCAATATTCATGAATCCAACAATGCTCAGTACAATTACAGGACACGTAACTCATCCAGAATACTTTTACCATTATTCTTGCTTGTAATATATTTTAGAAAGATTTGTCACACAGGCTATAAACTGCAAATGCAGAGAATGTGGGTGCAAGATGAAATCATATGTGTCTCTTAACCATTATGTAGTTCTGGATGAAAATCTCAATCTAAACAAGTTATTGGAAGAAAACCTCGGCTCTGATGACATCTCCCCCTGGCCCCCACATGAAACCCCACGCCAAATTTTCCTAAGTAGAATTGGTTGCCATGGAAATACAGAAAAAATTAAAACCACAGAAATCCCAAAATGTCAAAAGGCATGACGACTCCAGGCACTTAACTTAACTGTCAGGTTTTGTGAAAAAATTCCTAATAGTTTTTGAGTTATACTCCAGAAACTAAAATGTTTACAGACGGATAGACAGACAGACGGATGGACAGAGCGATAGCTATATACCCCTGCATTATATGCCGGGGGATAAAAACAGCTGCAAGAAAAACAGACTGACTGATGGATTTGTTGTGCTCATATATTTTCAGCTATTCTGAAGAGGACAGAGAGAAAGAGTTGGACACGGCTCCTCAAACTCCTCGGACAGTTAATATAAGTCACATGTTATTGCAAAAGGAAATTGATATCGATTGAATTACCTTTGCCAATCTTTATCTATATTCTACCACTTGAAAATGTTATGGCTGACTCCATTAAAGAAGATTATTGTAATTGATTGAATGGTGGACCAGGGCCTGTTATCCGCTCACACAGTCTGAACTAGTAAAGGAAAATAGCATCAGTTCAATAGATCGTTCCATATTGCTGTTTTATGAACAACTTGACTGTATTCAAGAGCAACATGACCATGACTGCCCATCACCATCAAAAATTTTCAATTTGATTAGAGTCCGCTATTCCAAAACACAAACCTTCTTGTTTTCAAGCCGTTCTTTGCAGTTTTTGCCTCGCCCTTTGGTTCGTTGTCCATTGTTTGAGTCATGATTTTGGCACAGAATTCTGGCTGACTAGAACAGGCTGACTCTTTTCAAAATTTGCTTCTTTTTGGCTCCATCCATGTTGCCCTTGATGGCAACAATATTTCCAGGTCCTCCTGATGAAAAGTAAGAGAGCAAGATACTACTACCACCACCCTTAATGGCAGAAATGGTGTTGTCTGGGTGTTGAGCTGTATTTTGTGTGTTTTGTCTGGGCCAAACATTACACTTTGCTTTTAGACCAAACATTACCCACTCAATCAGTGTGAACTAATGAGGAAAAATAGCATCAATTCAATAGATTGGACCATATTGCTGTTTTATGGGCAACTTTACTGTATCCCCTGTGATGCTGGTGGTTGGTCAAGGTCATATTGCTGTACTAGCACAATGGGTGCAGAAAATGAGATCATGCTAATTACTGGTCCTGTGAATTTATGCAAGCTGACTGCCAGTACAGCACAGTTCTCCAGCTTCTTTTCAACTGGAAGTTGCGAAGAGTTTCATAACATTAACTGCAAAGCCAGTTTTACGAGTTTGTTACTCCTTCTCTTCCCCTCTTCCTCCTGATCCTTTTGATTGCCACAGCCAACATGGTGGGGGGAGATACACTTTGGCAGTCATCAATATATCTGGGCATAGCACCTAGCATGTGAAAAAAATTTTCACTGTCGCACCAAAGTCCATATTTTATGTCCATTCTGCTTTTGTTACTTGAACCAAGTTCTTCTTCTTCCGACTACTCCCATACATTCGGGCTCACCACAGCGGATCTGTTCTGCATGTTTAGCATACCGTAGGTTTTACACCGCCTGTCCTTCCTGACGCAATCCTCCCCAATCCATCTGGGTTTAGGACTGGCACTAAGGATGCACTGTCTTGTGCAACCCCATAGGCTGAGTATTTTACCTAACTGTGGGGGATACAGTTAAATAAAATATCAGGGAACCTGGAAGAAACCCACAGAGAACATGCAAAGTCCGCACAGAAAGGTCCCCATCAGCCGTGAGGTTTGAACCCAGAACCTTCTTGCTGTGAGGTGACAGTGCTAACCACTGCACCACCATGCTACCCTTCTGTGACTTGCATCAGGTTGTGAGGGAAAACGCAAGGAAGTTGAAGTCTTGACATAAGTTTCCAATGAAAAAGTCCGTGAAGGTGTTGGGTTGTTGTTGGTTTTTGCATTGTGACCATTAAGTTGATGGAGACTTAATTACTAATATATAATCTCTCATTCCCCCTCTCTCTCTCTTTCCTTTCAGGACAGTTATTCATGGATGCCATATTTGAGTTTCATCTCCATATTGGCCCTGATTGCTTCATTTTGCTCTGGCCCAGGTACATGCACACAACAAATATAACTTTTGGTGCTGAGCTGGGTTATTTTTATTTATTTATTTATTTATTTTTATTTATTTATTTTTTTTGGTGTGTGTTTTCATCTGGGGCTGGTGATTTTGAAAACAACCAGTCAGGCCTTGTTACATTCAGTAATATAGCACTTGCAATGTTGCATCTCAATTTGGAACACAGCCCTTCAGATATCAATTACTGTTTCATTTGTCGCACATTTGTTCTAACCGATCCTTTTAAGATTTGCAGTGGAGAACCGAAGTTGGATCAGCTCCCTGTGTGGGCTAAATGGGGTATTAAATTGCCTGCTAAATGATTTAGCGCTTCAACTATCAAATCATCTGTAAGCTTGATGCATATTTTTTTACAGAAGTTTCCTTCAGTTGGATTTTTAAAACCATACACAGGTTTTCTATAATTAAACTTTTCTTTGGATTGTTGTTTTGTGTATTTCCTCATGGGAACACATTGACTTCTCTAAATCACAAAGGCACTGAGTGGAAATTGGATTTTTGAGAAAATGTTTTGTTGGCTGACTACTGAGCAGTTTGTATGAAACCCCAGTCATCTGTGGGTCCAAGATAACCAATGTAAACAAGTATTTAATCATTTGGTAATACATAAAATGTAGCAGTACTGCAAATTTCATCATGGAAGAAACAATGTGACCTGGCGACTTGTCCAGGGTGTACCCCGCCTTTCGCCCGTAGTCAGCTGGGATAGGCTCCAGCTTGCCTGCGACCCTGTAGAATAGGATAAAGCGGCTAGAGATAATGAGATGAGATGAGAAGAAACAATGTGATGGCCAGTGGAAAAATTCCAATATAATATATTAGGTCAACCTAATATAAACCTAATATAAATCCAAGATTTTAGCATTATCACTACTTCTTCTTCTTCACATTATAAATTTTAAATCTGCGACCCCAAGCCTTGACCACCCTATATTTTTTGATTCCAGATTCATAATGTAGGACTGCTGTGATATTTGGACATTTTATTATGTCAGCATTTTACGTACGATACACTCACCGGCCACTTTATTAGCAAGACCTATCCACCTGCTGTTTGATGCAGTTCTCTAATCAGCCAATCCCTTGACAGCAACACAATGCATCAAATCATGCAGATACAAATCAAGAGCTTCAGTTAATCTTCACAATGTTCATACATCAGAATGTGAAAAACTGTGATCTCAAAATGTGACTTTTACTGTGGCATGGGTGTTGGTTTGAGCCAGATGGACTGGTTTGAGCATTTCAGAAACTGCTGATCTCCTGGTGAGAAAGAGTAGTGTGAAAAACAAAAAAAAAACCCATTGAGTGACAGTTTTGTGGGTGGAAACAAATGCCTTGCTGATAAGAGAGGTCAGAGGAAAATAGCCAGATTGGTTTGAGCTGTCAGAAGGGATATAGTAGCTCGTATTATCACTCTTCACAACCGTGATGAGCAGAAAAGCATCTCAGCATGCAACAGCAGGAGACCACATCGGGTTCCACTCCTGCCAGCCAAGAACAGGAATCTTAGAATCAACAACAAGTTCCTGTTAGTCACTGGTGAGTGTACTATATATGCAAGGTAAGTGACTAAAAACCAAAGAATATTCCTTGCACTTACCAACCAGTCTAGTGGGAAATTTTGTCTTGTTAGAGGAAACATATGCAGTCCAACCCTAAGCAGTGGAGGTTGGCTGGTGTGTGCATGCAGAAGCTGCAGCGGCATGAGCAGAATGTTCAATTTTGTCTGACTCAGCCATTCCAAAATGAAAACCTTCTTATTTTCAAGCTTTTCCTTTACAGTTTTTGTTCTGCTCAAACTTCACAGAGTTCTGGCTGACGAGAATAGGCTGACTCACCTCAAGAATTTACAAGTATTTGACTTGTAATTTTGTCTTGATGGCAACAAGATTTCTGGTTCCTCCTGCTGAAAAATAAGACCAGACCATGATGCGACCACCACCGTGAGTTGGCCTAGTGGTTAGCGTGTCTGCCTCTCGAATGGGAGATTGCAAGTTCTCCTTGCAGACGGATCATCACAAAGACCATCATAAAAATGGTACCTACTGTACTACCATCTGGCAAGGTATGCTGCAATACAGATGCGAATGGGCAGTCAAACTCTCGCGGTTACCAGAGGACTAGCCCCTGACTGTAACCATAGCTATGTAATAGGCGACAGCCCGAGGGCTACAGAGATAAGCGCCGCTTTATGTGCCACATGGTGTGGGAAGGACTTTAGAGACTCTAGATGATGCTACCACCACCATTCTTGATGGTAGGAATGGTGGTAACTGGGTCCTGAGCTGTATTTTGTCTGTTCAAAATATTCCACTTTTCGACGAAAATGCCTCAAAATCTTTTTCCAAATTCTCTCAGATTTTGCCACATACCTTTCAGCAAACTCCAGGTGTACCTTTATGTTAGCCTTTCTCAGAAGTGGCTTTC
This sequence comes from Neoarius graeffei, assembly GCF_027579695.1. Taxonomy (NCBI): domain Eukaryota; kingdom Metazoa; phylum Chordata; class Actinopteri; order Siluriformes; family Ariidae; genus Neoarius; species Neoarius graeffei. The sequence goes on from NC_083588.1 coordinate 12,686,709, forward strand.
TCGGGGCCACTCTCCCATATTGGCTGTATCCGTGAAGAGCTCATCATATTGTTGATGTCTTTTGAGAACCTTCTCTATTTTTGTTGCTTGTCTTGTCATAACTTCAGTTCAAAGCTTTATAGGCAGTTCCTTGGTCCTTGTGACAGCAGGACTGATCTCTTCTGTCACTGTAGCTGTGAGACCTCTCAACATCAGTGATATTTATTCTGCAGCATACATTTTGACACAGTAATCACAAGCAGTTGAAAACTTTCTGGAGGCATTGTATACCCTGGAATTTTACTCATGATAAAGGTGTAGAGATGCTCATTGGCCAATGTTAGCAATTTATTTGGGATTAAAAACACAGCAACCAATGTATTGTTCTACATCAAAGTCAAGTCAAGTCAAAGTCCCTCTTACACCAGAATCTGGTCTTCCCAGGCAGTCTCCTGTCCCAGTACTTACCAACTCTAAGGTGTATGGGTGCAGCACCAATCTCCGTTTTGATAGCCCTCAGCCTATACAGCTAGGGTTACAGTGGGGGGCTAGTCCTCTACTAACCACGAGAGTTTGACTTCCCCACTCGCATCTATATTGCCACATGCTTTGCCAGATGGTAGTAGGTACCATTTTTATGATAGTCTTTGGTATGACCTGACTGCAAATAGAACTCAAGATCCCCCAGTCAAGAGGTGGACACATTAACCACTAGGCCAACTCGCGGTATTGTTCTACATGGAGTATTTTAAATGGTTTCAAGTGATATTTTAAGGGCTACATAAAGTGTGCTTGAAGCACTCTTGCAAACAGAGGAGTGTCTGTGTTCAACCTCATTGTGTGCTTCATCAGTACACAGCTCTTAACACAACTGATACTGCCAGTGTGAAACTATGTTTCTCTTATTAAAGCATGCATGAAAAAGCCAGAGTGCATTCTGAGTAGATTACCTGTGAATGGGCACTTCTGCAGTGCTTTCTGTTTGCAGGTAATTGCCCATGTTTCAACCGAATTACCTTAAATTAGGCACGAGACTAAAGAGGGAATTATGCACTAACTTCTGCACAAAACTGCTTACACAAAGATATCAGTTACACATAAAATATGGAGTTAAATACATCAACAGAGATGATGAAGGCATAACTGTTTATTTCTGAACTTTACAGTCTCAGTTGACTGTTTGTTCAGTGCTGCCCACTTGGATACTGTTGCGAAGTTTGATCCGCTTTTGTGCCCAGCATGTAAGCTATGTATATGGTCTTCAATGAAAAGGATATCATACTTACAATGTGAAATGATCACCAAACTTCAATAATAATCTTGTTTTAGATAGGCCAGGTTTTCGGCACTTTGGTCATTTGCTCTAAATGTAAGCAAATTGTAATTTGTAACATGTGCACAAATTTTGTGAAAACACACTATCATTTTGGGAAAATTGTTTTGATTATGGATCAAGAATATTTGGTAAGATCATACTGTGCAGCCCTGCAATGATCTGCCGACTTGTCCAGGGTGTACCCCGCCTCTTGCCCACAATCAGCTGGGATAGGCTCCAGCTTGCCTGCGACCCTGCACAGGATAAGCGGTTACGGATAATGGATGGATGGATGGATGGATGGACATTTTTCAAGGCACATGCAAATATGACAGCTATTCTGTTATTCAGTTTTGAACATGACAGGGTACTAAAGCGTAACGTCTCCAGAGAATAGTGGCAGTAGTTTCGATCAGGGAACCTTTTAACTGTTAACAAAAACAAACCTTAGTGATGCTTAATTTGACAACAGTTTCAATAATAATAAAATAATAAAATAATAACTGATTTCCATCTCTGTCACAATTAGAATTTTGCAGACCCCCTGGCTATGCTTCATGGACCCATTGGCATCCCCAGATTCCACTCTGAGAATCATTTTTTTATTTAGATCACTAGTTCTCAACCTTTTTGTCAACTGGGCCAAACATCAACAGTGGCTAAAGGCAAGCCATGGGAGCCACACATTATTTAATTTTATACATTATCTGTTTTCAGTAGAAATTTTATAACTATTTACAACTCACCCTTATCCCAAATGTGCACTGATTCATCTGGAGCTAAACTTAGAACTGCACCTATGTTTCCTGCATTAGTTTCATTGACATTTCCTTCCACAAGTCTGACAGCACACCTATCTAGCATAGTGACTCTTTGAAAACAAGCTGGGCACTTATTAACGAAGCAGCTCTGCTTCTTCATGTCTAATTCTGGGTGAAAATTCAAAAAAGATGCTTCCAAAGGGGCTTAGACAACTATTTTCAAGTTGAAGAAATCATTAAAAACATATATATGCGAATTTATTAAAACTGAGGTGAGTCATGGACCACAGGTCCAGATCAAGCCACGGCTGCTTCTTGATTATTTTCCCAGATCATTCAAGGAATAAAAATAAAGAGGGAAATGCCAATCTCTATCTTTTCCAATGAAAAAGAGAATGTGTCACCCTATGAAAGGTCAACGTGGCTATTCTTCAGTGATGTGATGCGGGTGTCAATTTTTGAGTGATATTATAAGTAAGAGAGGCCTGAAATGTTCAGAATTTTTTTTCTGCCTTGTTACACGGATTTATCTGTCTAATTATACACCGCAAATATGTATGAATTAACCACATTATACTGGTCATAGTCATGGTAGATCTGGAGCTCAATATCAATCCGGGGACCCTGGAACTGTGAGACAGTAACATACCCCTTGTGCTACTGTGTCTCTGCGGTCATGTTAATTTTTAACTGAAAAAAAAATCAATGAAATTAAAATTGACTTATTAAATTTGGAAGGCTTGGGATTCTGAAACAGTTTGACTTCAGGCAATAACTGAGTGCATTTGCTGGTGTTTTTATCCAAACCAACTTTCGGTCGTGACAGGATACACCTGAGTAGTTGAGAGTTAAGGATCTTGCTCAAGGACCCAACAGTGGCAGCTTGGCAGTGCTGGGATTTGAACTCGCAGCATTCCAATCAGCAGCCCAAAGCCTTCGTCACGAAGCCACCAATTCCCATAATAAGTCACAAGTAATAACAGAGCAACAGTGTTCAACAAAATATGCATGTTACTGTATGTTCGTGTAGGGGTGGCACGGTGGTGTAGTGGTTAGCACTGTCGCTTCACAGCGAGAAGGTCCTGGGTTCAAGCCCAGCGGCCAACGGGGGCCTTTCTGTGTGGAGTTTGCATGTTCTCCCCATGTCTGCTTGGGTTTCCTCTGGGTGCTCCGGTTTCCTCCAAAGACATGCAGCTTAGGCTAATTGGTGGCTCTAAATTGACTGTAAGTGTGAATGGTTGTTTGTCTCTATGTGTCAGTCCTGCGATGATCTGCCGACTTGTCCAGGGTGTACCTCGCCTCTCACCCATAGTCAGCTGGGATAGGCTCCAGCTTGCCCATGACCCTGCACAGGATAAGCAGTTATGAATAATGGGTGGATGGATGTTTGTGTAGCCCGAAGAATGCATGTGTGTTGAGGTTTCCAGCATTATATATATTCTCAGCTAACAGTTGATGGAGAACTTTGATAGCAACAGGCTGAGAAACTCTGCCCAGACTTTTCTATCCCAAGCCACAGATTCCAGCAAATTTGGAAGCACACAATTGTATAGAATTTCCCTTCACTGGAATGAAGGGGCCCAAACATGTTCCAGCATGACAATCCCCTGTGCACAAAGCAAGATCCACAATTTGCCAAGGCTGGTGTGGAAGAGCTCAAGTGGCTTGCACATAGCCATGACTTAAAACCCAGTATACACCTTTGTGATGAACTGGAATGGCAACTGTGCTCCAAGCCTCCTCACCTGACATCGGTGCCTGACCTCACTAATGCTCTGAATGGGTTGTTACATTGATTTACTGAATGGGCAAATCCCCACAGCCACACTCCAAAACCTAGAGGGAATCCTACCCAGAAGAGTGGAGCTTATAATAACAGCAAAGCGGGGACTAAATCTGAAATGGAGTGTTCATATGGGTGTCATAAGCCCTTTTTACACAGATATTCCATAATATTGGTGGAAAGAAGGCACCTCAATATTCCAGCTTTAGTGATTTACACTGAACCAAATAAAGCTGGCAGGAAGCCGTGCCTCTGTGTGTTTTTACATTGCAAGACGGCATTCCACAACCAGAGGGGTGGCGTATCTAAACGTCAGAAATACGTATACCCCGATCATATTGACGTTGCTTTCAAAACAACGGTGGTTGAACTGAGTGTTGAGGTGCTTTTATGAGCCATCACATTTATACCACTCTTCAAACACAAGCAAATATGCATAAGCATTATATGCAACGTCATTCCTTCCTTTAAATAATTCATGTTGAAGCAAAGTAACAGCCTCAGGAGAAAAATAAAATATGCTTGTATCCTTTAGCCAAATCAGCTGTTCAGGAAAAAGAAAAAAGTCTGTGAAAAAAAAACTGTGCTTGCACATGGGGGGGGGGGGGGGGGGGGGAGGGGATGAAGAGAAGCAAGAAGCAATTTCAGGCAGAAAGGCACGCGGACCTTAGGTGCCGTAGATGGAGACGTTTGAATTCTCGCTGCTCTTGGAAAGAAGAATGTCAATGTTCTGTCATTCCAGCTGTCCTTTTTACACAGACGTGAATTCCAGCTCTGGTACTACCAATCGTTCCGGCTCAGAGGCGGAATGTCATGGACCCTCCGTTCCACATTTGAACATTTTATACAGAATGTGAGGTGGAATAAAGGTGGAAGAATTCCTCCTTGAACAGGCTGCATAAAAGGGGCTCTAATCAGATGTCTACAAACATTTGGCATCTAGTGTCATCTCTCCAGAAGGTCCTGGGTCTGTCCTGGGGTCTCCATATCGTGGAATGTGCTGAAATATCTCTCTCTCTCCCCCCCGCCATCTGTCCCTCTGAGTTACATGTTGATCCTGGGATTGAGATGCTGGCCTCTTCTGCCCCTCGGACCTGCTTGATCCATCCTGGTGCCCTGTGTCTGGTCGCAGTTTTATCGCCCCACTCCTGTGAAGGACGGCCGCATGAGGACAGTTGAGGGTTATACCTGTTAAAACTGTTAATATTATAGTCATGCTGTCTGTTGTTGCCCAAATGAGGCTGGGTTCCCTTTTGAGTCTGGTTCCTCTCGAGGTTTCTTCCTCATGTCGTCTGAGGGAGTTTTTCCTTGCCACCATCGCCACAGGCTTGCTCATTGGGGATAGATTAGGGATAAAATTAGCTCATGTTTTAAGTCGTTCAAATTCTGTAAAGCTGCTTTGCGACAATGTTTATTGTTAAAAGCGCTGTACAAATAAATTTGATTTGATACAAGGGGCATCCTTGAAAGAGGCTGAAACTACCTCAACTGGCAACTCTTGGAGGAGGAGCGGCTCTGTTCAGAGTCTGTGTTTATTTGTCAAGCAAGAGTAGACCCAGCAACCCTGCAGAGGAACCTCATTTATGCTGCCCATACTCACAGCTTTATTCTATTAACTACTAACTGTTCTGTTGGTCACAGCTCATCACCATAGGTGAAGATAGAGACGGAGGTTGACCAGAGAGATCCATCTATTTTAAGTCACGGCTTTGTGCAAGCCACTCGAGCTCTTCCACACCAACCTTGGCAAATCATGGATCTTGCTTTGTGCACAGGGGATTTTCATGCTGGAACATGTTTGGGCCCCTTAGTTCCAGGGAAGGTAAATTCTTTACAACTGTGTGCTTCCAAATTTGCTGGAATCTGTAGCTTGGGATAGAGAAGTTCTCAGCCTGCTGCTATCAAGGTTCTCCATCAACTGTTAGCTGAGCATATGATGCTGGAAAGCTCAACACACGTGCATTTTTTGAGATACACAAAACTACATGAACATCCATCCATCCATTATCTGTAACTGCTTATCCTGTGCAGGGTCACGGGTAAGCTGGAGCCTATCCCAGCTGATTATGGGTGAGAGGCAGGGTACACCCTGGACAAGTTGCCAGGTCATCACAGGGCTGACACATAGAGACAAACAACCATTCGCACTCACATTCACACCTACGGTCAATTTAGAGCCACCAATTAACCTAACCTGCATGTCTTGAGACTGTGGAGGGAAACCGGAGCACCCGGAGGAAACCCACACAGACATGGGGAGAACATGCAAACTCCACAGAGAAAGGCCCCCATCGATCACTGAGCTTGAACCCAGGACCTTCATGCTGTGAGGCGACAGTGCTAACCACTACACCACCATGCCGCCTGACCACATAGATCCATCTTCAAAATGAACTCCCTATTCACCAACACCACAGACCTGTATTTAAATTTTCTGAAGGTGCCTTCATTCCAAGGGCAAGGTCACGATCCTCACTATTCTTTTCCAGAAGAGAAATATAACCTCTAACTTGAGTTTCATCGTGTTGTATGTGACTGTCAGCCAAGAGAGAGACACAGTCACTGTCTTGGTTCTTGTTTTACCTTTTACTCGGATGACGTAGGACAAGAGCAGGAGAGCGCTCTCTCCCAATCTGTGGTTGCGGAGTCCTTCTAGCATGGAGACTCAAGTGTATAGAACTCAAACAAACAAGTGTAAGATAGTGCTTAAGTTACAGCAGCAGCAGGTGTGCGGGTGTGTGTGTGGGGGCCCATAAGATGTGTGTGTGCTATTGAAGTTAAGAGGATGACTCATACTGCAGTTTGCCTGAGACCTAAATCCCTCCCTCTCTCTGTCTCCCTTGCTCTTTCTCCATCTCTTTCCCTCTGTCACCCTTTCGATCTCTGTATCTATCTCTCTTTCCTTCTCTCTCTCATTCTCGTCTTCTCTTACTTTGCTCGCTCTCCCTGTCTCTCCTCCTTTTCTCTATCTCTCTAGCTGTCTATCTATTTTTACTTTCTCCCTTCTCTCACAGCATCTCCTACTTTTCTCTCACTTTATTCTTCTCTCTCTCTCTCTCAGTTCAATTCATTTAAATCCCCCTCTTCCTCTTCTGTCTCTCGCTTCCGACTTTTATCTCTCTACCTCTCCCTTTCCTTCTCTCTATTCTTCTTTTAGTACTCACTCACACTTCTCCTTTTCGCCCTCCTTCTGTCTCCCTCATCATCATCTCTCTCTCTCGCTCGCTCGCTCTTGTTTTATTCATCTGGATTGTCTCATCATCCTTTATTCTTTTCCTCTCTACCACCCCTCACATTCTCCATCCATATTTCTCTCTCTCAATCTTTGTATTCTTTTCTCCATCCCTCACTTAATATCTGACCACTTGTTGTCCAGGCACTAATTTACCCTCCTGCAATTTAACACAACTATTGCACTTATTCCTACACACACACACACACACACACATTAATTTGTGCTCGTCACACTCATATACACCTTTAATTATCTCAGTGCAGAACTTTCCTCAACTAAAATCCCAGTCAATCCCACAAATCTCTCTCTCTCACACACACACACACACACACACACACACCACAACATTGTGTCAGTGTGTGTTTAGCACATTTAGTTCATGCAGCATAAAAGTTCCTTACAGCAAGGTTCACCCAGACTGCTACACTCATTAGACACACACCCTCTGGCTGTTTTCACCTTATTAGATATATATGTGTGTGTGTGTGTGTTAATTAAGCCTATAAAACTTTCTCCTTCGATTCAGACACTTTTTCTATCTTTGCATCAACAAAACTTTGAAAGATGACCAACAAAACTCTAGTGAACCGGATACACAATACAATGACGCATGATACCATATGACCAGGGGGTACAGAATCTCAGTCGCTGCCATGCTGTTCCACACTAAATTTTTTAACAGCGACAGCACATCATCTGGATATTATTCTTTCAGTATTTCTAGCCGAGTTTCCATGTGAACAGTCTACTCACACTAAACATACACACACTGGCCACTTTCATCGGAACTTGTTCTTGATTCTAAGGCCATGTACACACGTAGCCGGGTATTTTTTAAACCGAACATTTTCCCCCCCTCCGTTTATAAAAATGTTTTATCCACACCACCTCGTCTTCAAAAAAAATCCCTTCCACACATAACCGAACATCTGCGTTTTCAATCACATTCATAAGCATTCCAAACCTGTAGATGGCATTATTTCCCCAAACCCTACCCCTTAATCACATCAGAATAGCACCTGCACAATAGTGATGGGAATTTCGGCTCTTTTTCGGGAGCTGGCTCTTTTGGCTCTTCTTACTATAAGGAGCCGGCTCTTTCGGCTCCCAAACGGCTCCTGAGATTTTATTTTTGATTTAATTGCTGCAATTAACTAGTTAATTAATTACATTATTATTTATATTTTATCAATAGGATGTTTTCCATTTTATTTTTTAGTTTTTGTAGCCATTGTAAAGCTTTGTAAAGTATAGCAGTGTAACAATGTTCTAGCTATAGAAATAAAACTTACTTACCAATTAATAAATTATTTTCTCACAAACATAATGCAAAACTGTGTTATATTACCATTATAAAATACACAGAAGACATCAACTGTTTATCCTTTATGGCTTTATTTCACATTCGACCTTGAACAAAATGCTGCAAAATAAATTAAGTATAAATCAGGCCTAAGAAACTATGAAGCAAAGTTGGAAATTATTTTAACAAACACAGAACAATGTGCAACAAAATATGTGGCACCTTGAGCGCATGTAAAAAGAGAAAAAAGTGCCGCACTCTGCTCCACCAGTAATGAGAAGCCGCTGGAACAGCAAATATGCTCCTTAATCCTTAATCTGGCCATGCCAAGGCGGTTGCCGACCGAACCTGTCAATTTATGAGCGACAATTTATATCATGAGCTTTAGGAATTCACGGCAACAAAACAATGATCATGGTTGTCAGACAATCATCCTTCAGCTGAGCTGAACTCTCTCTCTCTCTCTCTCTCTCTCTGAGGCACCTAAGGACAAAAAACTAATTCGGCTCCCCAACTCGGCTCCCACTGAAGAGCCGGCTCCCGTCGTTCACTTCAAAGAGCCGGCTCTTTGAACCGGATCGTTCGCGACCGACACATCACTACTGCACAATAATTAACGCTTTCAAGGCACTACTCCGATCCATTACTCTTTGTCCATGCTTAATCTGGCTTCTGCAGTAAACAAAGGTCGCACGCTGTAGCGTAGTTTGGGGGGGGCATCGGCGCCAAAAACCCAGGGCCTCACCACTAGGGGGGGCCCCTGCCAATCACCGGGCATGCTGGTCAAACTTTATTTACACTATTGCCGCTTTTCCACTACAAACGCGGCTGAGTTGGGCTGAGCCGTGCCGTGCTGAGTCGGGCTGAGCGGGGCTGTTGGAGTTGCATTTCGACTACAACCGCGCTGAACCGTGCTGGCTGGAAGTGGGTGGACACATTGGGTGGAGTTAGCGAAAGTGGGTGGACGTCAGGTGATGTCGTTAAGTGGCGCAAACAGTGACATCAGTGAGCTTTTAAGCGGTAGTCTCACGACCCGGATAGTAAACAATAAACATGGAGGACATGGAGTCGTTAGTGTTGCTGGTCTTGGTGCTGTGGCTTGTTGTCACCGACAACGCGGACAGATACTGGCAAGAGCGTATAGATGAGGCGAGGCGCATAAGGCTTCAGAAATTCTCGTAATTCGTAATTCTTCTTCTTCCGGGTTTGCGGTGTTTACAGATCCCAGCGTGCTCGCGGGGCGTGTGTGGGCATGTGAGGACACTCCTCCTCACCAATCAGTGCACAGGGGAGTGTCTGCTCACCCCCCCAGCCTCACTCGGCACGGTTTGGCTCGCTTCAGCCCCACTCCAAAACCGTGCGAGTTTTAGGGGCTAAGCAGGGCTGAAGCGAGCTGAGTCGTGCTGGTTTTTGGTAGTCGAAACGCGAGCCGTGTCGGGCTGAAGTGAGCTGAAGCGAGCTGAAGTGAGCTGAAAAAGGGTAGTGGAAAAGGGCCAAAAGTGCCTGCGCCGGTGGCGTCTACACATAACGTGGAATATGGTTATATAATTATTCTATTTTCTGTGACGAGACAGCTTATATCAAGGTAAGACACACTAGGCCTACTGGCACTGACATAGGCTTATGGCTTGTTTATGCGTACCCTCCAGATTCTGAAGTTGCCCCTGAGCAGTGGTCCATGCTGCTCAGGATTCTAATGTTATGGTTACTCAAACAAAGAATTAATCTGCTAGCTGAGTTGTGGTGTGGTGATGGTACGGTTTTCTTAGCAGTGTTAAAACAAGTATGAGGCGGTTTAAATCCGGTGCACATAAAAGGAGAGAAAGATTAGAGGAGCAACAGAGGAGAGATGCTGTGACTTCTAGCTGTGCTCCACTGACGAGATATTTTCGCCAGGCTACGGTTGATGCTACACCTGAGGTGAACGAGACAGGCGGATGTGCTGGTACTAGCACTGTGGAAAATGATATTTTGCCACTGGTTTGTACTTGTTTGCAATGCGCAGTTCCAGTGCGCTACGCAGTGCTGCAGAGTTCGAATGATATAATCACCCAGAGCGAGCTGTATGATTTATAATTGATGTGAAATAAAATTAAAGCCTGTTAGTTTGCACTTATTGTCATGCGTGAGTCTGTTGCTGAAGATTATGGTCGCATTTTCGAAATTGTAAAAATGCCTTTATCGCCGGTATTTTATTAGGCTATAGCCTAAGATATGGGTAGGGGGGCCTCTGAAACATCTACCGCCCCCCCTGTCACAATACCCAAGCTACGCCCCTGGTCGCACGTTTGACGTCAGGGCAGATTTGTTGTCATTTTTTTGGCGCAGATTGTGACGTTCTAAAACGCAAAACTCCGGTTATCTCTGTCTACACAAAAGGCATACACAGAGTTTTCAAAAATCTTCACTTTGCCCGGAGTTTTTTAAAATATTCGGTTTTGATGTGTTTTCATGTGGATGACAGGCCAAAACATAGAAAAATATCTTCGATTTAGCAGATACTCGGCTACGTGCGGACGGGGTCTGAGATTCCTGTTCTAGGCTGCAGGAGTGGAGCCCAAGGTGGTCTTCTGCTGTTGCATGCCGAGATGCTTTTCTGCTCACCATGGTTGTAAAGAGTTGCTATGAGTTACTATATCCTTCTGGACAGCTCGGACCAAACTGGCCATTTTCCTCTGACCTCTCTAATCAACAAGGCATTTCTCAATGTTTTTTTTTGTTTTTCGCACCCTTCTGTGTAACCTCGAGAGACTGCTGTGTGTGAAAACTCCAGGAGATCAGCAGTTTCTGAAATACTCAAACCAGTCCATCTGGCTCAAAGCGAACACCCATGCCACAGTGAAAGAAAGTCACACTTTGAGATCACAATTTTTCCTGTTCTGATGTTTGAAGTGAACATTAACTGAAGCTCTTGATTTGTATCTGCATGATTTGATGCATTGTGCTGCTGTCAAGGGATCGGTGATGAGATAACTGCATTAAACAGCAGGTGGATGGGTGTTCCGAATAAAGTGGCCGGTGAGTGGCGTGTACATGATTTTAGATGTAGCCTGATATCCAGTGTGTACAATGCTGGTAAACTGAGCTTAAATGGCTTTGTTAAATTGCCCTTTGCTAACGGCTGATTAAGAGACACTTTTCACATTTTGTGTGTGCGCGCGTGTGTATGTGTGCGTGCCCAGATGCTTCAAATATTCATTCTCAGGTGGAAAACTAGGGATTAGTCTGGACTGCAGGACAGATATGCGTGTTTGTGGGTGGGGGTGGGGGGCACTGGGGACTAATTACTGAGAATACCTCAATGAATATTAATAATAATTCTCATCCCTATTAGTGGAAGTGACATTTTACTCTTTCTCTCTCTGTCTCTTTCTTCCTGCCTTTCCCTCTCTCACAGGTGGTATTCCCTTCATTCTGACCAGTGAATTGTTTGAGCAGACGTATCGTCCTGCTGCATTTCTGGTCGCTGGAATTGTGAACTGGCTGGCAAACTTTATCGTGGGCCTTGTCTTTCCTTTCATACAGGTAGGAGTGTGTCTGTCTGTCTTTTGTCTGTTTAAACAATCCATCACCTTTACACTACTAGTGACCACTTGTGATCGCGAGTTGGCCTCGTGGTTAGTGCGTCTGCCTCTTGACCGGGAGATTGCAAGTTCTACTCGCGGTTGGGTCATACCAAAGACCATCATAAAAATGGTACCTACTACCGTCTGGCAAGGCACGCTGCAATACAGATGCAAGTAGGTAAGTCAAACTCTTGTGGTTACCAGAGGACCTTACCACATACCTGCCAACATTGCAGTAGCAAAATAAGGGAGATTTTTTTTTGGATATATATATAATGCACATATATACACACACACTGTATATAAAGTGAATACTCTGAACACAGTATTGATCCACATTCCAACATTTATTAAAAAATTAAGTAAGAGCAAAATAACATGGCACAATAACAAAATGACAATGACATCATAGGAAAAAACTTTAATTTTACATCCGCACTTATTGTAGGCTACTGATTATGCCCTTGATTGTATACATTGTATGTCTTCTGACAGTGTGTATTGTAAGTGTGCCTATTCTTTTGTAGAGGCATGTAGGTACAAGTAGGTGGCTGACTTAATAATAATAATAATAATTTCAACTTATATAGCGCCTTTCAAGAAACCCAAGGACGCTTTACAATTATAGGCAAAGAAAAAAAATAATAACAATAAAAAATAATAAATAAATAAATAAATAATAAAAAGCCCACCAAGTAGGAGTCAGGATGTAATTCCAGTGGTGTAGCAGCCACAGTCCCACCAAAAGGCGCATGAAAACGAGTCCCACATCTCCAGCACAGCCGCCGTGACACCGTCAGCCACATCGCTCAAACACCACGCCGTGGATCCACAAAGCAAGCACAGAAGCTCCGCCACACAGAGCGCTGGTGTGTCCCAAACCGCCTGCACAGCCGCCGTGACGCCACCGAGCAACATCGCTCGGAACATCACGCCAAGCATTAAAGCGCAGAGCACTGGACAACCACGATGTTAAATGAGCAGCGAGCTCACTGCGGTCCATAGCTGGGAGCGCAGGCATCACCCACAGTGATCCAAGGCCTAGAGGGAACCAACGCCCAAAACTGGGTCCGGAGCTACACCACAACCGGCGGACAAAACACTCAAACAAACATCAAACTACACAAACACACAGAAAAAAAAAATAAATAAATAAAATGAAAATTGAAAAAGAAAGAAAATAAAAATAAAATTAAAAAAAAAGCTCTGGACTTAGCCGCTTTTAGAACATTTTTAGAAGGGGCATACTTGTGAGCAGGTTTGGTGTAGTTTATCTTGCAGGACAAAAGAGAGCACAGAGTACTATTGCTCAAACTTGTTGTTTTTCCCGGTCCTGCGAGCTCGATGATCTGCGCAGAGATCAACTACGCAAGCTCAGGAAGATGTGTATGTGTGTTGCCAGAGATAGTTGAAATTGCAGGGTGTTTATCAGGGAAGACTGGATTACTTTTCGTACTGATCTCTGGCAACCGGAGACATAGGCGAAACGCGCTATTCACGTTTATAATATATTTTATTTGACGTTCAAAATAACGGGAGAATCACGGGAGACCTTTAAAATTACGGGAGAATTACGGGAGAAATGCCAATCCGGGAGGGGGCCGGGAGATTGTTCTGAAATACGGGAGACTCCGGGGAAATACGGGAGTGTTGGCAGGTATGCCTTACCAGCCCCCTACTGTAACCCTAGCTGTATAGGCAAGAGACCAAGGGCTATCAAAACAGAGATCGGCACCGCACCCGTATATCTGAAGCAGTGAACATACACACAAGTGAGCAATGAGCACACACATATATCCAGAGCAGTGGGCAGCTATGCTACAGCACCTGGGGAACAGTTGAGGGTTTGGTGCCTTGCTCAAGGGCACTTCAACCCAAGGCCACCCCATGTTAACCTAACCACATGTCGATGGACTGTGAGGGAAACCAGAGCACCCGGAGGAAACCCATGCAGACATGGGAAGAACATGCAAACTCAACACAGAAAGGCCCCCGTCAGCCACTGGGCTCAAACCCAGAACCTTCTTGCTGTGAGGCGACAGTGCTAATTATGTCTCTCTCTCTGGTCGTCAGCTGTTGCCAACTGAGCTCCAGCTTGCCCGCGACCCTGCACAGGATAAGCGGTTCCAGATAATGGATGGATGGGAAGCTGTATTAGGTCATTATCATCAGTATTATCCAATGTTTGATTTAAATTTCGATCAAGTTACAGTAACTGAGCTCAGCTTCACTTGCTATTCCTAACAAGCAAAGGTTTATGCTTGACCTGTCCTCCCAGTTTAATCCCTGGATATGCTACATAATGGAAATAGTGCAGACCAAAATCCTCCAAATTCTTGCTTGCACACTATACACTCAGATGAGCACAATAAAACAACTCAACAAACAACAAACTCATGTATCCTACTGGGGAAAGACCATCAGAGACTGCTGCCTTATATACACACACTTATACTTTCGGAGCATGAAGCTTAAAAAAAAAATCTGTGGAAACAAAAGAGCATTCAGAGTTTATTAACTCTGAGATCGACTCGTTTAAACACACACACACGATAAAAACTGTTTCCTTTTTTTTTTTCCAATTTACTCTCCTGATACAAAACCAAGGCATCTCCACTTGCATCCTCCACACTCACTCAGGATAAATTCTCTCTTATCTCTGTGTGTGTGTGTCCTCCTTATGGAGCTGTCAAAAAAACATAAAAAGGGATAATTTAGTGTTTCTTCACAAAATCTGTTTTTCTCTTTTTGCTGTCGTCTTTTTATCTCTCCCCGTCTCTCTCAATATCTGTCTGTCATCGTACTATGGTTGTTCGAGAATGGGCTTGTATTTGTACTCTATACATTGTTGTACTCTATTTGTTTTTACTGTGAATTTGGTGGGGGAGGGTGGGGGGATTGTTATAATCCTTATTGAAAGGAAATATGGTCTATACAGTGAAATCATCACTGGCATGATTGAAGAAAGCAGAGCAAAGAATCTGCACCTGCCTCATGTCCATACACAGAACTCCATATCCATATCCTCTCAAAATCATCCATGGTCCGAGATCTTTTCTTGCACTCTACGTTTTCTTAATCATGATTACCATCCATCATCTATACGGTACCGCTTATTTATCAGGGTCACGTGGGGAAACTGGAGCCAATCCCAGCTGGCTTTGGAAAAGAGGCAGGGTACTCCCAGAGCAGGTCGCCAATTGATCAATCACAGGGCTAACACAGACGAGAAACCACTTCCACTGACATCCACACCGATGGGCAATTTATGCCGCTTTTCCACTACCAACGCGGCTGAGTTGGGCTGAGCTGTGCCATGCTGAGTTGGGCTGAGTCGAGCTGAGCGGGGCTGTTGGAGTTGCATTTCGACTACAACCGCGCTGAACCGTGCTGGCTGGAAGTGGGTGGACACATTGGGTGGAGTTAGCGAAAGTGGGTGGACGTCAGGTGATGTTGTTAGGCGGCGCAAACAGTGACATCAGTGATCTTTTAAGCGGTAGTCTCACAACCCAGAGAGTAAACAATAAACATGGAGGACATGGAGTCGTTAGTGTTGCTGGTCTTGGTGCTGTGGCTTGTTGTCACTGACAACGCCAACAGATACTGGCAAGAGCGTATAGATGAGGCGAGGCGCATAAGGCTTCATCTCATCTCATTATCTCTAGCTGCTTTATCCTTCTACAGGGTCACAGGCAAGCTGGAGCCTATCCCAGCTGACTATGGGCGAAAGGCGGGGTACACCCTGGACAAGTCGCCAGGTCATCACAGGGCTGACACATAGACACAGACAACCATTCACACCTACGGTCAATTTAGAGTCACCAGTTAACCTAACCTGCATGTCTTTGGACTGTGGGGGAAACCGGAGCACCCGGAGGAAACCCACGCGGACACGGGGAGAACATGCAAACTCCGCACAGAAAGGCCCTCGCCGGCCCCGGGGCTCGAACCCAGGACCTTCTTGCTGTGAGGCGACAGCGCTAACCACTACACCACCGTGCCGCCCGCATAAGGCTTCATAATTCTCGTAATTCGTAATTCTCCTTCTTCCGGGTTTACGGTGTTTACAGATCCCAGCGTGCTCGCGGGGCGTGTGTGGGCGTGTTAGGACACTCCTCCTCACCAATCAGTGCACAGGGGAGTGTCTCCTCACGCCCCCAGCCCCACTCAGCTCGGTTTGGCTCGCTTCAGCCCTACTCCAAAACCATGCGAGTTTTGGGGGCTGAGCAGGGCTGAAGCGAGCTGAGTCGTGCTGTTCTTAGATAGTCGAAACGTGAGCCGTGTCGGGCTGAAGTGAGCTGAAGCGAGCTGAAGTGAGCTGAAAAAGGGTAGTGGAAAAGGGCCATTAGAGAAGCCAGTTGACCTAATCCGCATGTCTTTGGGCTGGGGGTGGAAACCAGAGTACCTGGAGGAAACCTGCACAGACAACATGCAAACTCCACACAGAAAGGCCCCAGGCAGCCATAAGGTTTGAACCCAGAGCTTTCTTGCCTTCTTGTGAGGCAACAGTGCTAACCACTGTGCTGCCCCATCTTTGTTTGACCAATTCTGCCAATAATCCTCGAGCTGACTGTCCATCATACAGAACTGCGCATAATGCCACATTCAAATGTTCAGCATGTATATTAGATTCCATTCTTCTGGCTTTCATTACTTTGGACAGAAAGGATAGAAGAATGGTAACACCAAGGATCAGGGCCGTGCAAAGACCTTTGGAGGGGCAGGGGCTCAACATTCAAAAAAGGGCACTTGGAACAAATTTTTCACACAAGTTAACTTTATTCAAAACTAAATTTCAATTGCAACTGAACGTTCTGTCTGTGTGTGTGTGTGTGTGAGATCCATCTAAATGCTGCAGTATTCTTCAAAGCAGCAGTCTTCGGTTTGCCATGTTCTTGAAAATGTCTATGACAACACTGTATTATCTTTCTCAATTGCCAGCAGAAGAAGGTCTGACAGCCTTTCTTCATGACAAAAGCTGCAGAGTTTTGTCTTCACTAGCTTTAACTTTGAAAAGGAACGCTCTACTGTTGCAGTTGACACAGGTAGTGTTCCATATATTTTCAGCAGCCCAGCCAGCTCTGGAAAAACCAAGTCGGCATTGTTCTCCTTGAGCACAGAAAGCATGGATGCCACACTGGGGAGACAAGAGTAGGAGGAGTGAAAGACTAAGTTCCGTCAGTAATTTCTCCTCTTCCTCAATCTCATAAAACTCACAAAGCTTCCTGACAGATGCTAGTGCTTCTTCTGGACTTTTCTGTGTTTGCCAGTTGTTTTGTTCAGTGAGGTGTTGCAAAGCACTCAACACTTCCCATGTAGTTCAAACTAAAGTTTCTGAATCTGCCACGTTAATGAAATGGATGGAGCAAACGGTTTAAATATAGCCTAGGTGGCTTCATTAAATGTTAAACAACCCTACGCATTTACTGTTGTGTTCTAAGCTGCACAATATTGCATGTTCAGATAAGAAATGAAAAGAGACTTTCAGTGTGACCTTACCATGCCGTTCCTCGCACTGTCTCCTACTGTCAACCGCCTGCATGCGCTTTCTGCACGGAGGTTCACTGAATGCATGACGTCATGGATTGATGCCCGCATTTACATAGAAAAACGTTATTTTATAAATCTATAATTTCATATATTATTGTCAAATTGTAGAGAATAT
This sequence comes from Neoarius graeffei, assembly GCF_027579695.1. Classification (NCBI taxonomy): domain Eukaryota; kingdom Metazoa; phylum Chordata; class Actinopteri; order Siluriformes; family Ariidae; genus Neoarius; species Neoarius graeffei. The sequence continues at coordinate 12,704,316 of NC_083588.1, forward strand.
TGATGTTGGAGCTAACTTATCTTTTACAAATATAAAAAAAAACAAAAAACAACAAAACAGTCCCTATGAAAAGGGCACTTTGGACAGCAAACAGAAAAGGGGCAGGGGCTAGAGCACCTGTAGCACCGGTTCATTGCACGTGGGTGCCAAGGATAAATATACAGTAACTTACTGTGACACCTCCAGTCAGTTGGGTAGTGAATGAACACAGGAGACAAGTATTTGAATGGGGACCTGGTCTTTCTTTCTTTTTGATGCAAATGCTTCAGAGAGTAGGTTTTAGTGTGTCTCATCTCACAAAAACAAATAGGAGAATCAACAACCAGTTCTGGGGTGGCACGGTTGTGTCGTGGTTAGCACTGTCGCCTCACAGCAAGAAGGTTCTGGGTTCAAGTCCAGCAGCCAATGGGGGTCTTTCTGTGTGGAGTTTTCATGTTCTCCTCATGTCTGCGTGGGAGCCTACTGATGATTCTTCGTAACCAAGCTCCCAATTTCACATAACTCCAGCAACACCTTGGAAGACAAGGGGGTCCAGCTTGCCCTGATGTTCCTTTTGGAGTGAGATCTATCAGCCAGCCCCAAAACTCTTTTTTGGTTTCGGATCTTGGGTAGGCCTAAGGCATTTCATGGATCGTGGGGAGGCAATTCATGGTTGCAAGGCACCTCACCCCCAACTGCTCCCCAGGTGCTGTAACGTAGCTGCCACTGCTCTGGATATGTGGATGTGCTCATTGCTCATGTGCGTGCATGCATGTGTTCACTGCTTCAGATGGGTGAAATGCAGAGGAGGAATTCCACTGTGCTGTGTGTACATGTGACAAAATAAAGGCTGATTCTTCTTCAATGTGTTGCCCTTTAATCAGTTTGGGGGATCTACCTGTTATTTCTCAAGTGGAATCAAAGATGCCACATTTCCTGTCATCCATTCACACTTCTTTGGTTTGCAATGAGTTCCACCCAACTCCAGGATCTCAAGAGAACTCTCAGAGGTCTCACTGTGAGCCAGTACTATCATTGAAAGAGGCTGGGTGGTCTCAATGTGGGGTTTCATAAGGTTAGTGTGACCAGATAGTGTGTGAAAACATATCTGTTTGCAACTTCTACTTTCTAAGGTGGTGAGAGATGATCTAGAATTGGACCTTAATTTTTTTTCACCTCATACATCTCTCTCTCTGTTTCCATCAAGTTAAAGTCCCTCTCATGCCAGAATCTGGTCTTCCTAGGCAGTCTCCTGTCCCAGTACTAACCAACTCTTTCAGGTGTATGGTTGCAGCGCTGACCTCTGTTTCCATAGACCTTGGCCTCTCGCCTAAACAACGAGGGTTATGGTGGGGGGCTGATCCTCTGGTAACCGGGAAAGTTTGACTTCCCCACTCGCATCTGCATTGCAGCGTGTCTTGCCAGACGGTAGTCAGTACCATTTTTATGACTGCCTTTGGTATGACCCGACCGTGAGTAGAACTCACGATCTCCCAGTCGAGAGGCGGACATGCTAACCACGAGGCCAACCCGCGGGCATGTATATACGTACACACACAAACACAAACACACACACATGAAAAAGCCTAATTAAGTAGATATTGCAAAACAGAATGATTACTTCAAAGACAAAATCTGAATATCAATAGCTTTCTCAAAAATTCTGTTTCAGTTTCTTTTTAATGCTATACAGAGAAGAACTTTTTATATTTTTATCAATGACATTCCCTATTTTTGGACCTTGAAATTGTATCTGAAAGATTCCATAATTAGTTCTAGCCTTTGGAAGGTAGTAAGTCTGCTTTGCAGCTAATCATGTATCATAGCTACAGTTGTGGTCGGAAGTTTACATACAGTGGCATGAATGTCATCTTGGATATGAATGTGATGGCAATATTTGGGTTTTCAGTAATTTCTTTGAACTGTTCTTTTTCTGTGGCAGAATGTACAGCATACATCTTTAATTAAAAAAAGACACTAGAATTTGGTGCACAAGTTTTAACTTTCTTTGGGTTTTCTGAAATCAACACAGGGTCAAAATTATACATACAGGGTCAAAAATTTACATACGCTCACTTAGATTTTTAATTCCCGGGCGAGGTCGCCTGGGATGACGCAGCCGGGGCCCCACCCTGGAGCCAGGCCCGGGGTTGGGGCTCGTATGCGAGCGCTTGGTGGCCGGGCCTTTGCCCATGGGGCCCGGCCGGGCTCAGCCCAAAGAGGTGACGTGGGCCCGACCTCCTGTGGGTTCACCACCCACAGAGGTAGCAGTAGGGGACTGGTGCAATGTGGATTGGGTGGCAGTCGAAGGCAGGGGCCTCGACAACCTGATCCCCGGACACAGCGGCTGGCTGTTGGGACATGGAATGTCACTTCGCTGGGGGGGAAAGAGCCTGAGCTTGTGCGGGAGGTTGAGAGGTACCGGCTAGAGATAGTCGGGCTCACCTCCACGCACAGCTTGGGCTCTGGAACCCAGCTCCTCGAGAGGGGCTGGACTCTCCACTTCTCTGGAGTCACCCATGGTGAGCGGCGGCGGGCTGGTGTGGGCTTGCTTATAGCTCCCCAGCTCAGCCGTCATGTGTTGGAGTTTACCCCAGTGAACGAGAGGGTCGCCTCTCTGCACCTTCGGATTGGGGAGAGGGCTCTTGCTGTTGTTTGTGCCTACGGTCCAAATAGCAGTATAGAGTATCCGGCCTTCTTGGAGTCCCTGGGAGAGGTACTGAGGAGTGCTCAGACTGGGGACTCCATTGTGCTACTGGGGGACTTCAATGCTCATGTGGGCGATGGCAGTGACACCTGGAGGGGCGTGGTTGGGAGGAACGGCCTCCCTGATCTGAACCCGAGTGGTGTTTTGTTATTGGACTTCTGTGCTAGTCATGGTTTGTCCATAACGAACACCATGTTCGAGCATAGGGGTGTCCATAAGTGCACGTGGCACCAGGACACCTTAGGTCGGAGGTCGATGATCGACTTTGTAGTCGTTTCATCTGATCTCCGGCCCTATGTCTTGGACACTCGGGTGAAGAGAGGGGCTGAGCTGTCAACTGATCACCACCTGGTGGTGAGTTGGATCCGCTGGCGGAGGAGGAAGTTGGACAGACCTGGCAGGCCCAAACATATGGTGAGGGTCTGCTGGGAACGTCTGGCCGAGCACTCTGTTGGGGAGGTCTTTAACTCCCACCTCCGGGAGAGCTTTTCCCAGCTTCCGAGGGAGGCGGGGGACATTGAGTCTGAGTGGACCATGTTCTCTACCTCCATTGTGGACGCAGCTGTTCGGAGCTGTGGCCGCAAGGTCTCCGGTGCCTGTCGTGGCGGCAATCCCCGAACCCGGTGGTGGACACCAGAAGTAAGGGATGCCGTCAAGCTGAAGAAGGAGTCCTATTGGGCCATGTTAACCTCCAGGACTCCCGAGGCAGCTGACGGGTATCGGCAGGCCAGGCGTGCTGCAGCTCGGGCAGTTGCGGAGGCAAAAACTCAGAAGTGGGAGGAGTTCGGGGAGGCCATGGAGAAGGACTATCGGTCGGCCTCGAAGAAATTCTGGCAAACCATCCGGCGCCTCAGGAGGGGGAAGCAGTAGTCTGCCAACACTGTTTACAGTGCGGGTGGGGAGCTGTTGACCTCGACTGGGGACATTGTCGGGTGGTGGAAGGAATACTTTGAGGATCTCCTCAATCCTACCGTCATGTCTTCCACTGAGGAGACTGAGGCTGATGACTCAGAGGTGGACTCGTCCATTACCCAAGCCGAAGTCACTGAGGTGGTTTGCAAGCTCCTCGGTGGCAAGGCACCGGGGGTGGATGAGATCCGCCCTGAGTATCTCAAGTCTCTGGATGTTGTGGGGCTGTCTTGGTTGACACGCCTCTGCAACATCGCGTGGCGGTCAGGGACAGTGCCTCTGGAGTGGCAGACTGGGGTGGTGGTCCCTCTTTTTAAGAAAGGGGACCGGAGAGTGTGCTCCAATTATAGGGGAATTACACTTCTCAGCCTCCCGGGGAAGGTTTACTCCAGGGTACTGGAGAGGAGAATTTGACCGATAGTCGAACCTCGGATCCAGGAGGAACAATGCGGTTTTCGTCCTGGTCGCAGAACACTGGACCAGCTCTATACCCTTCATAGGGTGCTCGAGGGTTCATGGGAGTTTGCCCAACCAGTCCACATGTGCTTTGTGGATCTGGAGAAGGCATTCGACCGTGTCCCCCGTAGTATTCTGTGGGGGGTGCTTCGGGAGTATGGGGTTCGGGGCTCTTTGCTAAGGGCTGTCCGGTCCCTGTACGAACGGAGCAGGAGTCTGGTTCGCATTGCCGACAGTAAGTCAGACCTGTTCCCAGTGCATGTTGGACTCCGGCAGGGCTGCCCTTTGTCACCGGTTCTGTTCATAATCTTTATGGACAGAATTTCTAGGTGCAGCCAGGGGCCAGAAGGAATCCTGTTTGGGAACCACAGGATTTCATCTCTGCTTTTTGCGGATGATGTTGTCCTGTTGGCTTCTTCAAACCAGGACCTTCAGCATGCACTGGGGCGGTTTGCAGTCGAGTGTGAAGCGGCTGGGATGAGAATCAGCACCTCCAAGTCCGAGCCCATGGTTCTCGACCGGAAAAGGGTGGCTTGCCCTCTCCACGTTGGTGGAGAAGTTCTGCCTCAAGTGGAGGAGTTTAAGTATCTCGGGATCTTGTTCACGAGTGAGGGAGCGTGAGATCGACAGGCGGATCGGTGCAGCCTCCGCAGTGATGCGGTCGCTTTACCGGTCCATCGTGGTGAAGAAGGAGCTGAGCCAAAAGGCGAAGCTCTCAATTTACCGGTCGATCTACATTCCGACTCTCACCTATGGTCATGAGCTTTGGGTAATGACCGAAAGGACAAGATCGCGGATACAAGCGGCCGAAATGAGTTTCCTTCGCAGGGTGGCTGGGCGCTCCCTTAGAGATAGGGTGAGAAGCACAGTCACTCGGGAGGAGCTCGGAGTAGAGCCGCTGCTGCTCCACATTGAGAGGAATCAGCTGAGGTGGCTCGGGCATCTTTTTCGGATGCCTCCTGGATGCCTCCCTCGGGAGGTGTTCCAGGCATGTCCCCCCGGGAGGAAGCCCCGGGGAAGACCCAGGACACGCTGGAGGGACTATGTCTCTCGGCTGGCCTGGGAACGCCTCGGTGTTCTTCCCGAGGAGCTGGCCGAGGTGTCTGGGGAAAGGGAAGTTTGGGCTTCCCTGCTTAGACTGCTGCCTCCGCGACCTGGTCCCGAATAAAGCGGAAGAAGACGAGACGAGACGAGACGAGATTTTTAATTCAGAGGTGTTGAAACTTCCAAAATGTTTCTTATCTTGCCAAGGCCGAGGTCTCTTAACTTCCTGTTAGTGATCATGATTGACTACAGCTGGTAGCTTCTCTGTGCCTTCATAAAAAGGGTTTGTTTACAGCACTCATTGGATTGACCAACACAGTAAAATGCGAAAGTCCAAGGAGTTCAGTGCAAATCTGAGGAAGAGGATCACAGATGTACACAACTCCAGAATGTCTCTTGAAGCCATTTCTAAACAACTGCAAATTCCAAGATCAGTTCACACAATTGTATTCAAGTTATTGTGAGGTGTAGTCACTTTGCGAAGCCACTTTGCTTCAAGAAAACCCAAACTGTCACCCTCAGCTGAAATGAAATTGGTTTGGATGGTCAGGAACAACCTGGGAACCACCATGGCACAGCCCTGCCATGACCTGGAAGCTGATGGATCACTGTTTACAGTTCAGCAAGTTTTACATCACTATGGACTAAGAGGCTGCTATCCAAGAAATAACCCCCTGCTCCAAAATTTGACACCTTCAAGCTGAACTAAAGTTTGAAGCTGACCACACAGACAAAGAAAAAGCCTTCTGGAAGGAAGCTGTATGGTCACATGAGACAAAGATTGAATTGTTTGGCCACAATGGCCACCATCTACAGAGGGACACTGTACCAACTGGTGGTAGTGGTAGGATCATCATGCTCTGGGGCTGTTTTGCTGCCAGTGGAACTGGTTCATTGCACAAAGTGGATGGAATAATGAAGGAGGACTACCTTCACTATAACCTTAAACCATTGGAAACTTGAACATGATTGGGAGTCACAACAGGACAATGAACCCAACACACATCAGCGCTGGTTGTGGAGGATAAAGCAGGCTTCAAACAAGTCCTGACTTCAACCCTATTGAAAATATACGGACCGTGCTTGTAAGTCGAGTCCATGCCAAGAAAAAAAAAATGTAATTGAACTCTACCAATTCGACCATGAAGAGTTGTGAAATAGCCAAGCGGAATTCTGCCAGAAGCTCATTTATGGTAAACAAAAATGTTCGGTCAAGGTGAATCTTGCGAAGACACATTTTACCCAAATATTAGGTGTGCTGTATGTATAATTTTGACCCTGTGTTGATTTCAGAAAACCCAAAGAAAATTAAAACTTGTGCACCAAATTCTAGTGTTTTTTTTAATTAAAGATGTATGCTGTACATTCTGCCACAGAAAAAGAACAGTTCGAAGAAATTACTGAAAGCCCAAATATTGCCATGACATTCATATCCAAGATGACATTCATGTCACTGTATGTAAACTTCTGACCAGAACTGTATGTCTCTCATTCATCTCATCTCATTATCTCTAGCCGCTTTATCCTGTTCTACAGGGTCGCAGGCAAGCTGGAGCCTATCCCAGCTGACTACGGGCAAAAGGTGGGGTACACCCTGGACAAGTCGCCAGGTCATCACAGGGCTGACACATAGACACAGACAACCATTCACACTCACATTCACACCTACGGTCAATTTAGAGTCACCAGTTAACCTAACCTGCATGTCTTTGGACTGTGGGGGAAACCAGAGCACCCGGAGGAAACCCACGCGGACAACATGCAAACTCCGCACAGAAAGGCCCTCGCCGGCCATGGGGCTCGAACCCGGACCTTCTTGCTGTGAGGCGACAGCGCTAACCACTACACCACCGTGCCGCCCCCACAACTGTATGTACCGGATGAATTTTCTTAAAACAAGATCAAAAAGCAGAAGGCACCAAGTTATTATACTGTACAACTTCAAGATGTGCAGCTGTTGGTGGAACAAGATGAACTTCAGAATGTTACAGAGTTCAAATATCTTGGTCTAGTCATTAGCCAACATCTCACTTGGCACGATCATGTTGAAATGCTACACTCTAAGGTTGCACAACAGCTTGGAGTTTTAAAGTGGAAAAAACATCTGTTGCCTTTGTTTGCAAGGAAACTCTACGTCATGACATTAATAGCCCCTCTCTTTGATTCTGGGATGAAAACAACAATAAAATGTGAATGAACTCGCTCCAAGTACTTCATAACAAAGCAGCCAAATTAATCCTGAATCAATCACCGTGATCCTCCTCTCGTAACGCACTTGGACAACTCAAGTGGCTGGACCTCTCTCAATGAAGAAAACTCCATCGCAGTGTCCACGTGTATCACAAAGTATTTGAAGATACATCAAGTTTCTCTAAAGGCACAGATTTCCACAAGTACAATACGCGCAATAAAAATATGCTGAGAACAGTAAAAGCCAACACGAATTGGGGTCTGTTAAGATCTCAAATTTTGTGTCTACACAGCTGGAACTCTTTAGCGGATGACATTCAATCACTGTCAGCTATTAAGAAATTTGAAAGAGCGGTGAAAAGTTCCTTCATAGTCAATAATTAGACTTTGTTTTTTGTCATCATATTATTTATTAAAATGACTGTTTATTTAAGTGTAGTTTTTCATGATTTTATGTATTTTACGATGATGATGGATATGTGTCACGCCATGGGATTTTTGCACCAGATGCTCTGTTTCCAGAATACGTAGAAACAGCGTTGAAAAGCACACTATATTTTGCAATATCGCGTGTGTCAGATCATTCCGGAACAAATTGCCTTTCAATGAGCAGTTGTACTGGGGAAACTTGTTCGAGAACAACTTGTTCCAGCACAAGTGCCTGTGTAAAAGTAGCATAACGCATATGCTCCAATCAGTACCTTCAATGTGACTCATCTCATCTCATTCATCTCATTATCTCTAGCCGCTTTATCCTGTTCTACAGGGTCGCAGGCAAGCTGGAGCCTATCCCAGCTGACTACGGGCGAAAGGCGGGGTACACCCTGGACAAGTCGCCAGGTCATCACAGGGCTGACACATAGACACAGACAACCATTCATACTCACATTCACACCTACGGTCAATTTAGGTGACTCATCTCACATGGGAATATTAATTTGAGTCAGAGGTGGTCAGTAGTTAAATGTTGGACCCTTGATCAAGGCCCTTAAAACTTTCTGCTGTGGGGATGCTGTATCATGGCTAACCCTGTGCTCTGACCCCAGCTGTCTAACAAGCTCTAAAATGTAAAAAATAAAAATAAAAATTTACTGTCGGGAATAAAGGATTCTACTTTCTTTTCAACTCTTCCTTCGCTGCTGATGCTTGCTCCCATGCCCCGACTGCCTTACTTACCAATACAGCAGAGATGAATGTTGTATAATAGATGTATTGCGATGTGATAGATAGCTGGTTTATGTTTGACATCTAGATTTTCTGTTAATAGTCTTCTCACAAGTGTATCATGTATCCCTTCCCATATCAAAAGCACAAATTCACCGGGTCAGGAAGCACAATCGAAACATTCTGGCTGTGTGCGAGGAGGGAATTCTCATTTTATTAACCAGTGAAGAATGCATTGCCAGCTTTGGGCTGCAGCCAGCTACAGGGTATGACCTGCTTTACAGTCCAGCATGAGGTCCAACTGAATGGAGGCACAATGCAACACTGCAGCAAGTAAAACCAATGGAGCAGTACTGATACGTATTCACAAGTCTTATTTTTATTTTAAATTCTTTCTTCTTTTGGTGTTAACTGGTGCATATATACAGTGGTGCTTGAAAGTTTGTGAACCCTTTAGAATTTTCTATATTTCTGCATAAATATGACCTAAAACATCATCAGATTTTCACACAAGTCCTTAAAGTAGATAAAGAGAACCCAGTTAAACAAATGAGACGAAAACATTATACTTGGTCATTTATTTATTGAGGAAAATGATCCAATATTACATATCTGTGAGTGGCAAAAGTATGTGAACGTTTGCTTTCAGTATCTGGCTTGACCCCCTTGTGCAGCAGTAACTGCAACTAAACATTTCCGGTAACTGTTGATCAGTCCTGCACACCGGCTTGGGGGAATTTTAGCTCATTCCTCCATACAGAACAGCTTCAACTCTGGGATGTTGGTGAGGTTCCTCACATGAACTGCTCGCTTCAGGTCCTTCCACAACATTTCGATTGGATTAAGGTGAGGACTTTGACTTGGCCATTCCAAAACATTAACTTTATTCTTCTTTAACCATTCTTTGGTAGAATGACTTGTGTGCTTAGGATCATTGTCTTGCTGCATGACCCACCTTCTCTTGAGATTCAGTTCATGGACAGATGTCCTGACATTTTCCTTTAGAATTCGCTGGTATAATTCAGAATTCATTGTTCCATCAATGATGGCAAGCTGTCCTGGCACAGATGCAGCAAAACAGGCCCAAACCATGATACTACTACCACCATGTTTCACAGATGGGATAAGGTTCTTATGCTGGAATGCAGTGTTTTCCATTCTCCAAACATAACGCTTCTCATTTAAATCAAAACTTTCTATTTTGGTCTCATCCGTCCACAAAACATTTTTCCAATAGCCTTCTGGCTTGTCCACGTGATCTTTAGCAAACTGCAGACGAACAGCAATGTTCTTTTGGAGAGCAGTGGCTTTCTCCGTGCAACCCTTCCATGCACACCATTGTTGTTCAGTGTTCTCCTGATGGTAGACTCATGAACATTAACATTAGCCAATGTGAGAGAGGCCTTCAGTTGCTTAGAAGTTACCCTGGGGTCCTTCGTGACCTCGCAGACTATTACACGCCTTGCTCTTGGAGTGATCTTTGTTGGGTGACCACTCCTGGGGAGGGTAACAATGATCTTGAATTTCCTCCATTTGTACACAATCTGTCTGACTGTGGATTGGTGGAGTCCAAACTCTTTAGAGATGGTTTTGTAACCTTTTCCAGCCTGATGAGCATCAACAACGCTTTTTCTGAAGTCCTCAGAAATCTCCTTTGTTCATGCCATGATACACTTCCACAAACATGTGTTGAGAAGATCAGACTTTGATAGATCCCTGTTCTTTAAATAAAACCGGGTGCCCACTCACACCTGATTGTCATCCCATTGATTGAAAACACCTGACTCTAATTTCACCTTCAAATTAACTGCTAATCCTAGAGGTTCACATACTTTTGCCACTCACAGATATGTAATATTGGATCATTTTCCTCAATAAATAAATGACCAAGTATAATATTTTCATCTCATTTGTGTAACTGGGTTCTCTTTGTCTACTTTTAGGACTTGTGTGAAAATCTGATGATGTTTTTAGGTCATATTTATGCAGAAATATAGAAAATTCTAAAGGGTTCACAAACTTTCAAGCAACACTGTAAATTGTGTGTGTGTGTGTGTGTGTGTGTGTGTGTGTGTGTGTGTGTGTGTGTGTGCACAATTTTCTCAGCAGCAGACTGGGTCTAACAATTGGGTATAAAATTAGTCGCTGTAAACTAAGGATATAATTACCACAGTCCAACACACACACACACACACACACACACACAGTACTGTTTCGGGTTCCACTTTTACCACTTTAGCAATGCAGCAGATTGTAACTGCACCTTGCATTTTTTGAAAGAAATCCTCAGCTTATTAGGATGAATCTGACACAGTGATTTTATTGAAAAAAAAACATACATGTTCCACCTAACATGGTTTTTGGTGCATTTTGGGGTGCGTTTTTGTGTGTGAGGTACTTTTCAGAGGACTGTTTTACCAGCTTGAGGAGTGTCGATGCCAATATGTCTTGCAACCTCAGACAAATCAAGAATAAGATTCCATTTTTATCCACCATCAGGATTTCTGGATCAGTAAGAGGAAATACAGTGGTGCTTAAAAGTTTGTGAACCCTTTAGAATTTTCTAAATTTCTGCATAAATATGACCTAAAACATCATCAGATTTTCACAGAAGTCCTAAAAGTAGATAAAGAGAACCCAGTTAAACAAATGAGACAAAAATATTATGCTTGGTCATTTATTCATTGAGGAAAATGATCCAATATTACATATCTGTGAGTGGCAAAAGTATGTGAACCTCTAGGATGAACCAGTGATTTCAATGGGAGCAATCAATGGGATGACAATCAGGTGTGAGTATGTGAACCTTTGCTTTCAGTATCTGGTGTGACCCCCTTGTGCAGCAATAACTGCAACTAAACATTTCCGGTAACTGTTGATCAGTCCTGCACACCGGCTTGGAGGAACTTTAGCCCATTCCTCTGTACAGAACAGCTTCAACTCTGGGATGTTGGTGGGTTTCCTCACATGAACTGCTCGCTTCAGGTCCTTCCACAGCATTTCGACTGGATTAAGGTCAGGACTTTGACTTGGCCATTCCAAAACATTAACTTGATTCTTCTTTAACCATTCTTTGGTAGAACGACTTGTGTGCTTAGGGTCGTTGTCTTGCTGCATGACCCACCTTCTCTTGAGATTCAGTTCATGGACAGATGTCCTGACATTTTCCTTTCAAATCCACTGGTATATTTCAGAATTCATTGTTCCATCAATGATGGCAAGCCGTCCTGGCCCAGATGCAACAAAACAGGCCCAAACCATGATACTACCACCACCATGTTTCACAGATGGGATAAGGTTCTTATGCTGGAATGCAGTGTTTTCCTTTCTGCAAACATAACGCTTCTCATTTAAGCCAAAAAGTTCTATTTTGGTCTCATCCGTCCACAAAGCATTTTTTCAATAGCCTTCTGGCTTGTCCACGTGATCTTTAGCAAACTGCAGACAAGCAGCAATGTTCTTTTTGGAGAGCAGTGGCTTTCTCCTTGCAGCCCTGCCATGCACACCATTGTTGTTCAGTATTCTCCTGATGGTGGACTCATGAACATTAGCCAATGTGAGAGAGGCCTTCAGTTGCTTGGAAGTTGCCCTGGGGTCCTTTATGACCTCACCGACTATTACATGCCTTGCTCTCGGAGTGATCTTTGTTCGTCGACCACTCCTGGGGAGGGTAACAATGGTCTTGAATTTCCTCCATTTGTACACAATCTGTCTGACTGTAGATTGGTGGAGTCCAAACTCTTTAGAGATGGTTTTGTCATCTTTTCCAGCCTGATGAGCATCAACAACACTTTTTCTGAGGTCCTCAGAAATCTCCTTTGTTCCTCCCATGATACACTTCCACAAACATGTGTTGTGATGATCAGACTTTGATAGATCCCTGTTCTTTAGATAAAACAGGGTGCCCACTCACACCTGATTGTCATCCCATTGATTGCTCCCATTGAAATCACTGGTTCATCCTAGAGGTTCACATACTTTTGCCACTCACAGATATGTAATATTGGATCATTTTCCTCAATGAATAAATGACCAAGCATAATATTTTTGTCTCATTTGTTTAACTGGGTTCTCTTTCTCTACTTTTAGGATTTGTGTGAAAATCTGATGATGTTTTAGGTCATATTTATGCAGAAATATAGAAAATTATAAAGGGTTCACAAACTTTCAAGCACCACTGTAATACCATTTCATCTCCCATTCAGATATGTCAGAAGCAGTGTTGTAGTCAAGTCACTAAACCTCGAGTCCGAGTCTAGTCTTGAGTACCCAGTGTTCAAGTCTGAGTCAAGTCTAAGTCATTAAAAAAAATTTGAGTCGAGTCCGAGAACAAGACTCCAACCGTACCATTTGACGGTGGCTGTTTTCGAGCCATTAACATTAGTTTGTTGCTGATCATGACGTACAAACAGGTGAATGTGCGTTCTCTTTGTCAGGGAGTGCGAAGTATTCTGTCAGAGATGGTTGGGAGACGGATGTAAGTGCAGAAAGTGTGTTTATTAATACAAGTGAAGACGGGTAAACAATCCAGAACGGCAGGCAAAATCGTAAAACAGTGAAACAGGTGATAGGTCAAGCGAGGCACAAACAGGCAATCGTAGACTCGGCAGAATCAAAGACAAGAAACAGAAAATCAGGGATCAGGAAACCAAACAAGGAAATAAGGCTCAGTCACATGTCAGTAATGCAACTCAATACTTTGCAAAGTAAGTGTGTTTTCACAGTTTTTATATTGGTGTGCTGATTGCGCCTTAATCCTGTGCGGGTGCGAGTCATTTACGGTGCACGCGCCAAGCAGACTCTCACCAGACTCTGTCCAGAGCGCGCCCGAGAGTCTATCTGATGCACGCACCAAGGCGCACAGGTGTGACACTCTTGGACAAAATTAGTACAAAAATTAATATAGATATAAATCTCATCTCATTATCTCTAGCCGCTTCATCCTTCTACAGGGTCGCAGGCAAGCTGGAGCCTATCCCAGCTGACTATGGGCGAAAGGCGGGGTACACCCTGGACAAGTCGCCAGGTCATCATAGGGCTGACACATAGACACAGACAACCATTCACACTCACATTCACACCTACGGTCAATTTAGAGTCACCAGTTAACCTAACCGGCATGTCTTTGGACTGTGGGGGAAACCGGAGCACCCGGAGGAAACCCACGCGGACACGGGGAGAACATGCAAACTCCACACAGAAAGGGCCTCGTCGGCCACGGGGCTCAAACCCGGACCTTCTTGCTGTGAGGCGACAGCGCTAACCACTACACCACCGTGCCGCCCATAGATATAAATATCTTATGAAAATTATTTTGGCATGTTACAAAAAATAAAGAAAAAATCCGAGTCCTCGTCTCCAATTTACGAGTCCGAATACAGTTAATGCATGAGTCCAAGTCCAAGTCATCAGTGCTGAAGTCCAAGTCAAGTCATGAGTCCTTAAAGTTGGGGCATGATTCGGACTCGAGTACTACAACCCCGATTCCAAAAAAGTTGGGACAAAGTCCAAATTGTAAATAAAAACGGAATGCAATAATTTACAAATCTCAAAAACTGATATTGTATTCACAATAGAACATAGACAACATATCAAATGTCGAAAGTGAGACATTTTGAAATTTCATGCCAAATATTGGCTCATTTGAAATTTCATGACAGCAACACATCTCACAAAAGCTGGGACGGGGCAATAAGAGGCTGGAAAAGCTAAAGGTACAAAAAAGGAACAGCTGGAGGACCAAATTGCAACTCATTAGGTCAATTGGCAATAGGTCATTAACATGACTGGGTATAAAAAGAGCATCTTGGAGTGGCAGCGGCTCTCAGAAGTAAAGATGGGAAGAGGATCACCAATCCTCCTAATTCTGTGCCAACAAATAGTGGAGCAATATCAGAAAGGAGTTCGACAGTGTAAAATTGCAAAGAGTTTGAACATATCATCATCTACAGTGCATAATATCATCAAAAGATTCAGAGAATCTGGAAGAATCTCTGTGCGTAAGGGTCAAGGCCGGAAAACAATACTGGGTGCCCGTGATCTTCGGGCCCTTAGACGGCACTGCATCACATACAGGCGTGCTTCTGTATTGGAAATCACAAAATGGGCTCAGGAATATATCCAGAGAACATTATCTGTGAACACAATTCACCGTGCCATCCGCCATTGCCAGCTAAAACTCTATAGTTCAAAGAAGAAGCTGTATCTAAACATGATCCAGAAGCGCAGACGTCTTCTCTGGGCCAAGGCTCATTTAAAATGGACTGTGGCAAAGTGGAAAACTGTTCTGTGGTCAGACAAATCAAAATTTGAAGTTCTTTATGGAAATCAGGGACGCCGTGTCATTTGGACTAAAGAGGAGAAGGACGACCCAAGTTGGTATCAGCGCTCAGTTCAGAAGCCTGCACCTCTGATGGTATGGGGTTGCATTAGTGCGTGTGGCATGGGCAGCTTACACATCTGGAAAGACACCATCAATGCTGAAAGGTATATCCAGGTTCTAGAGCAACATATGCTCCCGTCCAGACGACGTCTCTTTCAGGGAAGACCTTGCATTTTCCAACATGACAATGCCAAACCACGTACTACATCAATTACAGCATCATGGCTGCGTAGAAGAAGGGTCCGGGTACTGAACTGGCCAGTCTGCAGTCCAGATCTTTCACCCATAGAAAACATTTGGTGCATCATAAAACGGAAGATACGACAAAAAAGACCTAAGACAGTTGAGCAGCTAGAATCCTACATTAGACAAGAATGGGTTAACATTCCTATCCCTAAACTTGAGCAACTTGTCTCCTCAGTCCCCAGACGTTTACAGACTGTTGTAAAGAGAAAAGGGGATGTCTCACAGTGGTAAACGTGGCCTTGTCCCAACTTTTTTGAGATGTGTTGTTGTCATGAAATTTAAAATCACCTAATTTTTCTCTTTAAATGATACATTTTCTCAGTTTAAACATTTGATATGTCATCTAAGTTCTATTCTGAATAAAATATGGAATTTTGAAACTTTCACATCAAGCCTGGTCAAAAGAGTTGATCTTACAGCTGTTCGTTAGCATTGGTACCACTGACACATCATCAAAAACGCTCATTAAAGTCAAAGGCATGGATGAAAGTATTGCTGAGAAAACATCAACAGTTGAAAAAAGGTTCACATTAAACATCACTGTTCTTGATATTTACTCTTTCCCTCAGCTACCGTCAGGCTTGTTTAGATTCAGCAAACACGTGGTCTCTGTTGAATGCTTCTGACTGCTGTGTAAATCACACATCAGTACTTTGAAAATCTATTTCAAAAGCAAACATGCCAACATAAAAAATTTAATCTTGGCTCTGGAACCTTTTCATTAGGATGCAGTTTAAATCAAGTCTCGAGTGTGCGGGCTGGGTTTTCACCAAAAACAGGGGAAGACCAAGATACGATAGATCACCATTTGTTTGCACTACCCTTGAAATGACAGGGTTTTATACCCCAGCATTGGCAGTGTTATTAAAACTACACATTGCCCCTTTAAATATTTAATAGTGTAATAAAATGTGATGATTTTTCTATGTCCATCAATCACATTATTGAGCAGTATTAAATTCAGGTGCAGGTGCTATCCATCATGTCAAGAGAGAATGTTTAAGTCATAGCAAGCACAGGAATGTGTGTGTATGGGGGGGGGTTTGGCCTTCGTGAGTACAAAGTGTCCTCATAACGAGAGAAATACATGACAGCTTGACCTTGTAGGGACATCTGGCTGAACAAGTGCAGCTTCTCTGTGTGTGTGTGTGTGTGCGCGCGCACGTGTTTTTGTATCTAAGAGAAAGAGATTGAAACAGCCAGGAGAATGTAGCCACATCACCATGGAAACAGGAGATGGGATCATTCTGGAGGGTGGGTGTAAATCATAAATACATATAGACTTGTTTAGATTAAGACTTGTTTCGATTAAATGCTGCAATTTAGCACAACATACTCAGGAGCTGTGTGTGTGTATAGGCAGGGGGGTGAGAGAGAATTTCTTTTTCACAGGATTATACTCTATGACAAATAACAGGAGAATTTTTTTGGGGTCATAAATCTGATAAATCCACATTAATCTCCCTGACATTGTGTGTAAAAAGCTCGCATAATGTGATAGATGCCTGCTGTAATAATCTGTCCAACTCAGTATGAAGGTTTTCAGCGCATCACGGGACCCACTCACAGTTTCCCCATTCTTAAAAGAGGATGACAGTCAATTACGACCGTAAACTGATTGGGAAAATTAGGACTGACTATTGTAGACGATACATTATAAAATGTGGAGTTCTGCATTTTATGCACCATATACTGAGCCAACCAACATAAATGACCCCAAATCAGAAAGCGTTAAATGGTGTGTTGAAATTGAAATTCAAACCGAAAACAGTGATTTCACATGTATTGAACGATACAACAGCACGTTATTTATACAAAATACTACCCCGATTCCAAAAAAGTTGGGACAAAGTACAAATTGTAAATAAAAACGGAATGCAATAATTTTCAAATCTCAAAAACTGATATTGTATTCACAATACAACATAGACAACATATCAAATGTCGAAAGTGAGACATTTTGAAATTTCATGCCAAATATTGGCTCATTTGAAATTTCATGACAGCAACATATCTCAAAAAAGTTGGGACAGGGGCAATAAGAGGCTGGAAAAGTTAAAGGTACGAAAAAGGAACAGCTGGAGGACCAAATTGCAACTCATTAGGTCAATTGGCAATAGGTCATTAACATGACTGGGTATAAAAAGAGCATCTTGGAGTGGCAGCGGCTCTCAGAAGTAAAGATGGGAAGAGGATCACCAATCCCCCTAATTCTGCACCGACAAATAGTGGAACAATATCAGAAAGGAGTTCGACAGTGTAAAATTGCAAAGAGTTTGAACATATCATCATCTACAGTGCATAATATCATCAAAAGATTCAGAGAATCTGGAAGAATCTCTGTGCGTAAGGGTCAAGGCCGGAAAACCATACTGGGTGCCCGTGATCTTCGGGCCCTTAGACGGCACTGCATCACATACAGGCATGCTTCTGTATTGGAAATCACAAAATGGGCTCAGGAATATTTCCAGAGAACATTATCTGTGAACACAATTCACTGTGCCATCCGCCGTTGCCAGCTAAAACTCTGTAGTTCAAAGAAGAAGCCATATCTAAACATGATCCAGAAGCGCAGACGTCTTCTCTGGGCCAAGGCTCATTTAAAATGGACTGTGGCAAAGTGGAAAACTGTTCTGTGGTCAGACGAATCAAAATTTGAAGTTCTTTATGGAAATTAGGGACGCCGTGTCATTCGGACTAAAGAGGAGAAGGACGACCCAAGTTGTTATCAGCGCTCAGTTCGGAAGCCTGCATCTCTGATGGTATGGGGTTGCATTAGTGCGTGTGGCATGGGCAGCTTACACATCTGGAAAGACACCATCAATGCTGAAAGGTATATCCAGGTCCTAGAGCAACATATGCTCCCATCCAGACAACGTCTCTTTCAGGGAAGACCTTGCATTTTCCAGCATGACAATGCCAAACCACATACTGCATCAATTACAGCATCATGGCTGCGTAGAAGAAGGGTCCGGGTACTGAACTGGCCAGGCTGCAGTCCAGATCTTTCACCCATACAAAACATTTGGCGCATCATAGAACAGAAGATAAGACAAAAAAGCCTAAGACAGTTGAGCAACTAGAATCCTACATTAGACAAGAATGGGTTAACATTCCTATCCCTAAACTTGAGCAACTTGTCTCCTCAGTCCCCAGACATTTACAGACTGTTGTAAAGAGAAAAGGGGATGTCTCACAGTGGTAAACATGGCCTTGTCCCAACTTTTTTGAGATGTGTTGTTGTCATGAAATTTAAAATCACCTAATTTTTCTCTTTAAATGATACATTTTCTCAGTTTAAACATTTGATATGTCACTGTAAGGCTCAATACGTGTGGGTGGAGCACAGAGGACGGCAGGACAGAGATCAAGTGTAAACAGAGGCTTTATTGCCACACTTTTCAGTACAACAATATATATTTCAAACACTCCGAGACACACACACCAGCGTCTCGTCCAGGGAAGAGCTCCTCTGCTCTCGCTCTCCCTCCTTAAATAGGGCGCGGTCACTGGGAAGACACACAAACACAGGTTAATTGCCTTCAGGTGTAGTGATTCTGCCACTTACCTTCCCTGACTCCGCCCTCCTGTCACAGACCGGCACTTGACCCCCGCTGCCACATACCCCCACCGCTCGACTCAGGCTGGGCGGCCGTCCGGCCTGCAGCCAACTCCCCCTTGACAGGAGAGGAAGTCCACCACAACCATCTGCGCCCCCGGCCTGTGGACCACCTTGAAATTGAAGGGTTGGAGTGCCAGATACCAACGGGTGATCCGCGCGTTGGCATCTTTCATGCGGTGGAGCCACTGCAGGGGCGCGTGGTCCGAACAGAGGGTGAAAGGGCGCCCCAGTAGGTAGTAACGGAGGGTGAGGACTGCCCACTTGATTGCCAGACACTCTTTCTCGATCGTGCTGTAGCGCCCCTCACGCACTGACAGCTTCCTGCTAATGTACAGGACGGGGCGGTCCTCCCCCTCCACCTCCTGGGACAAAACCACCCCCAGCCCTCTGTCCGACGCATCGGTCTGTAACACAAAGGGGAGAGAAAAGTCAGGGGAGTGTAAAAGTGGCCCCCCCACACAGTGCAGCCTTCACTTCAGAAAAAGCCCGCTGGCATTGCTCCGTCCACTGGACCGGATCTGGTGCCCCCTTTTTAGTGAGGTCAGTCAGCGGGCTGGTGACGTCCGAATAATTAGGTATAAACCTACGGTAATAGCCAGCCAGCCCCAGGAACTGTCTCACCCCCTTTTTGGTCTTAGGCCTCGGGCAGGCCGCAATCGCTGCCGTCTTATTAATTTGGGGATGCACCTGCCCATTGCCCAAGTGGAAGCCCAGATACCGTACTTCCACCCGCCCAATCGCACACTTCTTTGGGTTGGCTGTGAGCCCCGCTCGTCTCAGCGACCTAAGGACGGCCCTCAGATGTTCGAGGTGCCTCTGCCAGTCATTACTATAGATGATTATATCATCCAGATAGGCGGCCGCATAAGTGGCGTGAGGGTGGAGGACTCTGTCCATCAGCCGCTGAAATGTAGCGGGCGCCCCAAACAGCCCAAACGGAAGGGTGACGAATTGGTGTAAACCAAACGGTGTGGAAAAGGCCGTTTTCTCTCGGGATAGTGGAGTCAAGGGGATCTGCCAATATCCCTTCGTCAAATCCAGCGTCGAATAAAAGCCAGCCGTGCCGAGTCGATCGAGCAACTCATCAATACGAGACATTGGGTATGCGTCAAATTTAGACACCGCGTTGACTTTTTTCTATAGTCCACACAGAACCGGACCGACCCGTCGGCCTTGGGTACCAAGACCACCGGGTTGCTCCAGTCACTGTGGGACTCCTCGACGATGCCCATTTTGAGCATGGTCTCAAGTTCCTCCCGAACCACCTCCATTACCGTGCACTGTTGTTGAAGGTGGCCCAGCTCCCCGCAGCGCCAGCAAACTGCCCCGGGCTTTCCCTCTGCACCGGTGTTCTGGGGCTCACTCACCTGAGGGGGGGGAGAGACAGACACAGAAGGGAGAAACGGGAGGGCACCGCGGGTGCGGCGGGCCGGCTGGGGTGGTGCCGGCCCCCGTCTCCGCAGTGGGGGAATGGGGCGAGGATGGGACACAGAAGGAGGGGGAGAGCGAGAGAGAGAAGAGGAGAGAAGAGTAGACGCCGTCTGCTGTCCTGCCGCCGGAACAGCCGCCAAATGATCCTCCGCCAGCTCGACTGCCTGATCCAGCGACGCCAGGCGGTGGCACTGGACCCACTCCGCGGTTCCTGCGGGCAAGCGAGCGATGAACTGTTCCAGCACCACCTGGTTGATGATCCCCTCGGCGTCGCGGTCGTCGACCCTCAGCCACCGCCAGCAGGCGTCCCGGAGCTGCTGGCCGAACGTGAACGGCTGGCCGACTTCCTCCAAGCGCAGAGCGCGGAAACACTGGCGCTGTTGCTCAGGAGTGTGCCCCACGCGCTGGAGGACGGCCCGGCGGAGGTCCGTGTAGGCCATCTGGCGGTTGGCGGGGAGCTGTAGCGCGGCCAGCTGTGCCTCTCCCGTTAGGAGGGGGAGGAGGCACGCCGCGCGCTGCTCCATCGGCCACCCCGAGGCTTCAGCGACCTGTTCGAATAGCGTGATGAACACCTCGGGGTCGTCCTGCGGGCCCATTTTGGTGACGGTGAGGGGAGACAGGCCCGCGGCCGGAGTGCTGGTAGACCCCGCCGACGCGAGGAGGTGCCAGAACGCCTCGCGGTCTTCCTGCTGGGCCAGCACCAGGGCTTCGAAGCGCCGCTCTTGTTCCTTCCGGAGGGTGACGAGTGCCTGGTGCTGGCTTTGCTGGGCCGTTGCGAGGGCGTGGACCAGGTCGGCAAACGGGGAGGACTCCATGGGGCTGATCAGTTGGTGCTCCACTCTGGATCCCGGGTTTTGGCACCACTGTAAGGCTCAGTACGTGTGGGTGGAGCATAGAGGACAGCAGGACAGAGATCAAGTGTAAACAGAGGCTTTATTGCCACACTTTTCAGTACAACAATATATATTTCAAACACTCCGAGACACGCACACCAGCGTCTCGTCCAGGGAAGAGCTCCTCTGCTCTCGCTCTCCCTCCTTAAATAGGGCGCGGTCACTGGGAAGACACACAAACACAGGTTAATTGCCATCAGGTGTAGTGATTCTGCCACTTACCTTCCCTGACTCCACCCTCCTGTCACAGACCAGCGCTTGACCACGCCCCCGCTGCCACAGTCATCTATGTTCTATTCTGAATAAAATATGGAATTTTGAAACTTCCACATCATTGCATTCCGTTTTTATTTACAATTTGTACTTTGTCCCAACTTTTTTGGAATCGGGGTTGTAAACATTTATTTCAATTTTGAATCTTGCAACACATTTTAAAAAAAGCTGGGACGGTCAAACATTTATCGCTTTATAATGTTACCATTCCTTCTCGCAAGATTTAAAAGATGTTTAGGGACTGAAGACACCAAGTGATGAAGTGTTTCAGGTGGTATTTTGTCCCGTTCTTCCTGCAAACAGGTCTTACGGTACGCAACAGGAAGGAGTCGACATTGTCATATTGTTTGTTTCAAAATTCACCACACATTCTCTTTTGGGGACAGAGGGGACAGGCACCCTCTTCTTCTACAGCTATGCCTTTGTAATGTGTGCAGAATGTAATTTTGCATTGCCTTGTTGAAATCTCCCTGGTAAAGATGTCATCTTAAGTGCAGCATATGTTGCTCCAAAATTTCAATTTCTGCATTAATGCTGCCATCACAGAAGTGTAAGTTACCTTTGCCAGTAACTAGTGCCCTTACTTGATCTTGACACCCAATATTTTTTTAAATTATGAATTACATTTGGGATGTTGGACATTGTTTCTCTTTCTTTAGTATGACTTTTTTCTATGTATTTATTCAAATTATTTTGATTAATTGATTAAAACTAGACGGCCTTTCGATTTCATGAAACCGGTGAAATTTAGTTCCCTCTGATGTTTAGTCATTGTTATCTATGTTTATTTTTGTAATATCTCACCAAATATCAGGACATTCTGTGACTGGGAAGTCATTTAATTTGAGGGGCTTCCCGAACAAATAATGTGCATGAAATCTCTCGCTTTGCGCAGTCAAGCAGACAGAGGAAGTCCATGTGCGCATGCACAGGTTTACCTTTTGGCATTGTCTTCTTCTTCTTTTGTTTTTTTTGGCAGCTCGCATCCAGTGACTGCCATCTACAGGTTTACTTTGACCGTGCACTGACAGTTACATCATTCTGTCACTAAACGAACAGCTGATCACACCGAGGTGCTCGCTGACCACCGATATTTATTAGTTTGGTCCTCCGTTTCCTTTCCTGCGCAACATAACGTCTTTTCTTCTAGCTTTCCGTTATTGTAGTCGGTCTTCCACGTTTCATTCACGTCCTCCATTTTCCTTTCCTGTTTCAAAATTGTATCCCACAATGCTTTGCACGAAAGGGGAAAGCTCACCACGTGATGCATGACGTAGTATCTTGTATTGCGTCACGGTGAAGCAAGACACAATACCCAAGAATTTCGGGCCACATGGCCCGAAATTCATTCATTGTTCTTTTAAAAATAATAATACAATTGGAAGCCTGTGCTTCGAATTCAGCAGCTTTCGGTCCACAAAACAAAAATAATTGGGTGTCAGGGAAAATTCTTTTAATGACCTACACTCGAAAAATCTGAAAGGCAGTCTACCTTTAATCAATGATGATGAAGTCAATCTTTTGGTATGTCATGGTTAGCCATGTTTCTGTATGTTTTTCAGGAGTCGCTTCAGAACTATGCTTTCTTGGTCTTTCTCTTCGTTTGTGTCTTCACCTCCATCTACATCATCATCGTCCTCCCCGAGACCAAGAACAAAACCTTTATGGAGATCAGTCAGACTTTTGCCAAGATCAATAACGTCCCCCTGAGTGTGGAAGAAGAGATGCAGGATGTTCCGAAAAACTGATGCATTCGACCTGAATGTTGAAATTGTTAACGCTAAATATACAAACAGGAATAATGAAGATAATAGTGTGGTGTAATCAGAGAGCCTGCACACTCATCAGCTTCCCCTAATGATTCAAAAGTGGATAAGACCTCAATCATATAACAGTTCACTTGCATGTTCAGCAATACAAGTTTGGTTATATCAAGGTGCAGAAATAAATTCTTTACTTGAAGATGCACGAATGTTAATTTTAGTTTTCATCATGCTTACAGTGGTGCTAAGTTCATTTGGATAAATGAACATAAACTGGTTGTAAATTTAAGCTAAATCTATTGACATCTCTTTATATTCATTAAATTTAGGTCATGTTGTAGTTCTCGGAGAAAAGCCTTGAAGGCAGCTATGATTGACATTTAATTTACAATTGCAGCTACCACGATCCACAACTGTTTTTTTTTTCACATTATTATTATTCAATGAAAAAAATTTAACAATTAACTTTTTATTTGACATCCCTCGATCTCAATTTATATTACATTAAACATCCAGTTTGCCACTATTTGTAAGATTTGTTCAGTGAAATGATACAAAAATATAATTGATGCCTTAAATTTGTACATTTTTAAATGTTTATAATAATTGCTGCTATGACATACGGTAATAGGTTTAAATAAATATTTAAATATTTATATTGTTAAACAATATTTTGAAAAAGCATTGACATGGAACATCAAATCGTTGCTGAATTGTTTAATATATTATAGTAATTTTTTATTGTTTAAAGAAAGAATAGTTTCACAAATGTACAATGTATTGTAGTATGTTCTAATTCAGGGGACTTCTGTATCTTGTACTGTAACAAAACAAACCTCGCCCGGCAGCACTTATTTTATACCTATATGTTGATAATGGTAATATTTCTCAATCATCAGCTGTCAGGTTATCATCCTATGAAAATCCATGACCTTGAGTTTGACATTTCAAAGTCACTCAAGGTCAAAGGTCATGGTGCCAAATGAAAGCCCATATGGTACTTCTTATAAGTTGATGATGGTAAATATCTATCGACCACCAACCGTTTTCAAGTTACAGCCCTCCTAAAATCCATGACCTTGAGTTTGACTTTTCAAGGTCAAAGCTCATGGTGCCAAATGAAAGGCCATATGCTCGTAATAGTAAATATGTGTCTATCGGCAACCATTTTTGAGTTATAATGGAAAATATATTTTGACAGAAAGGTTGACCTTTCCGGTGACCTTGACCTGATTAAATTTTGGGGGTAATCTACGGACCATTGCCCACCTACCCTGAAAATTTGAAGTCAATCGGTGCAACCGTCTAGACGCTAAATTGTTAATAGACAGACACACACACACACACAAAAAAAAAAAAAAACACTGATTACAATACCTCGCACCACTTACTCCATCACGGGAGAGGTAATAATATTGGTACTATTTACAACCATATGTACCACATTTTTTAAATGTGCTTTGGCAATAAACATAAAAATTGATATCAAAGTAATGCTTTTCTCATTTGTGGAGAAGTTTTTAAAGTCTTAATTTATTCATTTATAAAGCACAAACCAAGAATGTATCATCAAGTAGCAGTGTAGAGATTTATCGTCATACAACAGGATTTAACCAGTTCAATGTTATGTTTTAAAGTTAAATAAAATGCAATGTGTTAAATTTCAATCCTTATAATTCGTGTAGAAGAGACATTAGGCCACATTCTTCATACTGCATGGACACAGTTCTACTTTGTGACTATATAGGACAATGTTATAGAAGCAAGTTATTTATAATCACGCTATCTGTTATCACCCAAATGAGGATGGGTTCCCTTTTGAGTCTGGTTCCTCTCAAGGTTTCTTCCTCATGTCGTCTGAGGGAGTTTTTCCTTGCCACCGTCGCCACAGCCTTGCTCATCAGGGATAAATTAGGGATAAAATTAGCTCATGTTTAAAGTCTTTAATTTTCTGTAAAGCTGCTTTGTAACAATGTCGATCGTTAAAAGCGTGATACAAATAAACTTGACTTGTCTGGAAAATAACAGCATTGCAGTCCAGCTCCAGCAAATCGATACTTCTAGTGATGAAAATATGACCACTGAATATCCAAGGCCATATTTGTCAATGTTTGAGCGTGAAATGTTCACATAGTAAAAGTTTCATGTTTGTTTATAACCTAAAGTGCCAGTCAAAAGTTTGGATACACTGACTCATTCATCAGTTTTTCTATATTTTGACTATTTATGACATTGTAGAACAATACTGGAAACATCAAAACTACAAACCCTATTTCCGGAAAAGGTGGGATGTTTTCTAAAATGCAATAAAAACAAAAATCCATGATAGTTAAATGAAGGTTCACATGAATTAACTCGAGAAAAGTATACAGAAAAGATTTTCAATAGTTTTACTGACCAACTTAATTGTCTCATCTCATCTCATTATCTGTAGCCGCTTTATCCTTCTACAGGGTCGCAGGCAAGCTGGAGCCTATCCCAGCTGACTACGGGCGAAAGGCGGGGTACACCCTGGACAAGTCGCCAGGTCATCACAGGGCTGACACATAGACACAGACAACCATTCACACTCACATTCACACCTACGGTCAATTTAGAGTCACCAGTTAACCTAACCTGCATGTCTTTGGACTGTGGGGGAAACCGGAGCACCCGGAGGAAACCCACGCGGACACGGGGAGAACATGCAAACTCCGCACAGAAAGGCCCTCGCCGGCCCCGGGGCTCGAACCCAGGACCTTCTTGCTGTGAGGCGACAGCGCTAACCACTACACCACCGTGCCACCCCAACTTAATTGTATTTTGCAAAGATAAACAAAGTTAGAATTTGATGCCTGCAAAACACCCCAAAAAAGTTGAGACAGAGGCATTATTAGCATTGTTACGTCACCTTTCCTTTTAATAACACTTTTTAAATCATATGGGATCTGAGGATAATAATTGTTAGTTTTGCAATTGGAATTTTTGTCCATTCTTGCTTGAAACAAGACTTCAGCTGCTCAACAGTCCGTAGTCGCCATTGTCTGATTCTCCTCTTCATGATGCGCCATACATTTTCAATAGGAGACAGATCTGGACTGGCAGCAGGCCAGTCAAGCACACGCACTCTGTGTCTGCAAAGCCACAATGTTGTAGTCCATGCAGAATGAGGCCTGGCATTGTCCTGCTGAAATAAGTATGGACTTCCCAGGAAGAGACGTTGCCTTGATAGCAATATATGTCTCTCTCAAATCCCAATATACGCCTCTGCATCAATGGTACCTTCATACACATGAAACTCACTTATGCTGTGGGCACTAATGCACACCATACCATCACAGATTCTGGCTTTTGGACCCTTCTCTGAGAACAAACTGGATGGTCATGTTCACCTTTTCACGGAGAACTCGACATCTAGTTTTCCCAAAAACAAACTGAAATGTGGAGTCATCTGACCACAGCACATGTTTCCACTGTCTTTCAGTCCATCTGAGATCAGTTTGGGCCCAGAGAAATCAGCAGCGTTTCTGCATACATTTGATGAATGGCTTCCTCCTTGTGTAATATAGTTCCAGGTTGCATTTCTGGATACAGAGGCGGACTGTGTTAAGTGACAACGGTTTTGTGAAGTCCTCCCAAGCCCATGTAGCAATATTTGTCACATCAGCATGACAATTTCTCAGGCAGTGCCACCTGAGGGCTCGAAAGTCACAAACATTCAACAGTGGTTTCCAACCTTGCCCTTTACGCACTGAGATGTCTCCAAATTCCCTAATCTTTTCACAATACTATGTACTGTAGATTTTGAAAGACCTAAATTCTCTGCAATCTTGCACTGAGAAATGTTCTCTTCGAATTGACTGACAATCCTCTCATGAATTTTGGCACAAAGGAATGAACCACAACCCATCCTTGCTTGCAAAGACTGAGCCTTTGGTGCATGCTCCTTTTATACCCAATCATGATACCCTCGGGTGGCACGGTGGTGTAGTGGTTAGCGCTGTCGCCTCACAGCAAGAAGGTCCTGGGTTCGAGCCCCGTGGCCGGCGAGGGCCTTTCTGTGTGGAGTTTGCATGTTCTCCCTGTGTCCGCGTGGGTTTCCTCCGGGTGCTCCGGTTTCCCCTACAGTCCAAAGACATGCCGGTTAGGTTAACTGGTGACTCTAAATTGACCATAGGTGTGAATGGTTGTCTGTGTCTATGTGTCAGCCCTGTGATGACCTGGCAACTTGTCCAGGGTGTACCCCGCCTTTCACCCGTAGTCAGCTGGGATAGGCTCCAGCTTGCCTGCGACCCTGTAGAAGGATAAAGCGGCTAGAGATAATGAGATGAGATGAGATGATACCCTCACCTGTTACCAGTTAACCTGCTTATTGTGGAATCTTCCAAAATGGTGTTATTTGAATATCCTGAAAACTTTTCAGTCTTATTTTGCCTCTGCCCCAACTTTGAGTATGTTGCAGGCATCAAATTCTAACTTCGTTTATATTCACAAAATACAATTAATGCCTCGGTCACAACTGGCTGTACGTGCTCCTACGGCCAGTCTACATGCAAAAAACGCAAGAAACGCACGGAGGGCGCGCGTGTGACGTGCTGATTTTCGAGCCGTAGACTGTGGAATCTTCCAAAATGGTGTTATTTGAATATCCTGAAAACTTTTCAGTCTTATTTTGCCTCTGCCCCAACTTTGAGTATGTTGCAGGCATCAAATTCTAACTTCGTTTATATTCACAAAATACAATTAATGCCTCGGTCACAACCGGCCGTACGTGCTCCTACGGCCAGTCTACGTGCAAAAAACGCAAGAAACGCACGGAGGGTGCGCGTGTGACGTGCTGATTTTCGAGCCGTAGACTGGCCGCAGACCAGCCGCAGAGGTTCTTTGTCATGTCAAACAAACTCTACGGGCGCTTACGTTTTTTTCAGGTTGCAAGACAAACTTACGGCCAACGTGCGTCTTTCTCCATGAACAAAAAAAACGCAGCGATTTGGGAAACGGCAAAAATCGCACGGCCAAAAAATCGTACGTCTGGTTGTGACCTAGGCTTAAGTTGGTCAGGAAAACTATTGAAAACCTTTTCTTTGTACTTTTGCCAATTAAATAAAGGTTCATGTGAATAAACAAATCACAGATTTATGTTTTTATTGCATTTTGCAAAATACCTCAACTTTTCCGGAAATGGTGTTTGTCATTGTGGGAACTGGACTTATACTGCAATCCATTGTACTCAGAACTTTTTCTCGAAAGTAAACACATCTGACATCAAAGAAATATGGTGGTGCACAATCACCAGTAAACAGATTTCCCTTTGCATCATTTAATACTTGTGAAAAAAAAATTTTTTTACTTGATATGAAGCTTTTGTCTCATGAAAAGGTGTTTTAACAGCTTTGTAATTTAGATTTGTAACGCAGTTTCATTTTCAATAAGCAAACATGAGTAGTTCACCTCTCTTGTGTGTTGTTTCTAATCACTATCCATCCATTATCTGTAACCACTTATCCTGTCCAGGGTTGCGGGCAAGCTGGAGCCTATCCCAGCTGACTTTGAGAGAGAGGTGGGGGACACCCTGAACAAGTCGCCAGATCATCGCAGGGCTGACATATGGAGACAAACAACCATTCACACTCACATTCACACCTACGGTCAATTTAGAGCCACCGATTAACCTAACCTGCATGTCTTTGGACTGTGGGGGAAACCGGAGCACCCAGAGGAAACCCATGCAGACAGGGGAAGAACATGCAAACTCCACACAGAAAGGCCCCTGTGCACAAACCCAGAACCTTCTTGCTGTGAGGTCACGGTGCTAACCACTCTACCACCATGCCGCCTACTTTAAAAATCCACGTCACAAATGAATAGCCCAGATATGAAAACTGTCTGTCCTGGGCTTGTGATTTGTCCACTCTTGAACAGGTATTCAGTGTCGCCGCTATTCCACCAGCAATATTTCACAAATATTGATCCATCCTGATGCCCTACGTCTGGCTGGAGTCTCATTGCATCGCTCCTGTGGAGGATGGCCCCATATGGACAGTCGAAAGTCGCACTTGGAAGATGGCTCTGGACACTTACAGGAATAGATTTACGCCTGAGGACGACAGTTGACTTGCTAACTTTAGGACTGCAGTTATCATGAACAGTTTTACACTCAAATTTCCATCAATGAACAGTTTATACCTTCAACAAAATTGCCTATAATGATTTTCCTGGTTACTTTGTGACTACAGAGGACACAATTCTAGAAGTGAGTTATTTTTTATCATGCTGTCTTATCACTCAAATGAGGATGGGTTCCCTTTTGAATCTGGTTCCTCTTGAGGTTTCTTCCTCATTTCGTCTGAGGGACTTTTTCCTTGCCACCGTCACCACAGGCTTGCTCACTGGGGATAAATTAGGGGATAAATTAGGGATAAAATTAGCTCATGTTTCAAGTCTTTAATTTTCTGTCAAGCTGCTTTGCAACAAGGTCTGTTGTTAAAAGCGCAATACAAATAAACTCGACTTGACAAATACACAGCAAAACACATAGGGTAAAGAAAGAACCAATCAACAAACAGACAGGAACTATGACTATATAAAGAAAAGAAAGGGAAGAGTATACAGGGACCGTTACAGGGGATACAGGATGTGCTGGGTCAGCAGAAACAACGCCAGTCTGGAGGCCACATTCTTCTTTTATGGAATCACAAACATCAAGAATGTGATTTGGAATGCAGCCTTTTTGTAGCACATCTGTATAAAGTGTACACATTCATGTTCCCACATTTTCATTTCTCATATTTTTCAGTGGCTATTGTATCTTTCAGCTGGATTGTTGTGCCACCTGCTCCTGCACTCTTGCTGAGCTCTCCTGAGTTATTCTGACGTTGTCATCGCAACCAATTCAGTATGCATCACCATGTGGGCACACACACACACACACAAACAATCTGGAATGTTTTATAATCCGCTCACCTTGTCAGTGCCTCACAGCTGGTTCATTTGGCATCCAAATTTTGTTCGTTCACCCTTATCTGGCTCTCTTTTCAAAGATATGTGCATTTTCTTTTTATGCATTTCCCATCATGCATTTCTCAGGTTGAACTATTTGATTCAGTCAATCTCAAACTGTCGGAAACTAAAACAAATACAACGTCGTGCACTATTTTGGTTGTCTATCATTTTGTCATCTTGTCTGAAAGCACATCACTATCAGGTACCATGACTAGTTTGAGCTTTGAGTGCCATGGCCCACACGCTCCTGTTTCAGGTCAAGTGGATCAATTCATTGACATTCATGTCCAGTTCTCTGGCTGCTGTCTTCATCATCATTTGTCTTTGCCTTCCTCTTGCTTTCTTCTTTTTAATCTTTCCCAAAATTACCAGAAGAGAAACATGAAGAATTCCAGAATTATCGATCAGATGTGGGAAAGGGATGCCTCGGACAGAGCAACATGGCAAAGCATCGTTAAACCTCAGTGCTGCAACTGAAGACAAGCATCAAAGGGAGTATGCGAGGGCTCACGAAACCAGACATTCCATAGCAGCTCAACCAGACTGTTCGTGCCACTGCTGCGGATGACTCTGTCGCTCTAGTGCAAGGCCTCGCGGCCCATCTGCGTTTCTGCGCATCCTAATGAGGCAGTCATCATCACTAGCTATAGACAGCTGCCGACGACAACAGCGGGAGTTTGCTCCCAGTACTGATTTCTGACCAAGTGGAGGCTTTTCGATTCTATATCTAGAGTTTCCTGTAATATTTCAAGTCAGAGTTGAATATTACAGTGGAGAATATCCAGTGCACTCAAGAAATCCCACAACGCACTGCGATAAGTTCATTATCCTTGACTTGAAAGTGATGTCAAAGCAAAATAGAAACCCGGATGTCGGCCATGTTGGTGGATATACAAATACGGGGTCAAGCGACGTTCCATACAAAACACAGTTACACATGCACAACTCTCTTTCTTTTTCCACTGCTTTAAGTGTTCTTTTAGCTGTGCCATAGCTTTGTCCTATATATGGTTGTGGTCACAGCAGTACTCGTGACGGTGGCACGTTCTGATTTTTTGAAATTCTGTCCTTGATTCGGAAAGAGGGCGAGGAAACTCTGAGGCTTAGTACGAAGAGGAGACGAGTATGGCTGAACAACATCGGCAGGGCTGATCTAACAGAGGCGAAAACCAAAACAGCCCGTCTTTGCAGGAATCATTTTAAATCTGTGCGATTCAAACGTTTTCTCGAAAATATCATGGAAGAATTTTATTTCGTGTTGCTAGAATTTTGCTATAAAATGAGCATTCTCTTGTCGTGGTTCACTCAGTCGTTGTTATAATTTTAACACGTGTATGACCATTTCGGCGGCATGGTGGTGTAGTGGTTAGCGCTGTCACTTCACAGCAAGAAGGTCCGGGTTCGAGCCCCGTGGCCGGTGAGGGCCTTTCTGTGTGGAGTTTGCATGTTCTCCCCGTGTCCGTGTGGGTTTCCTCCGGGTGCTCTGGTTTCCCCCACAGTCCAAAGACATGCAGGTTAGGTTAACTGGTGACTCTAAATTGACCGTAGGTGTGAATGTGAGTGTGAATGGTTGTCTGTGTCTATGTGTCAGCCCTGTGATGACCTGGCGACTTGTCCAGGGTGTACCCCACCTTTCGCCCGTAGTCAGCTGGGATAGGCTCCAGCTTGCCTGTGACCCTCTAGAACAGGATAAAGCGGCTAGAGATAATGAGATATGACCATTTCGTGTCTAGGAGCGCCAGCAAAATTATACGATAGAAACAATCCAGACTGGGCACCCGCTCAGAAAATGGGCAATGTTTCCTCCAAGGTCGGACTTGATTCTGCGGCAGCCGAACGACACCAAAGAGCTCAAAGGAGGAGGAAGACAGCTGAATTTGCGGAAGCTGCATGTGGTAGCTCGCCTGTGGAGTTCCAAGACATCCAAGACACCACGGTTGAGAAATGAATACCAGGTCAGCTAATTTTAACTGAAACAAAGTAATTTGATTTCGAAACTTCCATAAATTTAAGATTTCCAAACTGATCTGGGTACTCGATAGTCGGTAGAAGCATCTTATCCTCAAAAAAATCCAACTTTATTTAAATAATATGGATCAAAACCACACATATCTATCTTCTCTTTGTATCGAATCTTTGCTCGACCGTTCAAATCGTGGTAATACTGAGAAAATCCAGCATTGTTTCCAGGCACGCTTTTAGTGGCTGCCATCCTACTTGCTTTGTATATCCACCGTCATGGTGGATGCTCATGATGTAGCACATTTTGATCACGTAGTTGCAAGTCATCTATACAGAATATCCATAATGCACTGTAGCATTTGAATATAGCATGTGATGCTGATGCATTTGAGATGGTGTTTATGTTGACTCTGGAGTAAATAGAGGGTGTGTCATTTAGGACACATCTACAGTGGATTGATGATGGTGAATCATTTGTAATTAGTGCACTGTGTCGTGTGCATATTTCTACGTACAATACGAGCAATAGCGTTCAGGATTATTCCTCATTATGATTTCTCATTTCCTCTTGTGCAGCTGTGTATGAGTCAGGTGAAGTGTGTGTTTCAGACTGCCAAGTTTTTATCCGTCAGTGAACAGCACATTTTCATTATTGGGGACAAAATGTCCTCTATGTGTGTGACACTAATGATTTCTGGTGCTCTATAGGTGTCCTCGCTGAGACAGTGGTGCGTGTAAGTAGAAGTGACAGCGCAGAGAGTATGTGGTGTACTCTGATAAAGCTTTGCTCTCTCTCTCTCTCTCTCTCTCTCTCATAGTTCAGGTCAGGATAACTTCTGGTATGAAATACCACAGATCTGTTGCCACAAAAATCAGGTACAATATGGTTGTGGTTGTTCAACCATCAAAGACAAAATTAATATTAACTATAAAGGGGGGAAAAATCATCCATCCATCCATTATCCATAACTGCTTATCCTGTGCAGGGTTGCGGGCAAGCTGGAGCCTATCGCAGCTGGTTATGAGTGAAAGGCGGGGTACACCCTGGACAAGTCGCCAAATCATTGCAGGGCTGACACATAGGCCCTGTCCACATGGCAACGGATTCAGGTGAATCTGATAAAATTGTTTATCGTTTCGGCCTGGCGTCCACATGGCACCGGCGTTTTGGGTGCCCCAAAACGAAATCTTTTAAGAACGGGTTCCAGAGTGAAAAAATCTGGCAACAGAGCCGTTGCGAAGTCATCTGGATGAGTAGAACAGATTTGTTTACAATGATGTCACAACCACATGTGCTTCACGCCGGGTAGAAGTGTAACGAACTCGATGCGAGTTGTCAACAAATCCTATAACTTGGTTCATGAAACGCGCTTACAAAATATTTTCACTGTGAATATTTATTGTGTAATGGTGCAAAGTGAGAGAGAGAGAGAGAGAGAGAGAGAGAGAGAGAGAATAGCCCTTAGGGCAGAGTCAATCCCGCCAGCAAAAATAGGGAAAAAAACAGAGCGATCTCACCTCTTCAGATGTTTATTCCGGACCATTAAAGAATTCTGGAGGATATCAGAATGTTGGCGTACCGGCTTCCATCTACCCCGTTCATTCCTCTTTCCACGTCTCCATTCAAAAAACGAGCATGTGATTTAAAGGGACTATATCCATAGGATAGGGAGTGAGAAAGTGTGTGCGTGTGACAGTGACAGGGATAGTCACTGTGCGCATGCGCAGTTATGCACATGCGTCTACTTCTATTGTTCTGGTGTCTCCGATGGGACCGTCTTACAGCGCACGTAGAGGCACGGGCGCAGATAGAGGGGGGGACGGGGGGGATTCATCCCACCCAGATTTAAATTCACCTCGTTCGGTCCCCCCCACTTATAGGGAGGAAAAAACGTCTATGCTGTCTTTCTTTGCATAAGGCAAACCTCACGGAAAAATCAAAAGACTAATTACCATTCGGTTTATTGAGGTGCACAGCAGTACATACATAGTTGCAACTGCGCAGACTGCACAGGTTGCGAGCTCGAGCTTGGTTGCTATGGTTACCCACAACAAGTTTGACAGGCATATCAGGAACAGCTCCTCCTAGTTCAGGACCCCAACACGGCATGATGAAGGGTGCCAAAAGGCAGAAAACGATTGCATCGTTTTTTCAAAAAAAAAAACGACTGTAAGTAAACTGTGCCTTACTTTATCATATCACCTTGCAATTTTTTGATAGTCTGTTCAAAGTAATGTCGTAGTGAAAGTAAAATCGTACGGAGTAGAGATGCCTTTCTGGTAGCCTCCTTCTTTCGGTGGTAGCCTGTAGATACAGTGCTCAGAAGGCAGTTTTAATGTTTAATCTGGCGTTCCCTGCCATAATTTCAGCGAGCATATTGTTTCATAAGGAAACTTTGCGAAGAGTTGTTGACTGACTGCCGCTCACGCAACAAACAGGCATAGTTAGAAAGTCAGGATGCACTGGTTTACACTTTACACACACACACGTAGCCCAGCCTCTCGCTATGTTTAACAGTTGGAATTTAGCGGTTTTAAAACTAGTTTTGCAGTTTTGCAATTTCTGTGCGTGATGATAATGTGTAAACTTTGGATTTCCATAGGCTATGTTAAAATGTTATCATTGTCCTGGCCTGCAGGTAGTTCCTGGTGATGGCAGTGAGGGAGGTGAAATAACATGTATACACACTACCGTTCAAAAGTTTGGGGTCACCCAGACAATTTTGTGTTTTCCATGAAAAGTCACACTTTTATTTACCACCATAAGTTGTAAAATGAATAGAAAATATAGTCAAGACATTTTTCTGGCCATTTTGAGCATTTAATCGACCCCACAAATGTGATGCTCCAGAAACTCAATCTGCTCAAAGGAAGGTCCGTTTTATAGCTTCTCTAAAGAGCTAAACTGTTTTCAGCTGTGCTAACATGATTGTACAAGGGTTTTCTAATCATCCATTAGCCTTCTGAGGCAATGAGCAAACACATTGTACCATTAGAACACTGGAGTGAGAGTTGCTGGAAATGGGCCTCTATACACCTATGGAGATATTGCACCAAAAACCAGACATTTGCAGCTAGAATAGTCATTTACCACATTAGCAATGTATAGAGTGTATTTCTGATTAGTTTAAAGTGATCTTCATTGAAAAGAACAGTGCTTTTCTTTCAAAAATAAGGAAATCTCAAAGTGACCCCAAACTTTTGAATGGTAGTGTATATATATTATATATATATATATATATATATATATATATATATATATATATATATATATATATATACACACACACACACACACACACACAACACATATATATACAAAATGGAATCATTTGCTGACAGCTCATTCCCCCCCAGTTCAAAAATCCTATCTGCGCCCCTGCGTAGAGGTGTGGCATGTGTATTGCATCGTTTTCAGCAAGCGTTGCATTGCCATATGAACCTGATATTTTACTGATCCGTTGCCCATGTGGACGCGATATTTAAAAAAAAAATCTCGTTGCCGTTGTCGTGTGGATGTAGCCATAGGCTACGTTTACATTAGACCATATCTGTCTCGTTTTCTTCGCAGATGCACTGTCCGTTTACATTAAACCGCCTGGAAACGCCGGGAAACGGGAATCCGCCAGCGTCCACGTATTCAATCCAGATCGTGTCAGCTCCGGTGCTGTGTAAACATTCAGAATACGCGGATACGCTGTGCTGAGCTCTAGCTGGCATCTCATTGGACAACATCACTGTGACATCCACCTTCCTGATTCGCTGGCATTGGTCATGTGACGCGACTGCTGAAAAACGGCGCGGACTTCCGCCTTGTATCACCTTTCATTAAAGAGTATAAAAGTATGAAAATACTGCAAATACTGATGCAAATACTGCCCATTGTGTAGTTATGATTGTCTTTAGGCTTGCCATCCTTCCACTTGCAAGTGGTAAGTGATATGCGCTGGGATCACACACACAGCGGCTCAGTCCCGAATCACAGCTTGTTCACTTCACTCGCGCGCTCTGTGAGCTGCACAAGGCCGGAGTGCGCACCCTCCAGAGGGCACTCGCTGTTCATGGCGGAGTGATTTGGAGCGCAGGATGCCTGCGGAGCCGAGCGTATCCGTGTATTGGTATTGCTGTGTGCACACAAATCGTGTATTGGTGTTGCTGTGTGCACACTAATCGTTTTAAAAACGTTAATCTGATGATCCGCTGATACGGTCTAATGTAAACATGGGCATAGAGACAAACAACCATTCAGACTCACATTCACACCTACGGTCAATTTAGAGTAACCAATTAACCTAACTTGCATGTGAAAAAGAAGCTTTTATTGGTCACATGCACACTCAAGCACAGTGAAATTTGTCCTCTGCAGTTAACCCATCTGAAGCAGTGAACACACACATGCGCACGCACGCATACACACACACACACAACCACAAGTGAAAAATGAGCACACATACATACCCAGAGCAGTCGGCAGCTACCGTATGCTACAGCACCCAGGGAGCAGTTGGGGGTTAGGTACCTTGCTCAAGGGCACTTCAGCCCAAAGCCACCCCATGTTGACCTAACTGCATGTTTTTTGAACTGTGGGGGAAACCGGAGCATCTGGAGGAAACTCACGCAGACAAGGGGAGAACATGCAAACTCCACACAGACAGGCCCCTGTCGGCCACTGGGCTCAAACCCAGAACCTTCTTGCTGTGAGGCAACAGTGATAACCACTACACCATCGTGCTGCCCCCATTATTATTATATTGACATACTACTGTAATTAGGTTTATTGGGATTTTTAACTATTATCTGGAATTAACCATCTTCCACTTTTCAGTATTCACACACATTCTTGTCCTTCTATCTTTGTGGGGACTCATTAACATGATGCATTCCCTCGCCCCTTACACTAACCTTAATGATCATAAATGCCTAACCCCAACGCTTACCCTCATCTTAACCTTAACCTGATTCTAACCTCATCTCATCTCATTATCTCTAGCCGCTTTATCCTGTTCTACAGGGTCGCAGGCAAGTTGGAGCCTATCCCAGCTGACTACGGGCGAAAGGCGGGATACACCCTGGACAAGTCGCCAGGTCATCACAGGGCTGACACATAGACACAGACAACCATTCACACTCACATTCACACCTACGGTCAATTTAGAGTCACCAGTTAACCTAACCTACATGTCTTTGGACTGTGGGGGAAACCGGAGCACCCAGAGGAAACCCACGCGGACATGGGGAGAACATGCAAACTCCGCACAGAAAGGCCCTCGCCAGCCACGGGGCTCGAACTCGGCCCTTCTTGCTGTGAGGCGACAGCGCTAACCACTACACCAACATGCCACCCCTGATTCTAACCTGAACCCAAAAACTAAGTCTTCACCCTAAAACGATCCTTTGAAGAAGTGAGGACCAGCCAAAATGTCCTCAAAAATGTTCTAACTCGGTTGGTTAATAAATAAATAAATAAATAAATAAATAAAGTGTTCTGGTCCTCGGTCTGTAGCAAGTACACACACACACACACACACACACACACACTCCTAGCACTTGATAAGACTGTTTCAGCATCTGCATCATTAGGATAACAACAGCTGCTCTAATTTTATTTCTGGAATTTATTCCCTTGTTAAAAAGCCTATTATTGTTCAGCCCTCGTTAGAACTCATTACATAGCTATCAGTCAAACTGAGCAAAAGCAATTTCTCAATTTAATTTCAGATCAATATGAAATGAATTTTATTATAATGACATTTTACCAGGTGTATTCCATTTTATTATACAGGCAGATAATAAGGTAATTGTAATATACTAAAGGTGTGTGTGTGTTTTCAGCCCTTTGTGAGGGCAAAATGTCAAAGTAATAACAGGAATACATGACAATATGGTGATTGGAAAGATATTTAGTTGATCATCACAAAAATGGTCCTTTGTTAAACCAGTCCAACATGGTTACTGAGATTAAGGTTAGAGTAGTAGTGTGTGTTGGGGGAATTTGGGGTGGGGGTATGTTAGTGAGAATCAAATGTCCTGACAAGAATAGGACTATCTGAGAGTTTTGACATTCAGTGCGTTTACATGCACATCCAAATCGAGCTACTGTCGGTAATCGAGCAAAGGGTCCCAGCAGGGGTGCCAGAGAAATCCAATCCTACATGCACAAGTGAAATCGGGCTATTGTGCAAGGTGCATTGTGCACCCGAGCCACACGTGGCGCTACACGCACCATCGTGTTGGTACACTTCCGGTTGTCGTCATGAAGAAGAGCTATACTGTTGCCAGATAATGCTGACGTATTCCAGCCCAAAACATGTTCAAATCCGCCAAAAAGCACTTAAAACCCCAATCTGGCAACATTGGCAGTTCCGTGTTCAAGCTGTTAGGCTTGCTCTAACAGACTGTATGGCTACAAACTGTCCTGTGCAGACCACTGTTTTGTAAGACAACTTATTTTGCACAATTGTATATTTTTCTAAAGTCCATTTTTTGCTTACAAAAAAATATATTTTTTTTTTGCTTACAATTTAACTTATGTCTTAATAAACACAAAAAGTTCAATTGTTTTGTTTTTATTGACATTCTTCAGATGTTGGACATCTATACACACACACACACACACACACACAATACAGTGACTTGTTTATGTACACAATATGCAACAGCTGTACAGATGTATTTGGTGATACAGTAAGTGAGCTAAATTTTAACAGTGCAAACAATGCCACAAAAAGAAAAAGATTCATGCCGTTGTCATGCCGACCGAGGCTGTTGTGTTTCCCGCTTGTGGTCTCGTCACTCGTCACTTCCGGAAGGGGCAGTGCTGAAGTAAGTAGCTCGAATACGTAGCTCAATAGGGTATACATGCACTAAGTAGCTCGGCAGAAATCACATAATCTAGGTCGTGTAGCTCGATTCCGAGAAATCAAGTTCGGTTCAATTTCAGCCGAATTAAGGTGTATACATGGCATTTTGAACTTCGATTTCAGTCGAGCAACGGCAGAAATTCGATTTTCTCTATGTGCATGTAAACGCACTGACTGTAGGGACATCTAGCTGGTCTCCATGAGGAACACCCCCCCCCCCGAAACTGCAGCTTTTATTTGAAAAATGTTTCGTTCTTGAGGTTATGGTTCGGTTTGGGTGTGGGTATAGCATTAATTAGCTGCATAAATTATTGTCTGAGGACAGTGCTCACAAGGATAATAGAAGTTAAACTATAGCCAGTCTCATGATTCCACAATAAGGTGCTGTTTTTGTGGCTACCGCCTCATAGAAGCGAACCGAGGCAGTAGCCACTTTGTCATCATCTTGTAAGAATGTAAGAATAGTGAAACTTCATAACCAATCAGCACTTATCCTGATCAAGTTCGATTACCTGTTCTACTTCTTGATAAACTTTGGAACCAATCAGAACCAAAAACAAAATAAGAGAAACCTCGGTATAACTTCGTAGTATCGGAAGATAATCAGCAGATGAAAAAATAAACAAAATTCACTTCGTGGTTCGCCAAGGCTACTGATTCAATCTCAAGTAAGTGGTGTTTATTTGAAGAAAATGTACCTTTTGCATACATGTCAACCTATACGGAATGTCCGTATTTTATACGGATTTGATTCAATAAACGTAGCATACAGGCGTACAAATAAAGTTATACGGATTCTTTAAAAAAACTTCAATATTTATTTAGAGCTATAATCAATTCCCACGATGACAAAAGCGCGCATAACATTTACAAACGTACTGTACACCACAGAAAGCACAAACAGCCAGTAAAGAGTCTTATGAAATCGCACGTTATCTTGTGGTAGCGAGACTTCATTCCACTTTTGATCATGCGCACACCGCATTGCAAGAATCCCGCCAACCGGGAAGTAACATTTTGTTTGAAACGCGTATTTCCACCTGAGCGACTTTCACTAGCGACTGAAAAGATTCTGAATGGGCACTCCGGCAAGATCAACACAGACACTTGCTGTGACGTGCAGCCTAGTGAGGTATTGGTGCAGACTGCTAAAAAAGCTGTCATGGAGTACAATTCAGAACATTAGAGTGACACTTTGTGTTTTTGTCGAACATTGGAGCTTTGTATTCATTCTGAAGGTTTATTGTTATTAATATTGAATAAAAAGTAACTTGGATATATCATTGTTAATTATCATTCAAATTTTAGGTAAATTATTTTAATTTGCATCTTATACGGATTTTATAAGGGAAATACGGATTTTGGAGGTTGGTTATACAGGTTTGATTGACCAAAGGTTGACATGTATGCTTTTGATTATCACAGCTTTTGTTTGGTCCTTCTGAAAGGTCAAATGTAAGTTTTTTTTGTTTGTTTGTTTGTTTGTTTGTTTGTTTGTTTGTTTTTAGCTTTTTGGCAGATGGGTGGTTGATGTGATGTGTGATTTTAGTGTAACATAGTGTAAATACTTACTAAAATGTGTTTTCCTTCCAAAAATCATAAGTAAATGAAGAAAATTACAGCATTTTATGTTGTAAATTTACTTTTGGATGAAAAAATATTTTTTGTTCATGTTTATTTTAAGGTTGTTATGCCAAATGTCCTGCGGTGTGACTGTAACACGAATGAGACATGAAATATAAACAGCTATAAAATAAACCAGCAACATTTGGAATAATTCATAAAAGCTTTGGCATTATTTTGCAAGTATTAACTAATTAAAAAAATGTTTTGACTTGCAAAAACATTATACAGTAATATTTACAACTAGTTAAATTTTGTAACATAAATGCCATCCTGTGGTGTGACTGAATGTCCTGTGGCGTGACATCACTTAAAATGGAATTAAATGCCTTTTAAGTACGTTAATTCATTTTTATCATGATGTACCTTTTAAAACACTGCATAATTTAACTATCACAAGAAAACCAAACAGAACAGTAAGATTTTTTTTCATTTTACAAAATATTTCCATGGGAGTGAGTGAGAGTAAGAAATCGAAGTAAGGAGTGAACTGAAAAACAGCTGTCGAAAATAACTGTATCCTGGATTTCAATGATGATTTTGAGAAAGGGCTTCTTAAACTTTAACGTATGTCATCTGCAGTTGAAATCAGCAATATATGTATATTTTATCTTTACTGTAATATGATGTCACACCACAGGACATTTTATGTCTGTGGTTGTGAAAAAGGCTTAGAACATAACAGAAAGAGGGGGGAATTCTATAAAACACTAGTGTTTTATAGAATTCCTCCATCTTTAGTAACTCATAGTTAACAGTTTAAAAAACTTAAGCCTTTGAACATTAGAATTTCATACATTTTGTGTGAAAATTGGAACGTTAAAAAAAATTACTGTTTCACCTCTATTTGTCAAGTACCCAGATATATTGAAAAGCCGATATCAAACCTCTACGATTTGCTTTCATTTTTTTTTATTTTAGAGTCTTTATACTACACTTGTGAAACAAAATGTGATTGACCAAAGGTTGACATGTATGCTTTTGATCATCACAGCTTTTGTTTGGTCCTTCTGAAAGGTCAAATGTAAGTTTGTTTGTTTGTTTGTTTGTTTGTTTGTTTGTTTGTTTGTTTGTTTGTTTGTTTGTAGCTTTTTGGCAGATGGGTGGTTGACGTGGCGTGTGATTTTAGTGTAACAGTGTAAATACTTACTAAAATGTGTTTTCCTTCCAAAAATCATAAGTAAATGAAGAAAATTACAGCATTTTATGTTGTAAATTTACTTTTGGATGAAAAAATATTTTTTGTTCATGTTTATTTTAAGGTTGTTTTGCCAAATGTCCTGCGGTGTGACTGTAACACGAATGAGACATGAAATATAAACAGCTATAAAATAAACCAGCAACATTTGGAATAATTCATAAAAGCTTTGGCATTATTTTGCAAGTATTAACTAATTAAAAAAAGGTTTTGACTTGCAAAAACATTATACAGTAATATTTACAACTAGTTAAATTTTGTAACATAAATGCCATCCTGTAAATAATGCTTCTAAGACAATTCATGGACAATTGCTTGCTTTGTTACGATTTTGAAAATAGATATAGTTCACACCACTGTATTTTGAACAAAACACAGAAAACAAAATTGGTAACCAAAATACTACAAGCCCTGATGGTGATGGTGCTCACAGCTTGGTGATGCTTGCAAGAGATGAGGCGAGTATAATTGATAACGTTATATAAATATATTATATTTACTGTATGGGGTGGCACGGTGGTGTAGTGGTTAGCACTGTCACCTCACAGCAAGAAGATCCTGGGTTCGATCCCAGCGGCCCGTGAGGGCCTTTCTGTGCGGAGTTTGCATGTTCTCCCCGTGTCCGCGTGGGTTTCCTCCGGGTGCTCTGGTTTCCCCCACAGTCCAAAAGCATGCAGGTTAGGCTAATTAGTGACTCTAAATTGACCGTAGGTGTGAATGTGAGTGTGAGTGGTTGTCTGTGTCTATGTGTCAGCCCTGCGATAACCTAGCGACTTGTCCAGGGTGTACCCCGCCTCTCGCCCATAGTCAGCTGGGATAGGCTCCAGCTTGCCTGCGACCCTGTGGGACAGGATAAAGCGGCTAGAGATAATGAGATGAGATGTACTGTATGGATATGGTATCAGAAAACAATTTTATTTATAAGCAGTAGCCACATGTACCCATAGGGTACCTATTTTTACACATATGGCAGCATTTTAAAACACAGGTAAATGTGTTTTGAAGAAATGAAATAAATTAATTCAACATGTACAGCATTGTTGGCCTATCCCAGGTCCAATAAGCCATACCTGACCTTGAAATAAAATCAGCAGAACACTCCAAAATGCTTATTATTCTTCGCATGAACATGTCAGTCTGTCTAATCTCATGTTTAAAACATCTTTTTCCATGGGTCATCCTTTATAAGTTATGAAAAATGTACATTTTAGTCCCGTGGCTTTTACTCAGCCGTGTTATCAGGACACATTCACCTCACCCCGATGAAATATTCGGAATATTCCACAACAGGAAGTCGGAGCCACCAAATTTCAAGAAGAAACACAGCAACCTCAAAGTTTCAAAAGGGCATTGATCTTAAATGAGGGGATGGACCTGCAATCAGACAAGACTCAAGATCATTAGTTTCACTCCCAGTTTGTGTAGGTGTGGGCGTGGACATGAGTGTGTGTGGGCCCCAGAGCGTTTGTCGGTGATCTGTAAAGCCGTCATCTGCATATTCCTAACAGTAATACTAGCATACAATGTGTTCTGTCATTAAAATGGACTGTGCCTCTCTCACTTTGTCTTTGTCCTTGAGGTTGGAAAAAATTAGTTTCCATCACCCTTAGTGAACTAAAGAGTGTGTTCAGTTCTGTTTGGTTTCAATTCTTTTCTAAATTACTCTGCAAAGGAAAGCCAGAGGGATTAAGGAAAAAAAAGAAAGAAAAAAATCATGTTAACAAAAAGCCAGACTCACTAAAGTCAGTGAACTCAAAAGAAATACTATAATTATCTTCATTAGTTCTTTCTTATAACTCGGAGCGCTACGTATGTTAACACGACTGAATTGTATTTATAACTAGGACAAATAGGAAT
Source organism: Neoarius graeffei (assembly GCF_027579695.1). NCBI lineage: Eukaryota > Metazoa > Chordata > Actinopteri > Siluriformes > Ariidae > Neoarius > Neoarius graeffei. The sequence continues at coordinate 12,747,856 of NC_083588.1, forward strand.
TAATTAGATTATCATTATCTGGCTGAATTCATGAATAAATGAAATGTGTTTCAGCGGCACTTGGAGTCTGGGCGGTTTTGTTTGACAATATGAAGTCATACTGATGATCTGTTTCTTTTTCACACTGATCTTGCTTTTGAGGGTTTTTTTTCTGTCTGTGAATCAGAGAAAGGCGTTAAATTAGCTATAAAATTACAGCATTCAACAATCATAGAATTCTGAGTGCCTTGTTATGGCATAAAGCTGACACAAATACAGTGGATATAAAAAGTGTACACACCTTATGAAAATGATAGGTTTTTCTGATGTAAAAAAAAAAAAAGAGAGACCACGATAAATAATTTCAAAACTTTTCCCACCTTTAATGTGACCTATAACCTGTACAAACAAATCTGTTAGGGGGAAAAACATAAAAAATAAAAAACATACAATAAGCTGGTTGCATAAGTGTGCACAGCCTTAAACGAATACTTTGATGAAGCACTTTTTGATTAATTCAGTCTTTTTGGGTCGGAGTCTATCAGCCTGCCACATCTAGACTTGGCAATATTTGCCCACTCTTCCTTGCAAAAGCGCTCCAAACCTGTCAGATTGCGAGGGCATCTCTTGCGCACAGCCCTCTTCAGGTCACCCCACAGATTTTCAATTGGATTTAGGGCTGGGCTCTGGATTGGCCATTCCAAAACTTTAATTTTCTTCTGGTGAAGCTACTCTTTTGTTCATTTCGATGGATGCTTGGGGTCATTGTCGTGCTGAAAGATGAAATTCCTCTTCATCTTCATCTTTCTAGCAGACACCTGAAGGTTTTGGGCCAAAATTGACTGGCATTTAGAACTGTTCATAATTCCCTCCACCTTGACGAAAGCCCCTGTTCCAGCTGAAGAAAAACAACCCCAAAACATGATGCTGCCACCACCATGTTTCACCGTGGGTATGGTGGGGTTTTTTTTTATGATGTACAGTGTTGCTTGTGCGCCAAACATACCTTTTGGAATTGTGGCCAAAAAGTTCAACTTTAGTTTCATCAGACCATCGCACATTTTCCCACATGCTTTTGGGAGAGTTGATGCATTTTTTTTGCAAAATTTACCCGGGCTTGGATGTTTTTCTTTGACCCTTCCCCATAGTCCAGACATATGGAGAATACGGGAGATGGTTGTCACATGTAGTACACAACCAGTACTTGCCAGAAATTCCTGCAGCTCCTTCAGTGTTGCTGTAGGCCTCTTGGCAGCTTCCCTGACCAGTTTTTGTCTTGTTTTTTTCATCAATTTTGGAGGGACGTCCAGTTCTCATTAATGTCACTGTTGTCCCATATTTTCTCCACTTCTTGATGATTGTCTTCACTGTGCTCCATGGTATATCTAATGCCATGGAAATTTTTCTGTACCCTACTCCTGACTGATACCTTTTAACAATGAGATCCCTTTGATGCTTTGTAAGCTCTCTGTGAACCCTGGCTTTTGCTGAAGGATGCAACGGAGTAAATGTCTGAACTTTATTTGGGGTTAATCAGAGTCATTTTAACTGATGCCAGGTGTGAACCCAAAAAGACTGAATGCTGTAATTAAATCAAAAGGTGCTTCAGCAAAGTATTACTTTAAGGGTGTGCACACTTATGCAACCAGCTTATTATACTGTATGTTTTTTTTATTTTTTATGCTTTTGCCCCTTAAAGCTTTGTTTGTTTTTCAGTTGAATTGTACAGGTTATAGATCACATTAAAGGTGGGAAAAGTTTTGAAATGATTTATCATGGTCTCATTTTTTTTTTTACATCAGAAAAGCCTATCATTTTAATGGGGTGTGTGCACTTTATATCCACTGCATACAGAAGAGACAGAGCTAGATCCCAGTCTGGAACTCAAGTAACTCCAGGAAACTGGAGAACCCAGACAAAATCCTCACAGACACAGGGTAAACATGTGAAAATCCACACTCGAGCTCAGGATTGAACCAGAATCCGTTGTATCTCCATGCCACCATAATAAAATGATTGAGAGCAATAGAAATACACATCTAAACATCCTTCTCTTTAGATTTGGCCCAAGCTAAGCAATAACAGCTGCTCAGTGGACACAAACTATTTTATTAACCTAGTCACCGTAATCAAGCAGCTTGGCAGTCCTCTTCTGTGCATACGCGATGAGTCTCCAAGGCTGTATGGCAGGGGTGGGCAATTATTTTTTCCATGGGGCCACATGAGAAACAGAAAATTTAGTGGAGGGCCGGACCAAAAGGCTGAACTAAATTCTGCATAATATTAATTGTATTTCTTTATATAAAGCAATAAATAACATTGTTTGTACAAGCTGCTAAGACTGGTGAGAGTATGGAAAAAACGAGGTTGCCTTACAAAAAACGTCATTCAATCAAATTTCCCAAAACAATGGTTAACAAAATGTGAACGTTTGTACCATTTTTTTTTCAGTCACATTCACCCCAAAACACAATAAAGCCATCACAATATTGTCTTTCTACTCCAAATATCAAGCAAGATACATCATATTATAATAATGATGCCCACATTTGTAGTCTAATCACCTCATTTGGTGTTTTTCAGTTTTTTGGATCTGCTCTCCGCAAACTAAACACACGGCTTTTCCTCTGACTTCAGTAAAAAAATACTTAGCAGTCCATGTTTTGTTGAAAGCCCTGCATTCGGCATCTACCTTTCTTCTTTTTGCAGACATTTTGGGGGCTAAAGTCTTCTTGTGACCTGCTCGCAACAACGTCAATTCGGTGTAGGAATCAGATCTACAGATCGGCTCGGGCTCCGGCGCCTGCTGGTGACATCACACTATGTGATTGGCTGGACTGTTTGAAGGATGACGTACAAGTTTGTGGTTGGTCTGGACAAATTACGGAAGTAGTTATTGCGGGATTAGGTTTCGTGGGATTTCATGTCATGTTCATGTCGTGCGCATTGCGTTTTTGTTGAACACAACTTCAAAATAAAAGCAATGCACATTCAGAAAAGAAAAAAAAGAAGAAACCAGTTGTACGAATCGCTATTCAGTCCATGCATGAGGTAAAATTAGAAAATACGTTTATTTTGTAATTTCTAATTAACCTTACGCAGGCCGGTCAGAATGAACCAAAGGGCCGGATGCGGCCCGCGGGCCGTAAAATGCCCAGGTCTGCTGTATGGTGTCCCTTAACCCTTACCCTAACTCTTGAGTTCAGGATAATTCCAAACCTCAATAAAGGAAAAACAAGTAGGACAACAAACAATCTAAACTCAGATCTAATGTATTCTGACAGTCGAAAGGTCAAGAATGAAAAACTCTATGCCTCTATTAAATAGTCAGGATATTATTGTATTTATTACCTCCACCAGTGTTGTTGGAGGAGGTTATATTTTTGCCTCCATTTGTTTGTTTGTTTGTTTGTTTGACTGTTCCCAATGTAATTCAAAAAGTAGAGGATGGATTTTGATGAAATTTTGAGGAAAGGTGAGCCAAGGGCCAAGGAACAATTGATTAGATTTTGATCCAAATCTGGATATGTATGCAGATCCACCTGCATTTATTTCATAATGGGTCACTGTCAGATCATGATAACACTGTAGTTAAAAAGGTTTTAATTTTTCTTGTGTAGTTTGCAAACCCATTTCTCTGCAGTTTTTTTTTTTTGCAAGCAGATTTTTTTCTTGTTTTTCATCTTCAGCATCACAGAACTTTGCTTCATTTTTAAAATGAATTAGACTTGCAAAATTTGCAAATTTGAAACACCAAGAAGGACGACTCTCTTGAAGCATTATAGACTTAGACATAGCCATGGTGGAGAATTTCTCCCTTGTCTTTATCGGGAGTGTTATTGCTCATTTAAAACATGGGGCAGCCTGTACACCCATCTGTCAAGAAGCCACTTGACCCGAGAGACAGTGACTTGCATAGAAGTCCTGTCTTTTAAACGTCTTGGCTGTATTTATATGTAGCCCAATTTGCCTTGCAGAGTGGATCAGTCTGTTTGTCTTGTCTTTAAACACTCCCTCCACAGAAAGGGAATACTTCAAGCACATTGGGCATCTTTAAAAAAAAACAGGAAACTGTGTCTTGTGTTTTTGAAAATTGTTCTTTCAAAACACTGATGAAACATTTGCCTCTCAGAGGTGATGGAAACACACTCCTCGTTCACTGGAAGGCTTCAAGCCTGAGCTTTTGCAAAGGTACAGTATGTCAACCCCTTAAATGTAGGGGACGATCCTGTTGTTGAGGAGGATATGGAGGGTGCAGTGTGTGATGATCCTGAAAA